>NC_058089.1:108604435-109804435 GCF_014858855.1 Bufo gargarizans
AGACTGGTTTTTGGTCTAGCTTTGCATCTCGGTAAGGGTCCATTCAGATGTCCATAGTTCAGGGTCCACATCCGTTCCACAATTTTGCAGAATGGGTGCAGACCCATTCATTTCAATGGGCCGCATGTGCTGTCCGCATCCGTAGTTCCGTTCCGTGGCCCCACAAAAAAGATACAGCATGTACCTGTTCTTGCCCACAATCGCGGACAAGAATAGCCATTTTATCACACGGGTTCACAAGCGCGGTCTGCAAAAAGTGGAATGCATATGGCAGGTATCTGTGTTTTACGGACCGCAAAACACTTGTGGATATGTGAATGGACCCTAAATCTATCACCAGTGGTTCGAACAGAAAAGAGGAAGCTTCATGATGGTGCTGGGCTTTCCCACTTAAAACTGAGTCAAGTCTTTGATCCCTACCTCCATGACCCTTGATTCACTTCTTTCTTTTGTAGTCCTGCAGAGGTTCTCACTACTTTGATCCGTTGAACTGTACAGACACGGGGTGAGTGGAACCAGTGCCTGCTCGAAGCAATTAGGCAGCATTGGGCAGGAACCAACGATGTAACACATACTATGTAGAGTACACCTTTGCACATCACATTCCTTTTTATTGAAACACTTACATATATATACGTGAAGATGTAGCAAATGGTAGCATGTTAAATATTCATCTGTATGGATTAATGTGGTTCAACTTCCACCATTACCTAGCATGGCTCACTCACAGCCTGTAAGAAAACATAGGAGTATGGAACATAGGAGGAGGAGCATGTCCATGTATGAATAAAGCATGGAACACATGCCTGTGGAGCAAGTTCAATAGCTTCCTGTGACTGCTCAGGAGGCACTGGGGTATCTAAAAAGCAACATACTGAACATGTACATCAGTTTCATCTATATGCCATATGCATCTATCCTGGGTACTAGTAGACAGTCTATCTTGGACTCCACAATATGTAGAACCCATGCTGAGAACATTTGACTGCTCCTGGTCTATATTATTCTAAACTCTAATAGCATTGAGTAGTGAAAGTACAGAAATTGATTCCTAGACCCACAATGGCCAAGCTGAATCCCAAAATAGCCTCCCCCCCAAAAAAAAGTGAAAATGACCCTTTGTCATGCTCACTGCCCTTCAAAATTTTTGCAGTCTCCACAATGCCTAAACTGAGTTTTATTTCTAGGTTCTTCTTTTTATTATATTATTATGTTATATATTATTTTCTTTTGAGTCTTTTTATATATTTTTTTGTTTTCTTATGTATTTATATAATTATTTATATGTTTTTTTATTAATTTATCTGTTTCTAAGTCATTTGTTGCACCTTCTAGAATTGAAACTTTCTATTTCCTTGTGTCAGGCCATATTCAAATTCAGCTCTGATCCTTCATCAGAGCTTTTGCCATTTTGAGTGGGAAGAATAGCGCAAGATGCTGCAAATGACAAACACCAGTGGGGTCCATTGGGTTCTGCTGGTTTCCATGTTTTTGATCTTCTAATGGATTGAAAAAAATAAACTTTTCTTCTATGAAAATATCAGCTGAGCCTTAATTGAGCTTCTTTTTTTTTTTTTTTAATTATGTTAGATTTGGAATGTTTAGTTTATTTTCCAGTTTTTTTTTTGAGACATAGTTTAGTACAGATTTGTGGAGGGGTTCGTTTTTATTTATATACTATATTTTTTTTCATAATTAACATAAATAATAATTATATAAGAAGATTTTGGGATTTTTGAGCTGTAGGGATTCCATTTGGTCAGAGGAATTATCTCTGTGTCTTAGATGTTTCCATTTAAGCACAAGATGAGAATTGACAAAGTCATCACCACTTTTTCTATAATGTGCCGGGGGGGGGGGGGGGGGCATAGCTCTCTCTTCCTTCTCTCCTACCTTCATGGGATGGTGGACGGATTATTTATAAGACCATCTGTGATCCCAGCCACACTATATAAGTCAGTAAGGAAATACACTTTATAAGTCAACTGATGCCCCTGAGGGGTTTATTTGCTGCTTAAATGCTCTCTATATAATCCTCACTGCTCCTTATCTACATACTGAACAGTCATATAAACCACTGAAGTTTCACAACTCATCGAAATTCCATAATATGCCAGTAGTAAACTTTCTGGTTTCTCGATAAGGCTGGTGAATTGCTCAGTGACTAATTCCATATTTATGAAGGTAGAAAAGTGACCGTGAAGGAGATCCAGTATTTACTCCTGAGTGTTTGCATCCATTTGTAGCTTATTTTAAATATTATTAATGACTCTATGCAAAGCAGCAAGGGGAAGGTCAACGCTATCTTCTGAGGAAGACTTTGCTACAGTAGTACAAGAAAGTTTCTGCTGAGTATATCAGAGATGGGGATTAGTGTGTGACAGAAGGTGACTGGATTTGGCATAATCTCAGCCTATGTATAGCTGTTTCTGAACCTTTGTCATAGGCAAAAAGTATCAGTTAACCGCTGAATGACCAAAAAGTTATAAAAACTAGTTCAGCATTTTTTTTTGTATGTAATTGCTGACCAAATATAGAGTAATAGATATCTTGGTTTAACTATATTAGAGATGAGCAGTTTTATTGAAACCCATTGAAACTCATTGAAACCCATCGAGTGCGATACGCTAAATGTTGAAAAATTCAATTGGTCTTCAAATTAATTTAAAAAAGAAAGTTAATACATCACTGGAAAAGAGACATATAAATCAGATCTCCGTCCAAAAGAATAAAAGCACTTAAAGAGGATCTTTCACCAGAATAAAACTTCTAAAGTAACTATACAGGCATGTAGAGCGGTGCCCAGGGACCCCCCTGCACTTACTGTTATACCTGGGCGCCGCTTTGTTCTCCTGTTATTGCCTCCGGTATCTTCATAGTTAGGCTCCACCCAGCGCTCAGCTCATAGCCTGAGAGGCTTTTTTCTCTCTCAGGCTATGAGCTGAGCGCTGTGATTGGCCAGCGCTACAGCATGGGAGAATGAGCCGACGGTAGGTTCCCCTGGGTGGAGCCTAACTATGAAGATACCGGAGGCAATAACGGGAGAACGGAGCGGCGCCCAGGTATAACAGCAAGTGCAGGGGGGTCCCTGGGCGCCGCTCTACATGCCTGTATAGGTACTTTAGAAGTTTTATTCTGGTGAAAGGTCCTCTTTAATGTCCCCATATCACACATCTCTGAATGAGACATATAAGTCAGTTCTCTTTCTAAAAGGACAAGAAAACTGGGTGTATCTAGATCCTTACTTTTGTACTGTACTTGTTTTCCAAAAAGTCCTTTTTATTTTCATATAAATTTAGTAAAAAACATGGTTAACCTCCTATTTTGCATGTTCCGTATTTTGTTTTTTGATAAATGGATTATGCCCCCCAAAAAAAGAACTCTTCCCCAAATTGCAAAACTTTGAAAACCTATTGTCTATGCAAAGAAAACATGTAGGCACAATTTCATCAGTATTGACTTAGTTCTTCCTTCTGCCATCTTGACACTAGGCGGTGAGACCACATTAACGCTTGTACATTAGTTCCAGCTACAGGATGAGTCCTACTGAGACTCCAGGGCATGTGTGCTAGAAGACAAAGCCCAAGGACGTGAACACCACTGCTGTGCCTTGAGCATGCAACTAAGTTAATGACAATGGGCTGGGGGTATTTTTACCTAATTTATATAAGTTAGTGGGTATGGACGTAGAAACGCAAAGATACAATAGTTGGGGTATTCAGCAATAGGGGTGGGAATATAACTATGGTTTTTGTTGTTGCTTATTACTGGGGAGGAATTTATTTTAGCCACTTCCCTCTGTACAGGAAAATGTCACGATCAGAGCTGATCTTGATCATGACAGCCTGAGCAGTTGCAGACCTCATGTCAGTCTCTATGTAATTTTGTTAAAAAAGATTGTCTGCTATGGACAAGTTACCAGCATTTGAATTGCCAAAATCAGTATATTTAGGCTGAGTTCACACGAGCGTGACAGATTTGGTCCGGATGCGTTCAGGGTGCGTTCAGTTAAACTCGCACCATTTTGCAAGCAAGTTCAGTCAGTTTTGGCTGCAATTGCGTTTAGTTGTTCAGTTTTTTCCGCGCGGGTGCAATGCGTTTTGATGCTTTTTTCACGCGCGTGATAAAAAACTGAAGGTTTACAAACAACATCTCCTAGCAACCATCAGTGAAAAACGCATTGCATCCGCACTTGCTTGCAGATGCAATGCGTTATTAACGCAGCCCCATTCACTTCTATGGGGCCAGGGCTGCGTGAAAAACGCAGAATATAGAACATGCTGCGATTTTAAAGCATTGCAGAAGTGATGCATGAAAAAAAATGCTCATGTGCACAGCCCCATTGAAATGAATGGGTCAGGATTCAGTGCAGGTGCAATGCGTTCACCTACTGCATTGCACACGCGCGGAAATCTCGCCCGTGTGAACTCAGCCTTAAAGGGGTAGTCCACTTTCTGGCTACTGTTGATCAATCTCTATGTGTGATGATTATATGGCACTTACTCATATAGCCTTTGTTGAAATTTTGCACCATTTTCTATATTTCGTAGGTTATGCTCCCTTGTTTACAATTTCTTTTGTGGTGTCCACAAAGAATTCCTGTCCATAAGATGGCCGCTGATGAAGGGTCATGTAACCAGGCAAATGACCTCCATGTGATGTCTTCTCCATTCAAACACACTCCATCTGCACTACACTCCCAACAGGACAAGTGAAGATGGCAGGTGCAGTGTGTTTGAATGGAGGAGACATGACAATGAGGTGATGTGTCTGGTCACATGACCCTCCACCAGCAGCCAGTTTATGGAGCACACCTTATTAAATATCGAAAATGGTGCAGAATTTCAACAAAGACTATATTAGTAAGTGCCATATAATCGTCTCATAAACAGATTGGTCAACAATAACCAGAAAGTGACCAACTCCTTTAAGTTTCACCCAGAAACACCCTGAAATGCCCCCAAATCGGCCACTTAACCTCCCAATAAACCCCACCCCTTTTGCAGTCCACTTCACTGGACTGTCCTGCCAAAATCAGGACTGATGACCAGTATGAATAGCTATTATGTGAAAGGAACCCCAGTTATATTGTGTAGGGGAGCCCATCAGACAGTGCTCAATTTCTCTGCAGAGGCACCAAAGAAAAGAAATTAAGGTGGCCATCAAAATCCAGGCTGAACTGAGATACCAAATATGTTCGATTCAGAACAGATAGCGGGTTGTTTTCTTTGGACAATACGTTTTATTAGAAGACCACCTTAAGCTGATCACAGCCATCAACTTTTTTTTTTTAATTATCAGCAGCTGATTATTTGCACTGCAGCACTACCGCAGGACAAATGAAGAATTACATAGTGTCTACTGAAATCAATGGTCTGTCCACGCAATACATAAACATGTGGAGTCCTCCAGAGCCAGAGATGCTCCTAGAGATGCTGCTCACCACTGTCCTTATCATCAAAAACTGGAACCAATGTGCAAAGTCTAAGATTTATTATCTTTCAGACTTAATACACTTAATACAATGTATATTCTTATTGTTATTTATATCGATTTCAATTCAGGGCTATAAATTACTTCTATGATGACGTTTTCTAGTAAAGGAGAGGGAACTGTATTCTAATGAGTAATAAGTTGAATTCTAGTTACGAAAGTGTGGTTTAAATTCTGTGGAATATATTTATTTTCAGATAAAATTTTATAATTCAATAGATTTTTTTCTAATCTAGACACAGATTTGTTTATGAATAAATACAAGATGATGTATCTGCACGTCTGCTACAGCTAACCGTGTTTGTCTTCTGTTCATTTAAGCATAAAAATGTAAAAAAAAAAAAAATCTAAATTAAATTAACGCTTGATAAATTACCTGCACAAATCATTTATAGTGATGAGCGGCAGGGGCTATATTCGAATTTGTGATATTTCATGAATATTTGGGCGAATATTCATCATATATTTGCGAATTCACAAATTTGAGATTATTTTCTTGATTGCCGAAAAATCGGCAATGTGCAGTAATATTCGCTTAATGCGCGCAAAATACAGGCGTGGGTCACTTTTACTACATTTTCCAAAGCTCCTAGAAGTTTCTTGAGACTGGAGAAAATGGTTGGCACGGCATAACATTAAAAATGGCTTTATATGCAGTTAGAGTGCTCCAATATACTTGTGATTGCGCTAATCGGCACTAATGATGCAAATATTTTGGCACAATACGTGAAACTTCACATTTTAGCAGGTTTGCATGTATGTATGGACAGCAGAACCTATCACACTACCTAACACCCTGCACTGCAACAGCTACACTATATCAGGATATAACCTACACTGGCTATCTGTAATATATATATATATATATATACAGACGTGGACAAAATTGTTGGTACCCTTTGGTCAATGAAAGAAAAAGTCACAATGGTCACAGAAATAACTTTAATCTGACAAAAGTAATAATAAATTAAAATTCTATAAATGTTAACCAATGAAAGTCAGACATTGTTTTTCAACCATGCTTCAACAGAATTATGTAAAAAAATAAACTCATGAAACAGGCATGGACAAAAATGATGGTACCCCTAACTTAATATTTTGTTGCGCAACCTTTTGAGGCAATCACTGCAATCAAACGCTTCCTGTAACTGTCAATGAGACATCTGCACCTCTCAGCAGGTATTTTGGCCCACTCCTCATGAGCAAACTGCTCCAGTTGTGTCCGGTTTGAAGGGTGCCTTTTCCAGACTGCATGTTTCAGCTCCTTCCAAAGATGCTCAATAGGATTGAGGTCAGGGCTCATAGAAGGCCACTTTAGAATAGTCCAATTTTTTCCTCTTAGCCATTCTTGGGTGTTTTTAGCGGTGTGTTTTGGGTCATTGTCCTGTTGCAAGACCCATGACCTGCGACTGAGACCAAGCTTTCTGACACTGGCTAGTACATTTCTCTCTAGAATTCCTTGATAGTCTTGAGATTTCATTGTACCCTGCACAGATTCAAGACACCCTGTGCCAGACGCAGCAAAGCAGCCCCAGAACATAACAGAGCCTCCTCCATGTTTCACAGTAGGGACAGTGTTCTTTTCTTGATATGCTTCATTTTTTCGTCTGTGAACATACAGCTGATGTGCCTTGGCAAAAACTTCGATTTTTGTCTCATCTGTCCACAGGACATTCTCCCAGAAGCTTTGTGGCTTGTCAACATGTAGTTTGGCATATTCCAGTCTTGCTTTTTTATGATTCGTTTTCAACAATGGTGTCCTCCTTGGTCGTCTCCCATGTAGTCCACTTTGGCTCAAACAACGACGGATGGTGCGATCTGACACTGATGTTCCTTGAGCATGAAGTTCACCTTGAATCTCTTTAGAAGTCTTTCTAGGCTCTTTTGTTACCATTCGGATTATCCGTCTCTTAGATTTGTCATCAATTTTCCTCCTGCGGCCACGTCCAGGGAGGTTGGCTACAGTCCCATGGATCTTAAACTTATGAATAATATGTGCAACTGTACTCACAGGAACATCTAGTTGCTTGGAGATGGTCTTATAGCCTTTACCTTTAACATGCTTGTCTATAATTTTCTTTCTGATCTCTTGAGACAGCTCTTTCCTTTGCTTCCTCTGGTCCATGTCGAGTGTGGTACACACCATATCACCAAACAACACAGTGATTACCTGGAGCCATATATATAGGCCCAATGGCTGATTACAAGGTTGTAGACACCTGTGATGCTAATTAGTGGACACACCTTGAATTAACATGTCCCTTTGGTCACATTATGTTCTGTGTTTTCTAGGGGTACCATCATTTTTGTCCATGCCTGTTTCATGAGTTTATTTTTTTACATAATTCTGTTGAAGCATGGTTGAAAAACAATGTCTGACTTTCATTGGTTAACATTTATAGAATTTTAATTTATTATTACTTTTGTCAGATTAAAGTTATTTCTGTGACCATTGTGACTTTTTCTTTCATTGACCAAAGGGTACCAACAATTTTGTCCACGTCTGTATATATATATATATATATATATAAGCTATCTAACTATCTGTCTAATGTAGTGTGGAAAGCACAGAGCACAGCAATGACACTGCTGCCTCTCTGAACTTTAAAAAACTGTAGAAAATGGCTGCTGGGGAGGTTCTTATATAGTAAGGGGTAGGCAACTTTCCTTTTGGTTGCTAGGGATGTTGCTAAGCTCAGACAAAGACATTGCAGCCTTCTCATTGGCCCACAAGCAAGAAGGGAAGTTACTGATGGAAAAAAATCTAGAATATTCGAAATTACGAATATATATAACTATATTCTAAATATTCGCGAATTCTCGAAGTGCCGATATTCACGATTAAAATTAGCGATTCGAATATTCGTGCTCAACACTAGTCATGCTATGTGCAGCGAGTCTCCAAAGTGATGTGGGTTCAGTTCACATAAAGCATATATGGACAAATGAGACCGTGCGTTTTTCTTCCTCCTAAAATACAGGTATGCTCCCTCTCACCACGCCAAGAGGAGACCGGGGTCCACAGATGTCTTTTACTTTAAAACATCCTGTGGAACATCAAAGTGTGCTAATAGTGAAATACTGCTATTTTGATCTTATTATACAGTCCTGATCAAAAGTTTAAGACCACTTGAAAAATGGCAAAAAATCCTATTTAGCATGGCTGGATCTTAACAAGGTTCCAAGTAGAGCTTCAACATGCAACAAGAAGAAATGGGAGTGAGACAAAACATTTTTTCAGCATTCAATTTCATGAAAACAACTAATAAACTGAAACAGGCTGTTTTGCAGCTGACTAAAAGTTTAGGACCACACCTCCCAAAAAAAACTAAACCCCCTGAAAACAGAAATCCAACTTCCAAACATGAACTCAGTAATAAGTAGCTCCGCTGTTATTATCACTTCCAAAATTCGTTTCGTCATGCTTGATGCAAGCGTTTCCATGAGGTGAGTGGGAACATTTCTCCAAGTGGTGAAGACGGCCGCACGAAGGCCATCTACTGTTTGGAACTGTTGTCCATTTTTGTAAACTTCCCTTGCCATCCATCCCCAAAGGTTCTCAATTGGATTTAGAACAGGGGAACATGCAGGATGGGCCAAAAGAGTGATGTTATTCTCCTGGAAGTCCCTTGTCCTGCGGGCATTGTGTACTGTAGCATTGTCCTGCTGAAAAACCCAGTCGTTACCACACAGACGAGGGCCCTCAGTCATGAGGAATGCTCTCTGCAACATCTGGACATAGCCAGCGGCCGTTTGATGCCCCTGCACTTCCTGAAGCTCCATTGTTCCACTGAAAGAAAAAGCACCCCAGACCATTATGGCGCCCCCTCCACTGTGGCGCGTAGAAAACATCTCAGGTGAGATCTGCTTGTCATGCCAGTAACGTAGGAAAGCATCAGGACCATCAAGATAAAAAAAAATCTCATCAGAGAATAAAACTTTCTTCCACCTTTAAATGTCCCATGTTTGGTGCTCTCTTGCAAAGTCCAAACGAGCAGTTCTGTGGCGTTCAAGAAGACGAGGTCTTTGAAGACGTTTTTTGTTTTTTAAGCCCTTCAGTCTCAGATCCCGTCTGATGGTTATGGGGCTGCAATCAGCACCAGTAAGGGCCTTAATTTGGGTCGAGGATTGTCCAGTGTCTTGACGGACAGCCAATTGGATCCTCCGTCTCAGTGCTGATTACATTTTTTGGGGTCTTCCACTTGACTTTTTTGTTCCATAACCCTCAGGATCATTTAAGAAATTCCAAATAACTGTCTTACTGCATCCCACCTCAGCAGCTATGGCGCGCTGTGAGAGACCCTGCTTATGCAGTTCAACAACCCGACCACGTTCAAAAAGGTAGAGTTTTTTGGCCTTTGCCTTTACAACGTGTGACTACCTGACAGAAAATGACAATGAATCCACATCTTTGCACAGATTTGGCCTTTTAAAGGCATGTGGTCCTAAAATTTGGATCAGCTGAAAAACAGCCTCTTTCAGTTTAATCGTTATTTTCAATTAATTGAATGCTCAAAAAATGTTTTGTCTCACTCTCATTTCTTCTTGTTGTATGTTGAAGCTCTACTTGGAACCTTGTTAAGATCCAATAATGTAAAATATTATTTTTTGCCATTTTTCAAGTGGTCTTAAACTTTTCATCAGGACTGTAGTTGCGCTATTATACTCACAAGCGCAGGCAGGTTAAGGCACATCAAGTAAAGTCAAGTTTCCTTTTCCCTCTAAATCAGCTCAGACGATATATAGTCCTAAGGAAAGGGTTGCTTCCATAGTGAAATACCATCAATAGATGTATAAAAAATTGTTTATTTTACTCACAAGCGTCTTTTAAAACAAGCATATGATACAAATCTCCCGCGTCCTCAAACAGCCCGACCCGGGTTTCGCACCTATGGCTACATCACCTGAAGTTAATTTGCATAAAACTTTGTTTTAATACTGTATGGAGTGGGCACTCCGTACAGTATTAGAATGTATTGACAACGATGAGCCGAAGCTTTTACTTTGCGAAGTCTCGTGGGACTTTGCATAATAACTTTGGAAATTAATTTCTACTGTAAAAAACCTTTGTACCGAACCCGAGTTCCATACAAGGTTTTATTTTACAGTAGAAATTAATTTCCAAAGTTATTACACGAAGTCTCGCGAGACTTCGCAAATTAATAACTTCGGCTTATTGGAGCCAATACATTCTAATGCTGTACGGAGCTCCCGCTCCATACAGTATTAAAACTAAATTTTATGCGAGTTAACTTCGGATGAAGCATCCGAAGTCGATTCGCTCATTCCTAGTTTTTACCATCTGTGTGTCATCCATAATTCACGGAAGTTGCTCAGCTGAAAAAAATAATTTCCAAAGAATCTCCAATTAGTTTTCAGTGAAAAACGGACACAACGGAGGTGTGTCAGTGAGTTTTTTACGGAACCATAGACTTCAATTGGCGTGCTTAGTCCACATCACGGATCAAAGTAGTGCATGTCCCCATGATTCTTTTTACTGACCGACGGTTAGTGAAAAAATACTGAAATGTGAACAAACATTTAAATCAATGGGTATGTGTGCTGTCCGTGGAAAATGCGGACAGCACACGTTAGTGAAAAATGGAAATGTAAACAAGGCCTTACTCACAAATTGCAGCTAAAATTCATACCATTAAAAGGTCTTTGTTAAACAGAAGGTATTTACATGCTCGCTTGTATCGCATATTCACAACATTTGAGGAAAGTGGATGAAGATATGAAAATCATTTATTTTCTCCCCCCAGTGGCAATCTATGTATTTCCTCAGCTATCGTTTCTGTATGTTTCACTAATCAAGGCTTAACAGCTGTATGCAACTGGAAATAAACGGCTTATTGGGCTATGTGCTAAACGCCAGCTGTTCTGTGGGCATGCTTGGCCACTGGGGGCACAAAGGAGCAATTTGCACATCTCGATCCGCTATCCCAGATTGAGAATTAATTTCCTTGTTGTTTGGATATGTGATACAAGATTGGCATTGTAAGACATAATACTTGTGGGGCCACGTTAATGTTATTTTAAAGGAATGGGACAAAGTTCCCCTAGAAAGTGATCCTTTAAATACTATGCCATGGGCAACAGCTATTAATAAGATATTGGGGGTATTTACTAGGCTAAATACACAAGATTTCTGGCATTATTTGTGACAAAAAAAAATGGTGTACATGTCTAGTATCATATTTAAAAGGGTATGCCTTAAAAAAAGGGTGCACAGCCTTTTCTGGTTTGGGGCCACAATGTCAGACTGAAGAAATCTCAAGGGCCAAAAATAAAAGTTCAAGGGGTATTACCAACTGAAATACTGTATTTATGGCATATTGTACATGCAGTATATACCATAAATGTCTGGTTACACCTCCAGGATTCCCATCTCATGGGAGAATAAATGAAAAATGCATGTGAGAATAGACATACATGTCTCTCACCAGATGGTTGGGGGCCACAAATAATGATATTGAGGGCCACATGTAGCCGCCGGGCTGCAGGTTGTTTACTCCTGCCTTAAACAGATGACCTTTCCTCAAAATAGGTCATCAGTATCTGATCGTGGGGTTTCCAACTCTTGGTACCCTGCCGATCGGCTGTTTGAAGAGGCCAGTGACGTCATCTTCATTGGTCTTATGGCCTAGGTACAGTGAATGGGACTGAGCTGCTATACCAAGCACAGCCTCTATCTAATGGATGGTACAGTGCTTGGAGCTCGTACTCCTGCCGATCTGATATTGATGAACTATCCAGAGGAGAACCCCTTTATTATTTGTTTTAGACAATTTTGTGAATCGCTTGACGGAGAATGTAGCAAAGAGGAGCATGGCAAGTCTTAAAAAGGACAAACATTCACAATGTCAACCATACAAAAGGTGGTGTACTGTCAGATAAAAGTGTCACAAATGTACCAGATTTGTCATTTAGCCTGAGACGTTACCTTATCCTTAGACTGCCTATTAGTGTTGAGCAAATCGAGCTTCAGATCATCAATCCTTAGTCGATTCGGTCAAACACTTCGATTTTAATGCTGTCTCCATACAGCTTTAAAATGTATTGGGTCCGTGTAGCCAAACTTTGCTTCACCCAGAGTTGCTCGGGACCTCAGTGAATTAATTTGGTTTAGGAATTAGGAATCCGAAGTTGGATTTGGTACCGGCTGGTACCTCGGCACCAAACTCGACTTCGGATTCCTAGTTTTGTATGTTTTTAAAGATGCTGAATTAATTTAGCATAGTCTCGCTCGATTTCAGCTGAAACGAAATTTGCCTACATAGAGGCAATACATTTTAATGCTGTACGCAGAGACCGGTCTCAGACAGTATTAAAATGGAAGTGTTTGAATGAATCGAGTTCGGATGTCTGATCCGAAGCTCGATTCGCTAAAGCCTACTTCTTGTATTTCGACTACCTAGAATTTTAGCCAGAATATATATAAATATTTTCCCATTCTATTGAATGTCCATTTAAAGTTTACCCATCATTCCTTTTTCCAATACAGAATTCCATATCCCCTAGTTTCCATCAAAGGATATTAAACATGAAATTCTGATGGCCTAACATAACCACTAGGGGGAGAATGATTTATATTCCACTTTAGAGGGTGCTGTATAAACCCATCTTCAGTAAGTTCCCCCTAGTGGGGACCGGATACAGACAGAATTGTATAATTTATGACTATACAAAGGGAAAAAAGCTCTGGACCAGATAGATACATATTATGAAATTCATTAGCACAGAGTATTCAATCCTACTTAATATTAGTTAAATAATTATATATTTTTTTTGTTATATATTATTCCTACCTGAGTGTTTTTATATCCTGTTTTTCATGTGATCGAAGTCAAGCGTGTAATACTAAAAATAAATCCTAAAATTGCAATGATCATTTAAAGCAAATCCAGAAATTGGACATCACAGTATATCTGACATAACTCACAATATATACTGCATACTGTATGACCATATCCTACCATATAACATTGTGAACGTTCTGCTCATTGGTGTTTATTTCCTATTCAAGCAGAAGTAAAGTATTTGTTAAGACGTAACAGTCCTGATTTGTTGCAGAACAATATGGAAGAAGCCATTTGTCAGTGCCTGCTTACAGTAAACTGAGCCCTCGTCCTATGGAAAGAACATCTAAAATCTCTAGAATGTTATAGTGCAAAAGACCAAGTAAACAGACCACATCTGTCTATTTATAAGAGGAGAAGGTCCCAGACCAGTATGATGAATTCTCCACAATGTTCCTGTAAGCCATATCTAAACTGTTTATGGAATCTTTGCAAGTAAGAATAGACATGGACTACTAAGAATGAATCCCCCTATCAGAGAAATTATTTCATGTATGTAAAATAGATGGATCTTCAGGCAGACCTACAGGGTGGAGAATATTTTTTCACAACTCTCAATTAAGCAAGTGAATAGTCTGTTCTTGAAATTGTATTGTAAGCAGGAAAAATGGACCAGAGTAAGGATCTGTGGATTATGATTAAGAACAGAAGTGTTCAAAACGCGTAAATTGGAGTAGAGTTGGAGAAGGTGTCACTGATTTGTATATGTCCTTTTGGTGAAATAAAGACCGGACTGAAAATTTTTCACAGTTGGTGCTGGTTCCTTCTTTTCTGTAAGGATCTGTGTCACTTTGACAAGCGCCAAGTGGTAATGGCTAGGGGGCTGGTCACAGCATGGTTAGTACCTACCAATAGTGGTCCATGGAAGGACAATTGGTGAACCAAAAACAGGATCAAGGCTCAATGATGTATGTGAGAAGCAAACCATGGCCTGTTTGGTCCAATCCCACAGAAGAGCAACTGCTGAAAGAGTCACTGCTGGGTAAGACAGAAACATGTCACACAGAGCATTATGGCTTGGTGTGTATAGGATTGACCATGCTGACCTCTGTCCACCACCAAAAGTGCTAACAATGGGCATCAGAACTTAGATTGAGACCAATGTAAGAACGTGACCTGGTCTGATGAATCATATCTTTTTCCATCATGTAGACAGCTGGATGCATATGTGTCGAAACCTTCATAGCAACAGTATCTCCAAAGTTAGTGCCTTATTTCAGCAGGGAAATGGCTAAGCCACACTGCAAAAAGGAACATGACAAAAAGTTCAAGGTGTTGGCTTTGTAAGATCTCAATTCCATTGAACATCTGAGAGGCTTTGTTATAAGCTCCATCTTCATGCATGATCCCATGGGGGAGCAAATTAAGTTTTCTTCTTCAGCAGGAGAATGTCAAGATGATGCTCTTTGCCCAAGGGAGCAACCTGCACAGAAATATATGAAAGTAAAGAGAGGAGGAGAGGGAATCTCCTTCCAAGCAAGCCAATGACAGAAGTGAGTCCCAGTGACGGAGCAGCCCATGATGTGGGGCGGCTGCTGGAAAGCATATGTAGCTGGAAAGGGAGTATCCATTCCCACAGGTGCACTGGCAAAGTTTAAGGGGCCCTGCAAATTTGATGGCTGCCAGTATAAAAGCTGCAGTAGCAATGAGTTGAAGTGAGCGTTGGAGAAGTTTTTCTCCCACCAAAGTGCCAGTTGAGAGTAGAGAAAAAGGGGCCCATAGAAACACAAAAGCAGTGACAGGAAAAATGCCCTACACATGTGTGACCGGCTACCAGTAGAGAGAACCTGAGCTAAGGCACTTGAAGCCTTGAGGTGTGAACATTGCCCCTGGATAATGGGAGCCCCATTGGGACTATTGACTAAGCATATGGA
The DNA here is from genome assembly GCF_014858855.1 of Bufo gargarizans. Taxonomy (NCBI): domain Eukaryota; kingdom Metazoa; phylum Chordata; class Amphibia; order Anura; family Bufonidae; genus Bufo; species Bufo gargarizans. The sequence goes on from NC_058089.1 coordinate 108,619,665, forward strand.
CTGTTAAGGACTGAGAGTAGAGTTGTAAAATTCTGGACAAGAGTTCTATGATCCCATATTGAGTGACCTTCAACATAATTACTTGTGAATATGTTCTGCCTAGTGCCATACCACCATGTAAATATTGTACAACAAAGGTCAAGTTTGCTGCAAAATTGTATGTGCCCTCTGCCTCGTTCTTCAACATTCAGAGAGTGTGCCTTCTCACACCTTATAGATGGCGGATCTAGTTCTCTCTGTGGTAACAGACAAGCAAGAATCACTGGACAGAAAAAAAAACACTTTATTTTAGGGATCAGTATACAGAAAGTTTCTCCACATCTTTAGCATTTATTAAGACATTCTGTCTTTGAGGACCACGCATGTACCCTAATTTTACGTTTATTGTGTACATTTGGCACGTGCACCTAAACATTTTCCATAGAACCCGAATGATAGGTGTCCTGAGCAAAAATATATTGTTATACCATTTTTTAATGAATATGAAAGCATAGTCTGTTGTGCCTCCCAGGGACTATTCTAACTATTATTCATAGGGTCCCACCATCTAGTGTGAGAAAATAAAAACAGCAACATAAGTAGCGATAATTAAAGGTATGACTATGTTTAATAGCACCATATATCAGAAAACCTACATTATGGCAAAAAGCTACCATATTGTTATTACCCAACTTTATTACACCTGATTGAGCCGCTCCAACCTCTGGGCCCCATAGCAAGTGCTATGGCTATAGTTATGCCCATTTTGTTTCCTATACTGTTGGGGACTATGAAAGAGTATACCGTAGTATGTTTATCCAACCATGGCCAATGGATGATATAACTATACAGTATTCAGGTGCATATGCCGAGGCTTTACATTCAGTACATGAGATTTTCCTGATGTACGCCCGAACCTAAAGACCCTGCAGAATGGACATTGTGATGACAAAATATAGAATTGGACAGGACTTTACAGTCAAAGTTTATGAAGAAGAGTGGAAAGTACTATAGATCCCAGCTAATAAGCAGATAAGAGATCGTCATTTATCAAGGTGTTCACTTGGTAAATGACAAATCACAAGCCACGTACTGGTATAATGTCCTTGTGTGACTAACAGAGGGAAATCTGTCATGGTAACTTGTAGAATCCCAGTACTATGACATCACAATAATAAAATATGTCAAAAGTGATATGATGACATCATCACCTTCTATATCACCGTTCTACCGCTAGAAGAAAATCACTGCCTTACAGACTTCCAAGGGTGAGGCGGTCCCTATGCGTCTCATGATACATGAAGCGAAAATGGATTTTATAATGTTGGAAAAGAGGAGATGAACCCAAAAAGATCTGGTTCTGAGACAGAGGAGATGTTCTCCGAACAGAAACCGCTGTTTGCTTTGAGGAAAAAAGACAATCAACACCCGGATATGGACAATGAAGCCTCAGAAATGGCGTCTAAAAGACAGAATCTGGAGAAAATGAGAAAGATCCTGAGACATGAAATCCTTACAGAGAAAAGGGAAATGGAGAACCTCAAGGAATCTCGCTCTGCAAACTCCGCCGATTAAGAACTTCAGAGGACCATACTTAACACCTTAACCACTTCACATCCGGGCCTTAACCACTTCACATTTCCCCCAGAGCCATTTTTTTCAAATCTGACATGTGTCACTTTATGTGGTAATAACTTTTCTCGTCACATATTGTACTTCATGAGTCTTGCAAAAGTTGGAGCCTGAGGGAGGCGCAAAAAGTGTGTGCAGCCAATCACCACCCATTAACCCCTTCTATCTATTGCACCTGCTCTTTCCATTAGAAGCAATGCTCAGAAAATGAGCATGGAGTGCCCACTCAGTGGGTATTTGGTCCTAGCTGTAATGGGGACCTTCATTAATAGCTCTACAGGGTCTTCCTTCATTCTTTTTTCTGTTGTCTATGTCATAATAAAACCACAAAAAATAATACAAATAAAAAATAAAATATATTGTCATTTCCTATAATTTAAGATACCAAAGACTTTACAGTTCTGTGGCTTCTGATAGCTGCAGGCTGTCCATGCTGAGATATTTAGTTCCCCCGCCGCTATTGTCCTTGTTGTTGACTAAACTTGGTTCCAAGAAGCAACCAGAATAAAAAAGCTTCCAAGACATAAAAGCAGTATTTAACACCTCCTGCATTCGCAAACATCTCAGAGCCTCCGGACTAAACAACGTGTCAAGAAACAGCATCCAGTGACAGGTATTTTATTCCTTCTGTGACAGTTTCAACTATGAACAGAAATGAAGGACAGAAATCTGTTGCCATCATTTCATGGCTGTCAGCCCTGGCAGCGGCGAGGTATATCTTAAGACAACACACTGCCGGGGATTTTCTTTCATGTGTTGGGCCACACGTCCCATCATTATTCATTCCCAACCTATACAGGGCAAAGGGAAGAAAAACTAAAGAAAGGGAACTGTAACGGCGACAAAGTTTATTACCAAACACCGGACTCCTTGACGGGAGCCACAACTCACGGAGATAGCTGGATTTTTTGCCTCGGGGGAAGTATTTGTAATCCAGAGTTGTTGTAGTCATTACAGAGATTAAGCATCGCCCTTGACATTTGACAAATACCATTTGTATCCGTTCATGTGCTGGCAGTGGGCAGAATATCATGTTAGGCTCCGCTATTATTTTACCGGATCGTTTGCGGCTATGCATGATATGACTTTAGCTATCAGTAGAGAGGAGCGAAGTTCTTGAAAAATCGATTCGGCTGCTTCGCTAAATTTTACAAAAAAAATTCCTTTATGACGAATTACTTAGTCACAAAGAGCATTTCTTTGTAAGTAGTGGGTGCAATGACAGGGAGCGGCGATTGCGCAGCTCCCCGCCGATGTATCCCTCAGTTGCCGCGTTCATTGCTGATCGCGGCATCTGACATTAATATTGGAAGGTCTTTAATAATAAGAAAAAAATTTAATTATACTTACCTTCACTGCAAATGCAATCTTGACTAAAGATCCAGCGCAAAATCTCATGGGGCGCATGACGACAGATTTCATGTGGGATCTTCAATCAAGATGGCGGAGGCAGGCTCTTTGCGCATAAACAAATGAGGTGAATATGATTTTTTTTACCCCATTTTTTTACCACGAAGCAGGAGGAAATTCAGTGCCACTGGCGATTAGAATTTTCCCTGAAATTTGGATCGAAGTCCACTTCTGACACTTCGATTCGCTCAACACTAGCAATTAGCATTCAAGGAGCGTTTCTCTACAGTATCTGTATGTTCTCTTTTTTTCCATTCTCTATCTACTGCTTATGTATGTTGCATTGAGAAAACAGTAGTGGATGAGGGTGTTGATTTTGTAGGAGTTAGTGACCTATTCAATTATGTAGATTTGGACTCCAAGTGCCAGGAGTACAGTTATGAAGTTGATATGCTGGCAGTCTGCGCCCAGTGCCGCTCTTTCCCCCCCAGCAGGCATAGCCGCCACAGTGCTCACCTGCTCCATCACCCATCCTTACACCTGGTGGGCCCAACAGCAAAAGTAGCACTGCTTCATTACAATCCATGACGGATGAAGACCGCCTCTGGTCTGGCCCACGGGGTACACTCCCTCCAGCTCTTACAGGACCAGAGGGAGAGCAATTTAATCTTCCACAGCCATGTGTGGTACTTATAGCACCTTTCACCTCTAATTAGGCAATATGAGACAGTATCAGTATCTCAGTATTATTGTCTTAAATATAAATATAAAGAATATGGGAGACATTTGTCAACACCGATCTACTGTAATCACATCTGGTAATATACTGTATATTTGATATATCTGATTGTCAAGTGAATAGAGCGAGTACTTGTAATTGCACTCTCTACCAAGACGATAAGCAGTGTAATTAAGAGGAAGCAGCGATCGCAAACATCTGATCAGCAGAAATGCTAGGGGCAGCTCTGTACAGATAGGTAGCTGAGCAATAGGTTCTAGTACTGTAGTCTCCTGCAAATGTGTTGTGTTTACTTCTTGTCTATTCCATGTACTGATTTTTGTCTGATTTCTGGATTTGACCATTTGCTGCCTGATCTGAACTCTGCATTGACTTGTAGCTGCCCATGCTGACCTCAGACTGTTTATTGGACTGCACAAGCTGACCTGAACTAGGGAAGAAACAGGTCACCTCCTAGACAACCCTAATGCGGGCCATAACTATCTATCATTATGAATAGACCTTGAAGGTAGGAATATTCATATGCAGGATACCTAGGCCTTTATATTCCTATAAAGCCCTGGAAAAGGTTAGGACCAGAGACAACCCATTCCTCCCCAGATGGACGAATGGAAGTCTCTGTCTCAGGCCCAGATACAAACAACAGAGAATATAACAAACACAAACAAATGCGACACTTAACTTCTGTAGAGACGGACGAGCAGGAACACCAGAGACAAATTCACACCAGCTCAGCCAAACCCAAATGAAGCTATCTACTGCATAGTCAGAAGGGTGAGGTCAGACTATAAATGGTAGAAGTGATGACCACTGAGCAACAGCTGAGAAAAAGGAAGTGGTCATTAACCCTATCACACTGAATCAAGAGAAATCAAGGAGGCTGTTAGATTCCTTCACGCTCAGCCAATCTCCTTAATTTCCAGACATCAGTCACCTGAGGGACCGTGACAGTTAGAAGCAAAAACAAACACAAAGGGTCCAGGTTCACCAAATGGACCTCAAGATCAGCCATCAGACAGCGGGTGCAGGGAGGAATATTGTCACGGAATGTGTACAGGTAACAAGGCAAAACAACATGCATAAATGACTCGCTGGATCCAACAGCTAAGGAACAAAAGGGAGACCCCTGTAGAAGACCTGGCACTTTCCCTGGCTGCTTAGCCTATGCATAGATCCGAATGGTGGAGGTATGCATATCCACGTACCTTGACTATATAACCCCTGAGCACCCTACAATAGTGAGGGGACACGACCACCGGCTCCCTACACCAGACACGGAGGGAGTCAGGGTCACCTGGGATCCAGCAAACAGAAAATAACAGATAACAGATTAACACTTAACTTTGTAGAGGAGAGGAGAACCAGATGGGCATGCACACACACTCCAGGAAGAAATATAAGCCGCCCAGAAAAGCCTTCTGGGGAAGAATTTAAAGGGAAGCAATTAGTCCAACACATGACAGCTGAGAGAGGCTAAGGAGAGGAGGAGCTGAATACCACAACACAGAAACTCAAAGAGGAGGTTCTGAAAGGCCTCTGTCAGAGCTTCTCAGCTGTCTGGTTGTGACAGTACCCCTCCCTCTACGAGTGGACTCCGGACACTCAGAACCCACCTTCTCAGGATGGGACCTATGGAAAGCCCTGATGAGACGAGAGGCTTTAATGTCCGTCACTGGGACCCACATCCTCTCCTCAGGACCATACCCCTCCCAGTGAACAAGGTACTGAAGAGAACCGCGGACAAGACGAGAATCCACAATCCCAGAGACCTGAAATTCAAGATTCCCATCAACCATAATCGGAGGAGGAGGCAAAGGCGAGGGTACAATGGGTTGAACATAAGGTTTCAATAAGGACTTATGAAAAACATTATGGATCTTCCAAGTCTGAGGAAGATCAAGACGGTATGCAACAGGATTGATGACAGACAGGATTTTGTAAGGCCCAATAAACCTAGGACCCAACTTCCAGGAGGGAACCTTCAATTTGATATTCTTGGTAGACAACCACACCAGATCACCAACATTCAGGTCCGGACCAAGCACACGTCTCTTATCAGCCACACGCTTATATCTCTCACTCATGCTCTTTAGATTATCTTGAATCTTTTGCCAAATAGATGACAAAGACGAGGAGAATCTGTCCTCATCAGGTAAACCAGAAGACCCCTCTCCCGAGAAAGTCCCAAACTGTGGATGAAACCCATATGCACCAAAAAATGGTGACTTATCAGAGGACTCCTGACGACGGTTATTTAAAGCAAACTCAGCAAGGGACAAAAAAGAACACCAATCCTCTTGATTCTCCGCCACAAAACAACGCAGATATGTCTCCAGATTCTGATTGACGCGCTCTGTCTGACCATTCGACTGCGGGTGGAAAGCAGAAGAGAATGACAACCGAACCCCCAAGCGAGAACAGAAAGCCTTCCAGAATCTGGAAACAAACTGCGTGCCCCTATCAGAGACTATGTCTGAAGGAATACCGTGCAATTTGACAATGTGATCAACAAATGCCTGCGCCAGCGTCTTAGCATTGGGCAAACCAGGAAAAGGGATGAAATGCACCATTTTGCTAAAACGGTCCACCACCACCAGAATCACAGTCTTCCCCGAGGAACGAGGCAGGTCCGTTATGAAGTCCATGGACAGATGTGTCCAAGGACGGGAAGGAATGGGTAAGGGAAGGAGAGGACCTGATGGCCGTGAATGAGGGACTTTTGCACGAGCGCAAGTCTCGCAGGCTGCCACAAAACCCTCAACCGACTTACGAAGCGCAGGCCACCAGAATCTCCGAGCGATGAGATCCAGTGTGGCTCTTACCCCCGGGTGGCCAGCAAGGACCGTATCGTGGTGTTCTTTAAAAATCTTGTGTCTTAAAGCGAGAGGCACAAACAACCTCCCAGGAGGACAAAGATCAGGAGCCTCTGACTGGGCTGCCTGCACCTCTGCCTCCAATTCAGGAAAAAGAGCAGAGACCACCACACCTTCAGCCAAAATGGGACCCGGGTCTTCAAAATTCCCGCCTCCCGGAAAACAACGTGACAGGGCATCTGCCTTCACATTCTTAACTCCAGGACGGAACGTGACAACAAAATTAAACCTAGAAAAGAACAACGACCATCTGGCCTGTCTCGGGTTCAGACGCTTGGCTGACTCCAAGTAGGCCAGATTTTTATGGTCAGTAAATACGGTAATAGGGTGTCTGGCTCCCTCTAGCCAATGGCGCCATTCCTCAAAAGCCAACTTGATGGCCAACAATTCCCTATCTCCCACATCGTAATTTCTCTCTGCGGAGGAGAGTTTTCTTGAGAAAAAGGCACACGGTCGCCAATTGGCAGGAGAGGAACCCTGAGACAAGACCGCCCCCACACCCACCTCAGAAGCATCAACCTCAATTATGAAGGGTAACGAAACATCAGGTTGCACCAAGATGGGAGCGGAAGCAAAACTCTCCTTGATATCAGAAAAAGCCTTACGCGCCTCTACTGACCAAGAAGAAAAATCTACCCCCTTTCTGGTCATATCAGTGAGTGGTTTAACAATAGAAGAATAATTCAAAATGAACTTCCTGTAATAATTGGCAAAGCCCAAAAAACGCATCAGCGCCTTTTGATTCTCAGGAAGCTCCCACTCAAGCACAGCGCGGACCTTCTCTGGGTCCATGCGAAAACCAGAAGCGGAGAGAAGAAACCCCAGAAATTGAATTTCTGGAACCGCAAACACACATTTTTCCAGTTTCGCATATAATTTATTCTCCCGCAGGATGAGCAAGACCTGACGTAAATGTTCCTTATGAGCTTTGAAATCGGGAGAAAAAATCAAAATGTCATCCAAATACACTAATACTAATTTTCCCATCAAATGATAAAAAATGCTGTTCACGAAATACTGAAAAACGGCTGGGGCATTCATCAAACCAAAAGGCATAACCAAGTTTTCAAAATGGCCCTCAGGGGTATTGAAGGCCGTCTTCCATTCGTCCCCTTCTCTGACCCTGACCAGGTTGTATGCCCCTCTTAAATCTAATTTGGAAAAGACTTTAGCCCCAACAACCTGGTTAAATAGGTCCGGGATCAGAGGAAGCGGATAAGGGTCACGAATTGTGATATTGTTCAGCTCCCTGAAATCCAGACAAGGTCTTAAAGAACGATCTTTTTTCTTAACAAAGAAAAAACCAGCGGCAACAGGTGACTTCGAGGGTCGTATGTGTCCCTTTCTCAGACTCTCAGAGATATAAGCACGCATAGCGATCCTCTCAGGTTGGGAAAGATTGTATAAACGAGATTTAGGCAGCTTGGCATCTGGGATGAGATTAATAGGGCAATCGTACTCCCTGTGCGGGGGCAAATCCTGAACTCCACTCTCAGAGAAGACATCCGAAAATTCAGAGAGAAAAGATGGTATATTCTTAGTAGCAACCTCAGAAACAGATGTCATGAGGCAATTCTCTCTGCAAAAGTCACTCCAACCATTTATTTGCTTCGCTTGCCAATCAATGGTGGGGTTATGCTTAGTGAGCCAGGGCAGCCCCAACACCAGAGGGGTGGGCAAACCGCTAAGGACGAAACATGACACATCCTCAACATGAGCATCACTCACAATCAAACGGATATTGTGAACTATGCCCTTTAATGATTTCTGAGAAAGTGGAGCGGAATCGATAGCAAACACAGGAATATCCTTTCTCAAAGCGCACACCTGGAAACCATGAGTTATCGCAAATTGATTATCAATGAGATTGACCGCTGCTCCACTATCCACAAAAATCTCACAAAAAATGTTCTTGCTCTCTAGCGCCACCCTAGCCGGCAGGACAAAACGGGAACTACAAGCAAACGGAAAACCTTCAATTTCCGCCTCAACCCTGCCAATAGTAACAGACGGAACATTTTTCAAAGATTTTTTCCTCTTTGTTTCTTTATTATACCCAGAGAACTGCCTGAATCTCCTAGAGGGACAAATATTTGCCAAATGATTAATACCTCCACAAAAAACAAACCGTCCCATGCGGGCTGAATCTTCTATTGTCAGAAGCAATCAACCCCAGCTGCATGGGCTCCTGCTCAGAAGGGGCTGACAGCGACTGAGACCCCTGCGCACAGAATGGGACCGCTGCACAGTCCTGGGACCGAGTATGACAGGAAGGAGAGATCTCTCCTCTCTCTCTAAGACGCCTGTCAATACGAACGGCCTGAGACATAGCAGAGTCCAAAGAAATAGGCCTTTCATGAAAGGCAAATGCATCTTTCAATCCCTCTGAAAGACCATGGCAAAATTGACTTCGGAGTGCAGCATCATTCCAACCAGTATCAGCTGCCCATCTCCGAAATTCTGAGCAGTATATTTCTGCGGATTGTTTACCCTGGCATAAGAGACGTAGTCTAGACTCCGCCAGAGCAATACGATCCGGATCATCATATATCTGACCCAGGGCTAAAAAGAATTCATCCACTGAACGGAGAGGCCGTGCCCCCTCCGGCAGCGAAAAGGCCCAGGACTGAGCGTTACCTCTGAGCAGCGATATAATGATCCCCACCCTCCGTTCCTCATCTCCAGAGGAAAGGGGAAGAAGGCGAAAATGGAGTTTGCAAGCCTCTCTAAAACGCACAAAATTCTCACTACCCCCGGAGAACGTATCCGGGAGCGAGATCTTAGGCTCAGAACAAGCTCCATGAACGCAAGCTGAACCGGTCACTTGAAGCTGAGAAAAAGTCTTACGGAGGTCAGCTACCTCCAATGAAAGACCCTGGAGGCGTTCAGCCAAAAGTGAAACCGGATCCATGCTTAAGACGGTTTTGGCGGCTTATAATGTCACGGAATGTGTACAGGTAACAAGGCAAAACAACATGCATAAATGACTCGCTGGATCCAACAGCTAAGGAACAAAAGGGAGACCCCTGTAGAAGACCTGGCACTTTCCCTGGCTGCTTAGCCTATGCATAGATCCGAATGGTGGAAGTATGCATATCCACGTACCTTGACTATATAACCCCTGAGCACCCTACAATAGTGAGGGGACACGACCACCGGCTCCCTACACCAGACACGGAGGGAGTCAGGGTCACCTGGGATCCAGCAAACAGAAAATAACAGATAACAGATTAACACTTAACTTTGTAGAGGAGAGGAGGACCAGATGGGCATGCACACACACTCCAGGAAGAAATATAAGCCGCCCAGAAAAGCCTTCTGGGGAAGAATTTAAAGGGAAGCAATTAGTCCAACACATGACAGCTGAGAGAGGCTAAGGAGAGGAGGAGCTGAATACCACAACACAGAAACTCAAAGAGGAGGTTCTGAAAAGCCTCTGTCAGAGCTTCTCAGCTGTCTGGTTGTGACAAATATCCTGTTTTGGAGACAGACAACATAGTGAAACATCAGATAAAGATATGCTCCAGACCTCCATGAAATTCACTTCTTTATTTCATCTTCTTAAAAAAAACACCAGTTCATTTATGTGGTTATGGTAACAAGGGCTGTAGGTACCACATAAAAAGGCAGCAGTTGGCGCATATTGAGAACTAGGCAGGGTTATTATTATATTTTTTTTTTACTTTGGTTTTCTTTTTTTGTTTCTTAGACTACTTTCACACTTGCGGCAGGACGGATCCGCCATGCTGTTCACCATGTCGGATCCGTCCTGCGGCTATTTCGCCGTGCCGCCGGACCGCCGCTCCTTCCCCATTGACTATAATGGGGACGGGGTGGAGCACCAGCGCAGCACGGCGGTGCACGGCGAAACTCGCCGGACTAAAAAGCCTGACATGCAGTAATTTTAATCCGGCGGCCTTTCGCCGTGCACCGCCGTGCTGCGCCAGAGCACCGCCCCCGCCCCCACGGCGACACGGCAAAATAGCCGCAGGACGGATCCGACATGGTGAACAGCATGTCGGATCCGTCCTGCCGCAAGTGTGAAAGTAGCCTTAGACCTAGTTCACACAAACGTTTTTTTGCAAGTGTACGGGCCGTTTTTTTGTGTTCCGTATACGGTCCGTATACGGAACCATTAATTTCAATGGTTCCGCAAAAAGAACGGAATGTACTCCGTATGCATTAAAAGATAGAACATGTCCTATTATTGCCCGCAAATCACGTTCCGTGGCTCCATTCAAGTCAATGGGTCCGCAAAAAAAATGGAACACATACGGAAATGCATCTGTATGTCTTCCGTATCCGTTCTGTTTTTTTGGAACCATCTATTGAAAATTTTATGCCCAGCCCAATTTTTTCTATGTAATTACTGTATGCTGTACATGGCATACGGAAAAACGGAACGGAAAAACGGAAAGGAAACGGAAACACAATAGAAATCAAAAACTGAACAACGGATCCGTGAAAAACGGACCGCAAAAAACTATAAAAGCCATACGTTTGTGTGAACTAGGCCTTAAAATTCTCTGACATAACATAACCCAGTACAATGACGCCAGTCTGTGATGATAAGATCTGAAAACACTGAATATAAATTAAATATAATCTAGATTATCTTGTACGAGAAAACTTGTTTAAATTCAAAATCTCAATTTAGTCATTTTGCTGCTACACGACCACGAAGAATCAGACTGATGAAAATTCCTAATTAAGTGATTGCCTCAAGTTAACACTAGGCTACTTCATCCATTTAATTTATCTTCGGGATTTGCAATGATGGGACGGTATTATGACATGGAACCATAGAAGGATAAAACAGATGCGTGAATGAATTTCAGTAAGAAAGTGAATACTTTATGCCCCTTTGCTTAGATATCACCAACCTATTCCACAGCCCTGTACACCGATGACTCACATTGTCCCCTAGTGGGATTCACATGTATCAATCACTATCTCAGGCAAAGATCTAACTTAAAGGGGTTGTCCCATCTGGTACATACAGTATATGGCATATTGATAGGATGTCATAACTGTCAGATAGGTGGTGGTCTCACCTCTGGGATCTGCTTCTATATCCAGATCGGGGGCCCAAAAGTGAATGAGGGACATACCATGCATCTATTCTCTTCCAAAAATAGCTGAGCCAGTACTTATTTTTTAGAAGTCCTGTAGTGATGAATGGAGGGTAGACACACATGCACAGCTTGTTCACTTTAGGTCTCAGGTCTGGAGAGAGGGCCAGGTTCCAGAAGTATTTATGGCATATCTTATTGTTGGGAATACACTAATATGCCTTTAAACTTTTTGGCCACAAAGCAAAATTTGTTACAGATCCCCAACACATTAACACATTGATGTAATTCATTTTTAGTACTAGTCTCCTCATTTACAGTAGGACAGTGGGAATACAGTATATGGTATCTCATACCCTGTGATCACTTTCATAGAAAGATGATCCAGCCGATCAGAATGTCATTCTGGAGTTCTGGAGGTATCTGGAAAACCCACAAGAAATCCACAGAATTATAGGAAGAACGAAGAATCTGTGCAGATACCTGTGACCAGATTCAAAGCTAGAATTCAGACAATATATATAATATATAGTGATTTTTATTGGCCACCAGTTCTCCACTTTGAGCAATCTCTACTTGTTAATAGGGTGCCTTCATGATAAGCAGACCACAAAATTCTTTCGTTTCTGAGATCCTCAGTGATCAGCTGTAATTTGTTAAGAAATGTGCCAGTAAGTGTTCAATTTCCCTGGAGCGCCACCACAGGAGAAATGAAGCATTACGCAGTGTTCATTCAAATCAATGGGTTATGTGTGTAATGAAGGGTAGGACAGGTCGGCCAGAGTGAGAAATGTTCTTTGCAACCGTTCTCCACTCTGATCATTAGAGAAGAATCTGAAGAGCTCCTCATTCCCCCCCATCAACTGAATGCCTTAATGTACTAGATGACCAAAGGTTTTCTTAACTGGACAACCCCTTTAATGCATAGAAGTCATAGCAACTTTCAGTCAGTCACAGTGTTAGAAGTTTGACAGAAGCATGTTGAAATTCAGAACAGACACATCCCATATGTTGGAATTTTATTTGCGTAACTTTCAATGGTAGGGATGAGCGGTCCATGGATGTTCGAGTTCGACGGGTTCGTCCGAACTTCGGGACAAAGTTCAGGTTCAGGACCCAAACTCGAAGCTGCATCCTATTGAAATCAATGGGGACCTGAACTTTGGTGCACTAAAATGGCTTTCGTAGTAAGGGCTAGAGGGCTGCAAAAGTAAGCAAAATGGGGGTAAGAGCAGGACAGTTGCCCTACAAACCAATGTGGATAGGGAAATGACTTAAAATAACATAGAATAGAAAAAAATAAAAAATTATAATCTTGAACTAGGAGGCGGAGGTCAAAATGGACGTGGCTGTGTAGGTGGAAGCGGCGGCGGTGGAGGAGGAGGTAGCCAACACTGTTTTTGTTGTTTTTTAATTAAATTTTTTTTCCTTTATTTATTTTTATTTTCTTATACATTTTGGAAGACTCCAAAACATTGGGAAATAGAAAAGAGAATGCAAATAGAAAGTGAGCTGGAGTCAAACAATGGATGGGTGCGGCTGGTATACTTGTCTATTCAGCACAAGGTACGGACAAATCCTGTGGGATCCATGCCTGGTTCATTTTAATAAACGTGAGCTTGTCCACATTGGCTGTGGACAGGCGGCTGCGCTTGTCTGTGATCACCCCCCCCCCTGCCGTGCTAAACACACATTCAGACAACACACTGGCCATAGGGCAGGCCAGCACCTCCAAGGCGTAAAGGGCAAGCACAGGCCATGTGCCCAATTTGGAGACCCAGAAGTGGAAGGGGGCACACCTTGCTTAGATGATCCGTATCAGCTGGTGGTGCTGGTTGTTGTGGTGTGCTGACAAAGCTTTTCCACATTTCGGCCATGCTTACCCTCCCTTCTGAGGTGCTGGTGGTGTCCCTGCTGTGTTGTTGACTTCTTCCTATTTCTCTGCCTTCACCTTGTGCTTCCACTGTGCCCCCGCTGTCAGGTGGGAATGCCATCAGCAGAGCGTCTACCAGCGTGCGCTCGTACTCGCACATCTTCCGATCACGCTCCAGTGACGTAATTAAGGACGGAATGTTGTCCTTATAGCGGAGATCCAGCAGGGTGGCCACACAGTAATGAGCACTGGTTAGAATGTGGGCAACTCGGCAGTCGTTGCACAGACACTGCAGCATGTAATCGCTCATGTGTGCCAGGCTGCCCACCGGCGACGACAAGCTGTCCTCTGTGGGAGGTGTATCGTCTGCGTCCTCTGTATCCCCCCAGCCAGGCTCCAGTGATGCCCATGAGCTTCTTAGGGTGCCCTCCTGCTGTGAACACGGTTCCTCCTCATCCTCCTCATCTTCCAGAACTGTGTCGTGGCTGGACAGTTGTGTACCTGGCCTCGGTTGGTGCAGGAACCCACCCTCCGTGCCACTTGTGAATGACTGGCCTGATAACTGTGGAAATGACCCCTTGTATTCCTCCTCTTCCTCCTGTGCCACATCCTCTTCCATCATTGCCCAAAGCGTTTTTTCAAGGAGACATAGAAGTGCGATAGTAACGCTGAGGACTGCGTCACCGGCACTGGCCACGTTGATGGAGTACTCGAAACAGCCCAACAAGGCACACACGTTCCGCATGGAGGGCCACTCGTTGGTGGTGAAGTAGTGCTGTTCCGCAGAGCAACTCACCCATGTGTGCTGCAGCTGAAACTCCACTATCGCCAGCTGCTGCTCGAAGAGTCTCTCCAGCATGTGCAAGGTAAAGTTCCACCTTGTGGGTACGTCGCATATGAGGCGGTGAGTGGGAAGGCCGAAGTTATACTGCAGTGCAGATAGGCAAGCAGCTGCAGGATGAGAATGCTGAAAGTGCGCAGAGACGCCCCGCAGTTTCTGCACCAGGTCTGACATATTGGGGTAATTTTTCAGGAACCTCTGCACCACTAAAATCAGCACATGCGCCAGGTAAGGGATGTGCATCAAACCGGCTAGGCCCAGAGCTGCTATATTCGCAATTTACTTCTGCAGTTATATGTGGTGAAAGGGTTTAGTGGACTATTTTATTACAAAAAGAATAAATTATACAAAGTTTGCTTCTGCAGTTACATGTGGTGAAAGCGAATAGTGGCGTATTTCAGTACAAAAAGACTAATATATACGCACTTCACTGTTGCTGTTATTTGCACTAAAAGCGTTTAGTGGTCTATTTCAGTACAGAAATAAAAATATATACGCACTCCACTGTTGCAGTTATTTGTGGTGAAAGCGATTACTGGCCTATTTCAGTACAAAAAGAAAAATACATTTGTCGCTTTTAGGGGTGTTTTAATTTGCTTTTAATTAATTTAGTTCAGCTAAAAGTATGTCAGACAGAGAAGTGCCAGGCCATGCACAGAGGAGTGGCAGAGGATTAAGTAGTGGCTGTGGGACAGACAACAGAGGGTTGTAGTCAATGGAGTATATTCAGACCATGGTCTGGGACCCATATTGCTTAATATCTTTATCAGCGAAATTGCAGAGGGCCTCGATGGTAAGGTGTGTCTTTTTGCTGATGACACAAAGATTTGTAACAGGGTTGATGTTCCTGGAGGGATACACCAAATGGAAAAGGAGTTAGGAAAACCAGAGGAATGGTCACAAATCTGGCAACTAAAATGTAATGTTTATAAGTGCAAGATAATTCATCTGGGGTGTAAAAACCCAAGAGCAGAATATAAAATCTGTGATACAGTCCTAACCTCAGTATCGGAGGAAAGGGATTTAGGGGTCATTATTTCAGAAGACTTAAAGGTAGGCAGACAATGTCATAGAGCAACAGGAAATGCTAGCAGAATGCTTGGGTGTATAGGGAAAGGCATTACTAGTAGAAAGAGGGAGGCGCTCCTGCCGCTCTACAGAGCACTAGTGAGACCTCATTTGGAGTATTGTGCACAGTACTGGAGACCATATCTCCAGAAGGATATTGATACTTTGGAGAGAGTTCAGAGAAGAGCTACTAAACTGGTACATGGATTGCAGGATAAAACTTACCAGGAAAGGTTAAAGGACCTTAACATGTATAGCTTGGAAGAAAGACGAGACAGAGAGGATATGATAGAAACTTTTAAATACATAAAGGGAATCAACACGGTAAACGAGGAGGAGATATTTAAAAGAAGAAAAACTGATACAAGAGGACATAGTTTTAAATTAGACGGGCAAAGGTTTAAAAGTAATATGAGGAAGTATTAATTTACTGAGAGAGTAGTGGATGCATGGAATAGCCTTCCTGCAGAAGGAGTTTAAGCATGCATGGGATAGGCATAAGGCCATCATTCATATAAGATAGGGTCAGAGGCTATTCATAGTATTCAGTATATTGGGTAGACTAGATGGACCAAATGGTTCTTATCTGCCGACACATTCTATGTTTCTATGTTTCTAAATGTTTCTGGCGCAGGCAGAGGTCACAGCAGAGTAAGTGGCCATGGCAGCAGTAGAGAGGCCTGAGGTGTCATTGAGCGGTCATGTCTTAACCAGCAACCAAGAGGTTCTTTATTGGTTAACTCGGTCATCCACTTCATCCCAAGTTACGTCAGCCACCCCCAGCCAACAGTCGGTGGGTTCGTCAGACACAACCATTAGCTGCCATGGCCCGGAAGCAGGCCCTGTGTCCTCACCTGTCCTCAACCTGCCTTTGTCCTTTGCTGTTCCATCACCGACAGAAGTATTGTATGCTGTGGGCTCAGCTCCACTATACAGCGAGGACGAGCTACTAGAGGACAGTCAGCAGCTACTGCCCAGCGAAGATCTGGAGGAGACATCCACCACTTCCTCCGCTAGGTGGGCAAGTAGTGATGAGGAGAGTGGCGTGGGAGGTGGTGGTGTGAGCGGTCAGACTCCTGACCCAGAGATGGTTGAGGAGGACATCAGTGACGTGCAGACACTACTTGATGATGAAGAAGCCGATCGCACTTGGGAGCCAGGTAAAGAAGGGGCTTCGTCATCATCAGGGGAAGAGGGTGGCAGCTTGCCCATGAGGCTGTGGCTGAGCCAGCAAGTCGCTAGCGTGGCTGGGAGTCAGCAGGGTGGCAGAAGTGGAAGGTTGGGAGCCAAACGGGCACAGGGTAGGCCATCCGCTTTGTAGCAGCCTACCTGCCCGGAAAGGAGTGGTGCACGGGTTCACGGAAGCAGCGGCGGTAGCAGTAATTCAGTGCGTACTGTTGGGGGTAAAATCACCTACTGAGCGGTGTGGCAGTTTTTTGTTAAGCCCCCGGAGGAGGTAAACGTGGCCATATGTAGAATCTGTGGGCAGAAGGTGAAGCGTGGCTGGGTGCCAATGTTGGCACTACAGCCCTGCGTCAACATATGCAGCATCACCACCCAGTGGCCTGGGAGAACCGTGGCTCCAATGTGGTGGTCCAGCCTGCCGCAGCAACCTCGGCATCACCTAGTGGCATGCACCCGATTTTAGGCAGTCAAGGCTCCACCAACTCAGCGGAATAAGGCTGTCTGTCATTCCCATCATCTGCTGGTCCTGATGCTCCTGCTCCTCCTCCTTATCAGTCATTCCATCAGCAATCGATCACCGAAGCGATTGTCAAGAGACAGCAGTATGCATGCACTCCAACGGCGCAGAAGCTGAACGTGCTCCTGTCCAAGTCGCTGGTGCTGCAGTCCCTGCCTTTCCAAGTGGTGGACTCTGCACCTTTCAGAGAACTGATGGCACAGCCACACCAGCAACTTGGCCAGGTCACGCCCCTTCCGCCTCCATGTTGTCACGCCGTTGGTCCTGCGACAATGTCCGCCTCTGCCTCCTCATCCTCCACCATGTCCTCAGCCTCCACTGCAGGGACAAATCACACTGCCCCTCCAGCATACCACACGTGCAGGGCACGGCGGTGTCACGCTTTTCTGCACCTCGTTTTCCTGGGTGAACAGAGTCACACATGGGAGGAACTGCTCCGTGTCCTTCATCAAGAAATCTAATCCTGGCTTTTTACCCGACAACTGAAAATCGGAACCATGGGGACTGACAACGGGAAGAACATTGTGTCGGCACTGCGTCAAGGAGGGCTGAGCCATGCACCCTGCATGGCACACGTGTTCAATCTGGTTGTCAAGTGGTTCTTAAAGTCTTCCACCCATCTGCAAGACATCCTAAAACTGGCCAGGATACTTTTCATGCACTTCAGCCACTTGTACACCACAAAGCACACCCTCCTTGAGCTGCAGCGGCAGAATGACATTCCCCAGCATAGGTTAATATGCAACGTTTCAACCCTCCATATGTTGGACCGACTATATAAACAGAGAAAGGCCATCAACGATTTCTTGATGATGCAAGCGAATAGGAGTACTCCCCTGTGTAACTTCAATGTCAGCCAGTGGCAGCTCATGCGTGACACCTGGCTTTTGCTCAGGCCCTTTGAGGATGCCACGTTATTTGTCAGTCGCCAGGACTACATGAGCCCTGTGGGGGCTGAACTGGAGGAGGAGGACACTAATGCACAAGCAATGTGTAGCGAAATGGGTGGTTTTTCTACAGGAGAGGAGGAGCAGGAGCAGCCAGAGGAGCTACAGGGCAATGAGGAAGATGAGACAGAGGACACAGACACACCGTGGCAGTATGCAGTGGAGATGGAGGCAGGGAGTCCCTCCGAGTCACTTGCACAAATAGCCCAATGCATGCTCACTTGCTTGCGTAGTGACAGCCGAATTATCACCATTCAGTAGAGGGATGACTTCTGGCTCTCCACCTTGTTGGACCCTCAGGGCAGGGAGTGAGGAGAAACTGAACTACTACAGAGACATCCTATCTAGTCAGTTGGCCGTTGCCTATCTGCGCCAGCATCCATCCTCTCACAGGTCTGACCGGGGGGGCCCTCTACGCTCACGTTCCACTGCCATGGCTGCTGGGGAGGGATGGGGTGGCAGGAGCAGTACCAGCTCCATCAGCAGCAGCCTGAGTCTACAGTCGCTGATAAGTAGCTTTCTTCACCCGCATAGTGAATAAACTACTCACCAGAAGCAGGTAGACCTGGAGCAGGACCTTAACCAGCAGGTGGTGGCTTACTTGGACAGTACCCGGCCAACCCACATTGAAGATCCGCTGGATTACTGGGCAGCCAAACTGGATTTGTGGCCACAACTAGCAGAGTTTGCCCTGGAAAATCTGACTTGCCCAGCCAGTAGTGTGGCATCAGAGAGAGTGTTTAGTGCAGCGGGGGTCATAGTTTCCCCGAGAAGAACTCGCCTGTCCCCCCAAAATGTGGAGAGACTGACCTTTGTCAAGATGAATCAGGCGTAGATCAGCCAGGATTTCCACCCACTAATGCCTGATGCATCTGATTAGATCATCCATGCCGCCTCACCCAAACCTTGCAAAAAGAGACCGATTTCTTCTGGCTACCTGCCTCAGCTTCTACTATGATGCTGCCAACCGCCTAATGCCGCACATCTGATGCCAAGTGCACCTTCATTCACACACATTCAGCGGGTACTGGTATTGCCACCCAACGCCCGACTCTGTCACAGGTCACTTTGTGGTCTCCTGATGGTGCTGCTGCCATATCCACACTATGTCACCTTGCTACTCTGTGGTATCCTGATGCTGCTGCTGCCATATCCACACTACATCACCTTTCCACTCTGTGGTATGCTGATGCTGCTGCTGCCATATCCACACTATGTCACCTTGCCACTCTGTGGTATCCTGATGCTGCTGCTGCCATATTCACACTGTCACCTTGTCACTCTGTGGTATCCTGATGCTGCTGCTGCCATATCCAAACTATGTCACCTTGACACTCTGTGGTATCCTCCTGATGCTGCTGCTGCCAACTCCAGGCTCTGTCATTGTGCCACTTGGTGGCCTTTTCCTGATGCTGCCACCTCTAGACTATGTCATTGTGCCACTTGGTGGCCTCCTCATAAAGCTGCCAACTCCATACTCTGTCATTGTGCCACTCGTTGGCCTCCTCATACTGCTGCCAACTCCATACTCTGTCATTGTGCCACTCTGTGGCCTTCTACTGATGCTGCCAACGCCATACTCTGCCATTGTGCCACTCAGTGGCCTACTCATTCTGCTGCCACCTCCAGACTCTGTTATTGTGCCACTCAGTGGCCTTCTCCTGATGCTGCTACTGCTGCTGCCGCCAACTCTACACTCGGTCATTGTGCCACTCAGTCGCCTTCTCCTGATGCTGCTGCTGCCACCTCCAGATTCTGTCATTGTGCCACTCGGTGGACTTCTCCTGATGCTGTCAACTCCATGCTCTGTCATTGTGCCACTCGGTGGCCTCCTCATACTGCTGAAACCTCTAGACTCTGTCATTGTACCACTCGGTGGCCTTTTCCTGATGCTGCCACCTCTAGACTCGGTCATTGTGCCACTCGGTGGACTTCTCATGATGCTGTCAACTCCATGCTCTGTCATTGTGCCACTCGGTGGCCTTCTCCTAATGCTGCTGCCGCCACCTCCAGACTAGGTCATTGTGCCACTCGGTGGCCTCCTCATACTGCTGCCAACTCCAGACTCTGTCATTTTGCTACTCGGTGGCCTCATCATACTGCTTGAACCTCACCACTATGTCATAGGTCCACTCTGTGGACTCATGCTGTTCCCACCCTCCCCACTTCATGACTGGTCCACTATTTTGGCTTTCGGCCTGTCTTACATCATCATTTATATGACCTTTCCTCTGATCTGTCAGAAGGAAGAAAAAATGAGACACACAACAGATTCTGTCTGTGTAGCAGCTGTAAGGCCTGTTTGGTCGCATCAGAATTGGCATATGATTTGGTAGCCAAAAGCAGGAGTGTGTACAAAACACAAAAGACATGCAAATATTCCATTCACGTTTCATCTCTGTTTTAGATCCACTCCTGTTTTTTGGCATTAGCAATACTGATGGATTGTTGAGCAAAGGCTGACCGTGTGAAGGCCTATGCTCCACAGACAGGATCAATTTTTTGTGGGTTATTGTTCTGACGGATCAGAGAAAGGGCATATTAATCAGTGATGTCAACACAAACTTGATGCTGATACTCTTTCCACTGTGTCGGGGGCCTCTACTTGTATAAGCGTTTAATACAACAGGTTTTGTAGACATCTATGTGGAATCAGCTGACGGGGGTATAAATACTGTGCTTCTTCTTGATGCTAACATCGACCTGTACGTCTGAGTTGATACTTCAGTTATTTGGTCATTTTTGGCCCGTGACTGCCCGAATAAGCAAAGTATGGAGTGATTCTAAGAGCGACGCCTGTCATCTGCATGTCATATGGACTTACAGTATTATTTCACTACCACAGCAGACTCCCTATGTGTGTTACTGCAAGGCACAGTGTTCTACACCCCTATAAAGGCTCTCTACAGCCCGGAAATAGCAGTTTTTTAACGTAATTCGCCCCAAATAAATTCTGATCGAAGCAAATTTGTTTTGCAAAATTCAGCATACTGGCCGAATAGAATTTTTTAGAAATTTGCTCATCTCTAGCTGTAGTCACATGACTATGTACATACAGCTCTTTATTTCCTATGATGTTATCTTGATGGGTGGCACAATGATAGGGGAGTGTCTATTTAACTACCTGGGTGGGAGGGACTATTATGACCTGCTCCTCTCTTTTTATAAAAGACACATTTCTTGTCTTCCCCTGCTGTTCCCTTGTGGTATTGCAGACTCCTTTGGCTTTGGATTTCTGGATTGTTATTGTGACTACGTTTTTGGCTTCTGGTGATTTGGTATTGTATTGATCTTCTGGTTCTGACTTTTTGGCATTCTGTCTTCTCATTTGCCTCTGGAAATTTATTTTTTTTATTTCTGACTGGTATTTGCCTCTTTACTTCACAACTACTCTTCGTATTTGTCTATTTGTTGTTCCCTGTTTGTGTGTCGCCCTCACACTTAATCCAGCGTAGGGACTGCCGCCCAGTTGTTGTGATTATTGCCTAGGGTGACTATGTAAGTAGGTAGGGATAGTGGGTCCACAATGTTTAAGAGCTGCACTATCCCTGTTTTTGTGTGATGGTTTTCGCCCAATCCTGACAAACATTTGTTTAGAAACAAATTTAAAAAACCATTGAGCCTCTATTTATAGACCTAACCATAAAACATTTGGCATTAGCAACAAAAGGGTCCACCATTCAGTTGAGAAGGACTACTGGATGTCTTTTGTAATTGTCTAGTACGCTGGCATGTACAAGCCATATTAGCTATGAAGATGAAGGTCTTTTTAGAAATAACTAAAAAGGAGTAAACCCTAGTAGAAAGCAATGTACTCTACTTCTTGACTTCACATATGGTTGTCTTCTGCTGGACTTTCCACACCATAACATACGTTACATACTGTATTATAAGAAGATGGACCCACCTGATGATCTTATTATTATCTGAGGGACATGTACAACCATGCTTTACTCTTTTTCACTGCCTTATCCCCTCATGATGTCCAACTAGACTTCAGCTTCATCCTCTCATGCCTACCTTTACCACTTTTATCTCATTTCTTTGAACCATCGTATAATCCCAGTCGTCCATTCTTCATTGGCTACTCCAAGAAAAAGCTTCCTCCTGGTAACTATCAGTGATGTACCCCTGAAAATAGACCCCTAAATATAACCTCATCTCAAAGAAATCCAGTGTCCTCTAATGACACGGCAGCTGTTCTCCAGGCTAACTGCATAATCACCCTTCACACTGTGCATTACAGAATTCAGTCATTACATTACAGTCATCAAAAGCAAAACGCATATATACCAGAGCGGGTTTCATTTGAGGCTGCTAGCATAAAAAAATATATACTTCAATCAAATGGACCATAAACAATGCAATGTCTTTTGTATCCCAGCAATACAAAAATCAGAGATGGGAGGAAATCTCCTGTCTTGCTGTGAGGTTTTTACATTACACAGCAGAAATCAGTAAAATATTTTAAAAGTCTCAGCGCCTCGCTGCCGTTCATTACAGTCTGATTCAGCAACATTTATAAGGTCATGCATTTCTCATTAAGGATTTGGATTTTAATGGGAAGAATACATTCAGCGGCTAAACAGAATAACAAATCATTGATTACATCTATGAAGGGATTGGAAAAATTGAAATGTAGCATAAGAACATGTATTTACAGAGGTCACAAATAACAGCTATTGAATTTTAACCACAATATTAAAAAATAGATAGATATGAAATGATAAATAGAAAGAAAGATATAGACAGATATTGTGTAATACTTAAAATATTTCCGATTAGTCAAATCAAATCCTCCTCCCAAAGGAAGAGACACCAATCTGCAGACAGTTGTTTCAGGGTTTTTGCCCCTCAGCAGTGCAGAGTAAAGTTTGGATGGATGAGGTTCAGACATGACAAACTGTAGTTTTGTTCCTTATGAAGGAATGCTGCAGTAATTTGCAGATTCCCCCCCCCCCCCCCCCCCCCCCCGTTGACAATTGCCTATAATAAGCGTCCATAGACCAGCTGGGACTAATGGTGTGGAATGGATAATACACGGTTGAGTCACATTATTATGACCACCAGCTAATCCAGAGAAACCGCCGTGTGCAGGATGGACAGCAGCTAGGTGGCTGGGAGTGACTCAATATGGTACTGTCACAGGTATCTGGAGCCATGCTGACGGCAGTGCATTCCAAACCTGCTGGAGGGTGTATGTGGGGGGATTCATAGAGTGAACTTGACAATAGAGGTGTCTGGGGAATTAGGGGGCCAGGGTAGTACTTGGAAGTCTTGGTAAAGTTGGACATTTCTCTCCATGCATGTGACATGTCGTATTGTCTTGCTGTAAGATCTCATACACCCCAAGGAAGACAATCAGCATGTATGGGTGTAAGTGATCTGCAAGGATGGATTCATACACAGATCGGATGAGAATGCCTTCCACATGGATGAGTGGGACCTGAGAATGACACAAAAACATTCCTTAGCTGCCACCACCAACGTGTGTTCTTCCAGCAGTGATTGCAAGTGTTAGGTCAGCTGTCTAGGTCCACCACTGCCATGCTCTCCCTTGAGGGCATGATACCCACATTATTCGCCATGCTGCTGCCTCTATGCTGCTGCCTTGCACTCCTTAGGGCACACGCATGCTCACCTCAGGCCTCAAAGATCAAGCGCATGCTTTTCCAAATCCATCCCCAGTCATTGGCTGGGGGTCCTTGGGTATTTTAGTAGACCTCTGCAGGTGGAGGGTGCCTGAGCTTTAGCGTCGCTGGCGAACACCAAAGGTGTTATGAGGTCTAATGTTTCTGCGATTCATCTGCATTTATACTGCATTACCTCCTGCCTGTTTTCCTTACTTCTAGCCTCACCCACCCTGCCTGTGTACTTCTATACTTTCTACTCAAATTTAGCTCTATTTATGTATAGTTTACCCGGCATTATGCCCAGTCTGCATGCCTGAGTCAATGTATTGCTGTATTCCTGAGTTCCTGACAACAGTGAGTCAGCTGCCAACTACACCGGGACTATCCTAGGAGGTAGTGGCCTGGTTGTTAACCTGCAGCGAAGTCTAGATCCCTGTACAAGGATTAAAGGGTGAATACCGGGGAGGTGCTAGAATAAAGAAGTTAGTTTACACAGTGGGTTCACATTTATTGATCTGTAACAGAAGGGTGTTTGTTATCTGATGTTTCCCACCTCACACACCAACATCTATCCCTTTGGAGAAGGCAACCCTTCCAGGTCCAATGCCACTACTGCCATAAAAATTCGAAACCTGTATCAGAGGTGCAGTGACCATCTGTCTACTTCAGAGCTCCATATGCAGTAGGGTTTACTGAACTGTTATTGACATGCATCTGGTAGCCCCCTCCCTGTTCATTTTGGTGGTGAGCTGCTCCACTGTAGTGTCTTGACCTCCCTTGTGCACCTTCGTAGCCGACGTTCGCCTCTTACATAAATGGCATGTGACATTTGTTAACTCATAATACACTTTACCACAGCAGCATGGAAGCACAATGTTCACACTGTGCAGTTTCAGAAATACTGCCACCTTTGGCTCGAAAGCCGTTAATTATCTCTTTTTGCCAATGTGATAAATGGACCCAGGACAGCAACAACGGATATGTGTACAGACAGCCTGTCTTACATACCCACCAAACCAGCTCACCACACGTGACTTCCTTCATGCGCTATGCACTGCCAACATCGAAAATAGGAAGTGGTCATAATAATGTGACTCAACTGCATATAATAATATCATCCATTGAAAGTCTGAGAAATTTGGATTTCTGCAAAGAAATGGAGTTGCTGTCTTACAAGAAAACTCTGCCTATTAGAACTAATGTCTGGTAAGACCAGGAATCTTCATACCTCTCTTAGGCTTTCTTGCAGGGTAGTTATGGAAATGTACCACACCATTCTGAATGTATAATAGCTATACCTCATTACAACTTAAATGAGACTCTGAAACTGACCATTATCATGCAGAAGATGAAGGAAGCGGGGCCTTCTAACCATAATGCATTCATTACCATGCTTTTTAGTGATTTCATAGTTCTATGGAATACTTTTGTGCATACATTATGCATACATGATCGTAATACATCGCTAATCATTCCTTAGCATACGGTGTGCTTCATTCTGTGACTAGGGTAAAGACTTAAGGAAGTCTAAATGAAGCCGTAAATGGTTGCCCACTCAAGTATTGAACTTACATTTCTATCACCTGGTTGATTCACAGTCTTAAAAGAATATTCCCATAAATATGCATTTCTGGATATACAATAAATAAATATCTGACAGCTTGGGCCCCGCTTATCGAAGAAATGGGAAGTCTATGCCCTCTGATCCACTTGTGGAGGTTGATCAGTGACGGCGTGTCTACAGCTTTCTCTTTTAATGTCTATGGGAGTTGCCGAAATGTTCAATATCTATGGGAGTCACAGAAACGTTTAAAGCCTATAGGAGTTGCAGAAACGTTTAATGTCTATGGGAGTTAAAGAAATGTATAATATCTATAGGTGTCACAGAAATGTATAATGTCTAGGAGTTACAGAAATGTATAAGACCTATGGGAGTTGCCGAAATGTATAATACCTATGGGAGTTACAGAAACGTTTAATTTGTTCTTCGTATAAATTACTGACTGGATGCTATGGGGCATATTTATTGATCCCCTATGTTTTGAAAGGCATGGGTTGTCTTAGGCTTAGTCCTTATTCATCATAGTGGGAAATTATTGTAATTTTTTGTTAATATTTGCCCTCACCTGTTTATATAACATTTTATTACAGGTTTTTGTGTTACAGCGAGGTCACATTATTCTATGACCTATTTGAAAGTCTTTGCTTTTGATTGTAAACATGTCTTCTTTGCGACATGTTATTATAGAATTTTGTGGGTAAAATATTTTAACATTCTAAGTGTCATGAACTCAGCTGTCCAGGCTCCAGCATTGTGGTCTCTGGCTTTGGCAAGGCTGCACTGAGTGAGACGTGCTGTGATGCCTCGCCCCAGGGTGACACTGTTGCGTCTCTAGCAACAGAGAGCAATGCTCTGTTTCTCCCTGGAGGAGATTGGTGGTGGGCTGAGTGACAGCCCAGCCACCCCATTACTCTGTGGATTGTAAACTCTCCCATGGAGCGCCAAATCTATGGACCTATCAGGTTCTGATCCAGGGAATCAGAGCTCTATTTAAATCCCCTTCTGGTAATTCACCTTTGCCAGTGATAGTCATTGACTCCCTACAGTAGCTGTGCTCCTAGTACCGGTCCTGTGTGTGCTTTTGCATTATTCGTATATTTGACCTCAGTTTGCTTTTGCCCACTTTCTGCCTCGTGATTTAGTACTGTGTTTCCAGTCTGGTTGTGATCTTGCCTTGGCTATTTGACTGTCCTCCATCTCTCGTTTGGTACTGTATCGCCCACCTAGTTCCGATTTCTGTACAACTCTGCTTTTGTGTTGTTTTTGTCTCTGTGTGTCTTCTGTCTTAGTACAGTAGGGAACGTCGACCAGTTGAGGACTTGCCACCTAGAGCGTGCGCTGCAATTAGGCAGGGAAAGCAGGCAGGGTTCCCTTGAGTGTTCACTGTCCGTGTCTTCCCTACATACTTCCGTTATACTAAGTTTAGTGTGGGTATTTACACTTTATGTTGCTTTTTTATACTTTTTATTTAAACGGAATATGTTATCAGTAATCGACCTATTGTTTAAATCACATTTTTATGTTTAAAATTGTTGGTGAATTTTCTTTAAATTTTCATTATTTTATTTCATTTATCAACTCCCTCCTGACATCTGTACAGGTCACAGATCATGTCTAGAAAGCTCTGCCATAGTAGTCAATGAGGTCACCTCCTGTCCATTGTGTCTATGGCCCATGTGGCTGCTCTCAAACAAAAGGAAGTCTTGACATATTGTAGGCCTAGTAGTTAGGGTGAACATAGGATCTTCATAAACTATATATACAATGTATTTCCTACCATAAGACATTTTAGGTGAGGCAGGTGCAGGTGTCAATCATTTGGTTTCTTTTCAGCTTTTGCAGATCTCACCTTCCTGTGACTTTATTGAAAGGTGAGACTACGTCTTGACACTTCTTGGAAAGCAACAACATCGGGAAACATCTTCTTCCGCCAGGTTTCAGAAATGCAATGACCCTGCTCTATCCTTTTGTCACTGTATAATGCAAAACCTTAGAGGGATTAAATATGAAAGCCAGACGTCTAAAAGACAGAAATGACCCCGGGGTGCCTGCCGTTACCTTCTGTCTGTACTTTTAAACAGCTCGGTCATTTGAGCCTAGCATTTTGAAGTGACTTTTCTTGAGGCATTCAGGAATTAAATTATCATAAACCGTGCCTCCTAAGAACTAGTGTTGGGCGTGAATATTCGAATTGCGAATAATAATCGTGAATATCGGCACTTAGAGAATTCGCAAATATTTAGAATATAGTAATATATATTGTTAATTTCAAATATTCTAGATTTTTTTTCGTCAGTAACCTCCCTTCTTGCTTGTGGGCCAATGAGAAGGCTGCAATGTCTTTGTCTGAGGTTAGCAACATGCCCAGCAACCAATAGGAAAGTTGCCTGCCCCTTACTATATAAGAACCTCCCCAGCAGCCATTTTTTTTATTTTTTTTAAGTTCTGAGAGAGACAGCAGTGTCATTGCTGTGCTCTGTGCTTTCCACACTACGTTAGATAGATAGCATATATATATAATACAGATAGTGGGAGATAGTCAGTGTAGGTTATATCCTGATATAGTGGAGCTGATGGTTCCAGTGCAGGGTGTTAGGTAGTGTGATAGGTTCTGCTGTCCATACATACATGCAGACTTGCTAAAATGTGAAGTTTCACGTATTGCACCAAAATATTCGCATCATTAGTGGCGATTAGAGCAATCGCAAATATATTGGAGCACTCTAACTGCATATAAAGCCATTTTTAATGTTCTTCCGTGTCAACCATTTTCTTCAGTCTCAGGAAAATGTAGCAAAAGTGACCCACGCCTGTATTTTGCGCGCATAACGCCAATATTACACTGCCGATTTTTTGCAATCAAGAAAATCATCTCGAATTTGCAAACATATAACGAATATTCGCCCAAATATGCATGTGTGGTGCACTCTCCATTAACTACAATGGGTTTTCCAAAAATAGCAGGGCAGTGCTCTCCTTCACTTCGAGAACCTGTTCTGAACCTGTTCTGGAGATAGGAGCTGGGACCCATACCTTTCTGACCTAGATGGCACGACCTCGAGTGGACTTTGATCCGAATTTCAGGGTAAATTCGATTCACCGCTAAGCCGAATTTCCTTGCGTTTTTGTGTTTCTTAAAACCGAATCGATTTAACATGAAATGCAAAAATAAACTAAAGAAAAATTATACTGATCTTCTTCATTTGCTTGTGACGGGCTGGCCGCCTCCATCTTGCCGACGTGCCGTGCGCAGTGACTTATGATGTCGCCACGTTGGCCGGCGTGATGACTTCATCTCGGGCTGTGTGAGATTTTGCACCAGATCTCTAAGCATGATAGAGGTGGCCCGGCCCATCGCGAGCAAATGGAGCAGGTAAAGTTACTTTCACACTAGCGTTTCTATTTTCCGGTATTGAAATCCGTCATAGGGTCTCAATGCCGGAAACAAAAAAGCTTCCGTTTTGTCCCCATTTATTGTCAATAGGGACGAAACGTAACTGAACAGAACGGAATGCTCCAAAATGCATTCCATTCTGTTTGGTTGCATTCCCATACCGGAGAGCAAACCGGGGTATGCTGCGGTTTTCTTTCCATCATGGGATGCGGAGCAAGACGGATCCATCATGACCCACAATGCAAATCACTGTGGACGGATGCGTATAACTCTGACACAATCTGACACAATCAAAAACGGATTTGTCCCCCATTGACTTTCAATGGAGTTCATGACTAGAGTTGAGCGAACACCTGGATGTTCGGGTTCGAGAAGTTCGGCCGAACATCCCGGAAATGTTCGGGTTCGGGATCCGAACCCGATCCGAACTTCGTCCCGAACCCGAACCCCATTGAAGTCAATGGGGACCCGAACTTTTCGGCACTAAAAAGGCTGTAAAACAGCCCAGGAAAGAGCTAGAGGGCTGCAAAAGGCAGCAACATGTAGGTAAATCCCCTGCAAACAAATGTGGATAGGGAAATGAATTAAAATAAAAATTAAATAAATAAAAATTAACCAAAATCAATTGGAGAGAGGTTCCATAGCAGAGAATCTGGCTTCCCGTCACCCACCACTGGAACAGTCCATTCTCAGATATTTAGGCCCCGGCACCCAGGCAGAGGAGAGAGGTCCCGTAACAGAGAATCTGTCTTCATGTCAGCAGAGAATTAGTCTGCATGTCATAGCAGAGAATGAGGCTTCACGTCAGCCACCACTGCAACAGTCCATTGGCATATATTTAGGCCCAGCACACACACAGGCAGAGGAGAGAGGTCCCGTAACAGAGAATCTGGCTTCATGTCAGCAGAGAATTAGTCTGCATGTCATAGCAGAGAATGAGGCTTCACGTCACCCACCACTGCAACAGTCCATTGGCATATATTTAGGCCTAGCACACAGGCAGAGCAGAGAGGTCCCGTAACAGACGATCTGGCTTCATGTCAGCAGAGAATCAGTCTGCATGTCATAGCAGAGAATCAGGCTTCACGTCAGCCACCACTGCAACAGTCCATGGTCATAAATTTAGGCCCAGCACCCAGGCAGAGGAGAGAGGTCCCGTAACAGACAATCTGGCTTCATGTCAGCAGAGAATTAGTCTGCATGTCATAGCAGAGAATCAGGCTTCATGTCAGCCACCACTGCAACAGTCCATTGGCATATATTTAGGCCTAGCACACAGGCAGAGGAGAGGTTCATTCAACTTTGGGTAGCATCGCAATATAATGGTAAAATGAAAATAAAAATAGGATTGAATGAGGAAGTGCCCTGGAGTCCAATAATATATGGTTATGGGGAGGTAGTTAATGTCTAATCTGGACAAGGGACGGACAGGTCCTGTGGGATCCATGCCTGGTTCATTTTTATGAACGTCAGCTTGTCCACATTGGCTGTAGACAGGCGGCTGCGTTTGTCTGTAATGACGCCCCCTGCCGTGCTGAATACACGTTCAGACAAAACGCTGGCTGCCGGGCAGGCCAGCACCTCCAAGGCATAAAAGGCTAGCTCTGGCCACGTGGACAATTTAGAGACCCAGAAGTTGAATGGGGCCGAACCATCAGTCAGTACGTGGAGGGGTGTGCACACGTACTGTTCCACCATGTTAGTGAAATGTTGCCTCCTGCTAACACGTTGCGTATCAGGTGGTGGTGCAGTTAGCTGTGGCGTGTTGACAAAAGTTTTCCACATCTCTGCCATGCTAACCCTGCCCTCAGAGGAGCTGGCCGTGACACAGCTGCCTTGGCGACCTCTTGCTCCTCCTCTGCCTTGGCCTTGGGCTTCCACTTGTTCCCCTGTGACATTTGGGAATGCTCTCAGTAGCGCGTCTACCAACGTGCGCTTGTACTCGCGCATCTTCCTATCACGCTCCAGTGCAGGAAGTAAGGTGGGCACATTGTCTTTGTAGCGTGGATCCAGCAGGGTGGCAACCCAGTAGTCCGCACAGGTTAAAATGTGGGCAACTCTGCTGTCGTTGCGCAGGCACTGCAGCATGTAGTCGCTCATGTGTGCCAGGCTGCCCAGGGGTAAGGACAAGCTGTCCTCTGTGGGAGGCGTATCGTCATCGTCCTGCCTTTCCCCCCAGCCACGCACCAGTGATGGACCCGAGCTGCGTTGGGTGCCACCCCGCTGTGACCATGCTTCATCCTCATCCTCCTCCACCTCCTCCTCATCCTCGTCCTCCTCGTCCTCCAGTAGTGGGCCCTGGCTGGCCACATTTGTACCTGGCCTCTGCTGTTGCAAAAAACCTCCCTCTGAGTCACTTCGAAGAGACTGGCCTGAAAGTGCTAAAAATGACCCCTCTTCCTCATCCTCCTCCTCCTCCTCCTGGGCCACCTCCTGTTCCATCATCGCCCTAAGTGTTTTCTCAAGGAGACATAGAAGTGGTATTGTAACGCTGATAACGGTGTCATCGCCACTGGCCATGTTGGTGGAGTACTCGAAACAGCGCAACAGGGCACACAGGTCTCGCATGGAGGCCCAGTCATTGGTGGTGAAGTGGTGCTGTTCTGTAGTGCGACTGACCCGTGCGTGCTGCAGCTGAAACTCCACTATGGCCTGCTGCTGCTCGCACAGTCTGTCCAGCATGTGCAAGGTGGAGTTCCACCTGGTGGGCACGTCGCATATGAGGCGGTGAGCGGGAAGGCCGAAGTTACGCTGTAGCGCAGACAGGCGAGCAGCGGCAGGATGTGAACGCCGGAAGCGCGAACAGACGGCCCGCACTTTATGCAGCAGCTCTGACATGTCGGGGTAGTTGTGAATGAACTTCTGCACCACCAAATTCAGCACATGCG
This sequence comes from Bufo gargarizans, assembly GCF_014858855.1. Classification (NCBI taxonomy): domain Eukaryota; kingdom Metazoa; phylum Chordata; class Amphibia; order Anura; family Bufonidae; genus Bufo; species Bufo gargarizans. The sequence continues at coordinate 108,651,217 of NC_058089.1, forward strand.
CCAAGCAAGGGATGTGCGTCAAATTGGCTAGTCCCAGAGCTGCAACGAGATTTCGCCCATTATCACACACCACCAGGCCGGGCTTGAGGCTCACCGGCAGCAACCACTCGTCGGTCTGTTGTTCAATACCCCGCCACAACTCCTGTGCGGTGTGGGGCCTGTCCCCCAAACATATGAGTTTCAGAATGGCCTGCTGACGTTTACCCCGGGCTGTGCTGAAGTTGGTGGTGAAGGTGTGTGGCTGACTGGATGAGCAGGTGGAAGAAGAGGAGGAGGAAGCCGAGAAGGAGGAGGTGGCAACAGGAGGCAAAGAATGTTGCCCTGCGATCCTTGGCGGCGGCAGGACGTGCGCCAAACAGCTCTCCGCCTGGGGCCCAGCTGCCACTACATTTACCCAGTGTGCAGTTAGGGAGATATAGCGTCCCTGGCCGTGCTTACTGGTCCACGTATCTGTGGTTAGGTGGACCTTGCTACAGATGGCGTTGCGCAGTGCACACTTGATTTTATCGGATACTTGGTTGTGCAGGGAAGGCACGGCTCTCTTGGAGAAGTAGTGCCGGCTGGGAACAACATACTGTGGGACAGCAAGCGACATGAGCTGTTTGAAGCTGTCTGTGTCCACCAGCCTAAATGACAGCATTTCATAGGCCAGTAGTTTAGAAATGCTGGCATTCAGGGCCAGGGATCGAGGGTGGCTAGGTGGGAATTTACGCTTTCTATCAAATGTTTGTGAGATGGAGAGCTGAACGCTGGCGTGTGACATGGTTGAGACGCTTGGTGACGGAGGTGGTGGTGGTGGTGTTGGTGGTACATCCCCTGTTTGCTGGGCGGCAGGTGCCAACGTTCCTCCAGAGGCGGAGGAAGAGGCCGAGGCGGCAGCAGCAGAATAGGCCGAGGCGGCAGCAGCAGAAGAGGTAGCAGGGGGAGCCTGAGTGACTTCCTTGGTTTTAAGGTGTTTACTCCACTGCAGTTCATGCTTTGCATGCAGGTGCCTGGTCATGCAGGTTGTGCTCAGGTTCAGAACGTTAATGCCTCGCTTCAGGCTCTGATGGCACAGCGTGCAAACCACTCGGGTCTTGTCGTCAGCACATTGTTTGAAGAAGTGCCATGCCAGGGAACTCCTTGAAGCTGCCTTTGGGGTGCTCGGTCCCAGATGGCGGCGGTCAGTAGCAGGCGGAGTCTCTTGGCGGCGGGTGTTCTGCTTTTGCCCACTGCTCCCTCTTTTGCTACGCTGTTGGCTCGGTCTCACCACTGCCTCTTCCTCCGAACTGTGAAAGTCAGTGGCACGACCTTCATTCCATGTGGGGTCTAGGACCTCATCGTCCCCTGCATCGTCTTCCACCCAGTCTTGATCCCTGACCTCCTGTTCAGTCTGCACACTGCAGAAAGACGCAGCAGTTGGCACCTGTGTTTCGTCATCATCAGAGACATGCTGAGGTGGTATTCCCATGTCCTCATCATCAGGAAACATAAGTGGTTGTGCGTCAGTGCATTCTATGTCTTTCACCGCTGGGGAAGGGCTAGGTGGATGCCCTTGGGAAACCCTGCCAGCGGAGTCTTCAAACAGCATAAGAGACTGCTGCATAACTTGAGGCTGAGACAGTTTCCCTGGTATGCATGGGGGTGATGTGACAGACTGATGGGGTTGGTTTTCAGGCGCCATCTGTGCGCTTTCTGCAGAAGACTGGGTGGGAGATAATGTGAACGTGCTGGATCCACTGTCGGCCACCCAATTGACTAATGCCTGTACCTGCTCAGGCCTTACCATCCTTAGAACGGCATTGGGCCCCACCATATATCGCTGTAAATTCTGGCGGCTACTGGGACCTGAGGTAGTTGGTACACTAGGACGTGTGGATGTGGCAGAACGGCCACGTCCTCTCCCAGCACCAGAGGGTCCACTAACACCACCACGACCATGTCCACGTCCGCGTCCCTTACTAGATGTTTTTCTCATTGTTATGGTTCACCACAACAACAAATATATTATTTGGCCCAATGTATTGTATTCAAAATCAGCGGGATATAAATTTGAGGCCTAGTATTTAGGCGCTGGGTGACCGGTATGGATTTAGTGACAGAATTAGACTTGGAAATGCACAGAAGCGTGTGTGTGAAGTTATTCTGAATGACCCTATGTGCACCTTCAATATTATATACCCTTTTAGGGATAGATTTCAAATAGCTCTGATATAGCAGAAACCACTAAATTATGAAATTGCTAAATTGGGAATTGTACTTCAACCCAGAACAAAAAATGTGCTTTGACGGACACTAAATATCTTGCCCAGCAACAACAGTACAGCGGTGGGTAACGAGAGATTTAGAGGGATTTAAATTTGAGGCCTAGTATTTAGGCGCTGGGTCACCGGTATGGATTTAGTGACAGAATTAGACTTGGAAATGCACAGAAGCGTGTGTGTGAAGTTATTCTGAATGACCCTATGTGCACCTTCAATATTATATACCCTTTTAGGGATAGATTTCAAATAGCTCTGATATAGCAGAAACCACTAAATTATGAAATTGCTAAATTGGGAATTGTACTTCAACCCAGAACAAAAAATGTGCTTTGACGGACACTAAATATCTTGCCCAGCAACAACAGTACAGCGGTGGGTAACGAGAGATTTAGAGGGATTTAAATTTGAGGCCTAGTATTTAGGCGCTGGGTCACCGGTATGGATTTAGTGACAGAATTAGACTTGGAAATGCACAGAAGCGTGTGTGTGAAGTTATTCTGAATGACCCTATGTGCACCTTCAATATTATATACCCTTTTAGGGATAGATTTCAAATAGCTCTGATATAGCAGAAACCACTAAATTATGAAATTGCTAAATTGGGAATTGTACTTCAACCCAGAACAAAAAATGTGCTTTGACGGACACTAAATATCTTGCCCAGCAACAACAGTACAGCGGTGGGTAACGAGAGATTTAGAGGGATTTAAATTTGAGGCCTAGTATTTAGGCGCTGGGTCACCGGTATGGATTTAGTGACAGAATTAGACTTGGAAATGCACAGAAGCGTGTGTGTGAAGTTATTCTGAATGACCCTATGTGCACCTTCAATATTATATACCCTTTTAGGGATAGATTTCAAATAGCTCTGATATAGCAGAAACCACTAAATTATGAAATTGCTAAATTGGGAATTGTACTTCAACCCAGAACAAAAAATGTGCTTTGACGGACACTAAATATCTTGCCCAGCAACAACAGTACAGCGGTGGGTAACGAGAGATTTAGAGGGATTTAAATTTGAGGCCTAGTATTTAGGCGCTGGGTCACCGGTATGGATTTAGTGACAGAATTAGACTTGGAAATGCACAGAAGCGTGTGTGTGAAGTTATTCTGAATGACCCTATGTGCACCTTCAATATTATATACCCTTTTAGGGATAGATTTCAAATAGCTCTGATATAGCAGAAACCACTAAATTATGAAATTGCTAAATTGGGAATTGTACTTCAACCCAGAACAAAAAATGTGCTTTGACGGACACTAAATATCTTGCCCAGCAACAACAGTACAGCGGTGGGTAACGAGAGATTTAGAGGGAATTAAATTTGAGGCCTAGTATTTAGGCGCTGGGTCACCGGTATGGATTTAGTGACAGAATTAGACTTGGAAATACACAGTAGCGGGTGTGTGTGAAGTTATTCTGAATGACCCTATGTGCACCTTCAATATTATATACCCTTTTAGGGATAGATTTCAAATAGCTCTGATATAGCAGAAACCACTAAATTATGAAATTGCTAAATTGGGAATTGTACTTCAACCCAGAACAAAAAATGTGCTTTGACGGACACTAAATATCTTGCCCAGCAACAACAGTACAGCGGTGGGTAACGAGAGATTTAGAGGGAATTAAATTTGAGGCCTAGTATTTAGGCGCTGGGTCACCGGTATGGATTTAGTGACAGAATTAGACTTGGAAATGCACAGAAGCGTGTGTGTGAAGTTATTCTGAATGACCCTATGTGCACCTTCAATATTATATACCCTTTTAGGGATAGATTTCAAATAGCTCTGATATAGCAGAAACCACTAAATTATGAAATTGCTAAATTGGGAATTGTACTTCAACCCAGAACAAAAAATGTGCTTTGACGGACACTAAATATCTTGCCCAGCAACAACAGTACAGCGGTGGGTAACGAGAGATTTAGAGGGATTTAAATTTGAGGCCTAGTATTTAGGCGCTGGGTCACCGGTATGGATTTAGTGACAGAATTAGACTTGGAAATGCACAGAAGCGTGTGTGTGAAGTTATTCTGAATGACCCTATGTGCACCTTCAATATTATATACCCTTTTAGGGATAGATTTCAAATAGCTCTGATATAGCAGAAACCACTAAATTATGAAATTGCTAAATTGGGAATTGTACTTCAACCCAGAACAAAAAATGTGCTTTGACGGACACTAAATATCTTGCCCAGCAACAACAGTACAGTGGTGGGTAACGAGAGATTTAGAGGGATTTAAATTTGAGGCCTAGTATTTAGGCGCTGGGTCACCGGTATGGATTTAGTGACAGAATTAGACTTGGAAATGCACAGAAGCGTGTGTGTGAAGTTATTCTGAATGACCCTATGTGCACCTTCAATATTATATACCCTTTTAGGGATAGATTTCAAATAGCTCTGATATAGCAGAAACCACTAAATTATGAAATTGCTAAATTGGGAATTGTACTTCAACCCAGAACAAAAAATGTGCTTTGACGGACACTAAATATCTTGCCCAGCAACAACAGTACAGTGGTGGGTAACGAGAGATTTAGAGGGATTTAAATTTGAGGCCTAGTATTTAGGCGCTGGGTCACCGGTATGGATTTAGTGACAGAATTAGACTTGGAAATACACAGTAGCGGGTGTGTGTGAAGTTATTCTGAATGACCCTATGTGCACCTTCAATATTATATACCCTTTTTGGGATAGATTTCAAATAGCTCTGATATAGCAGGAACCACTAAATTATGAAATTGCTAAATTGGGAATTGTACTTCAACCCAGAACAAAAAATGTGCTTTGACGGGCACTAAATAACTTTCCCAGCTACAACAGGACAACGGTAACGAGAGATTTAGAGGGATTTAAATTTGAGGCCTAGTATTTAGGCGCTGGGTGACAGGTATGGGTTTAGTGACAGAATTAGACTTGGAAATACACAGTAGCGGGTGTGTGTGAAGTTATTCTGAATGACCCTATGTGCACCTTCAATATTATATACCCTTTTTGGGATAGATTTCAAATAGCTCTGATATAGCAGAAACCACTAAATTATGAAATTGCTAAATTGGGAATTGTACTTCAACCCAGAACAAAAAATGTGCTTTGACGGACACTAAATATCTTGCCCAGCAACAACAGTACAGCGGTGGGTAACGAGAGATTTAGAGGGAATTAAATTTGAGGCCTAGTATTTAGGCGCTGGGTCACCGGTATGGATTTAGTGACAGAATTAGACTTGGAAATACACAGTAGCGGGTGTGTGTGAAGTTACTCTGAATGACCCTATGTGCACCTTCAATATTATATACCCTTTTTGGGATAGATTTCAAAGAGCTCTGATATAGCAGGAACCACTAAATTATGAAATTGCTAAATTGAGAATTGTATTTCAACCCAGAACAAGAAATGTGCTTGAACGGACACTAAATAACTCGCCCAGCTACAGCACTAGGGACAGATTTAGCTGGATATAAATTTGAGGCCTAGTATTTAGGCGCTGGGTGACCGGTATGGATTTAGTGACAGAATTAGACTGGGATATGGCCAAAAAATGAACAGACTATTGCTGGTTAAATGCACTTGGTGTGACAGCTTCACCCTGATGTAGGCTTTAGCCAAATAACAACCACACCATTGAGGGTTAAATGCACTTGGTGACAGGCGCAGCTTGCCCCTGATTTTGTATATGGCCAAAAAATGAACAGACTATTGCTGGTTAAATGCACTTGGTGTGACAGCTTCACCCTGATGTAGGCTTTAGCCAAATAACAACCACACCATTGAGGGTTAAATGCACTTGGTGACAGGCGCAGCTTGCCCCTGATTTTGTATATGGCCAAAAAATGAACAGACTATTGCTGGTTAAATGCACTTGGTGTGACAGCTTCACCCTGATGTAGGCTTTAGCCAAAAAACAACCACACCATTGAGGGTTAAATGCACTTGGTGACAGGCGCAGCTTGCCCCTGATTTTGTATATGGCCAAAAAATGAACAGACTATTGCTGGTTAAATGCACTTGGTGTGACAGCTTCACCCTGATGTAGGCTTTAGCCAAAAAACAACCACACCATTGAGGGTTAAATGCACTTGGTCGCAGCTTGTGCTGGCGCACCACAAGACACAAAATGGCCGCCGATCACCCCAGAAAAATGAGACTGACAAACGGTCTGTGCAGCCTAAAAACAGTGAGCAATTGAGGATCAGCAGCTCAATGATCCACAGCTGCAGATCGATCAGTTAATCAAGTCCTTTGGAGGAGTTAATCTGCCTAATCTCGCCCTACTGTCGCAGCCGCAACCTCTCCCTACGCTAATCAGAGCAGAGTGACGGGCGGCGCTATGTGACTCCAGCTTAAATAGAGGCTGGGTCACATGGTGCTCTGGCCAATCACAGCCATGCCAATAGTAGGCATGGCTGTGATGGCCTCTTGGGGCAAGTAGTATGACGCTTGTTGATTGGCTGCTTTGCAGCCTTTCAAAAAGCGCCAAGAAAGCGTCACAAAAGCGCCAAGAAAGCGACGAACACCGAACCCGAACCCGGACTTTTACGAAAATGTCCGGGTTCGGGTCCGTGTCACGGACACCCCAAAATTCGGTACGAACCCGAACTATACAGTTCGAGTTCGCTCATCCCTATTCATGACGGATTCGTCTTGGCTATGTTAAAGACAATACAACCGGATCCGTTCAGATGGTTGTATTATCAGTAACGTAGGCGTTTTTGCTGAACCCTGCCGGATCCAGCAAAAACGTTAGTGGGAAAGTATGATTTATTTTTTTTATTTAACACTGGATTATTGCTATCGTGCTGTGAACGTGTATGAACGTGGCACAATGACCGGGGGGGGGGGGGGGGCATAATTGATGCTCCCTGTCATTAAACCCACTACTTACAAAGAAATGCAGTTTGGCAGGAAGATAATTATTTTGTACAATTCAGCGAAACAATTTTCAACTACTTTGTTTATCTCTACCATCAACGTCTCTGATGCCAATACCCCTTTAAGGGGAGTAGAACGGAAAGATATAATGATGTACCATGGGGATGGGCATGATCTATGAAAAAAATCTCTGAGAAAAAAAAGTATCAAAAACAGAGACTCTATATTTTTCTTTTTTCTTAGTTCCTTTTAGATGAGAAAACCTGAACTGTATGTAGTTGATTGCTATGGGCTATAGAGCCCTTTCTTCTCCAAGACTGTTTTGAAGGTCCTAAGTCCCTTTATGAAGACAAAAGGAGAATAAACTCGATGTGCCGAGGCCACGGATAATTGTACTGGTCGAGTCTTCTCTATCGCAGTGTGCCTACAGGTTATTATCCTAAATAGTACCCACAGCTAACTCGGCCAGCCTTCTCCTTTCACAACATTGCTCGTCTTCCCCGAGTTTCTTCCTGATTCTCTATAATTAGTCAGCGGGCAAGTTCATCTAAAACCAATGTTTTCACTTTGTGGACACAGAATACAACAGTTTAATTAAGAGTGTGTTTTTTGGTGCTCGCACAATTAAGCTTTAACCCTTTTGCCATTAAGGATTTTCTAAAGAACGTCATTATTTTTTTTTGTACATTTTTTATTTGCCAACCTGACCATCACAACTACTGTACTGTATGTATATTTCCAATTTGAAAAATACCAAGCATTCCAAAGGAAGGGGAAAGGGTGGTAGACCCGCTTTATTCACCCCAACACAATGAGGCCTTTCTATATGTAGGATTACATGCCTCATTGTATTGGGCTAAAACATTGCAGTTGAGATGAATAAACTGGGTCCACCACCCTTTCATCTACTTTGGAGTGCTTCCTTTTTGTATTTTTTGGATATCCCATGGTATTGAACCCCCACTGATCAGATATTGATAGGTCATCAGTAAAAAAAATAAAAAAAATTTAAAGGAGTTGTCTGTTGAGGGCAATCATTTCCCATGAGCTCTAATAGGCCATCTAGATGTTCTAGAGGGGTGATTCCAACTAGTGAGACCCTTTTTGAACCATAGGGGAGACACACCCATTAAGAGCAGCTGGCAGAAGCAGTCTGCCCATATAATACTTGGGCACCCATTCATTTTATTGGCTGTTATGGCTGTGGAGGGGTCCAGAATGTGCTAGGGACCCCCTCTGAATGAACCCCAAACCTTAAATCTATGGAATCTGTCCTTAAATGGGTTGCCTCACAAAACATATTCTACATCAAGCCCCTGGATCTGAATACTTTTGTAATTAAATATGCATGTAATTAAAAATGTTGTATAGCCAGTGAGCTATTCAATAAAATATATCTGTATAGCGCCACCTGCTGTTTGTTATTTTCCTCAGTTCTTGTCCATCCCACTGAGCTGGTGAGACGGGCTCAGTTTAAATCTTCAACTGTTACCAGACATATGATCTGTTAGAAGCTGTGGCAGTTACAGGGAGAAGGCTCCACCAGAATGGACATACCCCTGATCTGCCAGCCTGAAGATAATCTAGCAGAGCAATTGGACCATTGAATGTGGAGATCTCTGTATCCATGTGAGGTACAGGGCTGGTTCTAACTTTGATAGAAAGAGATTGTTATGCCCTATATAATGTCTCATTTTCATTTTTACATCAATCATGGCATAACCCCTTTAAAGCAGTTGACTTGCGAGGACAACCATTTTCCATGAGCTCCATTAGACCATATGCATGTCAAACAGGTGGAGTTTCCTACTAGGGATGTCCATTTCGAGCCATAGTGAAGAGACCCACCCATTAAGAGAAGCTGTGGTAGAAGCAACCCATCCATATACTACATGGGTGTCCATTTATATTATTGACAGGCATGTAATAATTCTTAATAATAAATGTATTAAATCAGCAGTTTCCCCCATTTATAAGAGATTCAGACAGCTGATTGCCAGGTCATCTCAAATTTCTAAGGGTATTTTCTTGAGATAACCCCTTGTCTTGGTTCCATGAATTGCCATGATAAAGATGTAATAGCCCATTGGCATAGGCCATAAATATCTCCTTATTGATAAACCACTTTGGCTCTTGTATGTTTTTAGAAAGGTTTATATAAGTTTATTCAATTTTTCTCATGTTGAGTGATTACTACAGTTGACTTAAAGGGTTGTAAAGGATTAGAAAAACAATGGCTGCTCTATTGAAGAGTCTGAGCTGCAAAACCAAACACAACCTATGGACTATTTGTTGCTCTCTCTTTGGCCATGTTTTTATGATTGTAGAAAATTCCTTTAAGGCTGCTCTTGTACCATACCTAATGTTGCCCTAGAATGTTTCAATTGTCTTTAAATTAACACAAATATTCACATTATTTTTTTGGGTTCATTCAACTCATTTCCACTTCTATGACATAGTTAATGGCTCAGTCGTTACTAACCTTTAAGACATGTCTTCTCGTGGAACCAATTTCTCACTATGAAATTAATATGTAGGAAACAGCCGCGTCATTATCACCTCAAGGAATCCTGGAAGGTGTCACAGAGCAACATGACATGAACCACAGCTGAGATCCCCGAGAGTTGTCATCCACAATGCTATAACACACATGATTATTAACATCTGGAGATCATGATTGCATCCCCATCTACATTCTTTTTAGTTAGTAAAGGATAATCCTCATATTTTAAATTCTCATATTACGTAACAAAATACCAGATGTCCACGTCACATTTGCTTCGGTAAAGCAGGTAAGAGGTGAAAAGTAGGGATGAGCGAACTCGAACTGTATAGTTCGGGTTCGTACCGAATTTTGGGGTGTCCGTGACACGGACCCGAACCCGGACATTTTCGTAAAAGTCCGGGTTCGGGTTCGGTGTTCGTCGCTTTCTTGGCGCTTTTGTGACGCTTTCTTGGCGCTTTTTGAAAGGCTGCAAAGCAGCCAATCAACAAGCGTCATACTACTTGCCCCAAGAGGCCATCACAGCCATGCCTACTATTGGCATGGCTGTGATTGGCCAGAGCACCATGTGACCCAGCCTCTATTTAAGCTGGAGTCACATAGCGCCGCCCGTCACTCTGCTCTGATTAGCGTAGGGAGAGGTTGCGGCTGCGACAGTAGGGCGAGATTAGGCAGATTAACTCCTCCAAAGGACTTGATTAACTGATCGATCTGCAGCTGTGGATCATTGAGCTGCTGATCCTCAATTGCTCACTGTTTTTAGGCTGCACAGACCGTTTGTCAGTCTCATTTTTCTGGGGTGATCGGCGGCCATTTTGTGTCTTGTGGTGCGCCAGCACAAGCTGCGACCAAGTGCATTTAACCCTCAATGGTGTGGTTGTTTTTTGGCTAAAGCCTACATCAGGGTGAAGCTGTCACACCAAGTGCATTTAACCAGCAATAGTCTGTTCATTTTTTGGCCATATACAAAATCAGGGGCAAGCTGCGCCTGTCACCAAGTGCATTTAACCCTCAATGGTGTGGTTGTTTTTTGGCTAAAGCCTACATCAGGGTGAAGCTGTCACACCAAGTGCATTTAACCAGCAATAGTCTGTTCATTTTTTGGCCATATACAAAATCAGGGGCAAGCTGCGCCTGTCACCAAGTGCATTTAACCCTCAATGGTGTGGTTGTTTTTTGGCTAAAGCCTACATCAGGATGAAGCTGTCACACCAAGTGCATTTAACCAGCAATAGTCTGTTCATTTTTTGGCCATATACAAAATCAGGGGCAAGCTGCGCCTGTCACCAAGTGCATTTAACCCTCAATGGTGTGGTTGTTTTTTGGCTAAAGCCTACATCAGGGTGAAGCTGTCACACCAAGTGCATTTAACCAGCAATAGTCTGTTTATTTTTTGGCCATATCCCAGTCTAATTCTGTCACTAAATCCATACCGGTCACCCAGCGCCTAAATACTAGGCCTCAAATTTATATCCAGCTAAATCTGTCCCTAGTGCTGTAGCTGGGCGAGTTATTTAGTGTCCGTTCAAGCACATTTCTTGTTCTGGGTTGAAATACAATTCCCAATTTAGCAATTTCATAATTTAGTGGTTCCTGCTATATCAGAGCTATTTGAAATCTATCCCAAAAAGGGTATATAATATTGAAGGTGCACATTGGGTCATTCAGAATAACTTCACACACACCCGCTACTGTGTATTTCCAAGTCTAATTCTGTCACTAAACCCATACCTGTCACCCAGCGCCTAAATACTAGGCCTCAAATTTAAATCCCTCTAAATCTCTCGTTACCCGCTGTACTGTTGTTGCTGGGCAAGATATTTAGTGTCCGTCAAAGCACATTTTTTGTTCTGGGTTGAAGTACAATTCCCAATTTAGCAATTTCATAATTTAGTGGTTTCTGCTATATCAGAGCTATTTGAAATCTATCCCTAAAAGGGTATATAATATTGAAGGTGCACATTGGGTCATTCAGAATAACTTCACACACACGCTTCTGTGCATTTCCAAGTCTAATTCTGTCACTAAATCCATACCTGTCACCCAGCGCCTAAATACTAGGCCTCAAATTTAAATCCCTCTAAATCTCTCGTTACCCACCGCTGTACTGTTGTTGCTGGGCAAGATATTTAGTGTCCGTCAAAGCACATTTTTTGTTCTGGGTTGAAGTACAATTCCCAATTTAGCAATTTCATAATTTAGTGGTTTCTGCTATATCAGAGCTATTTGAAATCTATCCCTAAAAGGGTATATAATATTGAAGGTGCACATAGGGTCATTCAGAATAACTTCACACACACGCTTCTGTGCATTTCCAAGTCTAATTCTGTCACTAAATCCATACCGGTGACCCAGCGCCTAAATACTAGGCCTCAAATTTAAATCCCTCTAAATCTCTCGTTACCCACCGCTGTACTGTTGTTGCTGGGCAAGATATTTAGTGTCCGTCAAAGCACATTTTTTGTTCTGGGTTGAAGTACAATTCCCAATTTAGCAATTTCATAATTTAGTGGTTTCTGCTATATCAGAGCTATTTGAAATCTATCCCTAAAAGGGTATATAATATTGAAGGTGCACATTGGGTCATTCAGAATAACTTCACACACACGCTTCTGTGCATTTCCAAGTCTAATTCTGTCACTAAATCCATACCGGTGACCCAGCGCCTAAATACTAGGCCTCAAATTTAAATCCCTCTAAATCTCTCGTTACCCACCGCTGTACTGTTGTTGCTGGGCAAGATATTTAGTGTCCGTCAAAGCACATTTTTTGTTCTGGGTTGAAGTACAATTCCCAATTTAGCAATTTCATAATTTAGTGGTTTCTGCTATATCAGAGCTATTTGAAATCTATCCCTAAAAGGGTATATAATATTGAAGGTGCACATAGGGTCATTCAGAATAACTTCACACACACGCTTCTGTGCATTTCCAAGTCTAATTCTGTCACTAAATCCATACCGGTGACCCAGCGCCTAAATACTAGGCCTCAAATTTAAATCCCTCTAAATCTCTCGTTACCCACCGCTGTACTGTTGTTGCTGGGCAAGATATTTAGTGTCCGTCAAAGCACATTTTTTGTTCTGGGTTGAAGTACAATTCCCAATTTAGCAATTTCATAATTTAGTGGTTTCTGCTATATCAGAGCTATTTGAAATCTATCCCTAAAAGGGTATATAATATTGAAGGTGCACATAGGGTCATTCAGAATAACTTCACACACACGCTTCTGTGCATTTCCAAGTCTAATTCTGTCACTAAATCCATACCGGTGACCCAGCGCCTAAATACTAGGCCTCAAATTTAAATCCCTCTAAATCTCTCGTTACCCACCGCTGTACTGTTGTTGCTGGGCAAGATATTTAGTGTCCGTCAAAGCACATTTTTTGTTCTGGGTTGAAGTACAATTCCCAATTTAGCAATTTCATAATTTAGTGGTTTCTGCTATATCAGAGCTATTTGAAATCTATCCCTAAAAGGGTATATAATATTGAAGGTGCACATAGGGTCATTCAGAATAACTTCACACACACGCTTCTGTGCATTTCCAAGTCTAATTCTGTCACTAAATCCATACCGGTGACCCAGCGCCTAAATACTAGGCCTCAAATTTAAATCCCTCTAAATCTCTCGTTACCCACCGCTGTACTGTTGTTGCTGGGCAAGATATTTAGTGTCCGTCAAAGCACATTTTTTGTTCTGGGTTGAAGTACAATTCCCAATTTAGCAATTTCATAATTTAGTGGTTTCTGCTATATCAGAGCTATTTGAAATCTATCCCTAAAAGGGTATATAATATTGAAGGTGCACATAGGGTCATTCAGAATAACTTCACACACACGCTTCTGTGCATTTCCAAGTCTAATTCTGTCACTAAATCCATACCGGTGACCCAGCGCCTAAATACTAGGCCTCAAATTTAAATCCCTCTAAATCTCTCGTTACCCACCGCTGTACTGTTGTTGCTGGGCAAGATATTTAGTGTCCGTCAAAGCACATTTTTTGTTCTGGGTTGAAGTACAATTCCCAATTTAGCAATTTCATAATTTAGTGGTTTCTGCTATATCAGAGCTATTTGAAATCTATCCCTAAAAGGGTATATAATATTGAAGGTGCACATAGGGTCATTCAGAATAACTTCACACACACGCTTCTGTGCATTTCCAAGTCTAATTCTGTCACTAAATCCATACCGGTGACCCAGCGCCTAAATACTAGGCCTCAAATTTAAATCCCTCTAAATCTCTCGTTACCCACCGCTGTACTGTTGTTGCTGGGCAAGATATTTAGTGTCCGTCAAAGCACATTTTTTGTTCTGGGTTGAAGTACAATTCCCAATTTAGCAATTTCATAATTTAGTGGTTTCTGCTATATCAGAGCTATTTGAAATCTATCCCTAAAAGGGTATATAATATTGAAGGTGCACATAGGGTCATTCAGAATAACTTCACACACACGCTTCTGTGCATTTCCAAGTCTAATTCTGTCACTAAATCCATACCGGTCACCCAGCGCCTAAATACTAGGCCTCAAATTTATATCCCGCTGAATTTGAATACAATACATTGGGCCAAATAATATATTTGTTGTTGTGGTGAACCATAACAATGAGAAAAACATCTAGTAAGGGACGCGGACGTGGACATGGTCGTGGTGGTGTTAGTGGACCCTCTGGTGCTGGGAGAGGACGTGGCCGTTCTGCCACATCCACACGTCCTAGTGTACCAACTACCTCAGGTCCCAGTAGCCGCCAGAATTTACAGCGATATATGGTGGGGCCCAATGCCGTTCTAAGGATGGTAAGGCCTGAGCAGGTACAGGCATTAGTCAATTGGGTGGCCGACAGTGGATCCAGCACGTTCACATTATCTCCCACCCAGTCTTCTGCAGAAAGCGCACAGATGGCGCCTGAAAACCAACCCCATCAGTCTGTCACATCACCCCCATGCATACCAGGGAAACTGTCTCAGCCTCAAGTTATGCAGCAGTCTCTTATGCTGTTTGAAGACTCCGCTGGCAGGGTTTCCCAAGGGCATCCACCTAGCCCTTCCCCAGCGGTGAAAGACATAGAATGCACTGACGCACAACCACTTATGTTTCCTGATGATGAGGACATGGGAATACCACCTCAGTATGTCTCTGATGATGACGAAACACAGGTGCCAACTGCTGCGTCTTTCTGCAGTGTGCAGACTGAACAGGAGGTCAGGGATCAAGACTGGGTGGAAGACGATGCAGGGGACGATGAGGTCCTAGACCCCACATGGAATGAAGGTCGTGCCACTGACTTTCACAGTTCGGAGGAAGAGGCAGTGGTGAGACCGAGCCAACAGCGTAGCAAAAGAGGGAGCAGTGGGCAAAAGCAGAACACCCGCCGCCAAGAGACTCCGCCTGCTACTGACCGCCGCCATCTGGGACCGAGCACCCCAAAGGCAGCTTCAAGGAGTTCCCTGGCATGGCACTTCTTCAAACAATGTGCTGACGACAAGACCCGAGTGGTTTGCACGCTGTGCCATCAGAGCCTGAAGCGAGGCATTAACGTTCTGAACCTGAGCACAACCTGCATGACCAGGCACCTGCATGCAAAGCATGAACTGCAGTGGAGTAAACACCTTAAAACCAAGGAAGTCACTCAGGCTCCCCCTGCTACCTCTTCTGCTGCTGCCGCCTCGGCCTATTCTGCTGCTGCCGCCTCGGCCTCTTCCTCCGCCTCTGGAGGAACGTTGGCACCTGCCGCCCAGCAAACAGGGGATGTACCACCAACACCACCACCACCACCTCCGTCACCAAGCGTCTCAACCATGTCACACGCCAGCGTTCAGCTCTCCATCTCACAAACATTTGATAGAAAGCGTAAATTCCCACCTAGCCACCCTCGATCCCTGGCCCTGAATGCCAGCATTTCTAAACTACTGGCCTATGAAATGCTGTCATTTAGGCTGGTGGACACAGACAGCTTCAAACAGCTCATGTCGCTTGCTGTCCCACAGTATGTTGTTCCCAGCCGGCACTACTTCTCCAAGAGAGCCGTGCCTTCCCTGCACAACCAAGTATCCGATAAAATCAAGTGTGCACTGCGCAACGCCATCTGTAGCAAGGTCCACCTAACCACAGATACGTGGACCAGTAAGCACGGCCAGGGACGCTATATCTCCCTAACTGCACACTGGGTAAATGTAGTGGCAGCTGGGCCCCAGGCGGAGAGCTGTTTGGCGCACGTCCTGCCGCCGCCAAGGATCGCAGGGCAACATTCTTTGCCTCCTGTTGCCACCTCCTCCTTCTCGGCTTCCTCCTCCTCTTCTTCCACCTGCTCATCCAGTCAGCCACACACCTTCACCACCAACTTCAGCACAGCCCGGGGTAAACGTCAGCAGGCCATTCTGAAACTCATATGTTTGGGGGACAGGCCCCACACCGCACAGGAGTTGTGGCGGGGTATTGAACAACAGACCGACGAGTGGTTGCTGCCGGTGAGCCTCAAGCCCGGCCTGGTGGTGTGTGATAATGGGCGAAATCTCGTTGCAGCTCTGGGACTAGCCAATTTGACGCACATCCCTTGCTTGGCGCATGTGCTGAATTTGGTGGTGCAGAAGTTCATTCACAACTACCCCGACATGTCAGAGCTGCTGCATAAAGTGCGGGCCGTCTGTTCGCGCTTCCGGCGTTCACATCCTGCCGCTGCTCGCCTGTCTGCGCTACAGCGTAACTTCGGCCTTCCCGCTCACCGCCTCATATGCGACGTGCCCACCAGGTGGAACTCCACCTTGCACATGCTGGACAGACTGTGCGAGCAGCAGCAGGCCATAGTGGAGTTTCAGCTGCAGCACGCACGGGTCAGTCGCACTACAGAACAGCACCACTTCACCACCAATGACTGGGCCTCCATGCGAGACCTGTGTGCCCTGTTGCGCTGTTTCGAGTACTCCACCAACATGGCCAGTGGCGATGACACCGTTATCAGCGTTACAATACCACTTCTATGTCTCCTTGAGAAAACACTTAGGGCGATGATGGAACAGGAGGTGGCCCAGGAGGAGGAGGAGGAGGATGAGGAAGAGGGGTCATTTTTAGCACTTTCAGGCCAGTGTCTTCGAAGTGACTCAGAGGGAGGTTTTTTGCAACAGCAGAGGCCAGGTACAAATGTGGCCAGCCAGGGCCCACTACTGGAGGACGAGGAGGACGAGGATGAGGAGGAGGTGGAGGAGGATGAGGATGAAGCATGGTCACAGCGGGGTGGCACCCAACGCAGCTCGGGTCCATCACTGGTGCGTGGCTGGGGGGAAAGGCAGGACGATGACGATACGCCTCCCACAGAGGACAGCTTGTCCTTACCCCTGGGCAGCCTGGCACACATGAGCGACTACATGCTGCAGTGCCTGCGCAACGACAGCAGAGTTGCCCACATTTTAACCTGTGCGGACTACTGGGTTGCCACCCTGCTGGATCCACGCTACAAAGACAATGTGCCCACCTTACTTCCTGCACTGGAGCGTGATAGGAAGATGCGCGAGTACAAGCGCACGTTGGTAGACGCGCTACTGAGAGCATTCCCAAATGTCACAGGGGAACAAGTGGAAGCCCAAGGCCAAGGCAGAGGAGGAGCAAGAGGTCGCCAAGGCAGCTGTGTCACGGCCAGCTCCTCTGAGGGCAGGGTTAGCATGGCAGAGATGTGGAAAACTTTTGTCAACACGCCACAGCTAACTGCACCACCACCTGATACGCAACGTGTTAGCAGGAGGCAACATTTCACTAACATGGTGGAACAGTACGTGTGCACACCCCTCCACGTACTGACTGATGGTTCGGCCCCATTCAACTTCTGGGTCTCTAAATTGTCCACGTGGCCAGAGCTAGCCTTTTATGCCTTGGAGGTGCTGGCCTGCCCGGCAGCCAGCGTTTTGTCTGAACGTGTATTCAGCACGGCAGGGGGCGTCATTACAGACAAACGCAGCCGCCTGTCTACAGCCAATGTGGACAAGCTGACGTTCATAAAAATGAACCAGGCATGGATCCCACAGGACCTGTCCGTCCCTTGTCCAGATTAGACATTAACTACCTCCCCATAACCATATATTATTGGACTCCAGGGCACTTCCTCATTCAATCCTATTTTTATTTTCATTTTACCATTATATTGCGATGCTACCCAAAGTTGAATGAACCTCTCCTCTGCCTGTGTGCTAGGCCTAAATATATGCCAATGGACTGTTGCAGTGGTGGCTGACGTGAAGCCTGATTCTCTGCTATGACATGCAGACTAATTCTCTGCTGACATGAAGCCAGATTGTCTGTTACGGGACCTCTCTCCTCTGCCTGGGTGCTGGGCCTAAATTTATGACAATGGACTGTTGCAGTGGTGGCTGACGTGAAGCCTCATTCTCTGCTATGACATGCAGACTGATTCTCTGCTGACATGAAGCCAGATTGTCTGTTACGGGACCTCTCTCCTCTGCCTGTGTGCTAGGCCTAAATATATGCCAATGGACTGTTGCAGTGGTGGCTGACGTGAAGCCTGATTCTCTGCTATGACATGCAGACTGATTCTCTGCTGTCATGAAGCCAGATTGTCTGTTACGGGACCTCTCTGCTCTGCCTGTGTGCTAGGCCTAAATATATGCCAATGGACTGTTGCAGTGGTGGGTGACGTGAAGCCTCATTCTCTGCTATGACATGCAGACTGATTCTCTGCTGACATGAAGCCAGATTGTCTGTTACGGGACCTTTCTCCTCTGCCTGGGTTCTGGGCCTAAATTTATGAAAATTGACTCTTACAGTGGTGGGTGACGTGAAGCCTGATTCTCTGCTATGATATGAAGACTGATTCTCTGCTGACATGAAGCCAGATTGTCTGTTACGGGACCTTTCTCCTCTGCCTGGGTTCTGGGCCTAAATTTATGAAAATTGACTCTTACAGTGGTGGGTGACGTGAAGCCTGATTCTCTGCTATGATATGAAGACTGATTCTCTGCTGACATGAAGCCAGATTGTCTGTTACGGGACCTCTCTCCTCTGCCTGTGTGCTAGGCCTAAATATATGCCAATGGACTGTTGCAGTGGTGGCTGACGTGAAGCCTGATTCTCTGCTATGACATGCAGACTGATTCTCTGCTGTCATGAAGCCAGATTGTCTGTTACGGGACCTCTCTGCTCTGCCTGTGTGCTAGGCCTAAATATATGCCAATGGACTGTTGCAGTGGTGGGTGACGTGAAGCCTCATTCTCTGCTATGACATGCAGACTGATTCTCTGCTGACATGAAGCCAGATTGTCTGTTACGGGACCTTTCTCCTCTGCCTGGGTTCTGGGCCTAAATTTATGAAAATTGACTCTTACAGTGGTGGGTGACGTGAAGCCTGATTCTCTGCTATGATATGAAGACTGATTCTCTGCTGACATGAAGCCAGATTGTCTGTTACGGAACCTTTCTCCTCTGCCTGGGTTCTGGGCCTAAATTTATGAAAATTGACTCTTACAGTGGTGGGTGACGTGAAGCCTGATTCTCTGCTATGATATGAAGACTGATTCTCTGCTGACATGAAGCCAGATTGTCTGTTACGGGACCTCTCTCCTCTGCCTGTGTGCTAGGCCTAAATATATGCCAATGGACTGTTGCAGTGGTGGCTGACGTGAAGCCTGATTCTCTGCTATGACATGCAGACTGATTCTCTGCTGTCATGAAGCCAGATTGTCTGTTACGGGACCTCTCTGCTCTGCCTGTGTGCTAGGCCTAAATATATGCCAATGGACTGTTGCAGTGGTGGGTGACGTGAAGCCTCATTCTCTGCTATGACATGCAGACTGATTCTCTGCTGACATGAAGCCAGATTGTCTGTTACGGGACCTTTCTCCTCTGCCTGGGTTCTGGGCCTAAATTTATGAAAATTGACTCTTACAGTGGTGGGTGACGTGAAGCCTGATTCTCTGCTATGATATGAAGACTGATTCTCTGCTGACATGAAGCCAGATTGTCTGTTACGGGACCTTTCTCCTCTGCCTGGGTTCTGGGCCTAAATTTATGAAAATTGACTCTTACAGTGGTGGGTGACGTGAAGCCTGATTCTCTGCTATGATATGAAGACTGATTCTCTGCTGACATGAAGCCAATTGTCTGTTACGGGACCTCTCTCCTCTGCCTGTGTGCTAGGCCTAAATATATGCCAATGGACTGTTGCAGTGGTGGCTGACGTGAAGCCTGATTCTCTGCTATGACATGCAGACTGATTCTCTGCTGTCATGAAGCCAGATTGTCTGTTACGGGACCTCTCTGCTCTGCCTGTGTGCTAGGCCTAAATATATGCCAATGGACTGTTGCAGTGGTGGGTGACGTGAAGCCTGATTCTCTGCTATGATATGAAGACTGATTCTCTGCTGACATGAAGCCAGATTGTCTGTTACGGGACCTTTCTCCTCTGCCTGGGTTCTGGGCCTAAATTTATGAAAATTGACTCTTACAGTGGTGGGTGACGTGAAGCCTGATTCTCTGCTATGATATGAAGACTGATTCTCTGCTGACATGAAGCCAGATTGTCTGTTACGGGACCTTTCTCCTCTGCCTGGGTTCTGGGCCTAAATTTATGAAAATTGACTCTTACAGTGGTGGGTGACGTGAAGCCTGATTCTCTGCTATGATATGAAGACTGATTCTCTGCTGACATGAAGCCAGATTCTCTGTTACGGGACCTCTCTCCTCTGCCTGGGTGCTGGGCCTAAATTTATGACAATGGACTGTTGCAGTGGTGGCTGACGTGAAGCCTGATTCTCTGCTATGACATGCAGACTGATTCTCTGCTGACATGAAGCCAGATCCTCTGTTACGGGACCTCTCTCCTCTGCCTGTGTGTGTGCTGGGCCTAAATATATGCCAATGGACTGTTGCAGTGGTGGCTGACGTGAAGCCTCATTCTCTGCTATGACATGCAGACTAATTCTCTGCTGACATGAAGACAGATTCTCTGTTACGGGACCTCCCTCCTCTGCCTGGGTGCTGGGCCTAAATATATGCCAATGGACTGTTGCAGTGGTGGCTGACGTGAAGCCTCATTCTCTGCTATGACATGCAGACTGATTCTCTGCTGACATGAAGCCAGATTGTCTGTTACGGGACCTCTCTCCTCTGCCTGGGTGCTGGGTAGTGTTGAGCGCGAATATTCGAAAAGCAATTTTTTTTCGCGAATATCGCAACTTCGCGATTTCGCGAATATTTCGAATATAGTGCTATATATTCGTAAAAACGAATATTCGTTTTTTGTTTCCCCCCCCCCCCCACAAAATTACAGTACACATATAATTGATTGTTTCCCAAAGGTCCAACAGCTCAGATCTTACTCACATTGCCTAGAAAGTGATTGAGGCGCGAATCTTCGTAAGGCGATTTTATTAGCGCACATGCGAATATCGGCACGTCCCAGAACAGAGGCAAAGGGCTTTGCATTCATACATTAGTGAATTGAGTTGCGAATCTTCGTAAGGCGATTTTATTAGCGCACATGCGAATATCTACACTTGTCCCAGAACAGAGGCAAAGGGCTTTGCATTCATACATTAGTGATTGAATTGAGCTGCGAATCTTCGTAAGGCGATTTTATTAACGCAAATGCAAATATCTACACTTGTCCCCAGAACAGAGAGGCAAAGGCCTGTGCATTCATATAGTATAGCACCATATTCGCGAATACGTAGAACTTCGTAAAATTCGATTTACGAATATTCGTATTTTTTATTTTACTTTCCACCTTACAGATTACATTGATCTGTACTCTGTCAACTACTGTCATCACCCCCCACTGTATCTCGATTGATTCCCAAAAGTCTCACATTCCCTAGAAAGTGATTGAGGTGCGAATCTTCGTAAGGCGATTTTATTAGCGCACATGCGAATATCTACAGAGGCAAAGGGCATTGCATTCATACATTAGTGATTGAATTGAGTTGCGAATCTTCGTAAGGCGATTTCATTAGCGCACATGTGAATTTTGCATAGCATATGTATTATGCGATGCGAAAATTCGAATTATCGCATATGCGAAATAATAACGAATTTGAATAATCGCGAATATTTTACGAATATTCTTTCGAATATTCACAAAATTTCGCGAATTCGAATATGGGACATGCCGCTCAACACTAGTGCTGGGCCTAAATTTATGACAATGGACTGTTGCAGTGGTGGGTGACGTGAAGCCTGATTCTCTGCTATGACATGCAGACTGATTCTCTGCTGACATGAAGCCAGATTGTCTGTTACGGGACCTCTCTCCTCTGCCTGGGTGCTGGGCCTAAATATATGCCAATGGACTGTTGCAGTGGTGGCTGACGTGAAGCCTCATTCTCTGCTATGACATGCAGACTAATTCTCTGCTGACATGAAGACAGATTCTCTGTTACGGGACCTCTCTCCTCTGCCTGGGTGCCGGGGCCTAAATATCTGAGAATGGACTGTTCCAGTGGTGGGTGACGGGAAGCCAGATTCTCTGCTATGGAACCTCTCTCCAATTGATTTTGGTTAATTTTTATTTATTTAATTTTTATTTTAATTCATTTCCCTATCCACATTTGTTTGCAGGGGATTTACCTACATGTTGCTGCCTTTTGCAGCCCTCTAGCTCTTTCCTGGGCTGTTTTACAGCCTTTTTAGTGCCGAAAAGTTCGGGTCCCCATTGACTTCAATGGGGTTCGGGTTCGGGACGAAGTTCGGATCGGGTTCGGATCCCGAACCCGAACATTTCCGGGATGTTCGGCCGAACTTCTCGAACCCGAACATCCAGGTGTTCGCTCAACTCTAGTGAAAAGGTTTCTAATATCATGAATTCTGGGAAAAATAGACTTAAAATTACTTAGGTGCATAAAGAGTTTAGTAAAGTAAGTAACAGTCACTCAAAGGTGTCAACAAATGGGCTAGCTCCTATCAACTATTGCACAACATGGCACCCAGCCGATACCCCTATGATACAAAGAGAGGCGATAGTAACAAGGCACATCTTTCGCTGATGATGTCTACAATGGAGCTGAGCTCTTTGCTACATAGCTAAATATTTTCTAGTCTCCTCGCCCCTCCTAGCCCCACCTAAAGGCAGGGCCTGCGCCACCCATAAGCAAGGTACGCCACCGCATACAGTGCACTCTTACTGGAGGCACCGGCCCCCAGCCCGCGGTGCTGCCTCCTAGCTAATTTATTCACTTCACTTACCTCTGTGTAATCTCGCACAGGCGCACTGGCAGAGGCATCATCAAGTGAAGTGTGCATGCGCCGTCTTCCAGCGCACCTTGTTTGACGATGCCTCTGCCAGTGCTCCTGTGCGAGATTAAGGCGCTTCTTTGCAATTACACAGAGGCAAGTGAAGTGAATAAATTAGCTAGGAGGCGGCGCTGGGCGGGGACGGGATCTGTGGATGACACTTAGGGGGATCTGTGGATGACATTTATGGGGATCTGTGGTGGATGACACTTATGGGGATCTGTGGATGACACTTACGGGGATCTGTGGATGACACTTATGGGGGATCTGTGGATGACACTTATGGGGGATCTGTGGATGACATTTATGGGGGATCTGTGGATGACACTTATGGGGGATCTGTGAATGACACTTATGGGGATCTGTGGATGACACATACGGGGATCTGTGGATGACACTTATGGGGGATCTGTGGATGACATTTATGGGGGATCTGTGGATGACACTTATGGGGGATCTGTGGAGGACATTTATGGGGGATCTTTGGATGACACTTATGGGGGATCTGTGGATCACACTTATGGGGATCTGTGGATGACATGGTATGTAGCTGGAGGGAGAAAAGTGGCCTTACCACAGTCTGTATAAATAGGTGGCCGACAAAAAGGGGGTGGTTCAAAGGGCGTGGTCAATAGGCGGAGTCAAGGGGGGCATCAAAATTAGCTTTTGCCTAGGGTGGCAAAAATCCTTGCACCAGTCCTGCCTAAAGGTCAGTTACTTCATACTTCAGGAATGCAGCCAGGTATCAGGCATCACTAACCAACCTCATTACAAGGAATTAAAGGGGAAGAACCCCAAAAATACCTTGTTTGGTTCTTTTTAAAGGGGGTGTAAACAGTATCGTTCTAGGGTTTACTGAGTCCACCACCAGAGGAAATTAATCTGAGGGTCCAGCTGAAACATATGTAGAAGTGGGCTAATTATTGGACTGCAGGTCAAGAATATGAGGGGCAGTCCAATACGAAGCAGTCTAAACAGTCTTGATAAAAATCCTACTGCATGAATGGAACTTCTTATGTAGTATTCTTATTGCAATATGATTCTCGTACTATGCGTGTGTGGGGATCTGATACTGATGACCTTATTGCTTCCAGTCTCATAAATATAGCCCACACCTAGAATGAATATCTGATTCATTTGTTTACAAATATAGCTGTCAAACATTTTTTGTGGGTTTAAGGTTTTATGTTTTTGTTGAGTTTTTTTTCCAGATTAGAGTACGGTACTTAAAAGGGGTTATCCCATGAGTAAGGTTAAAAATGAAAATCAGATATCTTATCATACATGACAATCTCTTACTAATAAAGCCCTGTTCCTCACATGGCTCCAGAGATCTCCCTATTTGTTGCTCCAATTGCTTTTCTAGATTTAAATCAAGCTGACAGCTCAAGGGGCGTGTCCTTTCTGTTGCAGCTCTCTCCCTATCACAGCTCAGGAAGCAGTTGAAGGATAAAACTGAGCATGTGCGACCATCTTAGTGAGCAGGACAAAAAATAATAATAAAAACAAACAGCAGGTGGTGCTATACAGATACATTTTATTGAATAACTCTATGAATGACTATACCACATTTTTAATTGTATGTAATTACAAAAGTGTTCAGATCCAGGTGCTGGTTTGAAAACTGTTGAATAGGGATGAGCGAACTCGAACTGTATAGTTCGGGTTCGTACCGAATTTTGGGGTGTCCGTGACACGGACCCGAACCCGGACATTTTCGTAAAAGTCCGGGTTCGGGTTCGGTGTTCGTCGCTTTCTTGGCGCTTTTGTGACGCTTTCTTGGCGCTTTTTGAAAGGCTGCAAAGCAGCCAATCAACAAGCGTCATACTACTTGCCCCAAGAGGCCGTCACAACCATGCCTACTATTGGCATGGCTGTGATTGGCCAGAGCACCATGTGACCCAGCCTCTATATAAGCTGGAGTCACATAGCGCCGCCCGTCACTCTGCTCTGATTAGCGTAGGGAGAGGTTGCGGATGCGACAGTAGGGCGAGATTAGGCAGATTAACTCCTCCAAAGGACTTCACTTGATTAATCGATCGATCTGCAGCTGTGCATCATTGAGCTGCTGAAATTCAAATGCTCACTCACTGTTTTTAGGCTGCCCAGACCGTTTGTCAGTCACTTTTTTCTGGGGTGATCGGCGGCCATTTTGTGTCTTGTGCGGTGCTGCGACCAAGTGCATCCAAGCTGCGACCAAGTGCATTTAACCCTCAATGGTGTGGTTGTTTTTTGGCTAAAGCCTACATCAGGGTGAAGCTGTCACACCAAGTGCATTTAACCAGCAATAGTCTGTTCATTTTTTGGCCATATACTAAATCAGGGGCAAGCTGCGCCTGTCACCAAGTGCATTTAACCCTCAATGGTGTGGTTGTTTTTTGGCTAAAGCCTACATCAGGGTGAAGCTGTCACACCAAGTGCATTTAACCAGCAATAGTCTGTTTATTTTTTGGCCATATACTACATCAGGGGCAAGCTGCGCCCGTCACCAAGTGCATTTAACCCTCAGTAGTGTGGTTGGTCAAGCTGTGACACCAAGTGCATTTAACCAGCAATAGTCTGTTCATTTTTTGGCCATATACTACATCAGGGGCAAGCTGCGCCCGTCACCAAGTGCATTTAACCCTCAGTAGTGTGGTTGGTCAAGCTATCACACCAAGTGCATTTAACCAGCAATAGTCTGTTCATTTTTTGGCCATATACTAAATCAGGGGCAAGCTGCGCCCGTCACCAAGTGCATTTAACCAGCAATAGTCTGTTCATTTTTTGGCCATATACTACATCAGGGGCAAGCTGCGCCCGTCACCAAGTGCATTTAACCCTCAGTAGTGTGGTTGGTCAAGCTATCACACCAAGTGCATTTAACCAGCAATAGTCTGTTCATTTTTTGGCCATATACTAAATCAGGGGCAAGCTGCGCCCGTCACCAAGTGCATTTAACCAGCAATAGTCTGTTCATTTTTTGGCCATATACTACATCAGGGGCAAGCTGCGCCCGTCACCAAGTGCATTTAACCCTCAGTAGTGTGGTTGGTCAAGCTGTGACACCAAGTGCATTTAACCAGCAATAGTCTGTTCATTTTTTGGCCATATACTAAATCAGGGGCAAGCTGCGCCCGTCACCAAGTGCATTTAACCAGCAATAGTCTGTTCATTTTTTGGCCATATACTACATCAGGGGCAAGCTGCGCCCGTCACCAAGTGCATTTAACCCTCAGTAGTGTGGTTGGTCAAGCTATCACACCAAGTGCATTTAACCAGCAATAGTCTGTTCATTTTTTGGCCATATACTAAATCAGGGGCAAGCTGCGCCCTTCACCAAGTGCATTTACCAGCAATAGTCTGTTCATTTTTTGGCCATATACTACATCAGGGGCAAGCTGCGCCCGTCACCAAGTGCATTTAACCCTCAGTAGTGTGGTTCGTCAAGCTGTGACACCAAGTGCATTTAACCAGCAATAGTCTGTTCATTTTTTGGCCATATACTACATCAGGGGCAAGCTGCGCCCGTCACCAAGTGCATTTAACCAGCAATAGTGTGGTTATTTTTTGGCCATATCCCAGTCTAATTCTGTCACTAAATCCATACCGGTCACCCAGCGCCTAAATACTAGGCCTCAAATTTATATCCCGCTAAATCTCTCGTTACCGCTGTCCTGTTGTGGCTGGGAAAGTTATTTAGTGTCCGTCAAAGCACATTTTTTGTTCTGGGTTGAAGTACAATTCCCAATTTAGCAATTTCATAATTTAGTGGTTTCTGCTATATCAGAGCTATTTGAAATCTATCCCTAAAAGGGTATATAATATTGAAGGTGCACATAGGGTCATTCAGAATAACTTCACACACACGCTACTGTGCATTTCCAAGTCTAATTCTGTCGCTAAATCCATACCGGTCACCCAGCGCCTAAATACTAGGCCTCAAATTTATATCCCGCTAAATCTCTCGTTACCGCTGTCCTGTTGTGGCTGGGAAAGTTATTTAGTGTCCGTCAAAGCACATTTTTTGTTCTGGGTTGAAATACAATTCCCAATTTAGCAATTTCATAATTTAGTGGTTTCTGCTATATCAGAGCTATTTGAAATCTATCCCTAAAAGGGTATATAATATTCAAGGTGCACATTGGGTCATTCAGAATAACTTCACACACACCCGCTACTGTGTATTTCCAAGTCTAATTCTGTCACTAAACCCATACCTGTCACCCAGCGCCTAAATACTAGGCCTCAAATTTATATCCTGCTAAATCTCTCGTTACCGCTGTCCTGTTGTGGCTGGGAAAGTTATTTAGTGTCCGTCAAAGCACATTTTTTGTTCTGGGTTGAAATACAATTCCCAATTTAGCAATTTCATAATTTAGTGGTTTCTGCTATATCAGAGCTATTTGAAATCTATCCCTAAAAGGGTAGATCATATTGAAGGTGCACATAGGGTCATTCAGAATAACTTCACACACACCCGCTACTGTGCATTTCCAAGTCTAATTCTGTCACTAAACCCATACCTGTCACCCAGCGCCTAAATACTAGGCCTCAAATTGATATCCCGCTAAATCTCTCGTTACCGCTGTCCTGTTGTGGCTGGGAAAGTTATTTAGTGTCCGTCAAAGCACATTTTTTGTTCTGGGTTGAAATACAATTCCCAATTTAGCAATTTAAAAATTTAGTGGTTTCTGCTGTATCAGAGCTATTTGAAATCTAGCCCTAAAAGGGTAGATCATATTGAAGGTGCACATAGTGTCATTCAGAATAACTTCACACACTCGCTACTGTGCATTTCCAAGTCTAATTCTGTCACTAAACCCATACCTGTCACCCAGCGCCTAAATACTAGGCCTCAAATTTATATCCAGCTGAATTTGAATACAATACATTGGGCCAAATAATATTTTTGTTGTTGTGGTGAACGATAACAATGAGGAAAACATCTAGTAAGGGACGCGGACATGGTCGTGGTGGTGTTAGTGGATCCTCTGGTGCTGGGAGAGGACGTGGCCGTTCTGCCACATCCACACGTCCTAGTGTACCAACTACCTCAGGTCCCAGTAGCCGCCAGAATTTACAGCGATATATGGTGGGGCCCAATGCCGTTCTAAGGATGGTAAGGCCTGAGCAGGTACAGGCATTAGTCAGTTGGGTGGCCGACAGTGGATCCAGCACGTTCACATTATCTCCCACCCAGTCTTCTGCAGAAAGCGCACAGATGGCGCCTGAAAACCAACCCCATCAGTCTGTCACATCACCCCCATGCATACCAGGGAAACTGTCTCAGCCTCAAGTTATGCAGCAGTCTCTTATGCTGTTTGAAGACTCCGCTGGCAGGGTTTCCCAAGGGCAACCACCTAGCCCTTCCCCAGCGGTGAAAGATATAGAATGCACTGACGCACAACCACTTATGTTTCCTGATGATGAGGACATGGGAATACCACCTCAGCATGTCTCTGATGATGACGAAACACAGGTGCCAACTGCTGCGTCTTTCTGCAGTGTGCAGACTGAACAGGAGGTCAGGGATCAAGACTGGGTGGAAGACGATGCAGGGGATGATGAGGTCCTAGACCCCACATGGAATGAAGGTCGTGCCACTGACTTTCACAGTTCGGAGGAAGAGGCAGTGGTGAGACCGAGCCAACAGCGTAGCAAAAGAGGGAGCAGTGGGCAAAAGCAGAACACCCGCCGCCAAGAGACTCCGCCTGCTACTGCCCTCCGCCATCTGGGACCGAGCACCCCAAAGGCAGCTTCAAGGAGTTCCCTGGCATGGCACTTCTTCAAACAATGTGCTGACGACAAGACCCGAGTGGTTTGCACGCTGTGCCATCAGAGCCTTAAGCGAGGCATTAACGTTCTGAACCTGAGCACAACCTGCATGACCAGGCACCTGCATGCAAAGCATGAACTGCAGTGGAGTAAACACCTTAAAACCAAGGAAGTCACTCAGGCTCCCCCTGCTACCTCTTCTGCTGCTGCCGCCTCGGCCTCTTCCTCCACCTCTGGAGGAACGTTGGCACCTGCCGCCCAGCAAACAGGGGATGTACCACCAACACCACCACCACCACCTCCGTCACCAAGCGTCTAAACCATGTCACACGGCAGCGTTCAGCTCTCCATCTCACAAACATTTGAGAGAAAGCGTAAATTCCCACCTAGCCACCCTCGATCCCTGGCCCTGAATGCCAGCATTTCTAAACTACTGGCCTATGAAATGCTGTCATTTAGGCTGGTGGACACAGACAGCTTCAAACAGCTCATGTCGCTTGCTGTCCCACAGTATGTTGTTCCCAGCCGCCACTACTTCTCCAAGAGAGCCGTGCCTTCCCTGCACAACCAAGTATCCGATAAAATCAAGTGTGCACTGCGCAACGCCATCTGTGGCAAGGTCCACCTAACCACAGATACGTGGACCAGTAAGCACGGCCAGGGACGCTATATCTCCCTAACTGCACACTGGGTAAATGTAGTGGCAGCTGGGCCCCAGGCGGAGAGCTGTTTGGCGCACATCCTTCCGCCGCCAAGGATCGCAGGGCAACATTCTTTGCCTCCTGTTGCCACCTCCTCCTTCTCGGCTTCCTCCTCCTCTTCTTCCACCTGCTCATCCAGTCAGCCACACACCTTCACCACCAACTTCAGCACAGCCCGGGGTAAACGTCAGCAGGCCATTCTGAAACTCATATGTTTGGGGGACAGGCCCCACACCGCACAGGAGTTGTGGCGGGGTATAGAACAACAGACCGACGAGTGGTTGCTGCCGGTGAGCCTCAAGCCCGGCCTGGTGGTGTGCGATAATGGGCGAAATCTCGTTGCAGCTCTGGGACTAGCCAATTTGACGCACATCCCTTGCTTGGCGCATGTGCTGAATTTGGTGGTGCAGAAGTTCATTCACAACTACCCCGACATGTCAGAGCTGCTGCATAAAGTGCGGGCCGTCTGTTCGCGCTTCCGGCGTTCACATCCTGCTGCTGCTCGCCTGTCTGCGCTACAGCGTAACTTCGGCCTTCCCGCTCACCGCCTCATATGCGACGTGCCCACCAGGTGGAACTCCACCTTGCACATGCTGGACAGACTGTGCGAGCAGCAGCAGGTCATAGTGGAGTTTCAGCTGCAGCACGCACGGGTCAGTCGCACTACAGAACAGCACCACTTCACCACCAATGACTGGGCCTCCATGCGAGACCTGTGTGCCCTGTTGCGCTGTTTCGAGTACTCCACCAACATGGCCAGTGGCGATGACGCCGTTATCAGCGTTACAATACCACTTCTATGTCTCCTTGAGAAAACACTTAGGGCGATGATGCAAGAGGAGGTGGCCCAGGAGGAGGAGGAGGAGGAGGAGGAAGAGGGGTCATTTTTAGCACTTTCAGGCCAGTCTCTTCGAAGTGACTCAGAGGGAGGTTTTTGGCAACAGCAGAGGCCAGGTACAAATGTGGCCAGACAGGGCCCACTACTGGAGGACGAGGAGGACGAGGATGAGGAGGAGGTGGAGGAGGATGAGGATGAAGCATGGTCACAGCGGGGTGGCACCCAACGCAGCTCGGGTCCATCACTGGTGCGTGGCTGGGGGGAAAGGCAGGACGATGACGATACGCCTCCCACAGAGGACAGCTTGTCCTTACCCCTGGGCAGCCTGGCACACATGAGCGACTACATGCTGCAGTGCCTGCGCAACGACAGCAGAGTTGCCCACATTTTAACCTGTGCGGACTACTGGGTTGCCACCCTGCTGGATCCACGCTACAAAGACAATGTGCCCACCTTACTTCCTGCACTGGAGCGTGATAGGAAGATGCGCGAGTACAAGCGCACGTTGGTAGACGCGCTACTGAGAGCATTCCCAAATGTCACAGGGGAACAAGTGGAAGCCCAAGGCCAAGGCAGAGGAGGAGCAAGAGGTCGCCAAGGCAGCTGTGTCAATGCCAGCTCCTTTGAGGGCAGGGTTAGCACGGCAGAGATGTGGAAAACTTTTGTCAACACGCCACAGCTAACTGCACCACCACCTGATACGCAACGTGTTAGCAGGAGGCAACATTTCACTAACATGGTGGAACAGTACGTGTGCACACCCCTCCACGTACTGGCTGATGGTTCGGCCCCATTCAACTTCTGGGTCTCTAAATTGTCCACGTGGCCAGAGCTAGCCTTTTATGCCTTGGAGGTGCTGGCCTGCCCGGTGGCCAGCGTTTTGTCTGAACGTGTATTCAGCACGGCAGGGGGCGTCATTACAGACAAACGCAGCCGCCTGTCTACAGCCAATGTGGACAAGCTGACGTTCATAAAAATGAACCAGGCATGGATCCCACAGGATCTGTCCGTCCCTTGTCCAGATTAGACATTAACTACCTCCCCTTAACCATATATTATTGGACTCCAGGGCACTTCCTCATTCAATCCTATTTTTATTTTCATTTTACCATTATATTGCGATGCTACCCAAAGTTGAATGAACCTCTCCTGTGTCTGGGTGCCGGGGCCTAAATATATGCCAATGGACTGTTCCAATGTTGGGTGACGTGAAGCCTGATTCTCTGCTATGACATGCAGAATGATTCTCTGCTGACATGAAGCCAGATTGTCTGTTACGGGACCTCTCTCCTCTGCCTGTGTGCTGGGCCTAAATATATGCCAATGGACTGTTGCAGTGGTGGCTGACGTGAAGCCTCATTCTCTGCTATGACATGCAGACTGATTCTCTGCTGACATGAAGCCAGATTGTCTGTTACGGGACCTCCCTCCTCTGCCTGGGTGCTGGGCCTAAATATATGCCAATGGACTGTTGCAGTGGTGGCTGACGTGAAGCCTCATTCTCTGCTATGACATGCAGACTAATTCTCTGCTGACATGAAGACAGATTCTCTGTTACGGGACCTCTCTCCTCTGCCTGGGTGCTGGGCCTAAATATATGCCAATGGACTGTTGCAGTGGTGGCTGACGTGAAGCCTCATTCTCTGCTATGACATGCAGACTGATTCTCTGCTGACATGAAGACAGATTCTCTGTTACGGGACCTCCCTCCTCTGCCTGGGTGCTGGGCCTAAATATATGCCAATGGACTGTTGCAGTGGTGGCTGACGTGAAGCCTCATTCTCTGCTATGACATGCAGACTGATTCTCTGCTGACATGAAGACAGATTCTCTGTTACGGGACCTCCCTCCTCTGCCTGGGTGCTGGGCCTAAATATATGCCAATGGACTGTTGCAGTGGTGGCTGACGTGAAGCCTCATTCTCTGCTATGACATGCAGACTGATTCTCTGCTGACATGAAGCCAGATTCTCTGTTACGGGACCTCTCTCCTCTGCCTGTGTGTGTGCTGGGCCTAAATATATGCCAATGGACTGTTGCAGTGGTGGCTGACGTGAAGCCTCATTCTCTGCTATGACATGCAGACTGATTCTCTGCTGACATGAAGCCAGATCCTCTGTTACGGGACCTCTCTCCTCTGCCTGTGTGTGTGCTGGGCCTAAATATATGCCAATGGACTGTTGCAGTGGTGGCTGACGTGAAGCCTCATTCTCTGCTATGACATGCAGACTAATTCTCTGCTGACATGAAGCCAGATTCTCTGTTACGGGACCTCTCTCCTCTGCCTGTGTGTGTGCTGGGCCTAAATATATGCCAATGGACTGTTGCAGTGGTGGCTGACGTGAAGCCTCATTCTCTGCTATGACATGCAGACTAATTCTCTGCTGACATGAAGACAGATTCTCTG
Source organism: Bufo gargarizans (assembly GCF_014858855.1). Classification (NCBI taxonomy): domain Eukaryota; kingdom Metazoa; phylum Chordata; class Amphibia; order Anura; family Bufonidae; genus Bufo; species Bufo gargarizans. The sequence goes on from NC_058089.1 coordinate 108,683,779, forward strand.
TTACGGGACCTCCCTCCTCTGCCTGGGTGCTGGGCCTAAATATATGCCAATGGACTGTTGCAGTGGTGGCTGACGTGAAGCCTCATTCTCTGCTATGACATGCAGACTGATTCTCTGCTGACATGAAGCCAGATTCTCTGTTACGGGACCTCTCTCCTCTGCCTGGGTGCTGGGCCTAAATTTATGAAAATGGACTCTTACAGTGGTGGGTGACGTGAAGCCAGATTCTCTGCTATGGGACCTCTCTCCAATTGATTTTGGTTAATTTTTATTTATTTAATTTTTATTTTAATTCATTTCCCTATCCACATTTGTTTGCAGGGGATTTACCTACATGTTGCTGCCTTTTGCAGCCCTCTAGCTCTTTCCTGGGCTGTTTTACAGCCTTTTTAGTGCCGAAAAGTTCGGGTCCCCATTGACTTCAATGGGGTTCGGGTTCGGGACGAAGTTCGGATCGGGTTCGGATCCCGAACCCGAACATTTCCGGGATGTTCGGCCGAACTTCTCGAACCCGAACATCCAGGTGTTCGCTCAACTCTACTGTTGAATATTTTTCATGGGACAATCCCTTTAAGAAAGCCATAGGAAGCTATATGTCCTTAACACAGCTTCTCCCCCTCTACCCTATGCTGCCCACAGAAAGCGACTTGACAGGACCACTTTAAATCTATACAATCTTTACCTTAAAAAAAAAAAAATAATAAGACCATGCACGGTCTTGGAACATTTAGGACCTATAGAAGCTTCCATAAAAATACTTGTCAAAGTTTCAAGAGAAACATCATTTCAAGGTCTACAGAACAGAACAAAACCATCATAACTTACTGTAGTAAGAAAGAGAAAAAAGTGTTTATAGTAGAATGAGCTCGCCCCTGGAACATGTGTTGGTGTTATGTCTGCGTCCACGGCGAGGATAAATGTTTGGGTTTAGAGGCCGGGGGGGTAAGCCCTCGTGTTTATGGAGATGTATGGAGGCCATTTTGATGGGTTTAGGCTTCTAGAAAGCTGATAGAAGACATAACATACATGGCCGGTGTTGGCCACTAATGCGTTCCCTCTTGAGTGTTTTTGTGATGTTGATAGATTTACGAGCTCGAGGTTTAACCCTTCTTGTGCCTTGTCTTGGCTCCTTCATTTGCCGTGCCGGTCCCTCGCCTTCATCTAATGACTCTCTCGGTTGTTAATTCATGGATTTTGGAATTTAGGGCCAATCTTTCATGGATTTTATATCCCTGCCACTTTAACGTTTTTTGAAATGCAGACAATTCCTGTGTGACCAGGAATAAAAGATTACTTACATTGTGATTATATTACTTTTTATGGTTCATATATTGTGCGTGGCGCAGGTTTTATTATATCTGTGACATGCATACATAATCTCTCCAGTCTACCGCTAAACAAATGTCTTTTTAACCTTTTTCCCTCGGGAAAATCTTCAGATTTTTTTCTTTTTTGATCATCATAATAAAGACATTAAGAAATGTGAATATAAAATAAATTGTGTCCCGCAAGGTACCTCTGTGGATGTAAAATATTGAGCCAAAAATACAACTATAAACTGCCCACATAACATTGCAATACAAGCCAAGTAACAGTACCTCTAGGGAATCTCAAGGCATCCCCTTATTTGAGTAACAGGTCCAAGGTGAAGATTTAAAGGGAGTCTGTCCACAGGAAATGTGCTACACGGCCTTATAGTGCTAGCTCAGCTGAATGTAATGATACCTTTGACTTGGCTATACGTTGCTTCATTCTGGAGAAAAAATAGGCAATTGAGCAGTTCTGTGCGCCGAGGGCGGGTCCAAGCCACTCTGTGCACCCTTGCTTCCTCTGCCGGCCCCTCCCTCTCTCTTTCGGTGACTATGCAGGAACCTGGCCCTGTCAATCAAGAAGGAGTCTGAGGGGATGGTATTATTAGCAGTAGAAGCAAGGGTGCACAACATTCCAGGGAAGGTCACAGGTATTTGGGATGAGGAAACGTTATACAGGAGAGATAGCATCGGTAATGTCACTGTCTGCACCGTCTATAGAAAAAGTACACTGTATGTCACAGATACATTTTTGAAGTGCACACCTTACACTGCAAATGTGGCGCCAATAATGTCACTGTCCGCAGTGGACACCGTCTACGGAAAAAGTACACTGGATGTCACAGATATTTTTGGGATGCGCACACGTCACACAGGAGATGTAGGGCAGATAATGTTGCTGTCTGCAGCGGCCTAACAATTGCAAGCTATTTAGCGCAGGATGCGCTACAAATAGATATTTTCTGCCACACACAATAGTCCTTAAAAGGACTTTTGGGTCTCTGAAAAGTTTTTCTCTTCCTCAGCACAGCTCTCCCTGACTAAGGCTAGGTCTACACGACGACATTTGTCGCGCGACTTATTACAGAACTACACTGCAACATTTGTCGCGCAACATTTTGTTGCACCAATGTTGCGCGACAATTTTTTATAATGGCAGTCTATGGTGTCGCACTGCAACATGCGACATGCTGCGACTGCGAAGCGACAGTCGCCGAAAAATCCATCTCGAATGGATTTTCTCCGACTGTTGCATCGCAGTCGCAGCATGTTACACGTTGCAGTGCAACAACATAGACTGCTATCATAAAAATCGTCGTTCGACATTGGTGCAACAAAATGTCGAGCGACAAAAGTCGTCATGTAGACCTAGCGTAAGACTGAGCCGAACACGCGTCATCGGGTGCTATATAGCCAATAGTCAATCACTGTAATGCCAGTAACCAACATGGCTACGGCATTACAGCGAGGGCAGCACCTATCTGCACGTTTATTGGCTGCGTAGCATTGCGCTCGAGCACATGCGGTATTCGGACAAATACAACCATGTGCGGAGCATCGAGATGCTCGAGCCGAACTGGTGTTCGGCCGAGCATGTTTGATTAACACTAGTAGGAATAATAGAAGAATAGGATGACAGGGTTACTAGAATTTTTTTAATTCAGAATTGTTATTTGATGGAGACTGCAACAGACATGTCACGGTAAATCAACTGCAAATCTCAAGCAAATCTCAATCCTTTCTTAATAGTTTGTTACAATGTATCAGTACAGATAAAATGTATCAACCAGGAGTGCAGTCAATTTAATTTGAAGGGGACCTGCCACCTCTCTACAACATGCTAAATACTAGCATTCAACACCAACTAACCATTCTGGGTCATATTTTCTTATACCTCTCTATTCCTCACTTATTCCTGTTTGAAATGCATAAGAAAAATGGGTGTTACCATTCCCCTTGTCAAAAGGGGTGTGTCCCTTTCCATATAGACAGGCAGCAAAATATTGGATAGTGTCACAGTCCCAACTGGTAAGAGTTAATATAAAAAAAAAAAAAAAAAAAAATTGTAGTAGGAATAACAGAGGAATGGCACAATGCAGAGATCTAACAGGGGAGGCTGTAGAACTGTTCTGTTATGGGGAATACATGTAGGTCCTGGAGCGCTGTCTATAGTTCTGCGCCGTCCATGTCTTTTCATACATAGGATTTTGCTGACAGTTTGAAGTCCCCCATCCCCTGTAGGAGCCAAAGGCGAGGCCAGACCTTGCATCTCTTTTCACGTCGGAGGTCAGGCGAGAAGCCACAGGATTCAGCCCCGGCTTTTCATTTTGATAACCTTCCTCAGAGGCAGCAACTTTCCAGCAGATTTCCCATTCTCACTAAATTGTCTCCTGCAAAACAGAATTTCTACTGACAAACGCCAATTTGAGGTTTTCGACAATCTGCATAGTAAATGAGACTGCCGAAAATAGCTCGGCCGCATTTCTGCCTGTCATCTGGACGGCTACGTGATGCATCTGAGCCATCTGATGACAATCCACTGCCCCCCGGTTATTCCTGCCTTTGGTTCTAGTTTGCTAATAAATCTGGCATAGGCATATGTAGCAGAGCCGAGGGAGCCACATGCAGTGGAGATAGGTTTATCAAGTGATGCCTATCACTAGAGATGAGCAAAGTGTTCCAAAATTCGATTCGGCTGCTTCGACGAATTTTACAAAAAAGAGCGTTCAAAGCTGATTGCGGCCTCTGACAGTAATAACATAGTGTTACATAAAAAAATAAAATCATACTTCCTTCACCCACTTGCTTGCGATGGGCCAGCCGCTGCCATCTCGATTGGAGCATAATCTTGTGTGGCCCTTGATGATGCCATCACATCGGCTGGCGTGGTGACGTCATTAGTGTTGAGCGCGAATATTCGAATTGCGAATTTTAGTCTCAAATATCGCCACTTCGAGAATTTGCGAATATTTAGAATATAGTGCTATATATTCATATTGAATATTCTAATCGCGAATGTATTGCGAATATATTTTCGCAATCAAGTAAACAATGACTGGAGATAACGAATTCTTGAATTTGCAAATTTATGGCGGATAATCGGACAAAAATTTGTGAAATATCGCAAGTTCGAATATTGCCTATGCCGCTCATCACTAGACTTCATACGTTACCGGCCGGCAAGCAAATGGGTGAGGTAAGTATGATTTTTTTTTGTTTTTTACACTATTTTGGGAAAAAATTGATTCGCTGCAACGGAACACAAGGAAATTCGTCTTCACGGTGAATATAATTTATCCTGAAATTCGGGTCAACACTACTTTTCGCAATGGCGCAGATGTATTCATATTGTCCTGAAAGTTTTGATGTCACATAGACATACAAAAAGTTCTGATGTGTAGGGGACCAGTTTCACCCCATTAATGTTTTTCTTTTTCCGGATTTCCAATATAATGTATGGAATACTAAACGGTGCCATTAGAACTTGTTACATACAAAAATAACATTACTGGAAAAGTAAAAAAAATATAAAAGTACAGCTCTTGAGAGGCGGGAGGGTTAATGAGTTCTGGTAAAACTTTTGATGTCATAAGAAGCTTTGATCAGTAGAGGTCTGAGTGCTGAGATCCCGAGGAGAACGAGGAGAGAGAAGAATGCAAGTACTGGAAAATTCGATTCGGCTGCTTCACCCAATTTTATTTATTTTTTTATTTTGTGACGATATACTTCGTCACGAAGCGCATTTCTTTGTAAGTATTGGGTGCAATGACAGGGAGCTGCTATAGCGCAGCTTCCCGTCATTGTACCCCTCAGATGTTGGCCTTTCTGTTGACCGGGACCATGGGAGATCACATAGGCTAGTGATTATTTTATAGTAGGCAAGCATGGCCACCACTGTTGGATTACAGGGTGGTCATAACTAGAGTTGAGCGAACACCTGGATGTTCGGGTTCGAGAAGTTCGGCCGAACATCCCGGAAATGTTCGGGTTCGGGATCCGAACCCGATCCGAACTTCGTCCCGAACCCGAACCCCATTGAAGTCAATGGGGACCCGAACTTTTCGGCACTAAAAAGGCTGTAAAACAGCCCAGGAAAGAGCTAGAGGGCTGCAAAAGGCAGCAACATGTAGGTAAATCCCCTGCAAACAAATGTGGATAGGGAAATGAATTAAAATAAAAATTAAATAAATAAAAATTAACCAAAATCAATTGGAGAGAGGTTCCATAGCAGAGAATCTGGCTTCCCGTCACCCACCACTGGAACAGTCCATTCTCAGATATTTAGGCCCCGGCACCCAGGCAGAGGAGAGAGGTCCCGTAACAGAGAATCTGTCTTCATGTCAGCAGAGAATTAGTCTGCATGTCATAGCAGAGAATGAGGCTTCACGTCAGCCACCACTGCAACAGTCCATTGGCATATATTTAGGCCCAGCACCCAGGCAGAGGAGGGAGGTCCCGTAACAGAGAATCTGTCTTCATGTCAGCAGAGAATCAGTCTGCATGTCATAGCAGAGAATGAGGCTTCACGTCAGCCACCACTGCAACAGTCCATTGGCATATATTTAGGCCCAGCACACACACAGGCAGAGGAGAGAGGTCCCGTAACAGAGAATCTGGCTTCATGTCAGCAGAGAATCAGTCTGCATGTCATAGCAGAGAATGAGGCTTCACGTCAGCCACCACTGCAACAGACCATTGGCATATATTTAGGCCCAGCACACAGGCAGAGGAGAGAGGTCCCGTAACAGAGAATCTGGCTTCATGTCAGCAGAGAATCAGTCTGCATGTCATAGCAGAGAATGAGGCTTCACGTCAGCCACCACTGCAACAGTCCATTGGCATATATTTAGGCCCAGCACCCAGGCAGAGGAGGGAGGTCCCGTAACAGAGAATCTGTCTTCATGTCAGCAGAGAATTAGTCTGCATGTCATAGCAGAGAATGAGGCTTCACGTCAGCCACCACTGCAACAGTCCATTGGCATATATTTAGGCCCAGCACCCAGGCAGAGGAGGGAGGTCCCGTAACAGAGAATCTGTCTTCATGTCAGCAGAGAATTAGTCTGCATGTCATAGCAGAGAATGAGGCTTCACGTCAGCCACCACTGCAACAGTCAATTGGCATATATTTAGGCCCAGCACACACACAGGCAGAGGAGAGAGGTCCCGTAACAGAGAATCTGGCTTCATGTCAGCAGAGAATCAGTCTGCATGTCATAGCAGAGAATGAGGCTTCACGTCAGCCACCACTGCAACAGTCCATTGGCATATATTTAGGCCCAGCACCCAGGCAGAGGAGGGAGGTCCCGTAACAGAGAATCTGTCTTCATGTCAGCAGAGAATTAGTCTGCATGTCATAGCAGAGAATGAGGCTTCACGTCAGCCACCACTGCAACAGTCCATTGGCATATATTTAGGCCCAGCACCCAGGCAGAGGAGGGAGGTCCCGTAACAGAGAATCTGTCTTCATGTCAGCAGAGAATTAGTCTGCATGTCATAGCAGAGAATGAGGCTTCACGTCAGCCACCACTGCAACAGTCCATTGGCATATATTTAGGCCCAGCACACACACAGGCAGAGGAGAGAGGTCCCGTAACAGAGAATCTGGCTTCATGTCAGCAGAGAATCAGTCTGCATGTCATAGCAGAGAATGAGGCTTCACGTCAGCCACCACTGCAACAGTCCATTGGCATATATTTAGGCCCAGCGCACACACACAGGCAGAGGAGAGAGGTCCCGTAACAGAGAATCTGGCTTCATGTCAGCAGAGAATCAGTCTGCATGTCATAGCAGAGAATGAGGCTTCACGTCAGCCACCACTGCAACAGTCCATTGGCATATATTTAGGCCCAGCACACACACAGGCAGAGGAGAGAGGTCCCGTAACAGAGGATCTGGCTTCATGTCAGCAGAGAATCAGTCTGCATGTCATAGCAGAGAATCAGGCTTCACGTCAGCCACCACTGCAACAGTCCATTGTCATAAATTTAGGCCCAGCACCCAGGCAGAGGAGAGAGGTCCCGTAACAGACAATCTGGCTTCATGTCAGCAGAGAATCAGTCTTCATATCATAGCAGAGAATCAGGCTTCACGTCACCCACCACTGTAAGAGTCAATTTTCATAAATTTAGGCCCAGAACCCAGGCAGAGGAGAAAGGTCCCGTAACAGACAATCTGGCTTCATGTCAGCAGAGAATCAGTCTTCATATCATAGCAGAGAATCAGGCTTCACGTCACCCACCACTGTAAGAGTCAATTTTCATAAATTTAGGCCCAGAACCCAGGCAGAGGAGAAAGGTCCCGTAACAGACAATCTGGCTTCATGTCAGCAGAGAATCAGTCTTCATATCATAGCAGAGAATCAGGCTTCACGTCACCCACCACTGCAACAGTCCATTGGCATATATTTAGGCCTAGCACACAGGCAGAGCAGAGAGGTCCCGTAACAGACAATCTGGCTTCATGTCAGCAGAGAATCAGTCTGCATGTCATAGCAGAGAATCAGGCTTCACGTCAGCCACCACTGCAACAGTCCATTGTCATAAATTTAGACCCAGCACCCAGGCAGAGGAGAGAGGTCCCGTAACAGACAATCTGGCTTCATGTCAGCAGAGAATTAGTCTGCATGTCATAGCAGAGAATCAGGCTTCATGTCAGCCACCACTGCAACAGTCCATTGGCATATATTTAGGCCTAGCACACAGGCAGAGGAGAGGTTCATTCAACTTTGGGTAGCCTCGCAATATAATGGTAAAATGAAAATAAAAATAGGATTGAATGAGGAAGTGCCCTGGAGTCCAATAATATATGGTTATGGGGAGGTAGTTAATGTCTAATCTGGACAAGGGACGGACAGGTCCTGTGGGATCCATGCCTGGTTCATTTTTATGAACGTCAGCTTGTCCACATTGGCTGTAGACAGGCGGCTGCGTTTGTCTGTAATGACGCCCCCTGCCGTGCTGAATACACGTTCAGACAAAACGCTGGCTGCCGGGCAGGCCAGCACCTCCAAGGCATAAAAGGCTAGCTCTGGCCACGTGGACAATTTAGAGACCCAGAAGTTGAATGGGGCCGAACCATCAGTCAGTACGTGGAGGGGTGTGCACACGTACTGTTCCACCATGTTAGTGAAATGTTGCCTCCTGCTAACACGTTGCGTATCAGGTGGTGGTGCAGTTAGCTGTGGCGTGTTGACAAAAGTTTTCCACATCTCTGCCATGCTAACCCTGCCCTCAGAGGAGCTGGCCGTGACACAGCTGCCTTGGCGACCTCTTGCTCCTCCTCTGCCTTGGCCTTGGGCTTCCACTTGTTCCCCTGTGACATTTGGGAATGCTCTCAGTAGCGCGTCTACCAACGTGCGCTTGTACTCGCGCATCTTCCTATCACGCTCCAGTGCAGGAAGTAAGGTGGGCACATTGTCTTTGTAGCGTGGATCCAGCAGGGTGGCAACCCAGTAGTCCGCACAGGTTAAAATGTGGGCAACTCTGCTGTCGTTGCGCAGGCACTGCAGCATGTAGTCGCTCATGTGTGCCAGGCTGCCCAGGGATAAGGACAAGCTGTCCTCTGTGGGAGGCGTATCGTCATCGTCCTGCCTTTCCCCCCAGCCACGCACCAGTGATGGACCCGAGCTGCGTTGGGTGCCACCCCGCTGTGACCATGCTTCATCCTCATCCTCCTCCACCTCCTCCTCATCCTCGTCCTCCTCGTCCTCCAGTAGTGGGCCCTGTCTGGCCACATTTGTACCTGGCCTCTGCTGTTGCCAAAAACCTCCCTCTGAGTCACTCCGAAGAGACTGGCCTGAAAGTGCTAAAAATGACCCCTCTTCCTCCTCCTCCTCCTCCTCCTCCTGGGCCACCTCCTCTTCCATCATCGCCCTAAGTGTTTTCTCAAGGAGACATAGAAGTGGTATTGTAACGCTGATAACGGTGTCATCGCCACTGGCCATGTTGGTGGAGTACTCGAAACAGCGCAACAGGGCACACAGGTCTCGCATGGAGGCCCAGTCATTGGTGGTGAAGTGGTGCTGTTCTGTAGTGCGACTGACCCGTGCGTGCTGCAGCTGAAACTCCACTATGGCCTGCTGCTGCTCGCACAGTCTGTCCAGCATGTGCAAGGTGGAGTTCCACCTGGTGGGCACGTCGCATATGAGGCGGTGAGCGGGAAGGCCGAAGTTACGCTGTAGCGCAGACAGGCGAGCAGCAGCAGGATGTGAACGCCGGAAGCGCGAACAGACGGCCCGCACTTTATGCAGCAGCTCTGACATGTCGGGGTAGTTGTGAATGAACTTCTGCACCACCAAATTCAGCACATGCGCCAAGCAAGGGATGTGCGTCAAATTGGCTAGTCCCAGAGCTGCAACGAGATTTCGCCCATTATCACACACCACCAGGCCGGGCTTGAGGCTCACCGGCAGCATCCACTCGTCGGTCTGTTGTTCTATACCCCGCCACAACTCCTGTGCGGTGTGGGGCCTGTCCCCCAAACATATGAGTTTCAGAATGGCCTGCTGACGTTTACCCCGGGCTGTGCTGAAGTTGGTGGTGAAGGTGTGTGGCTGACTGGATGAGCAGGTGGAAGAAGAGGAGGAGGAAGCCGAGAAGGAGGAGGTGGCAACAGGAGGCAAAGAATGTTGCCCTGCGATCCTTGGCGGCGGAAGGACGTGCGCCAAACAGCTCTCCGCCTGGGGCCCAGCTGCCACTACATTTACCCAGTGTGCAGTTAGGGAGATATAGCGTCCCTGGCCGTGCTTACTGGTCCACGTATCTGTGGTTAGGTGGACCTTGCCACAGATGGCGTTGCGCAGTGCACACTTGATTTTATCGGATACTTGGTTGTGCAGGGAAGGCACGGCTCTCTTGGAGAAGTAGTGCCGGCTGGGAACAACATACTGTGGGACAGCAAGCGACATGAGCTGTTTGAAGCTGTCTGTGTCCACCAGCCTAAATGACAGCATTTCATAGGCCAGTAGTTTAGAAATGCTGGCATTCAGGGCCAGGGATCGAGGGTGGCTAGGTGGGAATTTACGCTTTCTATCAAATGTTTGTGAGATGGAGAGCTGAACGCTGGCGTGTGACATGGTTGAGACGCTTGGTGACGGAGGTGGTGGTGGTGGTGTTGGTGGTACATCCCCTGTTTGCTGGGCGGCAGGTGCCAACGTTCCTCCAGAGGCGGAGGAAGAGGCCGAGGCGGCAGCATCAGAATAGGCCGAGGCGGCAGCAGCAGAAGAGGTAGCAGGGGGAGCCTGAGTGACTTCCTTGGTTTTAAGGTGTTTACTCCACTGCAGTTCATGCTTTGCATGCAGGTGCCTGGTCATGCAGGTTGTGCTCAGGTTCAGAACGTTAATGCCTCGCTTCAGGCTCTGATGGCACAGCGTGCAAACCACTCGGGTCTTGTCGTCAGCACATTGTTTGAAGAAGTGCCATGCCAGGGAACTCCTTGAAGCTGCCTTTGGGGTGCTCGGTCCCAGATGGCGGCGGTCAGTAGCAGGCGGAGTCTCTTGGCGGCGGGTGTTCTGCTTTTGCCCACTGCTCCCTCTTTTGCTACGCTGTTGGCTCGGTCTCACCACTGCCTCTTCCTCCGAACTGTGAAAGTCAGTGGCACGACCTTCATTCCATGTGGGGTCTAGGACCTCATCGTCCCCTGCATCGTCTTCCACCCAGTCTTGATCCCTGACCTCCTGTTCAGTCTGCACACTGCAGAAAGACGCAGCAGTTGGCACCTGTGTTTCGTCATCATCAGAGACATGCTGAGGTGGTATTCCCATGTCCTCATCATCAGGAAACATAAGTGGTTGTGCGTCAGTGCATTCTATGTCTTTCACCGCTGGGGAAGGGCTAGGTGGATGCCCTTGGGAAACCCTGCCAGCGGAGTCTTCAAACAGCATAAGAGACTGCTGCATAACTTGAGGCTGAGACAGTTTCCCTGGTATGCATGGGGGTGATGTGACAGACTGATGGGGTTGGTTTTCAGGCGCCATCTGTGCGCTTTCTGCAGAAGACTGGGTGGGAGATAATGTGAACGTGCTGGATCCACTGTCGGCCACCCAATTGACTAATGCCTGTACCTGCTCAGGCCTTACCATCCTTAGAACGGCATTGGGCCCCACCATATATCGCTGTAAATTCTGGCGGCTACTGGGACCTGAGGTAGTTGGTACACTAGGACGTGTGGATGTGGCAGAACGGCCACGTCCTCTCCCAGCACCAGAGGGTCCACTAACACCACCACGACCATGTCCACGTCCGCGTCCCTTACTAGATGTTTTTCTCATTGTTATGGTTCACCACAACAACAAATATATTATTTGGCCCAATGTATTGTATTCAAATTCAGCGGGATATAAATTTGAGGCCTAGTATTTAGGCGCTGGGTGACCGGTATGGATTTAGTGACAGAATTAGACTTGGAAATACACAGTAGCGGGTGTGTGTGAAGTTATTCTGAATGACCCAATGTGCACCTTGAATATTATATACCCTTTTAGGGATAGATTTCAAATAGCTCTGATATAGCAGAAACCACTAAATCATGAAATTGCTAAATTGGGAATTGTATTTCAACCCAGAACAAGAAATGTGCTTGAACGGACACTAAATAACTTGCCCAGCTACAGCACTAAGGACAGATTTAGCTGGATATAAATTTGAGGCCTAGTATTTAGGCGCTGGGTGACAGGTATGGGTTTAGTGACAGAATTAGACTTGGAAATACACAGAAGCGGGTGTGTGTGAAGTTATTCTGAATGACCCAATGTGCACCTTGAATATTATATACCCTTTTAGGGATAGATTTCAAATAGCTCTGATATAGCAGAAACCACTAAATTATGAAATTGCTAAATTGGGAATTGTATTTCAACCCAGAACAAGAAATGTGCTTGAACGGACACTAAATAACTCGCCCAGCTACAGCACTAGGGACAGATTTAGCTGGATATAAATTTGAGGCCTAGTATTTAGGCGCTGGGTGACAGGTATGGGTTTAGTGACAGAATTAGACTTGGAAATACACAGAAGCTGGTGTGTGTGAAGTTATTCTGAATGACCCAATGTGCACCTTGAATATTATATACCCTTTTAGGGATAGATTTCAAATAGCTCTGATATAGCAGAAACCACTAAATTATGAAATTGCTAAATTGGGAATTGTATTTCAACCCAGAACAAGAAATGTGCTTGAACGGACACTAAATAACTCGCCCAGCTACAGCACTAAGGACAGATTTAGCTGGATATAAATTTGAGGCCTAGTATTTAGGCGCTGGGTGACAGGTATGGGTTTAGTGACAGAATTAGACTTGGAAATACACAGTAGCGGGTGTGTGTGAAGTTATTCTGAATGACCCAATGTGCACCTTGAATATTATATACCCTTTTAGGGATAGATTTCAAATAGCTCTGATATAGCAGAAACCACTAAATTATGAAATTGCTAAATTGGGAATTGTATTTCAACCCAGAACAAGAAATGTGCTTGAACGGACACTAAATAACTCGCCCAGCTACAGCACTAAGGACAGATTTAGCGGGATATAAATTTGAGGCCTAGTATTTAGGCGCTGGGTGACCGGTATGGATTTAGTGACAGAATTAGACTGGGATATGGCCAAAAAATAAACAGACTATTGCTGGTTAAATGCACTTGGTGTGACAGCTTCACCCTGATGTAGGCTTTAGCCAAAAAACAACCACACCATTGAGGGTTAAATGCACTTGGTCGCAGCTTGTGCTGGCGCACCACAAGACACAAAATGGCCGCCGATCACCCCAGAAAAATGTGACTGACAAACGGTCTGTGCAGCCTAAAAACAGTGAGCAATTGAGGATCAGCAGCTCAATGATCCACAGCTGCAGATCGATCAGTTAATCAAGTCCTTTGGAGGAGTTAATCTGCCTAATCTCGCCCTACTGTCGCAGCCGCAACCTCTCCCTACGCTAATCAGAGCAGAGTGACGGGCGGCGCTATGTGACTCCAGCTTAAATAGAGGCTGGGTCACATGGTGCTCTGGCCAATCACAGCCATGCCAATAGTAGGCATGGCTGTGATGGCCTCTTGGGGCAAGTAGTATGACGCTTGTTGATTGGCTGCTTTGCAGCCTTTCAAAAAGCGCCAAGAAAGCGTCACAAAAGCGCGAAGAAAGCGACGAACACCGAACCCGAACCCGGACTTTTTACGAAAATGTCCGGGTTCGGGTCCGTGTCACGGACACCCCAAAATTCGGTACGAACCCGAACTATACAGTTCGAGTTCGCTCATCCCTAGTCATAACCATGGAAACAAGAATTATCTATGTGATGAAAAAATGAATCCAGCCAGGAAAGGAAGCAATATGGACAATCACAATACATTAGTAAGTGCCTTGTATTAACTTTGTCTAATATGACAAATGCCATTTGCTGAAGTGAGACAACCCCTTTAATCTTTTGCAGTTACGCACTTTTCTTCACCTTCTTCTGCTCCTTCAGGTCATCGCATACAGCCAGACTGGGAACTTAAAGTGTCCTTGGAAAAAAATAAAAAATATATAAAAGTGGACCCATGCTGTAGGCTGGTTCAAATTGACTGAAGCTGGACCCACACAAGTAGGAGGGGGAGCAACCCCATTGTGCAGCACAGGATCCCGCCCCTGCAGAACCAAATATCACAGCGGAACACAAAATGCTGCCTCAGTAGAAGCCAATATCACAGCGCAGCACATAATACGGCTTCCCTCGCCGCAGTATTAAACTGTATCACCTTCCTGATACAATACAATTGAATCCGGGAGGGCACCTGCAGCCACTGGCCAGGTGCATAAGGACCTAATGTCCCTAGCATTAATCAATGCTGAGAGCATCAGATTGTTATGTACCCATCTGACAGCCCTGAAGAGTGCTTGGGTGGCCCCCCGGGCATCGGCTACTGGGGAAATTTCCCTGTGTGGTCTATGACCAGTCCTCCCCAGCACACACCTTAGGTCTGTCTGCGCTTGTACTGAGGTGTGCGCCTGCACATGATTTTCAGTGGTGGCCTGATTATGTCAGGGGAGAAAGAGAGGAGGAGTGAAGGTCGATTTTAATGGGCGCAGCTTATCTCCTTTGCACAGCCCCTCGGGCTCTTTTATACTAATTTGCATATACATTTTTCGGGGGCAAAAACCAGGGGGACCAGTTTGCGATTGGGAGTATGAGAACCACAGTGCGCTTGGAAGTGTTTAGAAGGTATGGCGGTGGTGACAGGCTCACTATAAATGGTGTCTCCCTTAGATTTATAAAAGAGGAGAAATCTCATCGGCCTTTATAGAAGGTTATGCTTAATAAATAGCCAAAGAAGATCCCATTAAATGGTCTCACTCATTATGGGACTTTCTTATTCTGTAAACTACATTACCAAGCCGTGATTTACATTCAGCCCAGTATTCTGTTTATTATGGGAAAGAGCCTATGGATTATTGCCAAAGGAATGAGACAAAGGTTTGCTCTGGCTTTGCCCGGACCTCTCCCGGCCTAGTAATAGTTCACTTTGAGTTTAAATGTTACACTGTGAACAGTTCAAGTGTCGAGTCTCAGGAGGTCTTCAACAAAGAGCTTAGAATTCCTTAAGTATCCATGTACCGCACATAAAGCGGAATTCATAGCAGAAACTTTTTACGCTAACCTCCTGCACTCACCGCCTGTTGTAATTTGAGCAGATGTGAAATGGCAAATGAAACATGGAACGGAAGAAAGTTATTGCAAGACACGCAAAGAACGGGCCCAACTTTGCCAGTGGCAAAGGCATCTTCCGTACTGTCTCAGAAAAAGCAGGCCTTCATTATTGTCTTAACTGGTTTCTGCTTCGAAATGATGTTCCTTATCACCAGTAGCTGCAGCAGATAAGAAACCAAGGATCAAATAAGCGATATGCATCAGGTTCAAAGATGAGAGCCAGGCTTTCTCTGAAGACGATAACAGGCATCCTCGTAAAAGACGAAAGACAACTTGTTCATCATTGTCTTCCTTCAATAGTCAGTGAACATCTAATGATAAGACCTTAACCTCGTCACATGCCATCAGCCTTCCTCAAGGAAATGATCTCCTCAATATAAGTTGTGCTCGATAAATTATATATAATGAATCTGATGCCGGTCTAAGAAATTCTAGATTAATTCAACCAGATTAAAGTTTTAAAGAGACTTCAGTAAGGCATATTAAGAAATATAGCATCTTCCCCATCCCTATCATCAGTGTGTATGCTCGGCCACAGACATTCCATTGTTAGACGGGCCCAACAAAAGTGGTTGGCTCTGCCAATCTTTGTCTGATACAAAAAAGGTCACATTTTTAGATGATAAATCAGGGAGACATGGGGTGTTTATGCTCCTTTTTTAGAAGCCCTGGTGTCACCATGACATTGACTGTAGCCACGGTCATCTAGTGTGCTTGCTCTGAGCCATGTTTTCCACGTACATGACCATGTCTCTACTCTGCCCTAGAGTTTATATTAGACTTCAGGGATCGTGAGTGACCCAAACTTGCTAATGGTACTGGTCGAGGCCTAAGTCCTTACATACGCACTGAAACATAAAGCTTTCATGAGACAGGTTTCCCCACTTCTGTGTTGAAACTACAGAAACCATTAGAATAATATTGAGCAAACGTGGTGGCACTAGATGACCATCTAATGAACATGGGGGAGTCCTGGCCAAACGCTTGTCTGGTCAACAGATGCCTAAATATGTAAGGCAGCTTTATATCAAGATCTTTTGTTTATCCTAAATCACAATCTAGAACATTTGACCATCAATAGTGGTGTCTTCGGACAGGTTTTGACAAGCTGAGGTTTAACCATTGACGTAATGAATTGTAATGATGGCCCAACAATAATGATGCTAGTTATAATAGCAATAATAATAGTCACATTCCCAGGGTAGGAAAACCAATGATTGCAACAGATGGAACTGTGTTCCAGGGATAGGGTTTTTTTCTTTTTTCCTTTAAGGGGTTTTCTGGTACTGTAAAATTGATGGCTTAGCCTCAGGTTAGGCCATCCATATCTTACTGGCATGGGTCCGACACCAACCCCAACTGATTAGCTATTCTGCAGTAGTGCCAGAACTACACAGCATTGTCCATTCCTGTAGGATGGAGCTCATTATCACACCCATTGAATCTAGATAATTTGTGGACTAGCGGCTATCGGATGAAAAGTTTAAACAACTTCTTTCCAGGCGATGACAGTCTGTCATCATCAGCTAACATGGTGGTCATCATTGAATGATCATTTTGATAGATAGAGTAACGTCTTTAGCTTTTTGCCACCATACAAATTGCCAAGACCAAATTATGAAAATCATTTCCCCCACAATTTGTAGTTTATACCCTTCTCCTAATAAGTATCCAGATAGTTGGGGAGTTAAAAGAAGTGCAACCCTTTCCATACACCCTATGGGATGCTTGACTTCTTCTCTAAAACCAACTGGAGATCCCAGTCTGAGGGACTTGATCTTGGGCAGCACACTGACTCCAGTGTTTTGCCCTGGTGCCTTCCAGCGCTGGAGTCCTAGGTTCAAATACAACCAAGGACAACATTCTCATGGCATTAGTATGTTCCCCACGAGTTTGAGTGAGTTTCCTCTGGGTATTCTGGTTTCCTCCAAAGACATACTGATAGGGGACTTAGATTGTGAGCCCCATTTTGGACATCAAGTAATGATAATGTTTGTAAGTGAGTAAACTAAATGTACAAAACATCTTCATAATGTATCTAAAGCTCCTTTTCAATGACTTTCTCTTCTTTAATTCAGGGACAATTCTGACACTTGCTCATCATCCTTTTAGTCTCCTCAAATCTCATAGTTTCTTACTTTTCTTTTCTTCGACTAATTGGAATCAGACTAAGAGGTAGAAGTATAAAGTTAATTTTTGGATACAATTCCAGTTTTGGCAAAGATGCCCTAACCTTGGCACGTGAGTCTGCCGTAATACAGTGTCTTATTATACATTAATGGCCTAATGTGAGCTGTATATTTCTCTGCGGTACATACCGTACGTGTTTATGTATAGGCCTATGTTTTTGTATCTGTGTGTGTGGTGGTGGTGATATACATTGCAGAGTTTCCTATAATACAGGGAATTTTCACAGTTGAGATTGTATGTGTTGAAGCAATCACATGCAGATCATATAAGGTTACCGCACATCTACTGAGTGATAAAAGTAATTATGATCTGTTATGGAACCTTGTCATGGGCAAGACAGCGAGATGCCGTCATAGCCTTACAGCTATCATTGCTGTATAATTGGTGTAAGCATTCATTCAATACCTTGAAAATCTTGTATGAGCTTATTAAAGGGGCAGTTCCATGAAAAATATTTTTATAGTTAAATCCAGCCCATAATTATAATTTTTTTAAATCTACACATACTAAACATAATGCTGAGATATCCCCAGATATTAAGGAATAATGTTATAAATAATTAGACCTCTTAATAAGCCCCTGCGCTGGTGGTGGCTACCCCGAAGTAATGGAGAGGCGCCAACCTGCTTGAAGGGTTGTCAAGCAGTAAATACATTTTTAG
This sequence comes from Bufo gargarizans, assembly GCF_014858855.1. Taxonomy (NCBI): domain Eukaryota; kingdom Metazoa; phylum Chordata; class Amphibia; order Anura; family Bufonidae; genus Bufo; species Bufo gargarizans. The sequence continues at coordinate 108,701,622 of NC_058089.1, forward strand.
CAGAGAGAAGATCACATCTATCTGCACACAATGAGTTTGTGATCGCTTTGCTTGAGTTTATATTAAATGTGTTCGCATTCAATCGCAAATTTTACCACCAGCTCAGGGGAGTGGCCATGGGGAGTCCATGTGCCCCAACGTTTGCTAACCTCTACCTGGGCTGGTGGGAAAGGGAACATGTATTCTGCGAGGCAATGGAACAATGGACATCATCTATAATGCTGTGGCTAAGATTTATAGACAATGTGTTCATTCTCTGAATTTGTGTCACATCTCAACAAAAACAATCTGGGTCTCTTCTTTACGAATGAGATCCAGAGGATCTATCTTACATTTCTGGACCTATCCATAAGTATTGATGGATTCAGAAAAATAACCCCCAAGATGTTCTGCAAATCGACTGCCACTAATACCCTACTCGTATGGGAAAGCGCGCCACCAAACAAGCTCAAGTATGGCATACCAAAGGGGCAATACTTGAGGGCGCGACAAAATTGCTCAGAGTGGGTTGATTTTAAACTCTCGGCGGGAGATTGGGAGCGTCCCCACACCCAATCCCCACCCTTTTGATTTTAAACAGGCAGCGTCTGACCTACAAAAGAGGTTTCTCCAGCAGGCGTATCAACATGCCTCAGTGAGCAAGAGATGACCTTCTTGTCCCTAGAGAGCGGGCACCAGATGACAAATTGTTTTTTGTCATTGGGACATATGACAAGGCCAACACTGAGGTTCGGGATATCCTGAAAGATTACTAGGGTATCCTAAAGTCAGACCCTGTGGTTGGACATCTTGTGGAGGATTATCCTATGATTACGTACAGGAGAAGTAGTAACCTGCGTGACCAATTGGTACACAGCATGTATAGCTCTCCGATGCAATCCACATGGCTTACCAACAGACCACCCTGGTACGTTTAAATGTGGTAACTGTGTTGCTTGTAAAGTGATCAAAAAAGGCGACAGGGTGAAATGTACGACCACTGGACGCAATTACAACATTAGGTCCTTTATTAATTGTAAGACGATAGGGGTGGTTTATGTGGCCACATGTATTTGCCAGACGCAATACGTGGGAAAGACTAAAAGAGAGTTCAGGAGACGTACTGGAGAGCATTTGCCTGAGTATCAATAACGAGGAGGATACGCCAATCTCTAGACACATAATGGAGTTTCATCCAGGAGTAAAGCAGTGTGTGACCTTTCAAGGGATGGAACATGTGCTGGTATCGCCACGAGGGGGTGATATTAATAACCTCCTGTTACGGAAGGAGACCCAATGGACCTTCACATTACAGACCGTTAAACCCTTTGGTCTGAATGACTACATTTTTATATACATGTTTTATCTAAACACATATTCAAGTAGGGGACAGATGTCTCCTCCTAGTATATATGGTTGTTGAGATATAATATTTTTTGTTGGTTCCTCCTTCCACTTCATCTTTTTCTTTTTCTCCTCATTCTTTTACCCATGTAATATAGGGATCATTATTTCATATGTCCCCTGTGCATTTATATTCACAATATTATATTTGTACCCTAATTAGTGATATCTAAGGGATACAGATGTCAATTCAATTACATTGTAGAATACAAACAATGGACCACATGTATTGTACCTGGTTTTGTTTTGTATTTGTTACCCAGGTTGCTATTGGCAACGCTGGATGCGGATGTTTAAACCAGTAACCACCATATACTTGTATCATCAGTGGTGGCCTGTGTTGTCAGTACATTACTTCCTGGGGATGCCTGCGTACAGTGGCGTATATTTCATGGATTATCCCTGCGTATTTAGCCCATTTATGCCATTATAAAGTATCCCTCTGGTGCCTTAAGCGACCTTAGACAAGGCAGCGACGTGATTGAGGACTTACCACTCCAAACTGTTGCCGCTAGCTCCGCCCAGTGGGCATGGTCTATTCTATTTCAGAGCGGCTCTCGGCGGCAGCAAGATGGCCGTACTAGAACCGGAGACTTTGATCTATCTCGCTGCACGCGCGCCAACATCGGCGGGCAGTGTCTTCCCTGTGATCTTCTATATAGTGGAAATATGCCGAGCTAATGAAGCGACTTTTATAGTAAACATCCTAAGCTCCTGGTGACATGTCACCCTGTTGGTGGTGACATAGAAACGCGTCGGGCAAACGCGATATTAGGCAGGGAACTTATGGTTTATAGATGACAGGTCATTGCAGTGTGGGGGACGTTATGGGCTACTAGATGTTAAGTGCAGCATATAGTAAGCACTTTGCCTATTAAGAATACGTTCCACACACATCCCCTGTCATCTATAGAGTGCTGCCAACGTAGACTGATACAAAGAAACGGTGCGTCTCTTCAGCTGCTATTTAAAATAAGTGACAGCAGATTGCATTTAGTGTTCGGCAGTAGTGATGAGCGGGCGGTGCCATATTCGATTTTGCGATATTTCGCGAATATTCGATTGAATATTTGTCTTATATTCGTCGAAAACTAATATTCATCACTATTCTATTTATCGCAAATAATATGCAATTTAATTGTTTGCGTATTGCGAGTTTAACTGTATAAGGCAACTTTCCTATAGGTTGGCTATCTAGAATTAACGAAGATAACGAATATAGAGCTACTGTATATTCTCTATATTCGTTAATGAATACACTCGCTATATTGCTATAACTGAGTTTTTTAGAATATTCGTCATATTCTAAAACAAGGCTATATAGCAATATAGCGAATATTCGTAAAATACAAATAACGAAGATAACGAATATAACGCTATATTCTCTATATTCGTTAATTCTAGCAATCCAATAGGAAAGTTGCCTACAGCTCTAAGTTGGATTCGCAATGCAAGAATATTACTTTGCCTCATTTTTTGCAATAAATAGAATAATGACTCAGTATTCTATTTATTGCAAAAAATAGTCAAAATGATATTCTCGCATTGTGAATCCAACTTAGAGCTGTCCATAGGCAACTTTCCTATTGGCTTGCTAGAATTAACGAATATAGAGAATATAGCGATATATTCGTTATATTCGTTATTTGTATTTTACGAATATTAGCTATATTGCTATATAGTCTTGTTTTAGAATATGACGAATATTCTAAAAAAACAAAGTTATAGCAATATAGCGAATATATTCGTTATTTAGAATATTTGTCTTTTGTTTCCATATGGAAACATGATTCCTTCCTGCTTAACCTCCCTGGCGGTATGATTATTTCAGGAATTTTGTACCAAAAGTGGTACAATTTTTTGCATGGAAATTTGGTGTTATGTATTGTAGGCCTGCAATTCTTAGTAATTACTTACTAAACTAATTACTTACTAAAGTTTGAAACACAAAATGAATGAATTATAATCTAATTAATATAATTGTATTCAATATTGTAATAAAGAATAATGAAATTTGTCAAATAAAGAAAATTCAATAAACATCCTGAGTGTGATAAATTTTGAAACATGGGACTGCACAAAGTGATCAACTGTCAGATCTGAGGCGATACAGTGCAATCCTCTCAGATTACAATGTATTACCTCTTTTATGTGTGTGTGTCACTTTATAATTTTGAATTTCCCGCCCAGTTCCGCAGGGAACGCAGGGAACGGAACCAGGAAGTCAGATGCCGGCCAGCGCTATCGCCTGCAGATCACAGCGGAGAAGGTAAGGGGACTCCGCTGACAACTTTTCAATGTTACCACGAGCGTGACTCGGGGTTACCGCTCCTGGCAGCGAAAATTAACCCTGAGTCACGCTCGGGAATACCGCTAGGAAGGTTAAGTCGCTTGTGGGCCAATTGACCCACAAGAAAGAAGCAGGGAGAAATCATGTTTTCAGATGTTAAAAAATAACGAATATTCGATATAGCGAATATATAGCACTATATTCGAAATATTCCCGAATTAGCGAAGTTGCGATATTCGCGATTAATATTCGCTATTCGAATATTCACGCTCAACACTATTCGGCAGCGCCACTTTTGGTGTTCCAGCGATACTGTAGTATTATGTCAAGTTCCTCCAGCAGGATACACTATTTCCATTACTGTGGAGGAGTTTGGCACCACCACATATATATAATAAAGTGTGAGCCACTCTTCCATAAGTCAGCCTGACAAGTGCAATTTTGGCGGATAGCCACATATTTTAGATGTAATTTAATAAAAGTATTTTAAGCGTCTCAATCAGGCAGTTAACCCTATCTTTGGTACTGTACGCAAATCGTTCTCCCCTTCTCTGCAGTAAATAATTTTTTATGGCTAAAAAAAGGTAGAAATGAAAAAAATGATGAATGAGACTGGCCTGACGACCCATCCCCTTCCCCGCCCACTTTTTAGACCTGGCGTGAGCGGAGAAAAGTCGCAGATTGCAATGGAAATAACCGCATTCTGCTCCAGAGATACGCCTAATAGGAATATTTCTGATCGTAAATGCCCCCCTTTGTGTCCAACTCAGTAAACATGGTGGAGGTGGATGCATATGCTCAGTCTTGCTCCTTCAGGTATGCGGAGGGATCCCTGATTTGGTGAGCCAGCTACTTCAGAATCTGCAGCATCTTTTTTGCTTCTCTGAAGAAATGCTGACAAAATAAATAGAGGGTGAGACAGCGTTACTGTAAGTGCTGAGGTGGACACAGAAAGCCTGTCCAATAGAAACAGCAGGTGGCGCTATTCTTACACTGTTCCTGCAATAACTGTCGACATAAACTATTTTTAAAAAGTGTAAATGGAAAACATGTTTATGATATTTGGTTGGATTTAACAAACCCTTTTTGGCCCCATGTGACCAAAGTATGACCAGCAAAGGAACACATCAGGTAGAAGAACCTCAAGCAGGGGATTAGGTAGGGGGAGGTTAGCTGATAGGACATGAACCCAACTAGCCAAGAGCAATCAATTCCTTTCACCTTTATTCCCTTTGTAGGGTTAGGACTACAAAGGGAATCTTTACCTGAGAGAACTGCCAGAGAGGTAGTGAATCTGACTGTATCAAAGTGAAATTCCACACAATGATGCTCCCAAGGGCCAGGGCAGTGTTAGGAGGGTGCACCCTCTGTGGGCACACCCTGAGGTTGGAAACATATAAAAAGGGGTTAGGGTCCACGCTTCAATAAAGGAAAACTTAGGGGTAACACAAAAATCACTTCTTCTTTTTATGCTGCTTCCTCCAATCTCCTTCCTCCTTCGCAGCTTTTTAGTCTCTGAACCAACGAGCGGTAGTGGGTATGCTTCTCACACCTTCAAAGAGAGTATCAACATAGCATAGTTTACGCTTCTTTATTATATTTACAAAATCATAATCTTGAACATCACATGGAACCAGGGGCGTTGCTAGAGTCTGAAGAGATCCGGGGCACGAGCCTACTTGAAGCCACGCCCCTACCCCATAAAGCCACGCCCTCAGCACCACCGGGGGGCCATCACAGTAGTTATTAACTCCTTTCAGCAGTCCTGAATGGGGTTAATAACTACAGTGAAGGGCCTAGCCGTCTGGGCAACCCCACAGATCATCCATAACAGTGTCATCCACAGATCCCCCATAAGTGTCATCCACAGACCCCCATCAGTGTCATCCACAGATCCCCCTTAAATGTCATCCACAGATCCCCCTAAGTGTCATCCACCACAGATCCCCATAAATGTCATCCACAGATCACCATAAGTGTCATCCACAGATCCCCCTAAGTGTCATCCACCACAGATCCCCATAAATGTCATCCACAGATCACCATAAGTGTCATCCACAGATCCCCCTAAGTGTCATCCACCACAGATCCTAAGTATCATCCACAGATCCCCATAAGTGTCATCCACAGATCCCCCTAAGTGTCATCCACCACAGATCCCCCTAAATGTCATCCACCACAGATCCCCATAAATATCATCCACAGATCACCATAAGTGTCATCCACAGATCCCCTCCCCGCCCAGCGCCACCTCCTAGATAATTTATTCACTTCACTTGCCTCTGTGTAATCTTGCACAGACGCACTGGGAGAGGCATCGTCGAACAAGGTGCGCTGGAAGACGGCGCATGCGCACTTCGCTCGACGATGCCTCTGCCAGTGCGCCTGTGCGAGATTACACAGAGGCAAGTGAAGTGAATAAATTAGCTAGGAGGTGGCGCCACAGGCCGGGGGCATCCGGGGCTCCAGCCCCAAATGTTTTGACCTAACGACGCCCCTGCATGGATCATATGATAAAGCCCAACCTGGGTTTCGCTCCTGCTTCGTCTGGGGCGTTTCAGTTTTACTTTCGGGTATGGGCGGTATTTATTAGCACGTCACATCCTCTCACTCTTTATCTCATTGCTAAAAATGCCCTTGTACCATTTCCTCGTTATTATGGGCTGGTTTTCAGTATTGCTCAATCATTTAAATGCTCATATGCATATATGTAAAACACTCATAAATAAATTCAAATAGAACAACAATCAAAACTTTCTCTTCATTTACATGTTCACCTGACTATTCAAAAATAGGAGTTCGGTGCAAAGCGATACTCCTAAACGGATCAATATCCACATAATTGCCCCACATGGGCTACACGTGAATTCCTAGATACTAAGTATCCTGGGAAAAAAATGAACACTCGTATAGGCTACATCAATCCCATCAACGCAACAAGGTCCCGCATCTCGCACCATTCTCTACACAGAGAGACTCCACGTGCTCTCACCGCGACCCATGTCATCTTCCCACAGGACGCCGCTACACAAAGAGTTAACCACCAGGTCATGCTAAAGTGCAGAGGGCGCGGCAGTTACAGAGAGAGCGGAGCCTCTAGGTGTAATGGTAATGCCCCGTTTATATATAATAATATCATTTTTCTCAGTAATACAGGCACATAAGAACATGGGACCAACACAGATGTCTTCAGCTGCCAAGCGCACATGTAACAGATCAGTCCTTTAATTGTCCAAGTGTATGAGGGAGTCCTAAGGGATAGCAGAGGGACTAGGGAGCATTTTACCATCAGCTATGGACTTCATTGGGGAGAGAAAGTTGGCACTAAAGTGCCTAGGGCAGCATCAAATCTAAATATGGACCTGGCTCCACAGCAGTAGCAGGATGTAGAGTCACACATCACACTGCTGGTCGGTGTAGGAGGAGGAGCGGTGCAGCCGGGGATCTGCTGTGCTCCTCCTCATACACAGACCAGCAATGTGTGACACTACATCCTGCTACTGCTGTGGAGCGCCAGCGGCTGAACTGTGATAATGAGAAACTAGGTGAGTATATTTTCTTAACTTCCTGTGAAGGGGGCACATATCTGACCATTACCACTGTGAGGGGGCACATATCTGGACATAACTATTATGACCTAGTATGAAAAGAATATATATATACATATTGTAAACATACTCTCAAGATGTTTTTTATTTGCACATATATGTTTATATTTGTATGTGTGGTTTGGGGGGGGGGGGGAAACAGGTGCATCTTTTGCACAGAGGCCCTTTGCTGCCTGTGTCCGCTCCAGTGATCTGTCCATGGAAAAAATTATGGGTGAAGGCTTGCTGCTGAGCTGACCATCTAAAGCATTAGGGGTGATGGTCTGCTGCCAAGCTGACTCTCTAAAACATTAGAGGCGAGTGCCTGCTGCTGATCTGACCATGGAAAAAATTATGGGTGAGGGTTATGGGCGAGGGCCTGTTGATGAGCTGACAGTCTAAAACATTAGGGGCGAGGGCCTGCTGCTGAGCTGGCCATGGAAAATATTCTGGGCAAGGGCCTGCTGCTGAGCTGAACATCTAAAACATTAGGGGTGAGGGTTTGCTGCCGAGCTGACTCTCTAAAACATTAGGGGCGAGTGCCTGCTGCTGTTCTGACCACGGAAAAAATTATCGGCGAGGGCCTGCTGCTGATCTGACCATGGAAAAAATTATGGTTGAGGGCCTGCTGCTGAGCTGACCCTGTAAAACATTAGAAGCGAGAGCAGCCTAATAAGCATGTTGGTATGATGGAGAAGGAGGACGAGAAAATGAAGATGGAACCATATTCCCTTTTTTGTGGAGGAAGGGGTGCATGGGAGTACAGTGTATTCAATACACCATAAAAGCCACATTTAAAGTGCCTTTATGTTCAGCCGCTTTCCTCTGGTGGAGTAGAGAAGTCAGGGGCAATCCAGGCCTTGTTCATTTTTATAAGAGTCAACCGGTCAGCATTTTCAGTTGACAGGCGGATGAGCTTATCAGTTATTATGCCCCCAGCAGCACTAAATACCCGCTCTGACAAAACACTGGAGGAAGGGCAAGCCAGCACCTGCGAGGCATAGAGCGCCAGTTCGTGCCACGTGTCCAGCTTGGACACCCAATAGTTGTAAGGCACAGAGTGATCATTAAGGGACGCTGACATGGTCTGCTACATACTTCTTCACCATCTTCCATAACTTTTCTCTCCTTGTGACACTAGGCCGCGCATCAGGGTGAGATTGCTGGCGGCGTGTCATGAAACTGTCCCAGGCTTTGGAGAGTGTTGCCCTGCCTCTGTTGGAACTGCTGTGTGTTCCCCTCGGTTGCCTAATGAACTACGTACTCTGCTGCCAGTGTTGTCAGCTGGAAATTTTTGGAGCAATTTTTCCACAAGGACCTTCTGGTATTGCACCATTTTGCTAGTCCTCTCCACCACAGGAATGAGAGATGAGAGGAATGAGAGATGAGAGGTTCTCTTTTTAGCGGGGGTGGAGAAGGGTGAACAACCAGTGATCAGTGTTGGCCAAAATGCGTACAACGCGAGGGTCACGGGAAAGGCAGAATAACATAAAGTCAGCCATGTGTGCCAGAGTCCCAACAGACAAGACTTTGATGTTCTCATCAGGAGGATGACTATCAATCTCCTCATCCTCTACCTCCTCTTCTGCCCATCCATGCTGAACAGATGGAATAAACCTGCTATGGGTACTACCCTCTGTAACGGAGGCAACTGTTTCCTGCTCCTCCTTCTCCTCCTCATCATCATCCAATTTGTGCTGATAAGACAAAATGAGGGTGGTTTGGCTATCACCCTGTGTACTGTCTTCCCCTATTTCCATCTCTTCCACATGCAAAGTGTCATTGTGTTGACAGACCAGCTGAAGCTGTCGATCACTTGCGGAAAAGTGCACACACGTGGTGCACCATCACCAGTAGCTCAGGCAAACTGGGGTAGGTTTTGAGAAACCGCTGAACAACTAAGTTTAAGACGTGGGTTAGGCACGGGATGTGTGTTAGCTTGCCGAGCTCCAAAGCCGCCACCAAGTTACGGCTATTATCAGACACAATCATGCTTGGTTCTAGGTTGAGTGGTGAGAGCCACAGCTCAGTCTGGTCTTTTATGCCCTGTGACAGCTTTGCAGCGGTGTACTGTTTGTCACCTAAGCAGATCAGCTTCAGCACGGCCTGTTGACGCTTCCCCACTGCAGTGCTATACTGCTCCCAGCTACTGACTAATGGCTGACTGGTGCTGCAAGAGGATCATTCTAAGGTGGAAGTGGCGGAGGAGGCGGCAAAGGAGGAGAAGTGGGGGTTGGAGCCACTAACGTAGGTGGTGGCGGAAACCCTGATGGAATTATGGTAGGGCTGAAATCCTTGGTGTCGGAAGCACCTGTTCCATCCCAGGGTACAACTCGCTCCCGGCCTCCACAACGTTCACCCAGTGTGCGGTCAGGGAAATGTAGCATCCCTGGCCGGATGCACTTGTCCATGTGTCCGTGGTTAAGAGGACCTTCCTAGTAACTGCGTTGGTCAGGGCACGTGTGATTTTACGGGACACATGTTGGTGTAAGGCGGGCACGGCACACCTTGAAAAATAGTGGCGGTTGGGGACTGCGTAACACGGGACAGCCGCCGACATGAGACTGTGGAAGGCCTCAGTGTCCATAAGCCTAAATGGCAACATTTCCAGGGGCAGTAGTTTGGAAAGTTGCGCATTTAGTGCTATGGCCTGTGGGTGGGTATCTGCGCTTGCGTTCAAAGGCCTGGGGTAAGGACATTTGGATGCTGCGCTGGGGCACGGAAGTGGATGTGGTCGCTGATGGTGCTTGCGAAGGTCCAGGTGCAGGGAAGGAGGCATCCGGGCGTGCGCCTTCGACAGGGGATTGGCCAGCACGTAACACAAGGGAAGAGGAGGCAGTAGTGTGACCCGCAGACACAGACTGTGGACCCAGGCATTCGGCCCACTTATTACTGTGCTTGGATGCCATGTGGCGGATCATGCTGGTGGTGGTGAGGTTGCTAGTATTCACGCCCCGGCTCATTTTGGTGTGGCACAGGTTGCAAACTACTATTCTTTTGTTGTCCGCACTTTCCTCAAAAAAGCACCATACTGCGGAACACCTACCCCTTGACAAGGGAGATTTCCGCAAGTGGGTGCTCCGTGGAACAGTTGCGGGCCTGTTTGGTGTGGCCTGCCTTCTCCCTTTTGCCACCCCACTGCCGTTTCTAGCCTGTTTCGGTGCAGCAGATCCCTCCTCCTCTGTACTGCTGTCCTCGCTCGGCTTTCCACCTTCCCATGTTGGGTCAGTGACTTCATCATCCACCGCCTCCTCTTCCACTTCCTCACTCTGCTCATCCTTCTGACTTGTTGACCTAACCACAACCTCAGTGATTGACAACTGTGTCTCATCCTCTTCATTAAGCTCTTGAGACAGTAACTACCATTGACTTATTGGCAACTGTGTCTCATCATCATCCACCTCATTAAACTGTAATTGCTGTTCCCCACCGTCATCTTCTTGTGACTGTGGATGCTCAAGAGTTTGGGAATCAGGGCACAAGATTTGTCCCTCTTCAAGCGTGCTTGGCAAGAGGGACAAATCAAGGAATGGCACAGAAAATAGCTCGTCAGAGTATCCGAGTGTAGGATCACTTGTTTGCCCAGACTCTCCATGGTGGGAGGAAGGAGGATCAGGGTGAGGATTATGTTGAGCATACTCTTGGCTACCGAGACTGGACTTGGTGGAAGACAGGGTAGTGCTTAAGTGACTGGAAGCACTTTCGATCCCGTACCGGATCCTATATAGACATTTGGAATAACTTTCTCTGAAGCCAATACCGGATCCTTCCCCGGACATTAAGCTTACTACTATTTATTGGAATACACATTTTTAATATTTTTAATCTTTTTATTTTTTCAGAATTGTATTTTTTTATTTTTTCTACATTTCTTTTTATATACACCAAATATTTTTATATACATCCTTTGGTACCATCCATTTTTATATCAATTTTTATACTAATAAACTGCCCCTTTTTAAATATACAACTGTATCTATCTATTTGATTTATTCAAACCTGCACTAATCCACTTTATTGTGTACATACGAACCTCCCAGATATTTGAGTGCCCTCCATCCTGATTTAGCTTTGCCATACCAATTATATTCTGCGACATCGGGGCGAGTCGCAAGGAGTGAGCACCACACCATTGTTCTCCTAGCAGGTGAAGCCACTTTTCCCTACACATTTTTGGGAAGCATTATCTGCTGCAATCTAACCGACCACCTGGTCGCAATGTTCTGACTTCAAGAGTGGTGTGCTGCACCGCCCTGCAAACTGGGACATGAAGCTAGCTATCGTGGATGAGTGTGTTTCTTGTGCTCTGGCAGCAGGCACAGTTTCACAGCGACCAAGTGGAGATTGCGCCGCTCTCTGTCATTGTACCCCTCAGATGCCACGCTCATAGCTGATCGCATCATCTGATAGCAATAATCTGGTGTAAAAATTGTTAAAAATGTAATAAAATCATACTTACCCTCATTCATTTGATCGCGAAGAGCTGGCCGCCTCCATCTTGATTGAAGATCTAGCGCGAAATCTCGTGCCAGCCCGTGGTGGCGTCATACGCCAGATCTCTGTGGTCAAACGGATGAGGGTATGTCTTTTGTTTTACACTATTACCATGAAGCAGAAGTAAATTCAGACCGAATTCCACTTCGTGGAGTTCGGTTCGCTCAACTCTAGTTAGGTCATCAATACCGTACTCCCGGAAATCCCTATATGTGATACATTGACGAATCTTGTCATGTTCTCCGTTCAGCACTAACCTGCTGGATGATCTTCGTACGCCGTGTGCTACTAGGCCTTATTGTCACTGCGGTTGTCCTATGAGTGTTCTTGGGTAGGAAAAAGACGACAAGGAGAAAGTGTCATTATGCCGCCTAGTGAAGAGGAAACGGTAAAATAAAAGAGAAAAATTCTGCATTTTTTTTTTACATTCCAAATCCACCCATAAAGAAAGATGAGAGCTGCATGTGTTTGACAAAGAGACACAGATTGCTTTCTGGGTGGACAGTAATCTGAAATACAATATGTAAAAGAGGCAATTGTCATCTCGCTTTATAGGCAGTTGAAACAGCAACAAAAGCAATTAGAACGGGGGCCGGCTAAGTCTTCATGTCGGACTGCCCTGGAATACTAATGAAGCCACCGGCAGGATTCATACAGAGCACGTTTGCATTGTGTCATGGAGCATCGGGCTGGATGCTGACGCTCACTAGTACAGTAACCGCAGCTCGGGTAGAAAATGGCCCTCAGCCAGATTCCTTCCTGACAGCCTTTCATTGACTGCCTATTGATACAAATTGCAGCTTTCCTTCCTGCGAATTTATCTGCGCTGCAAACTGAGCCGTCCTCGTGGTATCATAATCGTCTTTTTTGGCGATTGAGAGGGAACAAATAATAAAACGGATATAGTGTAATTCAGAAAAGATGAACCTGTTTCCGTGTTTTATAGAAGCTTGTTATCGGACATGTATTTAATTTTATCTATTTTTTATTGCTGATCTGTCCTCAGGAGGTGGGGGTCTAACTTCGGACACCCCCACCGATCAACTGTTTGAAGAGGCCTCGGATGCCCGGTGAACTAAGTGGCCTCTTCCTAAGGCCTCTTGCACACGAACACCCACCGCGGGGCAGCCGCAGCGAATCGCGGACCCATTCACTTTAATGTGTCCACAATCTGGCCGTTCCGCAAAAAGATAGGACATGTTCTATCTTTTTGCGGGAAAGGAAGTAGGGGACGAAACCCCACGGAAGCCCTCCGTAGTGCTCCCGTAGGGTTCCATTCCGTGCTTACGTTCTGCACCGTTCCGCATCTCTGAATTTGTGGACCCATTGAAGTGAATGGGTCCACATCCGTTATGCAGAATGCACACGGAACGGTCCGCAATACGGCCACAGAGCGCACACGTTCGTGTGAAAGAGGTCTAAGCCAGTGACGTCTCGTTCGTCGGTCACTTGGCCTAGGCGCAGGTCAGTCCCATTCAAGTGAATGAACCTGAGATGCAATACCAAGCACAGCCACTATCCAATATGCGGCGCTGTGCTTGGTATGCTGTGAATAGACCACCATGCTCACCATCTAATGGATGTCACTAGTGCTGAGCGAATCGAAGTCCACAAAATGGACTTTAATCTGAACTTCTTGGAAAATTCAAATGGCCACAAAGTTGAATTTTCTTGTGCTTCGTGGTAGTGAATTGATTTTCCCTGAAATAGCATAAAAAGAAAAAAAAATCATACTTACCTCATCCATTTGCTCGCGATAGGCCATCTTGATTGAAAATCTTGCACAAAATCCCGTGCATGGTGATGTACGATGTCACCGAGCTGGCCGATGTGATGATGTCATCACAGGCCGCTCAAGATTTCACATTAGGTAGATCTTCAATCAAGATGGTGGCGGCTATTCTGCCGCGAGCAAATGAATGAGGTAAGTATGATTTCATTTATTTATTTATTTATTTTACACTGTATTATTGCTATCAGTTGCTGCGATCAGGTATTAACGCGGCATGTGAGGGGTACAATGATTGAGAGCCGTTCCCTGTTAGCGATGAGCGGCAGGGGCAATATTTGAATTCGCAATATTTCACAACTATTTTGTAGAATACTCGTCATATATTCGTAAATTCGAGAATTCGCTATTATTTTCTTGATTGCGAAAATCGGAAATGTAATATTCGCGTAATGCACGAGAAATATAGGCGTGGGTCACTTTTGCTACATTTTCCAAGCTGCTAGAAGTTTCCTGAGCCTAGAGAAAATGGTTGGCACGGCAGAACGTTAAAAATGGCTTTATATGCAGTTAGAGTGCTCCAATATATTCGCGATTGCGCTAATCGGCACCAATGATGCAAATATTTTGGCGCAAAACGTGAAACTTCACATTTTAGCAGGTCTGCATGTATGTATGGACAGCAGAACCTATCACACTACCTAACACCCTGCACTGCAACAGCTCCACTATATCAGGATATAACCTACACTATCTCCCACTAACTATCTGTAATATATATATATATAAGCTATCTAACTATCTGTCTAATGTAGTGTGCACAGAGCACAGCAATGACACTGCTTTCTCTCTCAGAACTTAAAATTTTTTTTTTTAAATGGCTGCTGGGGAGGTTCTTATATAGTAAGGGGTAGGCAACTTCCCATTGGTTGCTAGGGATGTTGCTAAGCTCAGACAAAGACATTGCAGCCTTCTCATTGGCCCACAAGCAAGAAGCAGGGAGGGACCATGGGTTCAGATGAAAAAAAAAGTAGAATATTCGAAAATATGAATATATAGCACTATATTCTAAATATTTGCGAATTCTCAAAGTGCCAATATTCACGATTACTATTCGCTATTCGAATATTCGCTCCCAACACTATTCCCTGTTATTGCACCCACTACTTGCACTTCAAATAAAGTCCAATAACTACAGTATATCACATTCTATTTGAGACTGTCCCTTTAAAGGGTCCTCCACTAGGACATGGTTTCTTCACCTTTAAAGTGATAGGCTATGTTATAACTTCTTGACCAGTGGGACTGAGAGTACTCGGAATGAAGTTACCCACACTGATATAGTGTTTCACTAGTTGGAGGAAAAACCTGTGTGCTCAGAGGATCAATGGGGGTCCAAGTCTGTAGAATCTCTCTTGGCAAAGCATGTGCCATAAAAATGCCCCCAAAATGCTGTCATATTGCACCTACCTAAAGAGGACCGGTAACTTCTGCAACGGGCGGACCATCGCATCCCTAGACAGATCTTCTATGGTGAGCTGTCCAAGGGTAAGTGATCGCATGGGGGGAAAAGAAGCGATACAAAGATACACTGAAAGCCTCTCTCAAGTCCCTGGATATCAACATCACCTCGTGGGAATCTCTGGTGCATGATCGTTATACATGGCGTTCCCTGATCCATCATGGTTGCCAGACATACGAATCCAGAAGGACAATCCTAGCACAGGAGAAGCGTACACTTCGGAAACTTAAAGATGCAAATGCAAATGCTGAAACAAAAACATCCATATTTGTCTGTTCAGTATGTAACAAAACATGTAATGCTAAGATATGTCTTATTAGCCATCTAAGGATACATCGCTAATGGCCGAAGATCTATCTATCAGATGTCAAGGTCCTCATTGAAAACGATGGACAAACAACAACAACCTAAAGAGGACCAGTAACCGCTGCAATGGGCGGCTGTGCCCCAGGGCTCTCTATGTCGCGCCCCAGGTGTAGGAAATGCAGAGTGGTAGGTTGCGGCCTAAAATTTATCTTTATGTGTGTCACGGTGCTCCTACCTGGATACGGCTGGACCCCAGCCTTTGACTCCGAAGCAATAAATAGGGGGAATAATGTAGGGATTTGAAGAAATAGCTTGAGTCCAGACCTTGAGATGAAGTTCAACGGCAGCTTTACTTGAATAAACGTTTATCCAAACAGTTTCATGCTTTGTCTTGGTTCCAGCAGGCTTTAGCATTAAAATGGCAGGCAAACTCAACACTGCTATATCTTTCTCTTACTCTGCTGTACTGACAAGCTAACTTGGTGTCTTTGTTTCCTCTTTATGCTGCACTTCACTCTTGTAGTTGGACTTATGTTCAGCCAAAAAGTTTAGGATCCTGGCAGCTCCAACATGGAGTCTCAACCAAAACAAACTAGAACTACCCCACTTCCTTCTGGTAGCAAGCAGGACTGGCCCACTTCTGCCCAAAGGGGGGAGAATGGAATGGTAAGTTCCATTCTCTCTAAGGATAGCTCTACATTACATGTAATAAACAGTTACATAACAAGATTATAAATGCACCTTGTGGAGGACCTGGACAACAATAAATAAGATGACGTTGTGTAAGACCATTAAAGACAGTAGCAGGGTGCAGGAGTGGTAACACCACTCTGGGGTGTTACACATCTCCTGACAACTACTTGCATTTCTGCATTCCTCATGAAATAACAGTTCTGGGGCATCTATTGTTATGACCCTATGTTCTTTTATTATTCCTGCTAGGAGCTATGAATGAATTACTAGCATTTTGCAATGAAGGTCCAGATGAGTGTAACCTACACTGACTATCTCCCACTAACTATCTGTATTTTATATATATATATAAGTTAACTAACTATCTATCTAATATAATTAAACAGTAAAGCACAGAGCACAGCAATGACACTGCTCTCTCTCTCAGAACTCCATAAAACTGCAGAAAACGGCTGCTGGGGAGGTTCTTATATAGTAAGGGGTAGGCAACTTTCCTATTGATTGCTAGGGATGTTGCTAAGCTCTGACAAAGGCATTGCAGCCTTCTCATTGTCCCACAAGCAAGAAGGGAGGTTAAAAATAATTTAGAATATTTGAGAATACGAATATATATCACTATATTCTAAATATTTGTGAATTCTCGAAGTGGCTATTTTCGCGATTCAATTATTCACGCCCAACACTAATTCCCGACTGGCCATGTAGACACTTTCCTGATTAAAATTATTGCTGACCTCACTGGTGTGAAGGGAGAAGGGGAATCTTTACATTTAGGGCCAGATAATAGATGCATTCACATGGTATATAAGAATTTGCTACAAAATCTGTAAAGTTGCGGGTCTGGCCACACGGTCAGTTTTCCTGATGCAGTTTTGGAAGCCAAAACCACGAGTGAATTCAAAAAAAGTGGAGAAGTTGTAGCTGTCCTTTATATGTTCTCTCCTTTTTAATCCACTCCTGATTTTGGCTTCAAAAACGACATCAAGAAACCTGACTGTGTGACTCTTATTTCAGAGCAGACAAAGCCACTGGTGTGAGAAGGACCTCGATTTTCCACAAGGCCAAGAGTTGGTTCATCTATGTGGCTGCCCCGCGAATGGTGTCTAAGAGAAAATGAATGTAATGGGCTATATTTATCCAGCGTTGTCTATTCTTAATAGAACATATGTCTGTTTGACTAATGGTAATTATTATGCTGCTCCGATCAATGCTGCTACTGACTTGAGTTCAGTTGCAGGTAATTGAACAAATTTGGATAATAGTTGTAAAATACATGTTTTACATGGTCACTGTATTCTCGGCATAAATCGTTCTCTGCTGAGTGATCGCAGTAAATACCCACATGGTACAGGCCCTGAGTGATTTGGATAGTGATTATCATCAGCAGGGTCTATCATAAAAAACAGATTCCGAGACCTAGGTGCTACAAATCCTTACTGGACTATAGTTGGACATATAAGTCAAATCTTTTGGCAGATTTTTCAAATTCTCTGAAGGTAAAAAATACCACTTGCTCTACACTGCAGGTTCTCAATCTGTGGAGCAAGTATCAGTGTTAATTGTCCTCTTAATAGGTGCAGAATGCATTACCGTAGCCTTGGTGGTATGTCAATGTAATTTTTTTTGTTGAAAGGGTAAATGGCTTAAAGGATAACTGTCACAATTAGACCCTAATTTCAATTTTCATATATGTAGTTACTAATAACATGATATTCCAGAATCAGTTACTATTATACTGACTTACCCCGTATTTAATAAGATTCAGCCCTTAGCAACCAGTCTGCATAAAACTGCAAATTCACTATTCAGTTAAGATGGCCGCCACTGCCAGTAACAATAGCCTTCCAAAAGTGTCAGTAACCAGAGCCCTCCTCCCTAAAGGGTTAATCTCCTGCAGCACAAAGGGGTCCTCTTACCACATGTTGCTTTCATTTATACACTGAGCAGAGGGCAGATCTCCCTTCCCTGGTCTGCGCTGCTCCAACTCTGCATTCTCCAGCTCTGCTGAGTGAGGGAGCGTCTGCCAAGCGCAGGGACAGGGAGAAGTGCACACAGCCCAGGCACTGTTATCAGCTGCTGTGGAGGACCTGGCTTTAATCATTTACTTACAGTCCCTGGCTGTCAGTAATGTGACCTTGCACGCAGCGTGCTTCTGCGTCCTCCGTCCTTCAACAGAGGACGGACCCTGCATAGCAACCTGATTTTAAGCACAGGCAAAAGTAGGCAGTACAGAGAACAAAAATGTGGAATTAAGGGGTAATTGAATACACAGTGAAAAGTTGAATGGTGGGGATCCGACAACATGCACCCCGCTGATCATCTGTTCTGCAGTAGTTCCTGTGCTGGAACTGTACAGTTTTGTCCATTTTTCTGTGGACAGAGCTGCTTACTGGAGCGAGCAGAGTTGCAGTAGTCAGTTCTATCGACTGGACAATGGACCAAATAGTGAGGTTCCGGCATGGGGTTCCCGTGTTGGATCTATGGGGAAACAGCTGATTGGTGGGGACATGGGATGTTGGACCCCTACCAACCAGTTACTTATGGCCTATCATTGGACAACCTCTTTAGGGTACACGTTGTACATTCATTGATAAGGACCCCTCCATGATAATCTTCATAGAGACTTTTTCAGAACCCAATCAGTAGATCAAAGTCTTGGCAATATGGTCTTGTATGTCCTCATATTCATTAATTGATAATCCCTTCATATTTTGTTGGTAGGTAGGACAATGGACTGGTGTCAACAACAACACATTCTCTTCCTAAAACTGGGGGGGGGGGGGGAGATGAGAAAAATCTGCAAATAAATGGACATGGCCCCCTCTATTTGCTTTAGCTTTGTTTGGATAGCTCTAAAACCTTAGAAAGACATACAGTCAGGTCCATAAATATTGGGACAGCGACAAAATTCTAACATGTTTGGCTCTATACACCACCACAATGGATTTGAAATGAAATGAACAAGGTGTGCTTTAACTGCAGACTGTCAGCTTTAATTTGAGGGTATTTACATCAATATCAGGTGAACGGTGTAGGAATTACAACAGTTTGCATATGTGCCTACCACTTGTTAAGGGACCAAAAGTAATTGGGCAATGGGCTTCTCAGTTGTTCCATATCCAGGTGTGTGTTATAACCTAATTATCCCAATTGGAATGAGCAGATAAAAGGTCCAGGGTTCATTTCAAGTGTGCTATTTGCTTTTGGAATCTGTTGCTGTCAACTTTCAAGATGATATCCAAAGAGCTGTCACTATCAGTGAAGCAAGCCATCATTAGGCTGAAAAAAACAAAACAAACCCATCAGAGAGATAGCAAAAACATTAGGCGCGGCCAAAACAACTGTTCGGAACTTTCTTAAAAAGGAGGAACGCACCGGTGAGCTCAGCAACACCAAAAGACCCGGAAGACCACGGAAAACAACTGTGGTGGATGACCAAAGAATTATTTCCCTGGTGAAGAAAACACCCTTCACAACAGTTGGCCAGATCAAGAAAACTCTCCAGGTGTTTGTGTGTTAAAGTCAACAATCAAGAGAAGACTTCACCAGAGTGAATACAGAGGGTTCACCACAAGATGTAAACCATTGGTGAGTCTCAAAAACAGGAAGGCCAGATTACAGTTTGCCAAACGACATCTAAAAAAGCCTTCACAGTTCTGGAACAACATTCTATGGACAGATGAGACCAAGATCAACTTGTACCAGAGTGATGGGAAGAGAAGAGTATGGAGAAGGAAAGGAACTGCTCATGATCCTAAGCATACCACATCTTATCAGTGAAGCATGGTGGTGGTAGTGTCATGGTGTGGGAATGTATGGCTGCCAATGGAACTGGTTCTCTTGTATTTATTTATGATGTGACAGCTGACAAAAGCAGCAGGATGAATTCTGAAGTGTTGCAGGCAATATTATCTGCTCATATTCAGCCAAATGCTTCAGAACTCATTGGACGGTGCTTCACAGTGCAGATGGACAATGACCCAAAGCATACTGCAAAAGCAACCAAAGAGTTTAAGGGAAAGAAGTGAAATGTTATGCAATGACCAAGTCAATCACCAGACCTGAATCCGATTGAGCATGCATTTCACTTGCTAAAGACAAAACTGAAGGGAAAATGCCCCACGAACAAGCAGCAGGAGGAATTCTGAAGTGTTTAAGGGCCATAATATCTGCTCATATTCAGCCAAATGCTTCAGAACTCATTGGATGGCGCTCCACAGTGCAGATGGACAATGACCCAAAGCATACTGCAAAAGCAACCAAAAGAGTTTAAAGTGAAATGTTATGCAATGACCAAGTCAATCACCTGACTTGAATCCAATTGAGCATGCATTTCACTTGCTAAAGACAAAACTGAAGGGAAAATGCCCCAAGAACAAGCAGGAACTGAAGACAGTTGCAGTAGAGGCCTGGCAGAGCATCACTAGGAATGAAACCCAGCGTCTGGTGATGTCTATGCGTTCCAGACTTCAGGCTGTAATTGACTGCAAAGGATTTGCAACCAAGTATTAAAAAGTGAAAATTGTATTTATGATTATTATTCTGTCCCATTACTTTTGGTCCCTTAACAAGTGGGAGGCACATATGCAAACTGTTGTAATTCCTACACCGTTCACCTGATTTGGATGTAAATACCCTCAAATTAAAGCTGACAGTCTGCAGTTAAAGCACATCTGTTTCATCACATTTGTTTCATTTCAAATCCATTGTGGTGATGTATAGAGCCAAAAATTTGAGAATTGTGTTAATGTCCCAATATTTATGGACCTGACTGTATGACGTGGACCTTTCCCTCAAAGAACTTTGGCTACAGGGACATGCCAAATGTTCAATTCACTATTGCCAAAGACTCTTGTGTTGTCTCCACTACCTCCCATAACTGGGACCAGTAGATCTGGATCGTCTACTTCAAAGAATACTAATACTTTTTGAGGATTCAAGTCATCCTCTGTACTGTAAACTGGCGAACAGTGTGTTCCATAAAGCCAGAGTGCTTCAGTCCAAACACAACATCAAAATTCACAATCTTGTACTTAATTTATGTGTGTTCTTTTTTGGGCAACATTTTTTATGCTGTAATCACTGGAGTCCAGAATCATTTCTGAAAAATCACAGCATCAATCAGTGAAACATTGGGATGTGGTAACCCTCAGGTTAAAATATTGATCTGAGCATTTCAGAGTCTAAAAAAAATCCTTTCTTCTTTAAAGTGTCTAAAATTCTGAATTACCTTCTACTTCATCTAAGTGAAATTTAAGGCCGAAGGAGAGGAATTGTGATCAAACTAGATTTTTCTAAACTGCCTGAGTTGGATATTTCGAGGCAATTGTTACTCATCCTTTGTTATATGGCTTTTAACATTTACGCTTACTTGCTGTAGAAACTGGTGAAGCCTTTGAGGGAGCTCTCAAGTGGCATCATCGAAGCCTTCATATGATAACATAGTATTTTCCTATCCTTGCCACCCCCTTTGATTGATATTACATAAGAAGATCATCAAGGTCAACTCAATATAGGCACATTGACTGTTTTGTCAATCTAGGAACATTCTATTATTTCCTAAAAGGAAATCTGTCACCAGAGTAGATTTCTGAAAAATGCCCCAATAAAGCTCATAAGTGAAGGATATCGATCCAACTAAATTCCTGTCTCCTCCAAAGGGCCAGTCAGTAGCTGGAAAGAAACCTCTCCAATCAGTAAACCCTCTTGAGAATTTAGCAACTTTTTGGTCCTAACAAGTCTTACTGTAGGTCATACATCGCTCTCAGAGATAAAATGAAGCCAACCCTGGTGTTCTTTAGGAGTTATTATCTTGTAAGATTGAATCCTATAGGCTAAAAGATCCCCTCAAATCTATAATTCTGTAACAGAGACAATATTTAGCAGGAGGTAGGAAAGCAATGCCCCCTCTTACATAAACCGTATGTGGCCATGACATGTATTAGCTCAGTCCTTTACATGCCATCCAATAGACAATAGGAATATGTTTTGAAAGTGTTAATGAGCCCCCTTATGTATAGGGGCCAGATGTGGTTGTAGAGGTTGCACACAACCTGTGAAAGAACTGGCTGGATACAAGTAACCTGTCCTGCAAACTGGCATCCACTGCCAGACTTGGAGCTAGAGCTGGTGCAACAACCCTACAACTACAGGGACCCAACCTACGGAGGAATAACTGCCCCGATATGGGTGATGCCACTCAGGAACCTAACTAGTTAACCCCTAGGAGTTCCTTCAGCTGGTTGGGAATCCTATATTGTGTTCAGGTAGACTAGACAGGTCGAGTAGTCAGAATGGCCGAGGTCAAAAACAGAGCGGTCAAATGTCTTTGCCAAAACCATATCCAAGAGCAATGTAAGAAACAAGCCGAATCCAAACCAAGAGAGTCAAAAGGTACATAGGTGCAAAGGCAGGAGAATGGTCACTAAAGAGTCTGATGTTAAACACAGTAGGAAGCAAGAAGAAGGCAAACTGATTGATAGCTAGCTGTAATCGGGCAAAAACTTCCGGAGAAAAACAAGAATTCTCACAAAATGCACATACAGGAACCAGATTGCAACTACAATAACTGGCAGTGAGCAATCTCACTGCAGGATTTCAGTCCAACACAGACCTCTGAAGACAAACCTCTCTGTTCCAGAGCAGGTGAGCTTGTCAGGCTATGTCCTCTCTTAGGGCACGGTCACATGGACTGGTTTCTTCATGCAGTTTTGGATGCCATAACCAAAAGTGAATTTAAAAAGGAGGATAATTCGTATCTTTCCTTTATGCTATCTTTCCTTTTATGATTCACTTCTGGTTTTGGCTCCAACACTGCATCAGGAAACCTGTCCGTATGTCCATACACTTGCCTTTTTGCATGGCTTCTGGAGCAGAGATTGCTACACAAACCCTACGTTGCTGCCAAGCAAGTATATCTTCATCCAGCTAGAGTAAATATCTACTCCGAGCTTTGTTCCCTTATTATGGTACGTTCATGTGGTTGTATTATCGTGCTGAAAATTTGGAATCCACATGACAATTCCACAATTTCCATCCTGTTTTTTTTTTCTTTACATTTGAAGTAGTTTTGATGCAGATCTTGATACAGATTTTGATGTGGAATCTAAGCCGCCCATTAATTTTTATGGGAATTTCCACACAGAATACACACAGAGATTGAATATGCTGCTTTTTTCCCCCCGCTAAGCAGATTATCAAGCACTGAGCAGGAAAAAACTGCTCTGTATGACTTACAGCAAGGATTTCCCATTGAACAAAATCCATCTGCAAAATCTGGCATGCAAATATGGCCTTGGGGTACGGCCACATGGGATAGATTCTCTACAGAAGAAAGTCCACAGTGGATTTTTGTGCAATTCTTCTGCAAAACACATCTGCGGCAAAAATCTACGTGTAGCACATGCAGACTTGTAAAAAAAAAATTGCTGTGAATTAATTGCATATTTCAACAAAGGGGGAAATTCTTTTTGAATATCCACAGCATAAATTGACAAGCTATGGATAAAATTTTGCTGCAGCATGTCAACAAGATATTACAAAATGTAGCCAGTATTGTAAGAGTAGGTTCATGCTTGCTTTTACTGGATCTGGCAGGATATTTCAGCAGAGAACAGCCTGCTGGACTACACTGGATCTGGACTATCTGGATACTGACCCTATTGACTGTAATGGGATCCTGCGGGGATCCGGCTGCTTTCTGGCAGAGGTAAAAAATCTTGGAAAACCCTTTTAAGGGACAAAATGGTTGAATTACATGGCTGTGTATGACAGTATTCTCCTGGCACTATATGGCGGTAAAAGTGGGCTGTGAAGAAATGTCTAGGAAAGTGAAGTTTCTTGTTGCTTAGGGCTCCACTTTCCCTAAAATTGATCCCGAATATGCTACGACATAGTCAGGGTGGTTTTTTTAAGGCTGTGACGCAGATCCTTAGAAAACCCCGAGACTGAATGGTAAAACTCCATGATTTTACTAGCGCAATGAAACGCAACATTAAAAATTAAGAACATTTTCACAATTGTCAAAAGCCACTTAATCCCAGCTCTGCAAGGTCCCTCCTGTTAACTCCATCGTTCTGATATCAAATGGGCTAATTGAGAATAGAGGCGACTTTAATCGGACATTTTAAAGTCATTTACAAATAGTTTATGATCAAGCCTTGTAGTTATAGGAAAATGTATCTTGAAAACGTAGCTAGTCAGATAAGCATAATTTAGAAATCTTTAATGGGTTCACCCCAATTAGCCTTTAATTAAATAGCTCATTAAAAACTGATTTGAATACTGCTCCAGAAGAAATCCTTCTTCAACTATTGTGACAGAACAGGAAGTTAATGAAGTTAAAATTAAACACATTTTTGGAACAACCTGAAAGTCATAGACAAGCGAGGTACATGCAATGTTCAGGATGCCAATCTATGTATAGCAATGTGACAAAGCTCAGGCCCACCGCTAATCTGCCTAATTATTATGGTTAATTTTAGATAACATCTCGTTTTCAACTAAATGAAAATTACCAGGGAATATAACCTGAGAGTTCCAGTCATCGGTGCTTGTGTCCATGTAGACGCAAACAGAGGCTCCTAGGCCACAATGCAGAATCTCCACCTACCATGTGCCATTTATAATTGTAACACAGCTGGTGTGGACTCATTAAGTCTACTGAACGGATCTAACTATGGGTGTTGTCAAGGTGGACCTGTGATTTTCACCCTTTTCCCCTCGTACGGGGATCTTGACTTTGCTGCAAGGACCACTAAGCTGCTAGACCTAGGAGTAGTCTCTGTTAAGAGGCTGCTAACCCATATGGGTTAAGTGGCACCAACAGGACAGGCAAGAGCATTGTTAGTGGACAAACCTAGGTCATGAAAGGCAAATTCCAAGCAGTAGGGTCAGGGTAGGTGGGAGAGAGTCAATACGGAAATCATGCAGGGATCAGGACAGGCAGTATGGTATCAATCCAGTAACCAGGCAGAGATCACACCCAGGAAGTCAGAACAATACAACAACGCATCTTTGTAGGACTAAAACCTGTAGATTAGGCACATTCCCATAGGGTAAGGCATACTGTCACTGGATGGGGAAAAATTAGACTGTGCTTGCACTAGCCCTTAAAGAGCTGGGGATAGCAGGCAGGGACAGCCTGCAAAATCCTATGGAGCGGAGCTGTGGGGACAGTGAGTACTCCATTGGTTTGCATGCCGGGAGGGGAGAGATACAGACTGGCACAGCATGACAATAATATTGGTGTCTTTTTATGTGGTAGATGTGTCATTGAGCTGACTCAGGCACAGGGGTCTAGTCTGCTCCCATATATTCAATACCATAAACCTAGATCCTTCATAATGTAAACTAATGGGATGGGAAATTTGGGATTTGTCCATATAGGCAATAGCTGTAACCTGTTTATAGAAAGGCTTGTTGCCATTAGGCCTGTTCCACTTTAAAAGACTCACAATGTCCTCTCAGGTAGCAGCAAAATGTTCATTTGAACCGTGGTCAGTCTGTAACCGTGAAGTGCAGCACAGTTCTCACATCCTATTCTATAGGTCGCTGCTCACTAGAACCGGCCCATTCCAACACCCACACTGACAAATAGGTCCCTCTTTGAGATCCCAGTGTGTCGCATAAAAATTCTCCAGCCTGTCTTTGGCAGCTTGCAACCTGCCTGGAGAATTAAATCACTGCTTAACCCGGCTCCTTAGTAAGGACCAACAGCATATTAAGGCAGCCTCCTTTATCACACCACGTGGCTTCAGCTACACACTACTCCTTATACAGTATAATGTATAATAGTGATATCTAGACTCTAAATGTACAGTAGATGATAAAAGGCAAAAGTGGAAAAATGAATGCAGAATACAAGGAAACAAAGACATCGGGGAGGACCAGAGACCAGACTTAGCATGGCCTCAATTTCAAAAACTTTTTTCATGGTTCTGTGGTCCCTCATTACAAACCTTGATCCAGAAGAAGAATGTTCCTTCTCTTGTTGTCATCAGGTATCAGGACTCTTCTTACTTTTTGACTGGACTACAGTAATACATGTCATGTATCCTTTATTGAATGACTGGAAAGGTTCAAAGAGGGCAGTTTTTGGAACACCATTGGACATTGAAACCTTTGTGATCAACAAGCCTACAAAGGTCCATTGAGCATATTGCATCTTTAGCCCCAGCCACTTTCTTTGTCTTTCTTCAGTAAGGTTAATAATGGTTATTTACTGTCAATTAGCCTTGAAAATACAGAAGTTTCCATGACCTGGTGAGCACTGTAGTCCCATTGTTCCAGGGATCTTTAAAAAGTCAACCAAACCACAATAGATAAATAAAAAAATCCCTGCACTGCATACTCATTTTTTGCAATATTGTTTTTCTCTATGTCTACAGCTTTATCCCCGACTTCACAGCTCTCAATCATTTTGGTGAAGTACTTGTTAGATATATTGTAATCTGATCATCTGTTCTCTTTGGGTCATCCATATTTGAATCACATTTACAAACTGTAAGCAATTCTTAAAGCCAGAAATACAATTTGCAGTATAAAATATTCATATTGAAATGTTACCCAGCCTGAACTCATGAAGAGAAATCTAGCAGCTATGGAAAATTTGTATATTATAAGGAAGATGTGTTCTGCTACTTAAATTTTGAAAAGAAGAACAAAATGACCGATGACACACATGGAGAGCTCAGGTACTGTACTTTGGAGGCATGGTGCAATCATCACTATGCATTTACCAGTGTAAGTACTGAAGATAGGAGCGTGCCACATATAAGTCAATGCAGCAGGATCCATTTATCTTAAGCTAGGTTTCCTGTCTGTCAAAAAAAAGTGTGCGTCATCCGAACCCTGACAGTTCTTAGAGATGTGATTGGGCAAATGCTTTCAACACTACCCGGCAAGGACACAGTGGCTTATTGTACTTATTCATTTAATGAAAAAGGAGATGTGTCGGGTGGCTGAGTGGGTCTCAAATGACCACAGATGCAACCATTTTAAGACAGCACCTCTCATCTCTCCTGACGTGTCTGTTTTAGTAACTACTTGAATCCCCCATGTCATAACAATTCTGGTGCACCTATTCATATGACTCATCGTTGTGCCTTTCATTTATTATTCCTGTTATAAGTTATTAAAGAATTGCCAGCAGTTTGCAATAAAGGTCCAGATAGGTATTACCATTTGGGGGTGTTCAGTAGATTAGCATGGGTGGGGTGGTGGGATAGTTGCCCTGGGTGCTAAACTGCCAATGGGCGCATCTGTCAGGGGGCCACCTGACATGACTGAACAATACCTATATTAATGTTCCGAACCCTCCATCATTAGTGCAGTTTGGAGATTTAGAGGGACCTGTGATGATGTCGCCACAGGTTGTGAACCCTCTAAGAGTAAAGGAACGGCACTGACACTAGTGCAGTTCCTAGGTTAGGAGGGTATAAGTGCAGAACCTGTGATGAAATCATCAAAGGTCCTTCACCCCCTTATAGCATATAGAAGAACTGCAGGAGAAGCACTCTCTCTCCAACTCCCGCCTCTCTGCTTCTGTCCTGCAAGTCCCAAGAGAGGTGGGACATATGGGGACAATACTGCTGCCATTGGGGGAGGGAATGTCAGCAGACATTGCTGCAGCCTGTGGGGAAGGGTTTGTCAGGGGACAGTAACTCTTATGGGGGGTGTAGTCAGGGGGCAGTACAGCAGCCAGTGGGGGAGGGGCTGCCAGAGGACAATACTGCTGCCAGAGGGATGGGTGGTCAGGAGATAATACTGCTGCCAGTGGGCAATGGGGTTGTCAGGAGACAATAATGGGTGTTTTGTAGTTCATTGAGGTGTTTATTTTCTGCTGTTGGTGAGGTATTTCATGCTGCACAATGGTATTTATTTAGTGTTATTGGTGACATAATTTGTGCTACATAGTGGTATTTATTTTGTACTGCTGGGAGGTATTATATACTACATATTAGAACTGGATCCAGCTGGGGAGGCATTTTGTGGATTTATGTGGTTTATCATGGTATGTGTTGCTTTTGGTGAGCTAGACATGTCCCTTATCATGTGTGTTTCTTCCACTTTTTTTTTTTGTATTGATGATTTACATAGAGGCATCACCAAAAGAAGCAAAAGGTCAAAGCTCCTACTCCTGAAATCTAGCAGGAGCAGGTTGGGTCTCTGGATGTCAGGGACCCCGAGGAGAAGATAGAAGTGATTTATTACTGCTCTTTGCTTGGGTCATAGTGCTCAATAAACTCTATGCAGTGAATTGGGGAAGCGGCTACGTGCTTCCTCCAGAGGACTCGACAATCACTTGTCACAGGTTAGGGGGGTGAAATGCTTGGCTTGCCATGGGCGCTGGCAACCTAAGCTATGCCACCAAGAGATGTGTACTGACATTGTGAGTCTGACAATGGCAGCAATGATCGGATAGTGTCAGGCTGTGCAGGGACACATTCCCAATGGGTAACACCCAGCTGGAACTTTATTGCAGACTGCTAGTAATATATTTGTAACTTCATAATACAGGAATGGCACAACATAGAGTCTTAAGAATAGAGGTTCCAGAAGTTTTATAAGAATAGGGAGAGCAAGTAGTTACTAAAACAGACATATCAGGAGAGGTGACAAGTCCTCTGTGAATCATAGGAAAACAATGGAATCTGTGAGTAATATAGGTAGTAGACTGTCTAGATCCTATTAAGAATTGCAGGATTCCAAAGATCTAATGCCTGTGGTGAACTTTGACTCCTTCTTGAGAACACGAGAACTTTAGCATGCATCTCTACAATGGAGTTGGAAAGTATACCTTTTGACAGTACAGGTTATTTAAGGTGTATGGCCACCTTTACCAAAAGCTGGTTTCCTCTAGTGGATTAGGACATAAAGTAGAATTTTTGCTAAATGTTAGAACAATAGCGGGCCGGACCACTGGGATCCACATCAGCCAGTTAAATGGAGGATCCCAGTCCCTCATCTGTCCACACTAGCGTATCCACAGTGTTTAACCCATGTGGCCATTGTGTACCTGAAATATTATTTATTAAATAAATCCATCTGTCATTAGGTTACGTCAGCTGTTCTCTGAACTATTGAAAGTTGGACTCCTATATGAAAATCATATTCAAGGAAGTTGTCCTTATAGACTGTCTAAAATCTAAAGAAGGTTGTGCAGGCTGCATGCTATTGGAAGTAATCAACCAATCATGGAAACTTGACTATAGATTGGAAAAGTATAGTTATCTTACATGATACCCTGTGGTTGAATTACTCCCAAGATCTGTTCCCCCCCAACTTCTATCCAAAATAGTCACTAGAGTTGTAGCACTGACAGAGACAAGACAAAGATGTAATGGACACACCGCCAACATCATTGGTTCCGATTCATTCCAGGGCATTAGAGGTGGTGGTGGTGGTCTTAGACTAGCCAAGAATAACTCCAACAGGCAAGTCTAAGGTTTTGGTGACAATCTTGGAATGAAGAACTCAGGGGACAAGCTATGATGGCACCATAATTGAAGTGGAGGGTGTCAGGGATGATGGTTATATATTTTCAGTCTACTGTTTAGTCAAATTTTAGATTGGAACTGGAGGATCACATTAAAGGAACATTTCAGGTATTGTTTTATGTATGGTGCAAGGCTTGAGATGGGTGGACATGGAACCAAAGAGAGAATAATTTGCACTCTGCTCCCTCAAAACTTGCACTAGGCATAGTGCAATATATCAAGTGCACATTAAAAGGTTCCGCTAACTGCTTATCAGGGCCGGCGCTTCCATAGAGGCAAGGGGGGCAAGTGCCCCCGGGCCCCCGAGTCATTAGGGGCCCCCCGCGCCGGCCCGCAACTAACTTTAGGCAGGGCCGGCGCTTCCATAGAGGCAAGGGGGGCTCTCTCCCTCCCTCCTGTGCTGCTGCTGCCGCCGCCTCCGCCAATAAGATGAGAGATGGGAGGAGGAGGGGAGGGGCTGTGGCCACTGCGCCACCAATGAAGAAAACTGACCTGTAATACAAATACAGGAGGCGGGTGCCGGAATCAAATAGCCGGCACCCAACCTCTATGACAGGGAGCGGCACCTGAGGGGTTAACTGCCACTGATCGCAGCCCCCTATCATAGAGGTCGGGTGTCGGCTATTTCATTCCGGCACCCGCCTCCTGTATTTGTATTAACATGTCAGTTATCTTCATTGGTGGCGCAGAGCGCCCTCCCCAACACCCCAGTATAATAAACACTGAGTGCGCCTCCCAGTATAATAAACATTGAGTGCGCCCCCCCAGTATAATAAACATTGAGTGCACCCCCCCCCCCCCAGTATAATAAACATTGGTGGCGCAGTGGGAAGTGCCAATGAGGGTTAAAAAAATAAATAAAAAATTAACTCACCTCCACCAATTGATCGCGCAGCTGCCGGTCTGCTGTTCTTTCTTCAGGACCTGTGGTGACCTCACTGAGCTAATCACATGGTCCATTACCATGGTGATGGATCATATGATGTACCATGTGATGACCACAGTGATGTCACCACAGGTCCTTTGACAGGTCCTAAAGAAAGAACAGGAGACCGGCATCTACGCGATTAATTGAAGGAGGCGAGTTAATTTTTATTTATTTTTTTAACCCTCATTGGCACTGCCCACTGCGCCACCAATGTTTATTATTCTGGGGGGGGCGCACTCAATGTTTATTATACTGGGGGCGCGCACTCAATGTTTATTATACTGGGGGGCGCACTCAATGTTTATTATACTGGGGGGCGCACTCAATGTTTATTATACTGGGGGGGCGCACTGCGCCACCAATGTTTATTATACTGGGGTGTATATAATGTTTATTATATTGACCTTCTACTTAGCATTCTGTATTAAGAATGCTATTATTTTCCCTTATAACCATGTTATAAGGGAAAATAACACAGTGAATAGACTTTCATCTTAGCAACCAAGCGTGAAAATCGCACCGCATCCGCACTTGCTTGCGGATGCTTGCGATTTTCACGCAGCCCCATTAACTTCTATGGGGCCTGCGTTGCATGAAAACGCACAACATAGAGCATGTTGTGATTTTCACGCAACGCACAAGTGATGCGTGAAAATCACTGCTCATCTGCACAGCCCCATAGAAGTGAATGGGTCCAGATTCAGTGCGGGTGCAATGCGTTCACCTCACGCATTGCACCCGCGCAGAATTCTCACCCATGTGAAAGGGGCCTAAGGGTGAATAGGACAAGGGTTCCAGCCCCTAAGGGGGCTAATAGTAAGTAAAAATAAAACACAAACACTAAGGCTACTTTCACACTTGCGGTAGTGTGATCCGGCAAGCAGTTCCGTCGTCGGAACTGCCTGCCAGATCCGCCGATCTTGATGTGACTGCAAGCATTTATGAGATGCATCCGGATGTGGATCCATCTCACAAATGCATTGCAAGAATAAATCCATCTCTCCGCTTGTCATGCGGACAGACGGATCCGTCTTGTATCTTTTTACACATTTTTACCGGCATGCGCAGACCGGAAGGACGGATCCTGCATTCCGGTATTTTGAATGCCGGATCTGGCACTAATACGTTCCTATGGGGAAAAATGCCGGATCCGTCCTTCAGGTAAGGCTACTTTCACACTTGCGTTCGGGGCTCCGCTTGTGAGTTCCGTTTGAAGGCTCTCACAAGCGTCCCCGAACTGATCCGTCCAGCCCTAATGCATTCTGAGTGGATACGGATCCGCTCAGAATGCATCAGTCTGGCACCGTTTGTCCTCCGCTCAGCAGGCGGACACCTGAACGCTGCTTGCAGCGTTTTCGTGTCCGCCTGGCTGTGCGGAGGCAAACGGATCCGTCCAGACTTACAATGTAAGGCTACTTTCACACTAGCGTTCGGGCGGATCCGTTCTGAACGGATCCGCCCATAATAATGCAGACGGAGGCTCCGTTCAGTACGGATCCGTCTGCATTATTTTTAGCATAGAACAGCTAAGTGTGAAAATAGCCTAGTACGGATCCGTCCAGACTTTCAATGTAAAGTCAATGGGGGACGGATCCGCTTGAAGATTGAGCCACATTGTGGCATCTTCAAACGGATCCGTCCCCATTGACTTACATTGAAAGTCTGGACGGATCCGCACGGATCCGCACGCCTCCGCACGGCCAGGCGGACACCCGAACGCTGCAAGCAGCGTTCAGCTGTCCGCCTGTCCGTGCGGAGGCGAGCGGAGCGGAGGCTGAACGCCGCCAGACTGATGCAGTCTGAGCGGATCCGCTCCATTCAGACTGCATCAGGGCTGGACGGCTGCGTTCGGGTCCGCTCGTGAGCTCCTTCAAACGGAGCTCACGAACGGAAACCCGAACGCTAGTGTGAAAGTAGCCTAAGTCAATGGGGACGGATCCGTTTGAAGTTGACACAGTATGGCTCAATTTTCAAACGGATCCGTCCCCCATTGACTTTCAATGTAAAGTCAAAACGGATCCGTTTGCAGTATCATGAACCAAAAAAAAAGAAAAAAAAAATTTTTTTTTTTTTTTTTTTTTTTTTCATGGTAATTCATGGGATTCTGAACGGAGCCTCTGTCTGCATTAATATGAGCGGATCCGTTCAGAACGGATCCGATCGAACGCTCGTGTGAAAGTAGCCTAAGTCTTCTGTTTTTTTTTTGCCAGAGATAAAACCGTAGCATGCTGCGGTTTTATCTTTTGCCTGATCAGTCAAAATGACTGAACTGAAGACATCCTGATGCATCCTGAATGCATGGGGATATGACGGATCAGTTTTTTTCCGGTATAGAGCCCCTGTGACGGAACTCTATGCCGAAAAAGAAAAACGCTAGTGTGAAAGTACTCTAAAATATTAAGTTTAAATCCCCCCTTTCCCAAATTTTTCAGTTCAGGAGCCAATGGCTACTAGGTATTTTTTTTAGTCTGGAGCCCTGCTATCAGAGGCCGGCGCAGGCGGCGCGATGACGTCATCGCGCCGCCTGAGCCCTGAGCCGTACACAGCGCGGGACACAGGCCGGAAGAGGCCTGCATCGCATCGCTGCCAAGGAGGTAAGTATAAGTGTTTTTTTCCTTTTTCTTTTTTTTCTGTACAATACTGATGGCTACTGGCAAATGATAGGGGGGGCCCTATGGCTAGTGGCACTTGGTGGGGGGCCCTATGGCTAGTGGCACATGATAGGGGGGGCCGCCTATGGCTACTGGCACATGTTCATGGGGGGCCGCCTATGGCTACTGGCACATGATAGGGGGGCCCTATGGCTACTGGCACATGATAGGGGGGCCCTATGGCTAGTGGCACATGGTGGGGGGCCCTATGGCTAGTGGCACATGATAGGGGGGCCCTATGGCTAGTGGCACATGGTGGGGGGCCCTATGGCTACTGGCAAATGATAGGGGGCCCTATGGCTAGTGGCACATGGTGGGGGGCCATATGGCTAGTGGCACATGATAGGGGGGGCCGCCTATGGCTACTGGCACATGTTCATGGGGGGCCGCCTATGGCTACTGGCACATGATAGGGGGGCCCTATGGCTACTGGCACATGATAGGGGGGTCCTATGGCTACTGGCACATGATAGGGGGCCCTATGGCTACTGGCACATGATAGGGGGGCCCTATGGCTACTGGAACATGATAGGGGGGGTCCTATGGCTACTGGCACATGATAGGGGGGCACCTATGGCTACTGGCACATGTTGATGGGGGCTCAGGCTACTGGCACATGATTAAGGGGCCTCTATGAGGGCACATTTCACTGGCACATTATTGGGGACATCTATGGGGGCACTTCTTACTGGCACATTATTGGTAGCACTATAGGGGCATCTACTGAGGCCACAAAGAACAGTTATTTTATATGGGGGCTCTGTATAGGGGCATTTTATACTGGGACACATTGTGGTGGGTACTATGGGGAAGGGGGGAGAGGACTACTACGGGGGCACTGAGAAGGGGTATTTTATGCTTACAAATTATTTGGGACACTGAGGGCATCTACTGGTGCACTATATATCGGGCATTTTATACTGGTACGTTATGGGGGGCACTAGGGGGGAGAGGAGCACTATGGGGGCATTTACTGGGGTCACTATATAGGGGTATTTTATACTGGCACATTATGGAGGCACTATGGGGACATTAGCTCAACTGGGGGCATTACAGGGGGGTATTTTTTGCACTGACACATTATAAGGAGAATTATTACTACTGGGGGGGCATTATGGTGGGCTTTATTACTCCCCCATGGTCTGAGCCCCCTAGTAGCAGCACCATCCTCTCTCTGCTCTGCTATCCCTCTGCCCCTTCTCCAAATTCTTATTATGAAATCTTTCTCATTAGGATTAAGCACATCAGCTCCGCCGAGCCCCCGGCCAAAGTGTGGAAGTGGCGTCCGAGATCCCCAAGGGCCAAGCCAAGTAACTGTAAGTTTTCATATGAAATATGTTTGTTATACACATATAGCCTACACTGTGCCACACAATATACAGTATACCGCTACACTGTGCCACACAATATACAGTATACCTCTACACTGTGCCCCAAAATATACAGTTTCTTCTGTAAAAGTCATCAAATGTCATGGGGGGGGCCCCCTTATTGTTTTTCGCCAAAGGGCCCCATTTCACCTAGAACTGGCCCTGCTGCTTATCACCATATAAATACAAAATGGGAGAAATGCATACCATTCAAAGTTGAGAGTGTCACAGAATGAACTCACTAATATCTGTAAAAGTCCAACAAGTAAAAGTCATGAGTTGTCTGTGGCCATTACTTATTACATCACTTTCTGTATCCATCTTATTACCTTGAAAATTTGTCAAAAAAATCCATAGTGTAATTAGGAATCTGTGGTCATCTTATGACAGATGAGATTGAAAGCTGGCTCCTGGCCTAAAACAGCGTTATCTTCTGGTTTTAATAAGTGCTGTCTCCTTGCGACAAAAATAAGGATGAACTTGTTCTTTCTCTACGTTGTCTTTACTCTGATGTAATTATATAATGCACCATAAATCTGAAGCCTGAGATGTATAAGGTGGACCTGTCATCTCTACATACAGCCAAACTCATGTCTTTAAATCATGATAGTAATTACAGTAGGCTCAAATAAAGTCAAAGCCTCCTGTGGTTAAAGACTGCTCTCCACTCACCTCCTGATTTTTCTGTGACAACAGTTTGCTGATATCTTATTTCTACATCGTAACGCATGCCAAATGTGGGACATTTAGGAAACTTCCCCAAAATGGCCACTTTGCAGAAACCCCACTACTTTTGTTGTCCAGTGCACAAGAATTTTATTTCCCACCGAAATCAGAACTGTTAGCAAAGATATAATACTAGATGCAGCCACCACATATAAATCATACCCTCCAATATTGGCAGCTAAAAGTACGTAGAGTCATTCATTGAATCTAATTTCTGTATTTCCAGGTCAATGGAGAGTGGAGATTTTGAATCTCAGACATACATTTAAGAGTTGTAACGACTATAACATTGTCCTGCTAGCCCAGAAGCATTACATTTGGCACAGTACTAATCTAGTGAGAATCTCATACCACCTCAAGGACAAGGCCTCAACTTACTGAGAACTAAAGAGGAGAATTCTGGTCCACATAATTAGCTACATCATGGGTGGAGTCTTTGTTGGCGTAGCAGTAGTCATGGGGTGTCCAAATGAAGATGATATAATTTGAGGAGGGATAGACTCCACGAAGCGAAAAATTTGTCAGCTTGGCATTCCATATGACAACCTAGGGATGTTCCATCAGATGTTACATTACAGAGATGTTTTTTTTTTTTAATAAACATTTTATAAAATATTATAGGAGAAATGTGGAGTTGTTCGGGCACTACATAGCGGCACTGAGGTGGCTAATGAAGATCACTTGAATCACAACTCAGCCCTACGGCGAGTCTCCAATGTGAATAACAGGGAACAATAGCGCTCATCCAAGTTCATGCTTAGCATCGATGAAGACCAGCTTTACATTCTTGCTGATACTTCCAAATGAAACCATATGCTGGAACTGTTTATGAAAATGCATAGAGAAGGAATAGATTTCACGTCTCATGGAAAGCAGCACAGTAGAAACCGCTTTGTCTATAATATTCAACCTTTGAAAGGACTTGAATTTACATTAAGAAGAAGAAAGAAAAAAAATGAAGGCAGAAAAGACATTTCTATAGCAAAGGAGAAGCTTTTTGCAAGTTTACTTTGTGCTTCGACGTTTCCGTTTGCCTTGCAGCCCAGCTCAGCAAAGTCATTTAGTTTCTACAGCTGGAAATCATTACAGGGAGAAATAGTCTTGTTCTTGACTTCACAAAGGAGGCAGTCGGCCACAGAGTCATAAAACAGACGAACTTACATATTTCTGTAATCTGCCTGTTTTTCTTTGTCTCCTTTCGAATCACACAGGGAAGGATGAAAAACATGATGGAAACGAGGGACTAGCAATATCAGTATACGCGGGAGTGTTTTGAATGTATCCCGAAAACACCCCGAGAAAGTAGAAGGAGCTAATTTGTTTCTAATAAGACATATTCTATATATTCTTTATAATACCAACGTAGAGTGTAGAAGACTAGATCACGTTTACCGTGACTTTGGATCACAACCAGGTTCCATAAGGCAAAATTGACATTTTTATTAAAGGAAAAAAGAGCATTTTTAGGCACTGAAAACCTGGTATAGAGGTGTAGCCCTATTTGGGGGGGGGGGGGGGGGTATGAGTAATATCCCTCCCACCACAGACTCTTGTGCTGACATGTGTGTATAATGGGACCTAGAGCCTTCGCTGAATGGAAGATTGGGAACATAAGTGAAGTATATCAGTGCCTCCACCCAGGTTAGAGCCTCTGTATTACAGGGATGATCTCTTCCTGGGACTTATATATGAAGTATAGTTAGCAGCCTTAACATGGATTACTGTACTAATATCACAGTCTGAAGAATACATATAGATACCACACAAGGTTATAAGTTATAACAGTAACTGTATAAGGGTAAGAATGATAATAGTACATACATGCAGTATACGGAGAACGCAGCAGTATTGCAATAACCAGAGATCCTGCAACAATCTTAAGTTATATACCCGGGTATATATGTATAGCAGGCTGGATTCCCAGCCTGCATTTGTGGGAGGGGCGTAGGGTATTTAGCCGGCTCACGCCCTCTCTCTGGTGTCGGCATCGCGCAGTGCTTCTCGGATTACGGCGACGTCATCCGAGTGCGACTTCCGGTTCCGGCTAGAGCGACGAAGCAGAGGCTGCGCTTCTCCCATGCGGCGGTCTCTCGTTGGTAAGTGCCTTCGGCTTGCTTCACCGCCGCGCTACATCTCCGGGCGCCTACCTCCGGCTCCGCTTCCCCCATCAGCGCGTTACCTTCTGCAGCACTTGCCCGCGCGCCCTGGCTCGCACCGCCTCCACTACCTCCCCGATGCGTTCCACGCTGGAACGCATCGGCATGCGCGATCCCGGAGCTCCACTACTTCCCCGTTGCGTTCCACGGTGGAACGCATCGGCAGCCAATACCATACCAATCATGGGAGGTGCCTTCCTTCACCAGCATGCCCTGCGCTCCACCGTGGGGGCGCACGGGGGGAACCCCATACAGTCATACTGTGCTCCAATATGGAAGGCACACCACGCTCACTCCCGGTTCCTCCACTGCAGCATCTCTCACAGGTGTTTTCATGCAGGGTCACATGTCAGGTCAGAACAAGCTGGGCAGGCACATCGCGGGGATGCCGTGGCCGGTCGGCACGGGCTTCTCATGCGGGCTTTTCTGGAGCAACCACGGGTGCCGGGGCTAGGCACGCTGCGGTGCCGGCCCCGGATTTAAAAAAAAAAAAAAAAAAAAAAACCTCCGCCCACATACGTGCCGTTTTCATTTCCTGTGCTAGTTTACCTTGCCGCCATCTTTTCTCCTTCCAGGGACGTCCAGGTGGTCTTTTCTTCCTGTCTTGCACCAATATGTTCTCTCCATGTCCTATCGCCTGTCACGTCCAGGCTCACTGCCTGTCCAATCTCCTGATACGTTCAAGTTCCTTTTTAGGTCCGGTTGCCTGATACGTCCGGGGTTTGTTTTCAGTATGTCCGCCCACCTTGATCCGTCAAGGTCTCCGAATGTCCAGGATTGCCTCCACATCCTCCTGCCTGATACGTTCAGGGTGTTCTGTGGGCTTTCAGCCTGATACGCTCAGGTTTCCGTCTTCGTGCCTGTTTGCCTGATACATCCAGGTTTCCGTCTGCATGTCCGTCTGCCTGATACGTTCAGGTTTCCGTTTTCGTGTCTGTCTGCCTGATACGTTCAGGTTTCCGTTTTCGTGTCTGTCTGCCTGATACGTTCAGGTTTCCGTTTTCGTGTCCGTCTGCCTGATACGGTCTGGTTTCCGTCTTCGTGTCTGTCTGCCTGATACGTTCAGGTTTCCGTTTTCGTGTCCGTTTGCCTGATACGTTCAGGTTTCCATCTTCGTGTCTGTCCGCCTGATACGTTCGGGTTTTCTGTTTCTGGTTTTTCTGCCTGATACGTTCAGGTCCTCGTCATGTCCTCTTGCTGGTCAATCCTTCGTCATGTCCTCCCTCTTGTTACGTGTGGTTCATGTCCCGTTTTGGTCAGTCATGTTGGTGACCTGTTCATCTTTTTCAGATTCATTCTTGGGGTCGGCACCTCACTTCTCGTCACTTTCCTTTCTTACTGTCCTGTTCCATCTTTCTCCTTCTCCACAGGTGTACCTATCACGGTCAGGTCAGGCGTATTTATCTGTCTCGTTTGGGGCCTGTTGCTCGCCATTGCCATCACGCACGGGTCATGTCTCCTCACTGCCTGCCACATTGGTCAAGTCCACGCTGGCAGCCAGTTGGGGCTTCGTTTCTTGTCGCGTCTCGGCTCTCGGTCGTGTTCAGGGCCCGGCGATTTTCGTTCGCTTGGTCACGCCAGGTCATGTTCATCACCACCTGATACGCTCAGGCCGCTCGGTTTTTTCGTGTTTTTTCTTTCAGGTTGTCCTTCCATCGCCTGATATCGTTCAGCGTTCTTACGTTTTCGGCCTGCCACCTCCAGGTTTCTTTTTCTTCCAGTTTCATCACCACGTAAGTTTCGTCTTGCCAGCACATATTGGGGTACCTCTCCCCGCAGGTACCAGTTAAAAAAAAAATAAAAATAATTCTGTTTTTCCTCACTTACCAATCTCAGATTTGCAGGGTGTGAAGTTCACCCTCCTCACGGACTTGCCCGAGTAGTTGGTTCAATTGCTCCCAGGTTTCCAAACAATTTTCCACCCTAAACGTTCTGAGGCTTCAGGTAAGTTCAAAAAAAAAAAAAAAGCTGAGGGGTTGCACGAGGGGTTGTCAATTCACGTCAGATCCGTCCACAGGGTCCGGTTTTCTTCGTGCAACATGTCTCACGTCTCGGACATTGAGGACTCGATGTCCATCCCTGAGTCAGCGGTCTCCGAGGCAGCCAGCCGCGCATCTTACAGGCATTGGACCATCCCCAAGATGATCGCCGAACTGAGGAAGAAAGGGATCCGCCACTCGGCATCTGCACGAAAGGCAGAACTATATCGTCTGCTCTTTCCCGAATCTCCCAGCACTCCCGAACCTCCCGGAGCCTCCGAAGAACTGGTCTCCATGTCGACCATCCAGCTCTCCCTGACCCAACTCCACGCGACCATCAATAATCTAGCGTCTTCAATGTCACACATTGATTCCAGGCTCCAGGCCGTCGAGAGCAAGATTGCTACGCCTCCTCCTCCGCCAGAGCCCGAAGCCGTTCCTTCTACTTCTCAAGCCAACGTCCCAGGTACAAGTCTAGTCTCTCCGGACATCGCCCCCGCGTTCTTCGTGCCAGAGAACATCAGGCGGGATATCCTGGCGGGAAAAGACAAACTTGGCCGCCATCCTAATCTCTACCCATGACACGGTCGAAAACCGGACAATCGCCTGTGGTGATGTGTCAGTGGTGCTGAGGTCCAAGGATGTCCGCCTCAACAAGAAGCTGACCATCCCCGAGTTTATGCTGACCTTCAGCCTGTACCGGGACATAGTGTGCTCCATTCATCCCCACCGCAGGGTAGAATTGGACACATACATGTACAAGGTCACCGAGCTGGGTTACAGATATGGCGGTACCGCCTTTTACGAGTACCACCGGTCCTTCTCTGCCAAAGCTGCAGCGGCGTTCCTCCAGCACCAGCATGTTACCAATTGGGCAGTGTTGGATATGGAGATCTTTTGCAGGCACTTCGCCGGGCAAAAATCCCCAGCCTGTGCCAGCTGCCAATCAGTTCTCCACTCATCTGATTGGTGCCCCCATGTCACCAACCCATCTTCGGCCAGGCCCACATTCAGCTCAGGGGCGCAGAAACCCAACCCCACCACAGACAAACTCGGTCGTCCCATCACTTTCCTGGGGAAAAATCAGATCTGCAACAACTTCAACCTGGGTTTTTGCAGTTATGATAAATGCAAGGCTTTGCACATCTGCGCCATCTGTTTCAGGGCCCATCCCCAGTCCTCCTGTTCTCAACGCACGTCAAAGCGCTCCTGACTAGGCGGGGTCAACGTTGACCTGTTACTTTCCCTCCTCCAACAACATCACGACCCCAGTTTCGTCCGGTTTCTCACACAGGGTTTCTCGGAGGGTTTCCATACCGGGCTAGTCACCCTTCCGCAGTTCAGTCACGAGTGCCCCAACCTCCTCTCCTCGCTGGCAGATCCCGGGGCGGTGGACGCTCTTTTGGAGGCAGAGGTGCGGAAGGGTTTCGTGATCGGTCCTTTTGCGGAATCCCCGTTCCCCCTGTAGGTCTGGTGACAAAAAATCCTCCAATAAAAAAAGATTAATTTATGACCTGTATGCATCCAGCACCCCCAGCCTAAATTCTCTGGTCCCGTCGGACGAGTTCTCTATGCAGTACTCGTCCCTGGACGAGGCCGTGGAGCTCATTCTACAGGTCGGGGCAGGAGCTTGGCTGTCAAAAGCGGACATTGCGGATGCTTTCAAATTACTGCCTATCCTGCCTCACCTGTGGAAGTTCTACGGCATCAAATGGAGGGAAAAATATTATTTTGCCACCCGCTTGATGTTCGGGTCAAAGAGCAGTCCCTGGCTCTTTGACCAGTTCGCCCAAGCGCTCCATTGGCTCTTGGTCAACCATGCCCACTGCCTGAGGGTCATCCATTATTTGGATGACTTCCTGCTCATCGAGCAGGCCGAACACGCCCCGGACAGGTTGGACAGCCTCCTCAGCATGTTCAGCCGTCTGAACGTTCCAGTGGCTCCAGCTAAGGTCGAGGGCCCCTCCAGGGTGATCACCTTCCTGGGCATCACCCTAGACACCATCAAGATGGAGGCCAGCCTCCCCCTGGACAAACTGAACAAGTTAAAGGACTCTGTGGCCAGGCTCGTGGGCACCCGCACGGTGTCAAAGTTGGAACTCCAGTCTCTATTGGGGTCTTTCAACTTTGCCGCCAGGATCATGCCCCAAGGCAGGTCTTTCACCGCCGGCTTGCTCAGACTCCTCCCAGCAGCCTCAGATCAACATGCCCTCATCCACCTCGGGCGTGACGCGCTGGCGGATCTGGCCATGTGGTCCCTATTTTTGTCCAGCTGGAATGGCATCTCTCTCTTTGTTCCTCAGTGGGACGAGGCCTCCCCCCTGGTGTTTTCTGATGCTGCTGCTTCCCTCGGTTTCGGGGCCATCTGCGGGGATCAGTGGTTTGCGGGTCCCTGGCCCGCGCAGGTCTCCTCAGACCAGGAGGCTGCCAGGTCCTCCCCCCTGCTCGAGGTTTATCCCATCGTCGCAGCCGCTCTGGTCTGGGGGCAGTCATGGAGCAACAGGCCAGTGTGCTTCATGACTGACAACCAGGCGGTGGTCGACATCCTCGCCAGGGGCAGGTCCAGCTCCCCCAAGGTCATGCGTCTGGTTCGCAGGCTCACCTGGCTGTCTCTTCTAAATAACTTTCGTGTCATCTGCAGGCACATAGAGGGCAAGAAGAATACCGCGGCCGATGCTCTGTCCCGGTTAAACTTTAATTTGTTTTTTCAGGTCATGCCGGGAGCACGGAGAGTCGGGATCAACCCTCCGGGGTTCGAAGCCCTGGTCATGGACTAGAAGAGTACATTTCCGCAGCCCACGGTCTCATACGCAAGTCTCTTTCGGCTAATTCCGCCCGGAACTATTTAACAGGGTGGAACACCTTCAGGCGGTTGCCCCGCCTTCACCCCAGGGGGGACAGGGACAGAGTCTCCTTCGTCCTGGCCTTCCTGGCATACTGCCACAAGGAACTCCATTTGTCCCACAACACCATCAGACTTTATTTAGCGGGTATCCAGCACCACCACATGATCAGTCACCCCAGTCATACCTCCTTCTTTTCCTCCCAGGCGGTCAAGGCGGTTCTGAGAGGCATCCAGAAGCTCTCTTCCCCTTCCATCCCCACCAGACAACCAGTCACAGGGGAACTATTCCAAAAAATTTCTGCCGCCCTAGATGGTAATCCCTTTAGCCCTTTCAGAAGTTTGATCCTCAAAGCCGCTCTCTACCTCAGCTTCTATGGGTTTCTCAGGCCGGGGGAATTCTGCTGCACCTCAGCCCGGAATCCAGGGCCGGTCATCAGCCAGCTTCACCCTAGTTCAGACCACTTCACTTTCTCTCTACCTTCCTCCAAAACCTCCCAGGTCGGTCCACCGGTACAGGTCGAATACTTTAATTCGTGCAATCTTTGGTGCCCAGTGTCCGTGTTCAGTCAGCTGCTCTTCTCTCTCCATGACAGAACTCCCGATAGCCCCCTACTGCCATTTCCCGTGCTGGCACTGACATCCGCGCAGTTCATCAGGCATATTCGTTCCATAGCTTCGGGTCTGGGGTTCCACGCTGCTTCCATTTCCGGACACTCCTTCCGAATCGGGACTGCATCGGCAGCCTCCAAACATGGTGTCCCCGCTCACGTCATACGGAAGATGGGACGATGGCAATCTTCCTGTTTTTCCCGCTACATCCCTCATCCACGGGTCGAAATTGCCAAAGCCTTTTCCAGTCTGGTTCTGTAAACTCCCAACAATAAACCACCTAAAATTCTTGTTTTGCCCCCTTTTTTGGCTACCCGCGTCACGTGGCTAAAGGCACACCACTAGCCAGTCCACACCACCAGCCAAGTCAGGTCCCACCGTGTCCGTTCACACCCTCTTCC
Organism: Bufo gargarizans; assembly: GCF_014858855.1. Taxonomy (NCBI): domain Eukaryota; kingdom Metazoa; phylum Chordata; class Amphibia; order Anura; family Bufonidae; genus Bufo; species Bufo gargarizans. Next base: position 108,744,790 of record NC_058089.1, read on the forward strand.
CACACTCCCCCCGGAGCCTTGACCACAAGTATAGCAGGCTGGATTCCCAGCCTGCATTTGTGGGAGGGGCGTAGGGTATTTAGCCGGCTCACGCCCTCTCTCTGGTGTCGGCATCGCGCAGTGCCCCACCCGACCCTCCCTCTTTTTCAGCTTCATTCAGCTCAGTCTCCCTGGGTTAGCCCCCTTTTTTGGCTACCCGCGTCACGTGGCTAAAGGCACACCACTAGCCAGTCCACACCACCAGCCAAGTCAGGTCCCACCGTGTCCGTTCACACCCTCTTCCCACACTCCCCCCGGAGCCTTGACCACAAATATATATATATATACAAAGGGAAAAATGGCGGCACTGGCTGCACTAGGAGAAAAACGGGTGCACGCTCCTGGGGAATCGACCTCTTACCCCAACCAATATATCCAGAAAAAGGACGGCACTCCAGCAGGATAAAAGTGAAAAACTTCTTTTAATCGACCATACGGTGCAACGTTTCGGCTCAACTGAGCCTTGAGAAAGGCTCAGTTGAGCCGAAACGTTGCACCGTATGGTCGATTAAAAGAAGTTTTTCACTTTTATCCTGCTGGAGTGCCGTCCTTTTTCTGGATATATATATATATATAGAAAGAGTCCTGTGCACGATACCTCCAGACAACAGAAGAGATGATCCAGGTGCAGGGGCCCCTGTGGATGACTGTAGATCCAGGGCTCTTTTTAAGATGACAAACAGCCGATCAGAATAAGACGATGATGATGAAAGGATTGCTTCCAAGCAGCAAACAGGGCAGCTGCAACAGTAGAAGATGCAGGCCTGACTACCCTAACACTAAGTCCTTAACCTGCCAACTAATCTACCAGTGCAACCCGGTCTCTAACTATCCAGTTGGCCGTCGGAAGCCTAACCTATCACTACCCTGAACTATATATTGGTCCCTAACAACAATTACTAGCTATATTCAGTGAATATATAAGTAACCACAAAGAACTACAGGCTCTGTGTGAGGGAGACAAAGAGAAGCCGGTGGCAATCTATTCTTATACACTCCAGCCTCACTAGCTGATCTTAAGGATGTAGACATTCAAAGCCCTGGTTATCTATTACTCCTAGTTATAAAGATTATACATGCTACTGGCCTTAGACTTCTGGAGACATAAGATGTCTCCTTCCTGAAGCTCTGTCCCTCATGGCTCTCACTCACTGTGTTTACAAAACAAACCTTGCACTGAATCTCTGGGGTTTCTGAAGCAAAGCAGCAGGGGCAAAGAGGCCAAACACACTACATCTCATCAGTATTAGCAGTTCCCTACTATCTTCACTTGGTGAAATCTTTACGTCCCGTCAAAGACAACATAAAGTCATGGTATACAGTCAACATTACCAATAACAACATCAATAGGGTTGTTTTTTTCATTTACAGAGGCACAACAGGTTAATTGGGACAGATGTCAACAGGAGCAAAAATTGGTAACATATTGACCAAAGTAGACACTGCACCCACCCAAGCATGATATAAATGAGGCTGAGTGGTAAATCTGGGGCCCCTCAAACTATAATATGTAAGAATAGGTGGGGGGTGTCTGATTCTCTCTCCTCTCCGTACCTCTCTCTGAGGTAAACTAGTATGCCCAGGCCCTAAACTAGGGTTGTTTGCCATGGGAAATGATGGTGCTGGTGGCATAGGATAGCTAGATCTCTGCTCATCCATAGACACAGATCTAGGCATGAAGTCTGGAGTTTGAGGGTTCATAGATCTCCGTGAAGGAGAAGATATTGGTGAGCTAGGAACTTCAGGAGCCACAGTCCAATCACTCTCAATAGTATCAGGAAGGTCAGTTGGAATATCGGCCAAGCACTGGGGAGAATCGCAGGCTAAACAATCATTGGACATATCTGTGCCATCAATCTGAGGTAAAGGTAATAAATGATTTCTATGCCAAGTTCTGATCCTTCCGTCCCGTCCTTTGATCTTGTAGACTGGTATCCCAGGCAATTGATCCACCACTGTAAAGAGTTTACTCCTCCATCTATCGACCAGCTTATGTTTTGCAGATGCTCCCAAATTCCGTGGCAGAACATGGTCACTAGGGCTCAATTCTCGGTATCTTACCTGAAGATCAAATCTCCTTTTATTTCCTTCATTCATTTTGGCTGCATTCTCCGTAGCCAGCTTAAGTGTTTCTTTTAAACGTGCCACATATTGGTAATGATTTTGATGACTGATACCATCGGTGGAGACCCCAACAAGATGTCAATAGGTAATCTAGGATCTCTTCCAAACATCAGAAAATATGCTACTTGCATTAGACTTCTGGAGACATAAGATGTCTCCTTCCTGCAGCTCTGTCCCTCACGGCTCTGACTCACTGTGTTTACAAAACAAACCTTGCACTGAATCTCTGGGGTTTCTGAAGCAAAGCAGCAGGGGCAAAGAGGCCAAACACACTACCTCTCATCAGTATCAGCAGTTCCCTACAGATGTTATATGGGGAGAAGTAAATGTCTTGAGCAACTCATTCTGAATTCTCATACCGAATCCAAATCTGCTCATCAGTATTAAATTCATGTTGGAAGAACCTCAAGATGTTGGACGGGCCAGCTAGCCATCTAATGTGTATAAGGGGCCTAGTGCCTAACCCTCAATAGCAGATGTTAGGAGAAAGAAAAATTAGGCTGTTGGATTTTAACATGTTCATACCTTTTGTTATCAGGAAAGATAAGCCAACGCCTGAGGTGTTTCGAAGCAGATTAGACCTCTAAATCGATTTGTAATAAATAATTAGTATTATCAACAAGAGTTCTACATCTGTGAAGGGCTGTTCCTGCTGCTGAAGAAGCTCCCCTTGCCACATAATTGACATGGCCAGACATCTCACCCAGCCATGAAAATGTCTGAGTAGCTGAGAAGGCGCAGACCCTTTGCTTTCTGAAGAAGTGACTGTTTATGCACGGCTACCTGGAAGTGTAGTGGAGCATACACAATCGCAGCTCAGGTAATGGAAGGGGAGCCCCTGTGCTTGTGCTGCTACTCGGAGCAGTGGCACAGTTGCAAGATATCTGGCCCTGTCAATCAAGAAGCAAGGGGTGCTACTTCAGCAGCAAGGACAGTGCATCATAGGTGAAGAACTCTTGTTGATTGGACAAATCGACTTGTAGGAATCAGTTTATTCATTTCTACTCCCCTCTTCTTTTTCTAAACACATGGACATTTGGCCAAGCTTGCATGCGTATCAGTTGGTTGGGAGAGACAGCAGTCAACAAAACAAGCATTCAGCAAACAGCAATATAATATGTCTGGCCAGCTTAGGTGTCCGAATCCAGAAGCAAGCTATGTAAGGTTGGTTACCCCATTTATGTTCTGGTCATTCAGACTTCTAGTAAATTGAACTTAGAACATTGTAAAACCGTTAGACTTTTGTGGCTACTAAGACATTGGCTATGATCCTAGGAATTTATTGAGAATGGGAGGGGAATTATGACAAAAATAAAAGTGTCAGCATACTCCTAGCAAACCACATCAGGTTGCTTCACTTTGAAGGCTCTCGATATTGTGGCAGCTGTAGAGAGGACATCATCTTTGCAGGTTCTCACCACCCATTACAATGGAGACAAGAAGTGCTTGGAAAAGGGCTCTCCTGGTTGGGTTGATAACTAGTGTTGAGCGCGAATATTTGAAAAGCAAATTTTTATTGCGAATATCGCCACTTCGAGAATTTTGCGAATATTTAGAATATAGTGCTATATATTCGTAATGACGAATATTAGTTTTTTCTTCTTTTTTTAGCACAGTACACATCAGGTGATCAACCCTCCCTTCTTCTAGCTTGTGGGCAAATGAGAAGGCTTTGTCACAGCTTAGCAACATCCCTAGCAACCAATAGAAAAGTGTCCTACCCCTTAGTATATAAGAACCTCCCCAGCAGCTATTTTCTAAAGTTTACTGCAGTTATGTATGAAAGAGACAGCAATGTCATTGCTGTGCTCTGTGCTTTGTGTTATTACATTAGACAGTTAACTTATATATATATATAATTCAGATAGTTAGGGGGAGATAGTCAATGTAAGTTATAGCCTGATATAGTGTAGCTGATAGGTTCCAGTGCAGGGTGTTAGGCAGTGTTATAGGTTCTGCTGTCCATACAAACATGCTACAAACATAGTGAAGTGATGTCACAAGTTGCACGTATTGCGAACAAATATGCGCATCATTAATTGCCAAAAATTCACAAGCGCAAATATATTGGAGCACTCTATCTGCATATAAAGCTATTCTAATGTTCTGCCGTGCCAACTATTTTCTCCAGTCTCAGGAAACTTATACCAGCTAAGACCCACGCCAGTATTTTGCGCGCATTACGCAAATAATACACTGACGATTTTCACAATCAAGAATATAATCTCGAATTCTCAAATTCGCGAATGTATGATGAATATTCTACAAAATATTTGTGAAATATTGCAAATTCAAATATTGCCCCTGCTGCTCATCACTATTGATAACTACTACCTGTGCTGAAGTCCCATTGCCATAAGATAATGTTGAGCAAATCGAAGTACCCGAAGTGGACTTCGATCTGAATTTCACGAAAAAAATTTGATTTGACATGCAGCCAAATTTCCTTGCGAATGAAGCTAACAAATTTTTTTCTTAAATGGTGGCTGAAAGTAATAAAAATTATAGTCACCTCATCCAGGTACTTTGGGGGGCTTTCTTCAATCAAGACAGAAGCGGACAGCCTCATCTAGAGCGAGTGGGTGAGATAAGAATAATTGATATGTTTTTAAACTCCTGATTAACCCCTGAAAGGCTAAATGTGAGTTACAGATGGTGCGATCAGAGTTGAACGCGGCATCTGAGGGGTTAAATGCCGGGGGAGGGGAGGCGACATGATCACCATTCCCCGTCATTGCTCCCGCTCCGTACAATGGAAAGCGAATCATGACAAATCGAATATCTTGTTGAAGTTCGCCAAAGCAGCAGGATCAAATTTTTCATCTCAATTCTCTGTGGCACCATCACTGGGATCCCACTCTAATTTTACTATACCCTCCCTTCTATCCATGCCACTGCTTTGCTTTAATTGATCTTACATGAGCGAAAGAAGAATACCTACCCAGCATGATGTAGCCTCGTTGCATACTATGAGGATGGCTGAATAGGGTTTGTGTGGCCTGGGTAGCTATTGGGAGCATGTAAAACTGACTGGGGCAGTGAGCCCCTCAAATATATTTGGTTCTGGTATCGACCCACTTTACCAGGATTTAAGTAGCCCTTAGTCAACAATGAAACTAAACGGTTACAACTCATGATCTTGAATTTTTTTTTCATGCCATCGACCTAAATAATATCCATAGATTTGGCTTTCAAGGAGCAAAGCTGCCTGAATGTTTTCAATTCTGAGCCGTCCTCCACGTATGACTCTTAGCACCCATTTGCTGTGTTTCGGGAAGTATTTTAGCCATCCCTTATCCTTCCTGCGGTTTGTTTTCCCATTGTGCAGACCAGAATCTGCTACATAATGCCAAAATATTCTCTGTTAAATTCTTTCCGTGGAAAGAAAACAAAGACATTTGTTTAACAAAAGAAAAAAAAAGTTGGCTCACAGTTTGCTTCCTAAATTGAATTGTTATTAAAATCCCAACCACATAAGAAATGAATCACGGCTCTGAAGCTAAAGAAGACTGCTCTGGATTCTCCTGCAAACTACAATTTGCTGGGAATCAATGCTACATCTTCAAGTAGTGTTATTAGTAGTGTAGAGAGAATCAAAGTTAAAGAGTATTCTCCTCTCAGACAATCGGGGGCATATCGCTAGGATATGCCCCCATTGTCTTACAGGTGCGGGTCCACCACTGGAACCCACACCTATATTGGGAACGGAGGCTGGCGAGGTGGTGGCTGGAGGACTCCGGTCCGGGCACCACCAAGCGCTCTCCCCATTGAAGTGAATAGGAGTGCACCACGCAAGATCGGCCACCACTCCCATTCACTTCTATGGACCCGACAGAAATGGGCGGTGACCCTATAGTAAATGAATGGAGGGCGGCTGTGCATGCACAGTGCACCCTCCACCACTCCATTCTTGATATCAGACAATAACAATATGCTCCCATTGTCTGAGATGAGACAACCCCTTTGACGAAGTGGAATTCAATACAAATTTCATGAAAAATTTTGATTCACTACAAATCTGAATTTTTTAGCGCTTCGTGGCAATGAATCAATTTTTTCTAAAAATGTCGTTAAAAAAATACATACTCATCTCATTCATTTGATCGCAGAGTGGCCATCGTGGCCTTTTTCATTGAAACAAATGTGCCAATTCTTGCGTGTGCTGATGTATGATGTCACTGCGTAATCAGGCTGGTCGGGCGCAGAGACTTCATCAGTAAAATTCATTTGAATATGATAGACTAAATATGCCGCGATCAGCATTGAAGGCATCATCTCAGGGGTTAAATGATGGGGCAGCGCAATCGCCATTCCCCGTCATTGCACCCGCTCCATACAATGGAATGCCATTCGTTACAAAGTAATTCGTAATTAATCAAATTTCCTGTCGAAGCAGCGGAATTGAATTTTTTTAAATTTTGCTCATCTCTACTTATTAGTGTAGTACCTACATATTCTGCAGATCTGTAATGAGAAGGTGTCTCAGTGGAATAGATAAGCATACAAGTTAGGCATACACATTTTTTTCCAAATTTTTCTGATTGTAGATCTTTTTCTTTTATTTCCTATACTTGATTATGAACCATGTTGTCTGAGCTGCTGTAACAGCAATTAGGGATATGCTTTATAGCAGCCACCATGGGCCAGAGGCACAATAGTCTAGAGGGCTTTATTTACTTCTAGGGGAGATTATTCTAGGTATCCTTGTGCAAAGGTCATTGAGCAGGGAAGAGGAGTAGATAAAATAGGATTATCCTTTATTGTGAATAATGGAGATTGTTATATTTATATATAAGTAATGATAATGAGATAATTGCTGAAACGTAATCTGTACAGAAGATAAATTCAAAAGTTATTATTAGACTTTTTTTGGCCATTGTACAAAATTTTAGGAGTCTTTAACATAAAGTAAAATTCTAATAAAATTAGAAAAAAATAAAACAATTTTATATTTAACATAAATAATTGAATATAAATGATCAGTAATGTTCTGTTTACATATTCCATTTAAGCTGGTCATACAAATTCGATAGCTGGTTCAGAGGACAGCTATTCGTTCCGACCCTCCCTGCCTTATAAATGTGCGGGCTCAGGCTGAAAGAGGATGGGGAGTAAGCCACTGCCAGGCACAAAAAGAGCAGATGTCTTGAAAGCCAGTTACCTGATCCTTATCTTTTGTAACATGGAGGAAAGTTTGCATGCCCCGTTATACAGTACATTAAATGGCTGCTCACTAATGTGATATGTCTGGGCACTTCTACAGTGCCTTGAAAAAGTATTCATACACCTTGAACTGTTCCACATTTTTTCACATTACACCCACAAACTTAAATATATTTTTGGGGATTTTATGAGATAGACCAACACAAAGTAGCAAGTACAGTATGTGTGAAGTGAAAAGAAACTGTTACATGTTTTTCAAAATTTTTAATAAATAAAAATCTGAAAAATGTGGCATACATTTGTATTCAGCCCCCTGTACTCTGATACCCCTAAATAAAATCCAGTGTGAGCAATTGCCTTTAGAAATCACCTAACTAAATGTAAACAAATTCGTGTGTAATTTATTATCAGTATAACTACAGCTGTTCTGTGTAGGCCTCATAGTTTAGAGAACATTATTTATCAAACAGCATCATGAAAACCAAGGAACACACCAGACAGGTCAGGGATAAAGTTGTGGAGAAGCTTAAAGTGGGGTTAGACTATAAAATAATACCCCAAGCTCTGAACATCTCACAGAGCACTGTTCAAGCCATTATCCAAAGATGGAAGAGTATGGCACAATTGCAAACCTACCAAGACATAGCCATCAACTTCAACTGACAGTGCAGGCAAGGAGGCCATTAATTAGAGAAGCATCCAAGTGGCCCATGTTCACTCTGGAGGAGCTGCAGAGATTCACAGATCAAGTGGAAGAATCTGTCCACAGGACAACTATTAGTGGTGTACTCCAAAAACATGTGGAAGAAGATGCTATGGTCATTTCAAGGAGTAGGAATACTTTTTCAGTGCTCTGTAGATATGATGCCAATGGGTCCCATTTATATAAGCAATAGGTCAACATAGACAAGTAAAAAGTCAGTAACCACCCACATGTTAGTAAGAGTGATTGATATCATACTTTGTGGTGTAACCAATAGGTGAAAATTCCTTATGTGGCTAGCAAGTGAGAATAAAACTTCACTTTTATTTGTTTCACTTAAAATAATCAATGTGAAAAAACAAACACAAAGATATAAATATATATATATATATATATATATATGTGCAGTTTGGTTTCTCTTTTTGAGCATATCCGCTGTAAAGTCTGCCCTAACACTGGTACGGCGGAGCACTTGATGTTAGAAAGCCAGCCTGTCCTTGAATCTAAACCCTAGCCTAACATACACGCTAATACTATTGAAAGACCATCTAAGCTCCTCCTCTGATGCATTTCACCTAATTTGGCTTATCAGGGAGTGTGGTGGAGCAGGGCAGGACAGCATGGTTAGTCAGAGAGGCAGTGGCGGGTTGCCCAAGCATCTTCCTCTCTTATAAATGGTAAACCACAGCTATCCTCTGGAAAGCCCAACCAGTGGACCAATCTCAGGAGAGTAGGAGTGTTATAACGGATGAGGAATATGACCACCCTCCAGTGGTACCACAAGTTAGGGTGGATTTAGACGACTTTTGGCCGATTACCTGCGAATGCTCGTTCCAGATAATCTGCCCATCTAAATCTGTCACAGATCACCCGATGAATGAGCTAAATGCTTGTTTATTAAGTGATCCTGTCATTCATAGTGTTGAGCGCAAATATTCGAATCTCAAATTTTATTGCAAATATCGCCACTTCGAGAATTCGCTAATATTTTGAATATAGTGCTATATATTCGTATTCGCGAATAGTGTTGAATATTCTAATCACAAATTTATCGCAAATATATTACATTACCGTTTTTCGAAACCAAGTAAACAATGACTGGAGATCACGAATTCTCGAATTTGCTAATTTATGGCGAATATTCAGCCCAAAATTAGCAAAATATCGTGAATTTAAATATTGCTTTTGCTGCTCATCACTAGTCTTTTCATTCAAGCACATTAATCATAGTTTCTGGGCAGCAGATCATGCGGTCTAAGCAGTGATCTGCTGCCCAGAAACAATAATTCTGTATGGGGCGAGTGATCATAATAATGACCCCTCATCCTCATACTGTGAAGGAGATCTTTGCATGTAAACCAGCAGCCGACTATTGAGAAGGAACATATCCTTCCCGACAATCAGCTGTAACATTGAGCGGCGTAAACCCTTCCTCACTCAGCTGCTGTTATGAAAGCGGCCAGGAGTAAAACTCCTCTATCATCTCCAGCATGTACTCGGCATAACAAAGGTAAGCGTTCTGTCCAAGGAGACCTAGGATGCGTGTCTTCTGGCCAGGAAAACTGTCTGTAAAGCTCAAATACTACCAGGGCTATTCAATCAAAGAATAAAACAATATTACACATCTTTGCCTCAGACTGTACAGTGGTTAGGCTCAAAAGGAGACTAGGGAATGAGTAGACAACCCCAGCAACCTTATATTTGAAACCAAACCCATGTACCTATATCTTTGTGTTTGTTTGCTTGTTAGCATTGAGTATTTTAAGTGAAATAAATAAAAGAGAAGTTTTATTCCCCCTTGCTAGCCATGACCAATAGGTGACCCTTTATGTGTTTAACCCCCCCCCATCTCTCCACCATATAGAATTCTGCATCAATTTTCAATGGTTTATGGAAATTTCCATACCTGTATATATTCCATTGACCGAAGCTTGACCTGCCTCATTTGACGTTGCGCTGGATGCTTGAGTTGTACAGTTTATAGGGCACCTGTATAAATTCTGCTGTACCTTTATAACCAAGCCAGCTTCTACTAATTTGAATGGACACGAGGTGTTGGCTTTCATCCAGTCATGCTTTCAGCAGTTCATAAATGATACTGTATTTTTCCAGAACTTGCATATTAAGGGTGTGCATTTCACTTTCAACGAAAAGATAAACGCTACCCACATTCTGCTGCCAACACGGAATACAATAGAAGTAAAGAGTATGAGACGTGGTCTTCACATAAAGATAGGAAACATACATTTTCTCCAACATTCAGGAACAAAGCACGAGCTGGCCAACCCTTTCCTTTTGTTTCCCTATTGATTTGCAGCCGTCTACGATGACTCTGGACGTTTCCCAGAAGCCAGGTAGATAATATCCAAGTGACAATAAAATTGCTGCAAGCACCTGATTTGCTTTGGGTTGTTTTCTATTGATTTCTAAGAACATTTATATTTTCTGGCAACTGAAAAATTGGCTCCTAAATGAAATATCCATATTTTACACTAAGCCACATCAAACCTTTGTCCAACTTTTGTTGCAACCACTTTTATTTGAAATTGCTATAATATATCTAAATTGAAAAATGAAACAGAGTTTCATGAAAAATCTCCAATCGCTTTGTGCACACAGCTCCTATGCAGACCCATGAGTCCACATCGTTGAGAAGATCCTGCGTTCATATGTTGCTCATATGTTACCCTCTGCCCCCTTACATGGTACAAAGACCAAGAAGACAGTAGACAGATCACGATGGAATTAGTCTGTGACGGCTGGATACAGGTAGGCCTGTAAAGTAGCTGAATACACAAAATGATAAGCTAATTCCAGAGTTGAATTAATTTAGATGCTTTGGATTGGTTGCAAGAGGGTATCCACCTTACCCTCACAGTGACACCTAGGTGGTCATTATCAGGATGCTCCTGCAGACCCCTTGTATGCACAATTGTAATATGTTGCCTGGAAAAACTCACTACTGTAAATAAAATGGCCATATACATGTGAGTTATTCTCTACAGAGGTTCCTGGGACGATCATGTAAACCGCTGGCTAGAACCAGAGCATACAAGTAACAGAATAGGCATGCAAGAAGAGAGGGCCTTCTGATTGGTAGAGACCACACAGATTACATTTTAGGACTAGAGTGAGCACTTTCACTCAAATCAAAAGCTGAATTATAGATGAGATTTTTCAGCAGGAAGAGAATGGATGGCAGGAGGCTCAGAGTGGGCTAAAATGTTAAATAACCATTATTCACCTCACCAATCCCCCAATACTCTCATTGTGATCCTGCCTGGTTCCCACACTGGTTTCTACTTCCTGGCCACATCTTGACACACAGGAAATGCATGAAAATGTGCTTTTAACCAATCACTGATCACAATGGTAGCCTGCCTCATGCAGTGATTGGTTGAGCAGGCATTTCCTGTGGGTTGAGACAGGACCACGAAGTATAGACCAGTAGGGACCTAAGCAGTTCTGCTGTGGGAGCAGTGGGGATTTGAAAATATCAGTTATTTTATTTTTTAACCCCCAAGCCCACTGCCACCAATCTCCTGTGCTTATTGTTAGGAAGCGGATATGGATCCATCGTGTCACTTGAACATAATTGAATTGGGGCTACTCCTAAGGTTTCTATCAAGTGGCCCCCTGGTCTTCACCCTTTAACCCCTATATAAGAGGGTTGTGGGTTCTTCTGCAGGGGAACCACCAGGCCTTTACCTCTTGGAGTAGTCTTTATTCAGGTGACTCTGACCTATGGGGTTCAAGAGACATTGGTACTCTGCACCAAGGGATCAGATAGGACAGTGGTCAAGCTGGCCAAACAGTAGTTTACGACCACATATGGGGTGTTTTTGCAAACTACAGAATCAGGGCAACCTATATTGAGTTTTGTTTGGCAGTTAACCCTTGTTTTACTCCTGGAAAAAATTGATTATATTGGAAAATTTTCCAAAAAATAGAAATTTCAAAATTGTTTCTCCATCTGCCATTAACTCTTGTGGAACACCTAAAGGGTTAACAAAGTTTGTAAACCCAGTTTTGAATACCTTGAGGGGTGTACTTTCTTAGATGGAGTCACTTTCTTGAAATTTCTATTCTAGGGGTGCAACAGGGGGCTTTAAATGGGACATGGTATAAACCAAACCAGTCCTGCAAAATCTGACTTCCAAAACCCATATGGTGTTCCTCTCCTTCTATGTGCTCCCGTTCGGCCAAACAGTAGTTTACGACCACATATGGGGTGTTTTTGCAAACTACAGAATCAGGGCAACCCATATTGAGTTATGTTTGGCAGTTAACCCTTGTTTTACTCCTGGAAAAAATTGATTATAGGAAAAAAATTTAAAAAATAGAAATTTCAAAATTGTTTCTCCATCTGCCATTAACTCTTGCGGAACACCTAAAGGGTTAACAAAGTTTGTAAACCCAGTTTTGAATACCATGAGTAGCATTTACTGTCATGAAGTACAATATGTGACGAAAAAACAATCTCAGAACGGCCTGGGTAAGTCAAAGCGTTTTAAAGTTATGAGCACTTAAAGTGACACTGGTCAGATTTGCAAAAAATGGCCAAGTCCTTAAGGGGTTAAAGATAAGTGTACTTCTCTTTGTATTTTGTTGTTCCCATTTGCCCGTTGTTAACTAGGCCTCAGGAAGATGCTGGTTTGTTCATCTGGGAAGGAACCAGTAATCTCAGACCATGTCACTACTCCTAGGGCTATTCAGGGTTACTAGGGCCTAGGTTCTCGGTGTATGAATATTCCCACCTTCGTGGTCTATTCACACTGACAGGAGTCAGGGCTAGGTCTAGGGTTTCCTAGGTGGTAACTGTTATTCCATTTTCCCTAGCCTTGAGGCCTAGTTCCTTGTCATTTTCCTTCTGGTGTTCATCCCCTCCCTCTAAACTGTGACACCAGAGGGAACACGTATGTCCCACAGGCAGTGATAGAGAGGCCTATCTGGCAAGAAGCAGGCCACAGCTTGTATTGGGGAAGCAGAGAGCTACTCTGGCAACTATGGTGTACTGGGAAGAAGGAAATAGAGTCCAGCTAGTCTAAGCTTCTGGAACCTGGGAGCAGGGCAACAGGTGAAAAGAGTGAAGGACATGCCTACATGGAAAAGTGGAGAGGCAGCGAGCAAGGGCTGCCACCATAACACTTGTACAGGTTTCCTTCAGGTCCTCCAGTTTTCTCCTACACCTAAACCTACCTATGGGTTAATTGGCAATAGCGTGTGTGTTTGAGCCCCAATGGGAAGTAATGACAATCTGTGTACAGCGTTGCAAAATATTTTAGTGCTAAATATGCAACCTGCAATAACAAAGGGAGTTACTCTGCTAGATCTGTCACATTAACTGTGTCTCAGAATAAGCATAAAGTAAACCTGTGACATTAACTCAGTAGAGAATACGAATGTGTGAAAGAGCTGTTAACCTTAAAGAGATAGGAGGAATTTATGATTTCCCTAATGCCAGTTTTCTGGCGTAAAAAAGTTGCAGCTAAAAGCTGGCATAGATTTCCGTTTAGGCACACAAGCTGACGGGGGGGGGGGGGGCAGCGCCTTGTCATACGGGGTGATATTATAGACCAACGTAAAACGTTAGTCTGATTAAATTCCCTCATAATGTTACGGCTACTTATATACTATACAATCTGTCTATTCTGTGTACATGTTTTTAGTATTGTTGTCCTCAACAATTAATTATGAAATATTGGCGGAGATAACAGTTGATAAGACCGTGAAAAAGGCTATTTACAATGTGTAATAAATGTAAGTGTTAGATATGCCCAATTTATTTACTAACGATTTATAATATATATATAATTTTCGCACTTCACCAAACAACGGCTAATAAGCCTTTTTTCCCACTAATACAAGCAAAAAAAGAACATATAACTGCACAGCACGAGGGCAAATAAGAAGTAGAGATATTTCCTTGTAATAAACCCTGTTAAAGCTTGACGACCCAGGACGAGAATGCTCATCCTAAATGGCCGGTACATTGCACCTCAGGACGAGCATTCTTATCCTGCGGTCCTTCCTCCACCTATGTGCGCTGCTGCGATCAGCAGCTCAGATCTGGCTGTTACTGACAGCCGAATCCGTGCTACATCCACCAGCATCGGTGATAACGCCGATGCCGGTGGATTAACCCCTGTTTCAGTTTATTCGTTGTTTTCATTAAATTAAATGCTCAAAAAATGTTTTGTCTCACTCTCATTTCTTCTTGTTGCATGTTGAAGCTCTACTTGGAACCTTGCTAAGATGCAACAATGTAAAATAAGATTTTTTGCCATTTTTCAAGTGGTCTTAAACTTTTGATCAGGACTGTAGTACCAAGCTAACCATAACCTCATCCCGCAAAAAATTAGCCCCTACCTAATACAATCTCCCCCCCAAAAAAAAATATGTGGCTCAGACTATGGAGACACCAAAACATGATTTTTGTTTTAGGTATCACCGCGTCCGTGACAACCTGCTCTATAAAAATACCACATGACCTTACCCCTCAGGTGAACACCGTAAAAAATAAAAATAAGGCTTTTTTGACACCGCTTTTTTTTTGTCACCTTACATCACAAAAATGATGAACTCATCCCGCAAAAATGATACCCTACCTAAGACAATCACCCCCAAAAAAAATAATAAATATGGCTCTCAGGCTATGGAGACACTAAAACATGATTTTATTTTTATTTCAAATATGATATTATTGTGTAAAACTTAAATAAATAAAATAAATCATACATATTAGGTATTGCCACATCTGTAACGACCTGCTCTATAAAAATATCACATGACCTAACCCCTCAGATGAACACCGTAAAAATAAAATGGTGTAAAAAAAGGCAATTTTTGGTCACCTCACATCGCAAAAAGTGTAATACCAAGCGATCAAGTCATACGCACCCTAAAATAATACCAATCAAACATACATCTAATTCCGCAAAAAATGAGCCCCTACCTAAGATAATCACCCCAAAAATAAAAAAAATTGGGCTCTCAGAATATGGAGACACTGAAACATGATTTTTTTTAAGGCCTCTTTCACACTTGTTTTGTCCGGATCCGACGTGTACTCCACTTGCCGGAATTACACGCCGGATCCGGAAAAACGCAAGTGTACTGAAAGCATTTGAAGACGGATCCATCTTCAAAATGCTTTCAGTGTTACTATGGCGCCCAGGACGCTATTAAAGTCCTGGTTGCCATAGTAGGAGCGGGGAGCGGGGGAGCGGTATACTTACAGTCCGCGCGGCTCCCGGGGCGCTCCAGAGCGATCACGTCATCCATGCGCGTGGGGCGCCCTGGCGTCACTCTGGAGCGCCCCGGGAGCCGCACGGATGGTAAGTATACTGCTCCCCCGCTCCCCACTACACTTTACCATGGCTGCCAGGACTTTAGCGTCCCGGCAGCCATGGTAACCATTCAGAAAAAGCTAAACGTCGGATCCGGCAATGCGCTGAAACGACGTTTAGCTTAAGGCCGGATCCGGATCAATGCCTTTCAATGGGCATTAATTCCGGATCCGGCCTTGCGGCAAGTCTTCAGGATTTTTGGCCGGAGCAAAAAGCGCAGCATGCTGCGGTATTTTCTCCGGCCAAAAAACGTTCCGGTCCGGAACTGAAGACATCCTGATGCATCCTGAACGGATTTCACTCTATTCAGAATGCATTAGGATAAAACTGATCAGGATTCTTCCGGCATAGAGCCCCGACGACGGAACTCTATGCCGGAAGAAAAGAACGCAGGTGTGCATGAGCCCTAATTCAAAAATGTTGTTATTGTGTAAAACATAAATAAATAAATAAAGTATACATATTAGGTATCGCTGTGTTCGTAAGAACCTGCTGTATAAAAATATTACATGACCTAACCCCTCAGGTGAACGCCATAAAAAAAAAAAAAAAAAGTGTATCAAAAAAGCCTTTGGTCACTTTACATTACAAAAAGTGTAATACCAAGTGATCAAAACGTCATACACACCCTAAAATATTACCAATCAAACCGTCCTCTCATACAAAAAAAATAGACCCTACATAAGATAGTCGCCCAAAAAAATATAAAAAAAACTATGGCTTTCACAATTTGGAGACACTAAAAAAGTTTTTTTTTCAAAAATGCTTTATTATGTAAAACTGAAACAAACAAATAAAAAAAGTTGACATATTTAGTATTGTCGCATCCGTGACAACCTGCTCTATAAAAATATCACATGATCTAACCTGTCAGATGAACATTGTAAATAACAAAAAATAAAAATGGTGCCAAAACAGCAATTTTTTGTTACCTTGCCTTGTAATATAGAGCAACTAAAATAATATGTGCCCCTCAAAATAGTACCAACCAAATTGCCGCCTTATCCCATAGTTTCCAAAATGGGATTTTTTTTTTAGTTTCTACTCTAGGGGTGCATCAAGGGGTCTTCAAATGTGACATGGCAGCTTAAAATTATACCAGTGAAATATGCCTTTCAAAAACCATATGGTGTTCATTTCTTTCTTCAACCTGCCGTGTGTCTGTACAGCAGTTTACGACCACACATGTTTCTGTAAATTACAGAATCAGGAAAATAAATATTGAGTTTTGTTTGGCTGTTAACCCTTGCTTTGTTAGTGGAAAAAAAATTATTAAAATGGAAAATCTTCACAAAAATTGAAATTCTGAAATTTCATCTCCATTTTCCATTATTTCTTGAGGAACACCTAAAGGGTTAACAAAGTTTGTAAAATCAGTTTTGAATACCTTGAGGGGTGTAGTTTTTAAAATGGGGTCATTTTTGGGTGGTTTCTATTATGTAAGCCTCACAAAGTGACTTTAGACCTGAACTGGTCCTTAAAAAGTGGGTTTTGGAAATTTTCAGAAAAATTTCAAGATTTGTTTCTAAACTTCTAAGCCTTGTAACATCCCCAAAAAATAAAATGCCATTCACAAAATGATCCAAACATAAAGTAGACATATGGGGAATGTAAAGTAATAACTATTTTTAGAGTTATTACTATCTATTATAAAAGTTGAGAAATTTAAATTAGCAAATTTTAAATTTTTTACAAATTTTGGGTAAATGTGGTATTTTTTTTATAAATAAAAATGTAATTTTTTGACTCAATTTTACCACTGTTATGAATTACAATATGTGACGAGAAAATAATTTCAGAATGGCCTGGATAAGTAAAAACTTTTTATAGTTATTGCCACATAAAGTGACACATGTCAGATTTGATAAAAATGGCCTGGTCCTTAGGGTGAAAAATGGCTGTGTCCGTAAGGTGTTAATGGCTGTATAAAACAGCACTTGCACCCCAATAACAAGATCGGTTTGCTGGAATTACAGAGCCGTATGATGGCAATTTGGATCCGCAGTCAGTGCAGCAAGGTGTACTAGGATTGTTCCTATTACCGAGGCTGAAACCTCCCCTACTGAACCCTGTTCAACATAAATGCTGTGGAATGATTCCTCCCTATCCTTTCCCTACACCTTGAATGATCTTTCCCTGCACTTGTAAATCGTTTTTTTTAGCACAATTAAGTTTTTCTAGCACTGTCCCTAGCGCCTGCTAACGTCTCTCCCTGCACTAAGTACACTGGAAAATGGCAGAATCCAAGATAGCTGAGGATATTTATACGGCTGTGACATCACAGGGCTGGCTGGCTGCTGATTGGCTGCCTTATGGGCTATCCCGCCTTCCCAGAGTTCCTTGCTCCATGTTCTCACACATGCAGCAGCCATTTTAGGGAAAAATGTGATTTGTTGCCACGAAGTTCGGCTTCGGTGCAAATAGAATTTTATCTGAAATTCGGATCGAATTCCACTTCGTCAACTTCGTATCGCTCATCTCTAATTATAATTTTAGGTTTTTCAATATCATTTTAATTTTAGCAAGAAGTCTCTCTGCATATCAATAAAGAAAGCCACTCGTGAAACATGAGAAACTTCGGTATAAATATAGCTCTGTTCTCAAGTCAATGCAGATGTAAAATAGATCTGTTAGAAGGAATGGAAATAAAGCTTTTAACCCCTTCTACCACGGACCAGTTTTCATCTCCCTACCCAGGCCATTTTTTGCTAATCTGACATGTGTCCCATTATGTGGTAATAACTTTAGAACGCTTTTATTTATCCAAGCTATTCTGAGAATGTTTTCTCGTGACACATTGTACTTCATGACAGTCATAAATTTGAGTCAATATATTTCACCTTTATTTCTGAAAAAATCCCAAATTTACAAAAGAAATTGAAAAATGTTCAATTTTCAAAATTTCTATTTCTCTGCTTTTAAAACAGAAAGTGATACCTCATAAAATATTTATTACTTAACATTCCCCATATGTCTACTTAATGTTTGCATCATTTTGTAAATGTCATTTTATTTTTTGGGGATGTTAGAAGGCTTAGAATTTTAGAAACAATTCTTAAAATGTTTAAGAAAATTTCTAAAACCCACTTTTAAAGGACCGGTTCACGTCTGAAGTCACTTTGTGGGGCTTACATAATAGAAACCCCCCCCCCCATAAATTACCCCATTGTAGAATTCACACCCCTCAAGTTACTCCCTTTGTTAACCCTTTAGGTGTTCCACAAGAATTAAAGGAAAATGGAGATTAAATTTCTAAATTTCACTTTTTGGGAAGATTTTCCATTTTAATCCATTTTTTTCTTTAACACATCGAAGGTTAACAGCCAAACAAAACTCAACATTTATTACCCTAATTCTGAGGTTTACAGAAACACCCCACAAGTGGTCGTAAACTGATGTAAGGGCGCACGGCAGGGCGCAGAATGAAAGGACTGCCGCATGGTTTTTGGAAGGCAGATTTTGCTTCACTGGTTTTTAGACACCATGTCCCATTGAAGCCCCCCTGATGCACCCCTACAGTAGAAACTCCCAAAAGTGACCCCATTTTGGAAACTAGGGGATAAGGTGATACTATTTTGGGGTACATATGATTTTTAATCACTCTATATTATGTTACCCGATGGGCTCCCTCACCCTCCGCAAATCCCTTCTATTCTGCGGTCAGCGCTAATCGCGGCATAGAAGGTGTTAATCCGCCGGCATCGGCTTGTATAGCGATGCCAGCAGATACAACAGGGGCCCGGCTATCAGGGACTGCCGGGCCCCTGCAGTGATTGTGCGCGCATGAAGTGATAGTACGTCAAAATGCTGGAATGCACCTGCCGCCATGATGTACTATTATGTCATATGTCGTGAAGGGATTAACAGTTATATAGGCAGAAAGGGAAAAATGTGTGTTGTGTGTAACAGTGTTTACTGTGTGTGTAACAACACAAGTCAACAGACCTGTCACCGGCTGTTCTTTTTAAGTGTCAAGATACAGAGGTTCTCAGTCCCTTTTGGGTGTTACATTATATCTAGAGATGATCAAATCCCACGAAGTGGAATTCGTTCCGAATTTCTGAATAAATTTGATTCGCCTCGAAGCCGAATTCCTCGTGCTTCGTGTTAGCGAATCTATTTAACATGAAATAGTGTTAAAAACAAAAAAAATCATACTTACCACCTCCAGTTGCTTGTGACGGGCCGCCAGCCGCCATCTTGATTGAAGATCTTGACCGAAATCCTGTGCGTGCTACCACTTGGAACCGAACACAAGTTTGGGAAATGTTTTTTTACAGTAGTAATTAATTAATGAAGTTATTATGCGAAGTCTCGCGAGACTTCGCAAAGTATTAACTTCAGCTCATCGGAGCCAATACATTTTAATACTGTATGGAGCATTCGATCCGTACAGTATTCAAACAAAGTATTATGCAAATCAACTTCGGATGTTTTATCCGGTCGTTTTGCTCATCCTAGTGGTGACGTATGATGTTACCATGCTGGCTGGCGTAATGACGTAATCTTGCGTCGTGTGAGATTTCGCACCAGATCTTCAAGCGAGATGGCGGCAGTAAGTTTGATAAAAAAAAAAATATGTTAATTTTACACTGTTTTTACAACCAGATGCCGCCATCATGTATGAACGTGTCATCTGAGGGGTACAATGACGGCGAGCTCCCTGTCATTGCACACGCTAATTTAGCCGAATCAGTCAAATCGAACTTTTCAAAAATTCGCTCATCTCGAATTATATCTATTATTTACTTATGCTTGTTTGTTTTTTTGTTCTTGTTGTTATCTAAGGATGGGTTCATATTGCATTTTTTCCCATCCATTTAATGTATACAATATAGTGGCATCTATTCCCCATAGAGTTCCATTGTAAAAAATAGTATACATTTTTTTACCATTGTAAAAAAAAACATATACTTTTTTTTACCGAACTCTGCAGGATACAAGAACTTGGTGTGCTGCATTTTTATATGTTTTTTTTTTCCCTAACGTATACGTCAAACGGAGGCATAAAGCGTGATGTGAACCCATCGTAAATAGGTTTAAAATGGGTTTTATGATCTATCTATATAGGATACAGAGCTCCAGATCTTCTACATCACAGTCACAGTATTTTATCCTATGCATTTTGGGCTAAAAAAATTTTCATTTCTTCTGCTTTCTGCCTTTACAGTAAATCCATCAGAATGACCGTAGTGTTTTGCAGTCCGCAAATTTCAGATCTGCAAAACACGGATACCGGCCACACGTGATCCACACTTTGATTGAAAATGCGTATTCTTGTCTGCAATTGCTATGGATGCAGACAGCACACTGTGTGCTGTCCGCATCTTTTGCGGCCCCATTGAAATGAACGTGTCCGCACTATTTCCGCAAAATTGCAGAACGGATGCGGACCCATTCATACGGTCGTGTAAATGAGACCTTATCCGTATTTTCCTCATACTCAGGTTGAGAACAATTTAGCTTAAATGAATGTTTAAGTGCTGTCAGGATTTCAGAAGAAAGGGCTACAGATTGAGCCTTCAGAGCAAGTCTCCAATGGATTCACCATGAAGCAGAAAGTGAAAGCTGAATGGAAAAACTGTTTAGATTTTGTAACAACTAAATTATTTTTATTATTACAAAATAAGATTATTATTTTTTTTATCCCAAAATGAGTAGAATGCAATAGTAAAAGAAACTGCCCCAGAGGTGTCCATAGCTTTTAAATCATAAACTTCTAGTTGTCTACAGCTACCACTGGAGGGGTGGGGGGGGGGGGCCTTAGGAACTAACTAAACACAGAAATATTGTTATCATTTGGCACACTTATGTGAATGGAAACAGAGGAAACAAGAAATAATAGAAAAAAATAAATCTAAATAGATTGTACTTTTAGTAACAAAGCAATAGGGGTCCCAGAAGCTAAGCACACAAGCCCCCTCTCCACGCTAACACTTGAAGCCAAGTGCTGACAAAACTCCAGGATTTGTATTCTTGAGTTAATAATCTTACGTGCCAGAACTTTTTGAGTGTTAGAGATACCAGATTATTTTCATAACTTCTATTTGGCATTAAAGAGGTTATGTTTTATATTCTGCTTTCAGAGCCATGTCCAGGCTTGGACTGGCCCACAGGGGTACATGTGAATACCCTGGTAGGCCCCTGAGCAAGGTGGGCCCCTAGTCTCCCACCCCCTGCACAAGTGGCACATAACACAGTAGAGTTACTGCACTACATACATATATTCAATGTACAGCCCCTCAACCAGCCTATGTTCATATAAGAAACTTGATAGATTATTAAAGAAACTCCACAATTTATTATTATATACACAATCAGAGCTGATCTGACTTCTAAGTATAATGGAAAGATAGCCAGTGTCCTCTTTTCCCCAGGACCTACCTTCTCAAAGTTTCTGCTGGGACCCCCATATTTAATCATCTGGTAGCATCTTGCTGCTGTGTGAGCAGGTAATATATCAATGTACTGTATCTGTATGGTTGGCCCCCAAAATAAATTTTACTGGTGGGCCCTAGGCACCCCAGTCTGACACTGTCCATTTCCATTTGAATAGCAGCCTTAATGCCCCAATAAAAGCTTAATTGTTGCCTGAAATGCTTACCAGTTTTCCCATAACAGTTACAGTCATCTTATGTGCTAGCTGGTGTCCATATGACAGCTTTAGGGAACTCATAAATGTCAACCAGTGTCCTGTGGGGTCCTACGGACAGAGTGGAGAGGCTGGACTGGAAAGCACAGGCTGTGTCCTGCAGCAGAAGATAGAAGACATGACTTTGGTGGCCGGGCCTGCAGCTGAAGGTTGGAGGAGGGGCAGTGGGTCAAGACCCGTGGACCAGCAACAGAGGCAGGATAAGTGGTACAATACCCATGCCAAAGCGAAACAAGGGCATGGACTGCCAACATAGCAAGAAAGCCAATGAGTCCATATACCGATGACCCCACCTCAAAAGAAGAACTGAGCAGTCGGTCATTTTAGTGATGATGAGGTCTCAGTTTTGTATTATAAACTGATAGTTACACTTCATTTTCCATCCTGTGCATCACTTATAGCATGGGATGTATGAACTGTATGTTATAATTACCCTTTAAAGAGTAATCATCATTTCAAATGCCTATTCTCCACTTAACAGAATTCTCTCCTTCTACCCTGCCTCCTGAACCTATCATTCACTTTCAATTCAATGTAAAAACCCTTTCAGTGAAGCAGAGAGGAAGACAGATTACAGATTCTAACTGAGGGATCAGGTTACAGCTGCTACCTCTAGAAGTCTATGGAGATGGGGAGGTAGAGGGAGAAAGCAGCTGCAGAGTGAGGGGACACAGACACACAGAGGCCATGCTACTTTAAGCAAGTGTTTTAATATCTCACCCCAGTGGTTGATTCATGGCTGCACTAATCAGTACTGCTATATCATGTCTTCTATACTGTTTTTACTTGTGTGTAAAAGAAAATGAGAGAACGGGAATCTTTTCACTGTGTGCAGTGTATGGGAGACATCATAGCAGCTGGTTCCTGGCCACTCCAGAGATGAGCTTAAAAAAAAGCTGTTAATTTGATTAAGATCTTACAGAGAGGGAAGCATTGTGATAAATAAAGGATACATACTGTTATTCCTAATGCACAGCTCATTCTCAAGACTTTCACAATCTTTGTAATGCATACATTTACCTATTTGCTAAAACTAAACTTACTCTTCATTTATTTTTAAGTTAAGATGGTAGCTCTAAAAGTGGCTTTGATATCTCTTCCCGATCACATTTATCATCATGTCAGTAATCCATGGAATATTGAACTCCACACTACCAATAATTATCCCCATCACAAACGGTGACCTGCTACATTATTTTCCTTGGATGGCTTTTATTTTAGGTTGCCATGGCTACTGGACAGGGATATTAACAGTGATTTTGAAACTAATCAATAGTCCTTAGTTTGAAAGTGTTCTATGATTGAATGGGAAACTGTCAGTGGAGACAAACACCTTGATGTGGAGAGCATTTCATTCCAATAAAGTCTGTGACATTTTGACTCAAGTCTATGGTTGGGGCATATACTATGTGATATGTTGAACTTGACAAGTTAATTTCAATGTCTGGTCCAAAAGAGGGGGATTTTTAGAGAAAGGGCTAAGAGGAATAAGTTAAAAAAGGGTATACAATAATAAAAGATGCTCCATTGATTTCTTATAAAATACTTTGTAAAAAAATTTAACTATCAGATTTTTCTCGTGAGCATGAAAACCTAAAGGAAGAATGCATACTTACCTGCTCCCTGCCTTTCAACTCACCTGCTTTAGTCCATCTCACTTCTGTTCCCAGCTTGTCAACTTCCAGTGGAGGAGGGGGCCACATGTGCCTCTGCAGTCAATAACTACCTCAAAGATGACATGTCTTCCAAAAGGCATGTGACTCAGTGATAGGTCACCACTGCAAACCGGGAACTGAAGCATGACAGACTGAAGGAGCCAGGAACAAACAGTGAATAGCGCATATGTATGCTTCGCTCCACAGGCCTGTCAGGTGGACAACTCCTTTAAAACTTGAAAACAAGTTGGACAATGTTAGGCCTATTTTCAGCCTGAACCTCTATGTCTCAATTTCTAAAATTGGACATGATTCCAGCATTATTCCATAAAGATATGCTATGTTCAAAAGTCCTGTAGTAGTGAATGGAAGGTGGCCATGCAGGGCCTTTTACAGTCAAGTTGATGTTCATACACTACGGAGCATTTGTAAAGGCTTTGATATCACAGAAACCATGTTTAGTGCTAGAAAGGTTCAGGTGACAATGTGGATGAAAAATGCTGAAAAAATATTTTGAAACATTAATATTCAATTGTGATTTTCTTGCACCTCATTGCCTTGGACATCTTCAGATAACTATGGAACTGTGGAGATCAAAATCTACAGTCAGAAAATGTAGTGGATTTGGATACTATGTCAAGTAACAGATTTGGCTTTGGGCAACTCCTTAAAGTGTTACCTTGGCAGTCCCCTGGTTTTTACCCTTTAAACCTTGTAAAGGAATCTAAACTTTGCTGCAGGGGAACCACCTGGCCTCTACTTCCTGGAATACTCTCTGTATGTTTTTCAGTTGATCCACAGAGGTCAGATACACTGGTGCAGAACTTCAGTCATGGACAGGTTGAGTACATGGCAGGCAGAGTACAAACAGCATTGTAAATGGTCTGAGGTCCCAGCAAGCATCGAAGGGTCGATACGGAGATCGCAGGGGTCATATCAGGAATCAAAGAATCAGAATCCAGTAAATGGGCTATGGGACCTATTTCTCAGGCACCTCCCCACAGGGTAAGGTGTCTTAAAGGGGTTATCCAGTTATTGATGTAAAATTGAAAATCAGACATCATATAATACATTTCAAGCTCTTTCAAACAAAGCTAGAACCAAACCTCTACCTCACATGATTCCAGAGATTCCCCCATTCATTGCTCCAATTGCTCTGCTAGCTTTATATAAAGCGGGCAGCTCAATCTGAGTGTCCTTTCTCAGGGAGCATGTCTTTCTTTTGTAGCTCTCTCAACTCAGATGAAGGATTAAATTGAGCATGTGCAGCCTTCTCAGTAAGTAGGACAAAGAAATAAGAAAAAAAAACAGGTGGCGCTATCCAAATATATTTTATTGAATATATCAATAGCTATACTTTAATATTTAATTACATGCAATTACAAAAGTATTCAGATCCAGGTTTCAAAACTGTAGAATATTTTTCATAGGACAACCCCTTTGAGTAACCAAAGTAGCCAGTCATAGGCTGGAGCAAATTACGAGGCGTGCATACTGGAGGGAGCGTGTGGGCACCATGCAGGCACAGGATGAGAGGCTTCAGTACTTAAAATATCTGTATTCTATTTTGGACCTAACTCAACTATTTACCCCTACACAAACCACCACCAGTCCATTACCATTATGTTCTTGTTATAAGGATCTTTGACTTTGTTTAGACTTAATTTCAAATTTATTTGCTGATAGTCCAGAAAGAGCATGCAGATAAAAAGCAAAGATAAAGCTCCTCCAAAATCTAGCCTGGAAATCCTTGGATTGATATTGACACCAGTTGCGGGAGGGGAGGTAGCCGGGGCCAGAACATGTTTCTTTTGAATGGTATTTCAGATAAAAAACATTTGTAGATTTTGGCTTTCTGACTAGAAACAAGAATTTCTGTATAAACGTCTGTTTGAGGCTGGAAATCTGACAGCACCCCCACCTTCTGATTATTACCAGACTTTGAGTCTCTTGTACCGCTTGGAATTATTCTTTCAAGAAAGGTCTCATTGTACAGGAAAATGGACTCTCTTTACCAGCAGAAAGCTGTTATCTTGAAGCATGTGTTTAGAGTTAAACACAGGTTTTGCATAAAGTCTTAAAGACTGTCTGGTTTTTCGGATGCACTGAGCACATGGATACGTATCACTGGCTCGCCATCCTATATTCCTCGGATGTTGCAGATCATTTAACAGCTTCCTTGGTTGCAAGCAGAACAAAAAAAAATCTGACGTGGCAGGAAAGCGTGGCCAAATTTCTTCGCTGTGTAAGGCGTGTGTCTGTTTTTCTGGCTGGGTTGAGAAGAACTAATGAAGGGTTAGTCCTCTTATAACCACTACCGCTGCACACTCAGCAGAAATGTATTCGACAAACACCCACGGCCATAAGACAAAGGATATATTTTATGTTGTGGTAGCTCCAAGGGGATGGGATAATGGAAGAAAAAAAGAAAAAGCATAACACGACTTGACTGTTGGCCGAAGGACATGTTCTGCAAGTATTTGTTTTCAGTAGAGTAGACAGACAAGATCGACATGTACAATATCTGTTTTGGATTTTGGAAATGTAATGAAAAATATAGAACTTTAACCCTAAAAACTATTAGGGAATTTATCACGGGGTAGAATTTTTAAAGTCAGTTTTTCTTGAGTTTGCATTGCATCAAATGTATCAAGCATTGCCCATTGTTTGAGAAGTTTGGCACATCTTTAAATATGTCTAGTGATGAAACTTCAGTTTTTATGCAACCACTAGAGTGAAATGGCGACAACTGTTAAACATTTGTGCGAATTTTTAACTTTTTTAAATCTTGCCTAAACCTCAGTAATATAGCTAACCACATCCACTTTTCAAAAGTAGCAAGGGTCAATAAAGCCAAATTCTGGACCTCATTGCTTAATAAATGTACATGGGCCAGGATTAGGTCTTGAATCAAGAGGAACAGTTCAAATCACAGAAATAGTTTGAAGAGATGCAATTCTCTGTGGCAGAAGTATATTTGGGTCCTATGAGACAATAGATATTGGACATGTATATCATCCCAAAGCCCTTGATACAGCACATTGAGTAGGAGAAGATGCTGTTTAGAGAGGAGAGCCACTGTGTCTATCCTCAAAAGAGAAAGCTGAGCCCCATTGGGAACTGATTGTAGTTGTCCCACTTTAGCATGCAATCTTGACTATACGGTAGACCTGTGCAGAGGTTGGTTTGGTAAAGATGATTACAAGCACTACCACAATATCAAGGCCCCATACATGCAAATGGTAAGAGCCATTAAATGTCATAGTTAAAGATGGGCAAATTGATTCTAAAAATTCAGAATTCAACCAAATTTTTTCAAAAATGAATTTAAAAAAAGTGATTTGAATTGGGAGATTCAAAAAGAGAGACAGAGAAAGTAAGGGAGAGATGTTTCCAATCAAAGTATTTTTGATTTGGGAAAAATGGATTTGTACCAGAATCAAATCACAAGGGTAATTAGGATGTATAGGCACTGAATCGAATTTTCAGAAATTCACTAATCTCTAGTCATATATCATGTCTGTTAACGTCCATATTGCAATACGTCTGGTGGAAAACTCTACTGTAGGGACTGGTCACAGTTTTTGCATGTATGAGTGTGTAAGGCACGGGGCGTTGATAACAATCTATCCTTCACACTAAGTTTACATGGGGGAATTCCAGCCACTATGAGACATTGATCCACTTTGTAAAACGGATTTTATCAAGGCCTTGATCAAACTGAATGGAGAAGATGTGTTGTTGATGAAAATTTTGATTTTTGGTGTCTCACTAAATATGTGATCACCCAACCAATGGGAGATTAAAAAAATGGAGATTCCTCAGCAGTTGAAAACTTTTAATGGCTTACTGAAAAGTTGATGACACAATATAAAACTTTCGAGATTTTTTAAAAGATGCCTGAAGAAGAGGCCTAAATAGTCTTGATAGCTTGCAATTGTGTCATCATCTTTTCAGTTAGCCATTAAATTATCTCAACCAATGGACATTTAGTCATTGGTTGGGTGATCACGGCATGTTTACATGGGGCAGTGATTGGGAATAAGCGTTTTTTCATTTTCGATTATCAGCTTCTGTAAAAGAGCTCATAGTCATAGCTAGACTTTTCTCCCCTCAGGTAAAACACCTTCTAAATACTTTGACCAAGGCAGAAAGACTCGTTGGTGCCCCCTGGGGATCAGCCCTCTAGGTGTAACGAGTGTTTCTTATAATGCAAATACGCTAAGAAATTTCCCTAATTTGTCCCATAATTTCCGATTGTTCAGTCCTACTCCTGTCTCTTTCTCTTAGATCTCATGATTCTAATAAGGAAAATGCTGAAGCTGACATCAGGAAGCGCACAAAGACCCAGATTCCAAGCCTGAAAGCAATTAAAGTCTTGCTACTCCCTCTTGATGATGTCATCAGCACATATGGTTTTCATTTTCTCTTTCTGAAATAGCCATTCCCTTTGTTCTGTTGCTCACAAGCTACGCCAACCTCCTCCCCCGTGCTTGGTCTCATTTTAATATAAAGCAGCACGCTCAAAGCAATAAAAGAGCCACAATACTACTGTATACATGTAAAGTTAAATCAACTCTTTGTGCGCGTCAGTGGCATTAAAGTTATCAGTTCTCATGAAACATCCAGGGATTTGTTAATGATATGCTTAGGGGGAAAAAGGGGGAGGCCATAGCCAAATCAACACGTCCTCCCTGGGCGAGCTCCACCAGCCACGACCCCACTGCTTTGTCTTACAGACTGAATGTTACTACATCTGTAGCTTCATCTGTGCAGAGCAGAGGTTCCTCTTAAAACATAAACAGGAGATCAATTATTAACAATTTTCTTGCTAGAATTGAGATGGTGAAAATACTGTGAAAACACTGAAAGTTGCATTAGGCAAACCGATAAACCGATAATGTCAGCACTGGTGTGAAGTTGTACAGTACATGGCAGTTAGGGCCCCTGTTACAGATTTTCCATTGGAGTCCTAGAGTTTCATGTTATGTCTCTAGATAGATAAGAGATAGATAGAGAAATAGATAGATAGATAGATAGATGAATAGATACACATAATTTTGAAAATAGCTGACACAGCACCAGAACCATAATCATTACATAAATATAGCACCAGAGTCAAGCTCATTATATAAATACAGGACCAGAACCAAGCTCATTATACATTATACATAAATATAGCACCAGAACCGA
Source organism: Bufo gargarizans (assembly GCF_014858855.1). Taxonomy (NCBI): domain Eukaryota; kingdom Metazoa; phylum Chordata; class Amphibia; order Anura; family Bufonidae; genus Bufo; species Bufo gargarizans. Next base: position 108,773,668 of record NC_058089.1, read on the forward strand.
GCTCATTACATAAATATACAACCAGAACCGAGCTCATTACATAAGTATACAACCAGAACCGAGCTCATTACATAAATATACAACCAGAACCGAGCTCATTACATAAGTATACAACCAGAACCAATCTCATTACATAAATATAGCACCAGAACCGAGCTCATTACATAAGTATACAACCAGAAACGAGCTCATTACATAAATATAGCACCAGAACCAAGCTCATTACATAAATATACAACCAGAACCGAGCTCATTACATAAGTATACAACCAGAACCGAGCTCATTGCATAAATATAGCACCAGAACCGAGCTCATTACATAAATATACAACCAGAACCGAGCTCATTACATAAATATACAACCAGAACCGAGCTCATTACATAAGTATACAACCAGAACCAAGCTCATTACATAAATATAGCACCAGAACCGAGCTCATTACATAAGTACAGCACCAGAACCAAGCTCATTACATAAATACAGGACCAGAACCAAGCTCATTATACATTATACATAAATATAGCACCAGAACCGAGCTCATTACATAAATATACAACCAGAACCGAGCTCATTACATAAATATAGGACCAGAACCGAGCTCATTACATAAGTAAAGCACCAGAACCAAGCTCATTACCTAAATACAGCACCAGAACCGAGCTCATTACATAAATATACAACCAGAACCGAGCTCATTACATAAGTATAGCACCAGAACCGAGCTCATTATACATTATACATAATATAGCACCAGAACTGAACTCATTATACATTATACATAAATATAGCACCAGAACCGAGCTCATTATACATTATACATAAATACTGCATCAGAACCGAGCTCATTATACATTATACATAATATAGCACCAGAACTGAACTCATTACATAAATACAGCACCCTATGTCCTAACACAAACTCCTCTCAGTGCCACATACTATGTCCTGAATATAATAGCAGCATACACTGTCCACCAAATACAATCATGTCACATATTTTGGCCCCTGCAAATAATGCACCACAAGCAGTGCCCATAATAGACAGTGCCACACATTCTATCCTCCTATGCATAGTGCCACGTGCTCTGTGCCCCCCATACTTTATGCCCCCTGATCTGTGGCCTCGAAAACAGCACACACACTATGTAACTCTCACCTTTCCGCAATTCCACAAAGTTGTCCAGTGATGTAGTCCTGACCTCTCTTCAGGACAGCACCTGTGGAAGGTCGCAGTGGGATGATGTCACAACAGAACGCCAAATGGCAGGGAACCAATGGCGACTCTAGGAACAATATATAGTGGGGGGCACAAAGATACCACAGTCAAAAATGGGGGGGCAAAAACAAAATAAGTATATATAAATAAGATTACAAAATACGAGATAATTGCGGTATGCAGGGATACATTTATAATAAAACAATTTACTTACAAAAGAAGCTATTCCGTCCTCTGCTTGCTTCCGCAGATTCTTTCCCCTTCTTTCTGCCTCTCGTCAGTGCGCAGGCGCAGTGTTTTGGTGGATCTGTGGAAGACACACTGTTATGGGGGCATCTGTGGATGACATTGTTATTATGTCTCTCATTAGCCCTCATTATGCCTCTCATCACTCCCATATCAGCCCCCATGGCTCTCATTAGCCCCCATATCAGCCCTTATGCCTCATTAGCCCCCATTATTCCTCTTATTAGCCCCCATTATGCCTTTTATCACCCCCATATCAGCCCCCATGCCTCTCATTGGCCCCCATATCAGTCCTTATGCCTCATTAGCCCCCATTATAAGCCATTATGCCTCATTAGCCAACATTATGCCTCTTATTAGCCCCCACATGCCTAATTAGCTCCCATATTCCTCATTAGCCCCCATTAAGTCTCTAATTAGCCCCCATTATGCCTCTCATTAGCCCCTATTATGCCTCTTATTAGCGCCCATATGCCTCATTAGCCCCCATTATGCCTCATTACCCCTCATTATGCCTCTTTAGCCCCCATATGCCTCTAATTAGCCCCCATATGCCTCCAATTAGCCCCCAATGTGTCTCTCATGATTAGCATCTATTATGCCCCCAGCAGACACATTTTTTATAAAATAAAAAAACACTTACCTCTCCTGCTCCTGGACGCCGCCTGCAATTTTCTCTCTCCTCAGTCGACTGTGCTCTGAACTGGCACGCACAGTGTGAGGTCACAGAGCGCCCTTACGCTGTGCGCAGCCCTGAACAGCCGACAGCCTAGGACCAGGAAGTGGTAAGTACACAGCGTTTACCGCTTCCTGGTCCTTCGGTACTAATGTGCGCTTCCATAATGGAAGCGCTCATTAGTATTCACCGGCCTGCTTTGGGGGAATCAGCGGGGGGGGGGAAATAATAACATAGGGGGGCAATTGCCCTCCCTCGCCCCCCTGTAGCGACGCCACTACAGGGAACCGATGGTTCCCTTGTCCAGAAGCATTTGTGGACACAGATACAATTGAGTGAAGGGGCACCTTGAAACTTTTTGACCTAGTGCCCAGGAGAGGGGACCGTCCAGCCCCATATTCAGGAGTGAGGGTTGATGCATCCTGGTCGCACACCGCTAAGGCCGGCCTTGGAAAAAGATTTAAAGTCATATCTCTATATTGACACTTTTTAAAGAATGAAATCAATCTTAAAGTTTTATTTGTTGATTTTCTTTCAAACTCAATATATGTATACAATGTAATAGTCTTGTAGACTCTTTCTTAGGTCAATTAAGCCCAGAGCAGCAGACTGTAGACTCAGCTCGAAGAAGAAAACTAAACCCGTCCTGGACAATGAGCGAACATCAGGGGACTTTACTGTTTGTTTTTCAGCCGCTCAGGGGAATTCATCTTTCCAGAGCAAATCCTATTTCCTCGCTGCTGCGTCTGATGCTCTGACTTCACAGCTGCGGATACAGAAATGCAAAGTGATCATAATAAGATTTATTTGGACTTCAGTCGCATTTATATCCCCCATATTTCCTTTCCAAGGGTCTGTGACTAACCCATGTCAGGCGACCCGAACAGTGAAAAATGTATTTCATTAATGGCATCTATTTATTTCCCACAGTTAATCATTTTGTAGGGGATTTAGCAGATTTCGTGTTTTAACGTTAGTGCCCGCTCCGTCTGGCAGCGAGATGAATGACTGCATTCTCCTGAACCAGAAAATGCTGGAAAGATGAATTACAATGAGAAGCCATCATCGCCTCTGTTATTAGAATAGGACATAATGGTGGGGGGCTGAAAGGTGTGCAGAGGCCGGATCCCGATCCTCATTATTCCTGTGTTCCCCATTTGCTTCCATAGGATTTGGAGGCAGTTTAATTGACATATCATAAGTGGAGATGAATTATGGTAAGACGTGTGAAAATCAATACCTGGCATCTGAATGTGTGTGCCGTGTAATTCCCCTGCAACGGCTCCGACAAGTGCCGGCGAAATCATTGCAAAGTGCCTTCGAATATTGACATTTAAACTGGAGATGCAAATTCCTGCCGAGTCCCTGAGCAGCGTCTTGGTTGCTGCACAGCAGGCCTGCGAGATTTGTGTATAAACCTCCGATCATCAGCAGCTTAGTATGAAGAGAAAGTATTCACAGGTGTCACCAAGTGTCTGCCGATCATCATCACGTAATGAAGTGGGGATCACTCCTGCTAAACCCTGTAGTATCTGCCAAATATCTGGTCCCACAGTCCAAATTATCTATCTATCTATCTATCTATCTATCTCGGTATGTCTATCCATCCATCCATCTATCTATTATCTATCTATCTCCTATTATCTATCTATCTATCTATCTATCTATCTATGTATCTATCTATCTATCTATCTATCTATCTATCCATCCATCTATCTATTATCTATCTATCTATCTAGCTATCTCTTATCTATGTATCTATCTCTCTATCTATATCGGTCTCTCTATCCACCCATCCATATCTATTTGTCTGTCTATCTATCTATCTATCTATCTATCTATCTCGGTCTGTCTATCCATCCATCCACTCATCCATATCTATTTGTGTATCTATCTACTGTATCTATCTATCTACTGCATCTATCTATCTATCTATCTATCTATTTATCTATCTACTGTATCTATCTATCTATCTACTGCATCTATCTATCTATCTAGAAAAAAGCAAAATTGGGCAGCACAGCGGTTTTCTGCGTAGATATGGAGTGCCTGAGGATGAGGGGGCGATCCTTCTCCAAACAATATAAAAATTAAGAAATTCCACAGCACATCCAGGGAGTAAAATCAAAACCGAACCTGTATAAACATGCACACTGCACCAGTATATTTGTCACTGCTTGAGAAAGGTCCCAGCAAGTGGACCGAAACATCGCGTGTCTGGTGAATAAAGCTATCACTTTGATTTTACTCCCTGGATGTGCCGTGGAATTTCTTCATTTATATCTATCTATCTATCTATCTATCTGTTGTGACACAGTGAAGGGTATTGTCTGGTAAAACAGATATTTTCCCCCCAGAGTGTGCTGCTGGACTGATTGGCGGCCAGGTGGGGTCAAACACCAGACTGGATCTCAGGTGCCGGCCCGGTTTTTTGGCAACACCTAGCTGCCTTTAAAAGACAGCTGGGGTCAGCAGAGGGGATCTCTGTGTTGGGATCTGAGGCTTGTGCCGAGTTGGACGGCTGAGAACCGGGTGTAGGGGAAACAGGCCTTCTAAAGCCTGTTTATAGACTTGACGAGGCAGAACTGCCAACATTGTGTGAACTAACACCCAGGAGATAAGGTGACTTTTTTGCTTTAGGAACTTTTCGTGTGTGTAAATTAACACCAAAGACTGCAAAATGCCGTGTTGTTTTATGCAACTGCCGCAAGTGTGAATATACACTGAAGTTTGAGTTAAGAACTTGTCTTTTGCCTCTGTACTGCATCCACTTACCCTATCTACCAGAGAGAAAACCCCACAATTGGTGGAGGATGCGTGCAATCGCAGTGAGGCTGGCGTAAAACCGTAAATATTTTTGTTGCATATTTTTTTTCCGGGCACTGTTGTATTTCCTGGGTAAAGCCTGTTAAGTTGCAACCAGCATCACAGGACAAGATGTAGGAGATCATGAAGCAGCTGGTGCAGGCTAACTTAAGGCACGAACAGGTGATGGCACAGCAGCAGGAGACGAGCCGACAACTGCAGAAGGATAATCAGCAACAGCAAGAAACCATAATGCTTGGAAAGAAGTTCGCACAGCGATTCCCAAGATGGCACCAATGGATGACGTTGAAACCTACCTGGCAGTGTTCGAGAAGGTGGCCATGATGGAGAGTCTACCCCGAGACCAGTGGGCTGAGGTCATCGCTCCGTTCCTGGCATCCGGACCCCAACAGGTTTACTTCGATTTACTGGACGAGCAAGCGGCGGACTACCTATAAGGTCAAGGGTGAGATCCTAGCGAGACTGGGGGTGAATGTGTTGGTCCGGGCCCAGCAGGTGCATCAGTGGGGGTTTAACCCGGCTGAGCCAGCATGACCCCAGTATTATAATTTGCTGCATCTCTTGCAAAAATGGCTACCGCCTGACGTACTGCTGCTATGCTGGACCGTATTGTAGCTGACAAATTCTGGAGGGCATTGCCACCACACTTCCAGCGTTGTGTTGGCCAGACGTCTCCTACTAGTGCCCTAGAGATGGTGGACCTGGTTGAATGGCATGGGGCTACTGAGGAACTCAAGGGGGGAACTCTGGGGAAGGGTGTAACAAAATCCAGAAAATCCCCCCCCCCCCCAGACCCAGTGGCCTGAGCTGAGAAAGACACACACGATTTTCCCATTGGGGATCGGAACCCAATAATATTCTGGCAGTGTCATGAGACCGGCCATGTATGGGCCGACTGTCCCCACCTGGTCGAGCCCATTCACGTAAACTTTGGGTATCAACAGTCATGGTATGCCAGAAGGGTCGGTATGTCAGATACTCCAGAAACTCTCAATAATGAACCTTTGTGTCAGGTAGAGGTGTAAGTCACTCCCGTGGTGGCTTTTCTGGACTCATTGAGTTGGGTGACCCTTGTGAGGGCTTCCCTGGTGCAACCCACCGAGTTTACGGGCCGGAAAGTCGAGGGTGCTCAGCGTACATGGAGATTTAAAAGAGTACCCCACTGCTCTGGTGTCCCTAAGCATGTGTACCGGCAGGCGAATCCATGAGGTGGACGTAACCACGAGCATGCACTATGACTTGATATTAGGAAGAGACTTTCCGTTGTTCCCAGCCCTGTGGCTGGCCATTGTACATACTGATCCCCGAGAGATAGGGAAAAATCCAGTAGCAAGGCCTGGCCCTATTCAGGTGTTAGAGCACAGGAATCCCAAGGTGGAGGGGCCCACGGTAGGTCTGGTGGATGAGGGGGAGACAACCCCACGGAATAGGATAGGTAGGGAACATAGGAAGATAGCTAAGCAAGCCCAGAGTCGGACTTATAATCGAGCATCTGGGGTCCATAACTTTAGCCGCCTGTGGGCCGCCTGTGGACAGTAAGTTCTGAGCTAGGTGGAAGCGGCCCTACGAGGTACTCAAGAAATTTGAGATGTAAACTACAAGGTACACCAGTCAGGGCAGCGAAAGCCGGAGCAGGTTTACCATGTTAATTTACTCAAACCTTGGAAAGATAGGGAAACCTGTACTGAAGATAGCCTGTGGCTGGGTTTACTAGGCGAGGAGGCTCCGGCCCCTCTGTCTAATGCAAGCGAAGCGGTTGCCACAGTAAAAATTACTGACAGCCTCTTCTCTAAACAGGCTCAGAAAGCCAGGGAGTTTGTTAGTCGGAACACGGATGTGTTCTCGGCCTCCTTGGATGCACTTCCACAATTTGGCATGACATTGTCACTGAGCCTCAGGCGAAAGTCTGGCTAAAACCATACCGGGTACCCGAGGTTCGGCGACAAGCCACAGTAGAACACAGGGCAGGTTGATTTCAGGGAAATTCAGATGCCCTGTGCCGGGTGCACTGTTTGGCATGTGTTCAGCCATTCAGGGTTGAACAAAGGGGGGGGGGGGTGGTATGTGACACAGTGAAAGGTATTGTCTGGGATAAACTGGTATTTTCCTCCCAGTGTGTGCTGCTGGACTGATTGGCGGCCAGGTGGGGTCAGGTGCCGGTCCGGGGTTTTGGCAACACCTAGCTGCCTTTAAAAGACAGCTGGGATCATCAGAGGGGATCTCTCTGTGTTGGGATCTGAGGCTTGTGTCGAGTTGGACGGCTGAGACCCGGGTGTAAGGGAAACAGCCCTCCTAAAGCCTGATTATGGACTTGACGAGTCAGAACTGCCAGCAGGGTGAGAACTTACATCCAGTAGATAAGGTGACTTTCTTGCTTTATGAACATTTTGTGTGTGTGAATTAACACCAAAGACTGCAAAGTGACGTGTTGTTTTATGCAACAGCCGCAAGTGTGAATAAACACTGAAGTTTGATTTAAGAACTTGTATTCTGCCTCTGTACTGCATCCTCTTACCCTATTTACCAGAGCAAAACCGCACACAATCTATCTATCTATCTATCTATTTATTAATCTATCTATATCTGTTTGTCTATCCATCCACCCATCCATATCTATTTGGCTATCTATCTATACGAAAATAATGAGGCAACACTCCAATTGTAGAGATAAGGTGTGAGACTCTTTTAATATCCCTTGTGCAACGTTTCAGCCCAACTCATTGGGGCCTTTGTCAAGCCAACAGATGATGTCAAATACAAGTATATATACCCATAGTGATTAGTGATCACATAATTACTTGATTGATTGCTAATAATCAAAATAGTGTCAAATTCTATACAAACCGTGATTCAAAATACATGACATTAATATCTAAAGTGTTACAACCTGAATGGTATAACATACATGTCAACCAGTAAAAAATCTATAATATAATCTGAAGGTGTCGGCCCTCTACAGAATAATGAGGGGGGAGTTGCAAAGTGCAATGAGGAGAAAGCAAAGCTATAAAATATTTTTTTCTCCACTGTATTCACTGAAGAAAATAAACTGTCAGATAAAATGCAGAATGTAAAAGTTAATTACCCATTAAAAGTGCCCTGTCTGACCCAGGAAGAAGTACAGCGGCGTCTTAAAAAGATTAAAATAGACAAATCGCCAGGACCATATGGCGTACATCCCCGTATCCTAATAGAATTATGTAATGTCATAGCCAGACCCTTATTTCTGATATTTAAGGACCCTATACTGACAGGGAGTGTTTCAAAGAATTTGGCACATAGCAAATGTGGTGCCAATATTTAAAAAGGGTCCAAAAACAGAGCCCGGAAACTATAGGCCAATAAGTTTAACATCTGTCGCGGGTAAACTGTTTGAAGGTTTTCTAAGAGATGCTATCTTGGAGTACCTCAAGGAAAATAAGCAAATTACGCCATATCAGCATGGCTTTATGAGGGATCGGTCATGTCAAACTAATTTAATCAGTTTCTATAAGGAGGTAAGTCCTAGACTTGACAGCGGCGAATCAATGGATGTCATATATGGACTTCTTCAAAGCGTTTGACACTGTACCACATAAAAGGTTAGTATATAAAATGAGAATGCTCGGACTGGGAGAAAACGTCTGTATGTGGGTAAGTAACTGGCTCAATGATAGAAAACAGAGGGTGGTTATTAACGGTACACACTCAGATTGGGTCACTGTCACTAGTGGAGTACCTCAGGGGTCAGTATTGGAGAAGTCACTGTCACTAGTGGAGTACCTCAGGGATAAATATTGGACCCTAATATAGATACATCTAATATAGATTTGATAATTCTAGCAATCTCAAATTTTGGATCATGAGATAAACGCTTGTAAACTTCACTGTCACTGAGTTGTTTTTCAATCTCAGAAATATACCAAGATGTGTCCATAACAACAAGATGGTCAGATTGTCATTATTACACAATTGAGTCAAGGCTTCAAGATCATCAGTGGACACATTCGGATGTTTAAAACGGTGTCTCCATTGATTTTGATTTTAAATTATCAATCTCAAAGGTGACCGCCTTAATGAATGTGTCCAGTGCTGGTACATTCACCTGTGGACTGAAATCACTCCGTATGTAGATTGAATTTCTTAGGAGTGAGTTCAGGGGCCGTATCACAATTAACGTAATCTCTCACATGACATTGTTCTGGAGGGGATAGGCCACTGCCTACATCTTTTTTTTTAGACCCAGGCCCGGCACCGACAGGACCAGACGAGGAGGTAGGAGACAACACAAGTGGAGGAAACACGAAGGAACAGCGAGCACTGAAACAGAGAACTTTGCGCAAGAAAACACGTCAGTAGACATCGGACTTGCTACATCTGTAAAGACAGCAGCGGTAAATAACTCTTTATTTTGAATCACAAATGAAAGTTCTTAACAAAGGGTTATCATTCTTTCCTACTAGTAAGACTCATTGGTTTCAATTAGAAATTGATTTACAGTGTTTATTTCGTAACATCAGACTTAAGATATGGTTTTCAGGACAATGTCATGTGAGAGATTGCGTTAATTGTTATACGGCCCCTGGACTCACTCTTAAGAAATTCAGTCTACATATTAGGAGTGATTTCAGTCCACAGGTGAATGTACCAGCACTGGTCCATTTTAATCAGTAATCTCAAACATATTAATGAACTCACTGTTCCTCCACTTATGTCATACCGAAGTCCTTCGAATTTGTGTGATAAACTTGTTAAAGCTGATGTCATTGTAAAGAAGAAGGTACAGACATATATAGGGTCTAAAAGGATGGGATGTTATACCTGTTTGAGTTGGGTGAACTGTACTTATATGTTGAAGGGTGATACATTCATTCACCCCACTCTGGGTACACATTTTGATATACGCAATTTTTTTACTTGTGACCGCACATTTGTGGTGTATCTCCTTCAATGCCCGTGTGGCCTACTCTATGTTGGTGAGACCACTTGGGACTTGAAGACGAGACTAAACCAACACAGATACACTATTTGACAAAAAAAAAAGACTTGCTAGTTCCTAAATATTTTGTTGAGTCCGGACATAAAGAAAAAGATTTGAAATTTAGAATCATCATGTTCCACCATTACGAAGAGGAGGTGATAGAGAATTCATTCTCAAGCGGAGAGAGCTCCAATGGATTCATCATTTACAGACCCTTAAACCCAAGTGCTTGAACACTGAGTTCAAATAGAGCCTCTGTAAGTGAGATACAGGGATCTGCTACAGTCCAGTGTGGTTGAATTTCCACATCATGACAACATGTGGGATATTATGTATGATGTCATCTATATCAATTTTTACTAAGTTACTAATCTACCCTTTTTTTTCTTTATTTTTAGAACCACGTCATCTTTGTCAACTAGTCATCTCTACATCCTGATGGTTCCGTCTTGTGATCCTTGGCATTCTAATTTGTATTCTCTGTTATTCTGGTCTGGCTTTCTGGGAGCTACTATATGTCGTTTTACTATATTATGCTTTCTAGGATTCCCAATGTGTGTTATCACCTTCATTGGTGTATACACTTTTCATATAGGGAGATTGGGACAAGAATTTAGCCCCTTGGGGTTGGACAAGGAATTTTGCCCTTCTTCTTTGGCACCATAACAGGTGGTGCAGATGTGGCCATAGCCAGATGAACTTCTGCATACCCAATCCCGTTGTCTCCCATATATATATTGAGAGTGGGAGTTGTTTGGACATTGATTATGTTCAACATCTCCCTCTCTGCCTCACTATGTACTTTATCCACATTGCGCTGGAACCTGCATATTTATTTTTTCATAATGTTTCCAACATTTCTGTTTATACACAATGTAAACACCATTTTAACCTTTTGGCTGACCTTGCGTGTTTTTGTTTTGTTCTTTTATTTCCCAGTATCGCCACATCAGTCTGCATTTTTGTTTGCATTTACTTGCCACTGGGTCATATGGCTGTAACTGCCTGCGTGCTCCCGTGACAGTCCCTCCCCTCCCTTCCCCAGACGCGGCCGTGTTTCCTAGGAAGTGCTTGCGTAATGTTAGTCATGTGAGGACGCACCTGGGTCATGTGACCCGCGTTTCGGTGGGCGATGGTTTGGGACTGCGCGGATGCCGGGGCACGCGCAGTGGTATGCCCTGAATGCTATGGCTCACACTGGAACCACCAACGAGGTAGTAGATGTTGGTAATTTATTTAAACCAGCTGTTGCTCTGCTTTTATTAAACATACCTCACTTCTTCACAGTAGGTGTTAATTGGATAATCATGCACTATGCATACATCTGTCCATCCAGTTCGGCCTGTTATCCTGCAAGTTGATTCAGAGGAAGGCAAAAAAATAACTGTGAGATAGAAGCCAATTTTCCCCACTTAAGGGGAAAAAAATTCCTTCCCGACTCCAATCAGGCAATCTGAATAACTCCCTGGATCAGCGACCCCTCTCTAGTAGCTATAGCCTGTAATATTATTACGCTCCAGAAATACATCCAGGCCCCTGTTGAATTCCTTTATTGTACTCACCATCACCACCTCCTCAGGCAGAGAGCTCCATAGTCTCACTGCTCTTACCGTAAAGAATCCTCTTCTATGTTTGTGTACAAACCTTCTTTCCTCCAGACGCAGAGGATGTCCCCTCGTCACAGTCACAGTCCTGGGGATAAACAGATGATGGGAGAGATCTCTGTAGTGACCTCTGATATATTTATACATAGTAATTAGATCTCCCCTCAGTCGTCTTTTTTGTGAATAACCCTAATGATAATCTTTCAGGGTACTGTAGTTGCCCCATTCCAGTTATCACTTTAGTTGCACTCCTATGTACCCTCGACAGCTCTGCTATGTCTGCCTTGTTCACAGGAGCCCAGAACTGTACACAGTACTCCATGTGTGGTCTGACTAGCGATTTCAAAACTGATAGGACTATGTTCTCATCACGGGAATCTATACCCCTTTTGATGCAACCCATTATCTTATTGGCCTTGGCAGCAGCTGCCTCACACTGTTTTTTGCAGGTTAGTTTGCTGTTCACTAAAATTCCTAGATCCTTTTCCATGTCAGTGTTACCAAGTGTTTTACCATTTAGTATGTACGGGTGACTTGCATTATTCCTTCCCATGTGCATAACCTTACATTTGTCAGTGTTAAACCTCATCTGCTACTTATCTGCCCAAGCCTCCAATCTATCCAGATTCCTCTGTAGCAGTATACTGTCCTCTTCCGTGTCAATTACTTTACACAGTTTAGTGTCATCAAAAATTTTACTGTGCAAGCCTTCTACAAGATCATTAATACATATATTGAAGAGAATAGGGCCCAATACTGACACCTGAGGTACCCCACTAGTGACAGTGACCCAATCTGAGTGTGTACCATTAATAACCACCCTCTGTTTTCTATCACTGAGCTAGTTACTTACCCACATACAGATGTTTTCTCCCAGTCCGAGCTTTCTCATTTTATATACTAACCTTTTATGTGGTACAGTGTCAAATGCTTTGAAGGAGTCCAAATATACGACATCCATTGATTCGCCGCTGTCAAGTCTAGAACTTACCTCCTCATAAAAGCTGATTAGATTAGTTTGACATGACCGATCCCTCATAAACGCATGCTGATATGGCGTTATTTGCTTATTTTTCTTGAGGTACTCCAAGATAGCATCTTTTAGAAAACCTTCAAAACCTTTACCCACGACAGATGCTAAACCTACCGGCCTATAGTTTCCAGGCTCTGTTTTTGGACACTTTTTGAGATCTGGCACCACATTTTCTATGCGCCAATCCTGTGGAACACTCCCTATCACTATAGAGTCCTTAAATATCAGAAATAAGGGTCTGGCTATGACATTACTTAATTCTTTTAGGATACGGGGGTGTACGCCATCTGGTCCTGGCGATTTGTCTATTTTAATTTTTTTAAGACGTCGCTGTACTTCTTCCCGGGTCAGGCAGAACACTTTTAATGGGGAATTTACTTTTACATTCTGCATTTCATCTGACAGTTTATTTTCTTCAGTGAATACAGTGGAGAAAAAAACATTTAATAGCTTTGCTTTTTCCTCATCGCTCTCTGCAACTCCCCCATCATTACACTGTAGTGGGCCAACACCTTCAGATTATAGTATAGATTTTTTTGCCGGACGACATGTATGTTATATCAATCATGTTTTAACACTTTAGATATTAATGTAATGTATTTTGAATCACGGTTTGTATAGAATTTGACACTATTTTTAATTTTACAAAGTCCCCAATGATTGGCCTGAAACGTTGCACAAGGGATATTAAAAGGGTATCACACCTTATCTCTACAATTGGAGTGCTGCCTCGTTATTTTCATTTGGATTTATCTGTGGACTTTTCTGCCTGTTGTCCAAGAGGGATTGCACCCATACCTACAAGTCCGCTGTGCTGCTGCTGCTGCTCTTTGTATCTTTTATCTGTCTATATATCTATCTATCTATCTACCATCTAGGCAACTTGAAGCTCCAGGGCCCCAAAAATACAAAATCTGTAAAGGACCCCCAACTACCACTAATAATACTAGCAATGTTTTGTATCACAGAGGGTCTTTTATGCCTCCTCAGTAATTCCTGCTTCTCTACACTTTATCATCATTCTTCTACTTGACTCTACAAGAGGCTCCCTATGGTTTAGGTCCCGGATACTTAGAGTTTAACCACAGTCTCAAAGTATCTTATAGATTAACATGAAATGTTTCCGCATCAGCAACCTTAGAATACTGCACTCTGCTGTCCCTTTAGTTAAAATTAAAAGAAAGAAAGATTTTCTTATGTATTTAGTGTTATCCAGTTGGGTCCTCTGGGAAGCAGCCAAGACTGTTTTAGTACATTCCTTCACAGAGGAGAGGACATAAATGCTGAAATCATTGCATTCCTTACAAAAACACAGACAGATGCTGCAAATGCAGTTTGGGATGTTATAAAGGACCAAACATATCTGGCTGCAGGGCAACAAAGAGCGAGACAAGCCGAAAAAGTGACTGCTTAATAAGCAATGCAGAGGCGGCGTGTCGACATAATCCGCTCCCTTCATTCCACAAGGCTATTTTATTGTTTCTGCTTCCCAAAACTTTCTATCTTATGCCGAACATTGTCATTGCCTTCTAATGCACCAACATATGGCCTGAGGTTTATGTCTGAATTACGTCTTTGGCTATTAACCTGTCCATAACCCAAGCCTAGAAGCCTGATGGGTCGGGCACTTTAAACATTTCCTTTGCTATTTTTGCAGTGTTTGAATAGATGACTTTTCAATATGTGCTACTTTTTATAGAATTATTATTCAGTTATGTCGTATTTATGTTTTTTACATTGTATATAATTTTACTTCTATTATTCTGTCTCATATTATTGAAAGCTGTAAAAGACATGACATGGAAAAGCATAATGGGCCAGATTGTGTCTGCACCTAGAATGTGTCAAAGAAGTGGATCAAACTGGCGCAATTTGGGGGAATTTGGCGCAACTAGGGTTTAGAAATTTTGGTCCAGATTTACTAATTCTGCAGAAAAATTGGAGTGATTTTGGTTGTTTTATTGGAGGACTAGGCTCTTGTGCCATTTTATATGGAGATATGCATTAAGCCTGGCAAATTGTATTTACTATGGGTTTAGACAAGGGGTTTGTGGGCGAGGCTTCATTTTCAGCCTGATTTATCATAGCGACTTTTTGAACCAAAAGGTCTTAAGTAGAGTTGAGCGAACACCTGGATGTTCGGGTTCGAGAAGTTCGGCCGAACATCCCGGAAATGTTCGGGTTCGGGATCCGAACCCGATCCGAACTTCGTCCCGAACCCGAACCCCATTGAAGTCAATGGGGACCCGAACTTTTCGGCACTAAAAAGGCTGTAAAACAGCCCAGGAAAGAGCTAGAGGGCTGCAAAAGGCAGCAACATGTAGGTAAATCCCCTGCAAACAAATGTGGATAGGGAAATGAATTAAAATAAAAATTAAATAAATAAAAATTAACCAAAATCAATTGGAGAGAGGTTCCATAGCAGAGTCTTCATGTCAGCAGAGAATTAGTCTGCATGTCATAGCAGAGAATGAGGCTTCACGTCAGCCACCACTGCAACAGTCCATTGGCATATATTTAGGCCCAGCACCCAGGCAGAGGAGGGAGGTCCCGTAACAGAGAATCTGTCTTCATGTCAGCAGAGAATTAGTCTGCATGTCATAGCAGAGAATGAGGCTTCACGTCAGCCACCACTGCAACAGTCCATTGGCATATATTTAGGCCCAGCACACACACAGGCAGAGGAGAGAGGTCCCGTAACAGAGAATCTGGCTTCATGTCAGCAGAGAATCAGTCTTCATATCATAGCAGAGAATCAGGCTTCACGTCACCCACCACTGTAAGAGTCAATTTTCATAAATTTAGGCCCAGAACCCAGGCAGAGGAGAAAGGTCCCGTAACAGACAATCTGGCTTCATGTCAGCAGAGAATCAGTCTTCATATCATAGCAGAGAATCAGGCTTCACGTCACCCACCACTGTAAGAGTCAATTTTCATAAATTTAGGCCCAGAACCCAGGCAGAGGAGAAAGGTCCCGTAACAGACAATCTGGCTTCATGTCAGCAGAGAATCAGTCTTCATATCATAGCAGAGAATCAGGCTTCACGTCACCCACCACTGTAAGAGTCAATTTTCATAAATTTAGGCCCAGAACCCAGGCAGAGGAGAAAGGTCCCGTAACAGACAATCTGGCTTCATGTCAGCAGAGAATCAGTCTTCATATCATAGCAGAGAATCAGGCTTCACGTCACCCACCACTGTAAGAGTCAATTTTCATAAATTTAGGCCCAGAACCCAGGCAGAGGAGAAAGGTCCCGTAACAGACAATCTGGCTTCATGTCAGCAGAGAATCAGTCTTCATATCATAGCAGAGAATCAGGCTTCACGTCACCCACCACTGTAAGAGTCAATTTTCATAAATTTAGGCCCAGAACCCAGGCAGAGGAGAAAGGTCCCGTAACAGACAATCTGGCTTCATGTCAGCAGAGAATCAGTCTTCATATCATAGCAGAGAATCAGGCTTCACGTCACCCACCACTGTAAGAGTCAATTTTCATAAATTTAGGCCCAGAACCCAGGCAGAGGAGAAAGGTCCCGTAACAGACAATCTGGCTTCATGTCAGCAGAGAATCAGTCTTCATATCATAGCAGAGAATCAGGCTTCACGTCACCCACCACTGTAAGAGTCAATTTTCATAAATTTAGGCCCAGAACCCAGGTAGAGGAGAAAGGTCCCGTAACAGACAATCTGGCTTCATGACAGCAGAGAATCAGTCTGCATGTCATAGCAGAGAATCAGGCTTCACGTCAGCCACCACTGCAACAGTCCATTGTCATAAATTTAGGCCCAGCACCCAGGCAGAGGAGAGAGGTCCCGTAACAGAGGATCTGGCTTCATGTCAGCAGAGAATCAGTCTGCATGTCATAGCAGAGAATCAGGCTTCACGTCAGCCACCACTGCAACAGTCCATTGTCATAAATTTAGGCCCAGCACCCAGGCAGAGGAGAGAGGTCCCGTAACAGAGGATCTGGCTTCATGTCAGCAGAGAATCAGTCTGCATGTCATAGCAGAGAATCAGGCTTCACGTCAGCCACCACTGCAACAGTCCATTGTCATAAATTTAGGCCCAGCACCCAGGCAGAGGAGAGAGGTCCCGTAACAGACAATCTGGCTTCATGTCAGCAGAGAATTAGTCTGCATGTCATAGCAGAGAATCAGGCTTCATGTCAGCCACCACTGCAACAGTCCATTGGCATATATTTAGGCCTAGCACACAGGCAGAGGAGAGGTTCATTCAACTTTGGGTAGCATCGCAATATAATGGTAAAATGAAAATAAAAATAGGATTGAATGAGGAAGTGCCCTGGAGTCCAATAATATATGGTTATGGGGAGGTAGTTAATGTCTAATCTGGACAAGGGACGGACAGGTCCTGTGGGATCCATGCCTGGTTCATTTTTATGAACGTCAGCTTGTCCACATTGGCTGTAGACAGGCGGCTGCGTTTGTCTGTAATGACGCCCCCTGCCGTGCTGAATACACGTTCAGACAAAACGCTGGCTGCCGGGCAGGCCAGCACCTCCAAGGCATAAAAGGCTAGCTCTGGCCACGTGGACAATTTAGAGACCCAGAAGTTGAATGGGGCCGAACCATCAGTCAGTACGTGGAGGGGTGTGCACACGTACTGTTCCACCATGTTAGTGAAATGTTGCCTCCTGCTAACACGTTGCGTATCAGGTGGTGGTGCAGTTAGCTGTGGCGTGTTGACAAAAGTTTTCCACATCTCTGCCATGCTAACCCTGCCCTCAGAGGAGCTGGCCGTGACACAGCTGCCTTGGCGACCTCTTGCTCCTCCTCTGCCTTGGCCTTGGGCTTCCACTTGTTCCCCTGTGACATTTGGGAATGCTCTCAGTAGCGCGTCTACCAACGTGCGCTTGTACTCGCGCATCTTCCTATCACGCTCCAGTGCAGGAAGTAAGGTGGGCACATTGTCTTTGTAGCGTGGATCCAGCAGGGTGGCAACCCAGTAGTCCGCACAGGTTAAAATGTGGGCAACTCTGCTGTCGTTGCGCAGGCACTGCAGCATGTAGTCGCTCATGTGTGCCAGGCTGCCCAGGGGTAAGGACAAGCTGTCCTCTGTGGGAGGCGTATCGTCATCGTCCTGCCTTTCCCCCCAGCCACGCACCAGTGATGGACCCGAGCTGCGTTGGGTGCCACCCCGCTGTGACCATGCTTCATCCTCATCCTCCTCCACCTCCTCCTCATCCTCGTCCTCCTCGTCCTCCAGTAGTGGGCCCTGGCTGGCCACATTTGTACCTGGCCTCTGCTGTTGCAAAAAACCTCCCTCTGAGTCACTTCGAAGAGACTGGCCTGAAAGTGCTAAAAATGACCCCTCTTCCTCATCCTCCTCCTCCTCCTCCTGGGCCACCTCCTGTTCCATCATCGCCCTAAGTGTTTTCTCAAGGAGACATAGAAGTGGTATTGTAACGCTGATAACGGTGTCATCGCCACTGGCCATGTTGGTGGAGTACTCGAAACAGCGCAACAGGGCACACAGGTCTCGCATGGAGGCCCAGTCATTGGTGGTGAAGTGGTGCTGTTCTGTAGTGCGACTGACCCGTGCGTGCTGCAGCTGAAACTCCACTATGGCCTGCTGCTGCTCGCACAGTCTGTCCAGCATGTGCAAGGTGGAGTTCCACCTGGTGGGCACGTCGCATATGAGGCGGTGAGCGGGAAGGCCGAAGTTACGCTGTAGCGCAGACAGGCGAGCAGCGGCAGGATGTGAACGCCGGAAGCGCGAACAGACGGCCCGCACTTTATGCAGCAGCTCTGACATGTCGGGGTAGTTGTGAATGAACTTCTGCACCACCAAATTCAGCACATGCGCCAAGCAAGGGATGTGCGTCAAATTGGCTAGTCCCAGAGCTGCAACGAGATTTCGCCCATTATCGCACACCACCAGGCCGGGCTTGAGGCTCACCGGCAGCAACCACTCGTCGGTCTGTTGTTCAATACCCCGCCACAACTCCTGTGCGGTGTGGGGCCTGTCCCCCAAACATATGAGTTTCAGAATGGCCTGCTGACGTTTACCCCGGGCTGTGCTGAAGTTGGTGGTGAAGGTGTGTGGCTGACTGGATGAGCAGGTGGAAGAAGAGGAGGAGGAAGCCGAGAAGGAGGAGGTGGCAACAGGAGGCAAAGAATGTTGCCCTGCGATCCTTGGCGGCGGAAGGACGTGCGCCAAACAGCTCTCCGCCTGGGGCCCAGCTGCCACTACATTTACCCAGTGTGCAGTTAGGGAGATATAGCGTCCCTGGCCGTGCTTACTGGTCCACGTATCTGTGGTTAGGTGGACCTTGCTACAGATGGCGTTGCGCAGTGCACACTTGATTTTATCGGATACTTGGTTGTGCAGGGAAGGCACGGCTCTCTTGGAGAAGTAGTGCCGGCTGGGAACAACATACTGTGGGACAGCAAGCGACATGAGCTGTTTGAAGCTGTCTGTGTCCACCAGCCTAAATGACAGCATTTCATAGGCCAGTAGTTTAGAAATGCTGGCATTCAGGGCCAGGGATCGAGGGTGGCTAGGTGGGAATTTACGCTTTCTATCAAATGTTTGTGAGATGGAGAGCTGAACGCTGGCGTGTGACATGGTTGAGACGCTTGGTGACGGAGGTGGTGGTGGTGGTGTTGGTGGTACATCCCCTGTTTGCTGGGCGGCAGGTGCCAACGTTCCTCCAGAGGCGGAGGAAGAGGCCGAGGCGGCAGCAGCAGAATAGGCCGAGGCGGCAGCAGCAGAAGAGGTAGCAGGGGGAGCCTGAGTGACTTCCTTGGTTTTAAGGTGTTTACTCCACTGCAGTTCATGCTTTGCATGCAGGTGCCTGGTCATGCAGGTTGTGCTCAGGTTCAGAACGTTAATGCCTCGCTTCAGGCTCTGATGGCACAGCGTGCAAACCACTCGGGTCTTGTCGTCAGCACATTGTTTGAAGAAGTGCCATGCCAGGGAACTCCTTGAAGCTGCCTTTGGGGTGCTCGGTCCCAGATGGCGGCGGTCAGTAGCAGGCGGAGTCTCTTGGCGGCGGGTGTTCTGCTTTTGCCCACTGCTCCCTCTTTTGCTACGCTGTTGGCTCGGTCTCACCACTGCCTCTTCCTCCGAACTGTGAAAGTCAGTGGCACGACCTTCATTCCATGTGGGGTCTAGGACCTCATCGTCCCCTGCATCGTCTTCCACCCAGTCTTGATCCCTGACCTCCTGTTCAGTCTGCACACTGCAGAAAGACGCAGCAGTTGGCACCTGTGTTTCGTCATCATCAGAGACATGCTGAGGTGGTATTCCCATGTCCTCATCATCAGGAAACATAAGTGGTTGTGCGTCAGTGCATTCTATGTCTTTCACCGCTGGGGAAGGGCTAGGTGGATGCCCTTGGGAAACCCTGCCAGCGGAGTCTTCAAACAGCATAAGAGACTGCTGCATAACTTGAGGCTGAGACAGTTTCCCTGGTATGCATGGGGGTGATGTGACAGACTGATGGGGTTGGTTTTCAGGCGCCATCTGTGCGCTTTCTGCAGAAGACTGGGTGGGAGATAATGTGAACGTGCTGGATCCACTGTCGGCCACCCAATTGACTAATGCCTGTACCTGCTCAGGCCTTACCATCCTTAGAACGGCATTGGGCCCCACCATATATCGCTGTAAATTCTGGCGGCTACTGGGACCTGAGGTAGTTGGTACACTAGGACGTGTGGATGTGGCAGAACGGCCACGTCCTCTCCCAGCACCAGAGGGTCCACTAACACCACCACGACCATGTCCACGTCCGCGTCCCTTACTAGATGTTTTTCTCATTGTTATGGTTCACCACAACAACAAATATATTATTTGGCCCAATGTATTGTATTCAAATTCAGCGGGATATAAATTTGAGGCCTAGTATTTAGGCGCTGGGTCACCGGTATGGATTTAGTGACAGAATTAGACTTGGAAATGCACAGAAGCGTGTGTGTGAAGTTATTCTGAATGACCCTATGTGCACCTTCAATATTATATACCCTTTTAGGGATAGATTTCAAATAGCTCTGATATAGCAGAAACCACTAAATTATGAAATTGCTAAATTGGGAATTGTACTTCAACCCAGAACAAAAAATGTGCTTTGACGGACACTAAATATCTTGCCCAGCAACAACAGTACAGCGGTGGGTAACGAGAGATTTAGAGGGATTTAAATTTGAGGCCTAGTATTTAGGCGCTGGGTCACCGGTATGGATTTAGTGACAGAATTAGACTTGGAAATGCACAGAAGCGTGTGTGTGAAGTTATTCTGAATGACCCTATGTGCACCTTCAATATTATATACCCTTTTAGGGATAGATTTCAAATAGCTCTGATATAGCAGAAACCGCTAAATTATGAAATTGCTAAATTGGGAATTGTACTTCAACCCAGAACAAAAAATGTGCTTTGACGGACACTAAATATCTTGCCCAGCAACAACAGTACAGCGGTGGGTAACGAGAGATTTAGAGGGATTTAAATTTGAGGCCTAGTATTTAGGCGCTGGGTCACCGGTATGGATTTAGTGACAGAATTAGACTTGGAAATGCACAGAAGCGTGTGTGTGAAGTTATTCTGAATGACCCTATGTGCACCTTCAATATTATATACCCTTTTAGGGATAGATTTCAAATAGCTCTGATATAGCAGAAACCACTAAATTATGAAATTGCTAAATTGGGAATTGTACTTCAACCCAGAACAAAAAATGTGCTTTGACGGACACTAAATATCTTGCCCAGCAACAACAGTACAGCGGTGGGTAACGAGAGATTTAGAGGGATTTAAATTTGAGGCCTAGTATTTAGGCGCTGGGTGACAGGTATGGATTTAGTGACAGAATTAGACTTGGAAATACACAGTAGCGGGTGTGTGTGAAGTTATTCTGAATGACCCAATGTGCACCTTCAATATTATATACCCTTTTTGGGATAGATTTCAAATAGCTCTGATATAGCAGGAACCACTAAATTATGAAATTGCTAAATTGGGAATTGTACTTCAACCCAGAACAAAAAATGTGCTTTGACGGACACTAAATATCTTGCCCAGCAACAACAGTACAGCGGTGGGTAACGAGAGATTTAGAGGGATTTAAATTTGAGGCCTAGTATTTAGGCGCTGGGTGACAGGTATGGGTTTAGTGACAGAATTAGACTTGGAAATGCACAGAAGCGTGTGTGTGAAGTTATTCTGAATGACCCTATGTGCACCTTCAATATTATATACCCTTTTAGGGATAGATTTCAAATAGCTCTGATATAGCAGAAACCACTAAATTATGAAATTGCTAAATTGGGAATTGTACTTCAACCCAGAACAAAAAATGTGCTTTGACGGACACTAAATATCTTGCCCAGCAACAACAGTACAGCGGTGGGTAACGAGAGATTTAGAGGGATTTAAATTTGAGGCCTAGTATTTAGGCGCTGGGTCACCGGTATGGATTTAGTGACAGAATTAGACTTGGAAATGCACAGAAGCGTGTGTGTGAAGTTATTCTGAATGACCCTATGTGCACCTTCAATATTATATACCCTTTTAGGGATAGATTTCAAATAGCTCTGATATAGCAGAAACCACTAAATTATGAAATTGCTAAATTGGGAATTGTACTTCAACCCAGAACAAAAAATGTGCTTTGACGGACACTAAATATCTTGCCCAGCAACAACAGTACAGCGGTGGGTAACGAGAGATTTAGAGGGATTTAAATTTGAGGCCTAGTATTTAGGCGCTGGGTCACCGGTATGGATTTAGTGACAGAATTAGACTTGGAAATGCACAGAAGCGTGTGTGTGAAGTTATTCTGAATGACCCTATGTGCACCTTCAATATTATATACCCTTTTAGGGATAGATTTCAAATAGCTCTGATATAGCAGAAACCACTAAATTATGAAATTGCTAAATTGGGAATTGTACTTCAACCCAGAACAAAAATGTGCTTTGACGGACACTAAATATCTTGCCCAGCAACAACAGTACAGCGGTGGGTAACGAGAGATTTAGAGGGATTTAAATTTGAGGCCTAGTATTTAGGCGCTGGGTCACCGGTATGGATTTAGTGACAGAATTAGACTTGGAAATGCACAGAAGCGTGTGTGTGAAGTTATTCTGAATGACCCTATGTGCACCTTCAATATTATATACCCTTTTAGGGATAGATTTCAAATAGCTCTGATATAGCAGAAACCACTAAATTATGAAATTGCTAAATTGGGAATTGTACTTCAACCCAGAACAAAAAATGTGCTTTGACGGACACTAAATATCTTGCCCAGCAACAACAGTACAGCGGTGGGTAACGAGAGATTTAGAGGGATTTAAATTTGAGGCCTAGTATTTAGGCGCTGGGTGACAGGTATGGGTTTAGTGACAGAATTAGACTTGGAAATACACAGTAGCGGGTGTGTGTGAAGTTATTCTGAATGACCCAATGTGCACCTTCAATATTATATACCCTTTTTGGGATAGATTTCAAATAGCTCTGATATAGCAGGAACCACTAAATTATGAAATTGCTAAATTGGGAATTGTACTTCAACCCAGAACAAAAAATGTGCTTTGACGGACACTAAATATCTTGCCCAGCAACAACAGTACAGCGGTGGGTAACGAGAGATTTAGAGGGATTTAAATTTGAGGCCTAGTATTTAGGCGCTGGGTGACAGGTATGGGTTTAGTGACAGAATTAGACTTGGAAATACACAGTAGCGGGTGTGTGTGAAGTTATTCTGAATGACCCAATGTGCACCTTCAATATTATATACCCTTTTTGGGATAGATTTCAAATAGCTCTGATATAGCAGGAACCACTAAATTATGAAATTGCTAAATTGGGAATTGTATTTCAACCCAGAACAAGAAATGTGCTTGAACGGACACTAAATAACTCGCCCAGCTACAGCACTAGGGACAGATTTAGCTGGATATAAATTTGAGGCCTAGTATTTAGGCGCTGGGTGACCGGTATGGATTTAGTGACAGAATTAGACTGGGATATGGCCAAAAAATAAACAGACTATTGCTGGTTAAATGCACTTGGTGTGACAGCTTCACCCTGATGTAGGCTTTAGCCAAAAAACAACCACACCATTGAGGGTTAAATGCACTTGGTGACAGGCGCAGCTTGCCCCTGATTTTGTATATGGCCAAAAAATGAACAGACTATTGCTGGTTAAATGCACTTGGTGTGACAGCTTCACCCTGATGTAGGCTTTAGCCAAAAAACAACCACACCATTGAGGGTTAAATGCACTTGGTGACAGGCGCAGCTTGCCCCTGATTTTGTATATGGCCAAAAAATGAACAGACTATTGCTGGTTAAATGCACTTGGTGTGACAGCTTCACCCTGATGTAGGCTTTAGCCAAAAAACAACCACACCATTGAGGGTTAAATGCACTTGGTCGCAGCTTGTGCTGGCGCACCACAAGACACAAAATGGCCGCCGATCACCCCAGAAAAATGAGACTGACAAACGGTCTGTGCAGCCTAAAAACAGTGAGCAATTGAGGATCAGCAGCTCAATGATCCACAGCTGCAGATCGATCAGTTAATCAAGTCCTTTGGAGGAGTTAATCTGCCTAATCTCGCCCTACTGTCGCAGCCGCAACCTCTCCCTACGCTAATCAGAGCAGAGTGACGGGCGGCGCTATGTGACTCCAGCTTAAATAGAGGCTGGGTCACATGGTGCTCTGGCCAATCACAGCCATGCCAATAGTAGGCATGGCTGTGATGGCCTCTTGGGGCAAGTAGTATGACGCTTGTTGATTGGCTGCTTTGCAGCCTTTCAAAAAGCGCCAAGAAAGCGTCACAAAAGCGCGAAGAAAGCGACGAACACCGAACCCGAACCCGGACTTTTACGAAAATGTCCGGGTTCGGGTCCGTGTCACGGACACCCCAAAATTCGGTACGAACCCGAACTATACAGTTCGAGTTCGCTCATCCCTAGTCTTAAGTAAACTCAAAACATCTCAAGTGTATTCGAGAATTCCAGTTCCAGAGAGAGAGAGAAGTGGAGAAGGGGGAGATAGGGAGAGAAAGAAAGAGAGAGGGTGAGATAGGTAAGAGGGATAGGAAGAGAGGAGGAGAGAGTGAAAGAGAGAGGAGGGAGTGGAAGAGAGAAGGAGGAAGTGTGATAAAGGGAGGAAGAGAGAGATGGAGAGAAAGAAAAAGAGAGACAGAGGGTGAATGGGAAAGAAAGAAAGAAAAAAGGAGGGTGAGAGAGAGGGGGGAGAGGAAGAGAGAAGGAGGAAGTGTGAGAAAGGGAGGGAGAGATGGAGAGAAAAAGAGAAACAGAGGGTGAATAAGAAAGAAAGAAAGAAAGAAAGAAAGAAAGAAAGAAAGAAAAAAAGGAGGGTGAGAGAGAGGGGGGGAGAGGAAGAGAGAAGGAGGAATTGAAAGAAAGAGAGGGAGTGGAAGAGAGAGGGAGAGGAATAGAGAAGGAGGGAGTGAGAGAGGGGAAGGGAGAGGAAGAGAGAGGGGAGAGAGAGATGGAGGGAAAAATTGAGAGAGAGAGGGTGAATGGGAGAGATAGAAAGAAGGATGGGGAAGAGAGAGAAGGGGAAAGAGAGGAAGAGAGTAGGAGGAAGTGAGAGAAGGGGTGGGAAAGGAGGGGAGGAAAGAGAGTGGGGGAGAAAGAGAGAAGGAGATGGAGTGGAAGAGAGAAAAAGGGAGAGGGAATGGAAGAGAGAGAGAGAGAGGGACAGATAGATGGAGGAGCAAGGGTGCGCAGATTGGTTTTGGCCCGCCTCTGGTGTACCTAACTGCTAATTCGCCTATCACCCAGCAGTGACATGCCTCTCACCGCAAAAGTCAGCCATTGACTGCAGCAATACACGTGACCCCATCCGTGTCAAAGTTGACAGGTAGGGACAGGAAGTGCAATGAAGACAGCCCAGGAGCCACCTAGTCTGATCATAAAGGCACGGAGCAGGTAAGTATAGATACAGTATCTTCACAGGAGGATTCAACAAAACAATCCTCCTTTATGGTTTTCCTAGATTTCCAAACCTTGAATACAATCAAGTAGCTCCAGGGTCACAAAAAAAGAAAATAAATGGTCTCTCCGGGCAGAACAGCAGGATCTGTGACCGGCTACACAGTAAATATTTTGGGGAAAATACTGCAGAAACCACCTGATTTTGATCAGTCACCTTGGCAAATTCCCTCCTCCTCTGCATATCCTTGCTGTACGGGCACATTTGCTATTCCAGTGCCACGTCTTTCATGTTATATTGCGGATTGCTTGTTTTTTTTTGCAAACAAAACTCTTTTAATCTGCGAGCGCCGTCCTCCGAACTATGAAAACTGAACAATGATGCATTGTCTTCTTTCAAAGGGCCGGCGTTCTGACAGAATCCATTTCGGTCTTGCGTAAAATGTAATCTTGCTGATAATAATAGGTCACTCTCAGCAATCCCATTCAGCTCACTTTGATCTCTCCTAGTTATGCTAATTGCATGATGATAATGTAATATGGACGGGAGGCACTGGTATCAGATTGTGCATTTGATTTTAAATAAGGCTTTGTCGCAGGTAAATCAGCAGAGGAGGCCGGTGTGCAGAATATTAAAGAGCTGCCAGGAGGAGCACCTGTTCTATATGCTGGATTGTGTCATAGACGGCCTCCTTGACTGTTTCCATGTTGTGAATCACTAGTAAGCCCTTTATGGGGCAATTCTTTCACCAGGTTTCAGGAAGAGATGATGGACCCGTGTCTTCGAGCAGGGAACTCAAACTCAAGGCCCTTCTGCTGTTGCAAAACTCTCAGCATTCTCTGATGGCTGGAGGCCAGGAGGACCAAGAGTTTGACATCCCCAACTGCACCAGTAGGCCTCATGCACATATTAGGGATCAGGCCACAGATTTTAATGGAAGCAGTGATGAGCGCTGTCCATTACAATGTTGACGGTGCAGTGTAGTTCAGGTGTTAAAATCCGATGATGGAGCTACACAGACCTGCTGATCTGCGAGGGTGAGGGGTCAGATTCAACTCGATAAGCTACTGATGGCCTACCCTAAGGATAGGTCATCACTTTAAATAGGTTGGACAACCCCTTTAACGTTTAGTAACAAATATATTTAAATCCAGGAGTTTGAAAAATGTAGAATATTTTGTGGTACAACCCATATAAACATTTTAAAACTGCAACATTTTTTAGTTTCTGTTAAGCAGAATTTAGTGCCAAGAAACCTGTCAAAAATATACTCTTCATGATCAAAAACCAGTCATGCTGTAGACACTGACTAACCACATGGCTGCCAAAGCATGTTATTAGAATATCCTAAGATAAGATCAGACAGCTCAAGGAGATGGCCAGGAACTTACACACTATTTTTGGCCTTCTGCCTAAACTACTTTTATTTTAATGGTCATGATAGCAACTAATTTGCCACTTTTGACAGTAACATTTCTATCACGAGCTGGCAGAGATTCTCCCATGGATGAGTTTTCAGAAAGAATCACTGTACTTGGCTCTTGGATATTTTTGGCAATTTGATTTTATTAAAAATGTTTCTATGTTGAACATAAAGAAAAATTTTAGCCAACCTATAATTTTTTTTCAAGAAAAAACTGATGAACAGTAGTGTTGATCGAGCACCATAGTGCTCGAGTGCTCGGGCCGAACATATCTGGATGCTCAGGTGCTCTACCGAGCACCAGAGTATAATGGAAGTCAAAGGGAGAACCCGAGCATTAAACCAGGCACCCCCTGCTCTGAAGAGGGGAGGGTGTCTGATTCACATGTAAAGGTCAGAAATTGATGGAAACACCACTGAAATGGTTCGGGAACAGCATGGGGAGGATGTCTGGATGCATCTTAGACTCCCAGGTCGCTGCTGGGAACAATGTTCTCCGAGTAGTAAGCCACTTTTACAGACTGACAATAATATGCACAAAAACCGAAGATAAAATCGATTTTAGAGGAAAAATTGTTAGGAAACATTCTTTCCTGTATATTTACAAGGAAGAGGCACTCCGATACAACCTGTATATCACATAAAGGAGGGCCTCATTCACAATGTGGCACAATTGTTCAGGTAGTGGGACTCCTACACTCATAAAGCCAATGCACTAAGTGAAAGGGCTGCCAAAAACTACAAGGAACCGGCACTTCAATACACTCTTTGTTACACATAAAGAAGGGCATCATACACAGCCCTGAAAAATTATGATTGATGGCCTGCTGGTGACCCTCAAAAACATTTGGAGCAAGGGCCTGCTGATCTAACCATCTAAAACATTATGGACAAGGACCTGCTGCCGCTTTGTTGACTCTAGATAACCTGGGCCTGATCGCACGTCCCCATGACGGCGGCGATCCATTCGGATGTCTGCCCTATCAACTTTCGATATTATTTTCAGCACGAACCATGGTGACCATAGGTAATTGGGAATCAGGGTTTGATTCCGGAGAGGGAGCCTAAGAAACAGCTACAGCTACCACTTCCAAGCAAGGGAGCATGAGCGCAAATTACCTATTAGTTATAATTAGGTGAGGGCCTGCAGGTGAGCTGACCCTGTAAAAGATTGTAGGTGAGGGCCTGCTGGTGAGCTGACCCTCTAACAGATTGTAGGTTAGGGCTTGCAGGTGAGCTGACCCTCTAAAACATTATATGTGAAGGCCTGCAAGTGATCTGACCATCAAAAAAATATATGCAAGAGCCTGCTGCTGAGCTGAGCCTCTAAAACATTATGGTTGAGTGCCTGCTGCTTAGCTGACCATTGAAAAAATTTACAGTGTTCAAAGCAGGCCGGGTCGCCTAAATACTTCAGCTAGGAATAATGGAATAGGACTCTGGTTCTATTTTGTTGGTTTTTGGAACTTGGGCCATGATTAAGAGGAACGGCCAGGGGCATCCGTTTTGCCCTGCTAGAGGTGAATTTCTTTGAACGGTGCAAGACGAACCAAAGTGAAAGCATTTGCCCACAATGTTTTTATTAATCAAAAACGAAAGTCGGAGGTTTGAAGAAGATCAGATACCGTCGTAGTTCCGACCATAAACGATGACGACCGGCGATCTGGCGGCATTATTCCCATTACCCGCCGAGCTGCTTCCGGGAAAGAAAAGTCTTTGGGTTTCGGGGGCAGTATGGTTGCAAAGCTGACAAAGTACACTGTATGTCACAGAATTTTTTTTGAAGCGCACACGTTACACTGAAGATGTGGCCATGGTAAGGTCACTGTCAGAAGCGGACACCGTCTACGGAAAAATTACATTGTATGTCACAGATAACTTTTTGAAGCGCACAAGTTACATTGCAGATGTGGCCCTGGTAAAGTCACTGTCAGAAGCGGACACCATCTACGGAAAAATTACACTGTATGTCACAGATACATTTTTGAAGCGTACAATTTACACTGCAGAAGTGGCCATGGTAAGGTCAATGTCAGAAGTGGACACCGTCTACGGAAAAAGTACACTGGATGTCACTGATATTTTAGGGATGCGCACACTTTACACAGGAGATGTGGCGCGGATAATTTAACTGTCCTCAGCGACCTATTAGATGCTATTTAGCGCAGGATTGGTGCCGTTGTAACGTTATATTTCCCTACCTCGTGAGATTTCCCTACCCTTCTCACTTCCGGTCGCACCGGACATAAGGTGAGGAGGTGTGCCGCACCAGCGGTTAGGGAAGGGAAAAATTACGTATTGGCACATGCGCAGTGTTGGCCGGTGTCCAGCTGAGAACATCCATCTGATCACTGCGCCTGCGCACTGGCCCGTCATTTTTCCCTACCCTAACCGCTGGCGAGGCTCCCGGCACATGTGCACTCTGCTGTGAAATTTCCCTACCCCGTCGTTGTGCACCTGCGCGGCGCGCCACACCTCCTCACGTCATGTCCGGTGCGACTGGAAGTGACGAGGGTAGGGAAATCTCACGAGGTAGGGAAATATAACGTTACACCGTCACAAACAATAGTCCTTAGAAGGACTTTTGGGTTTCTGAAAATTTGGGGGGATAAAAATCTTTCTATTACACTCCCTACACTGTCTGTCCCTTCCTACGCACAGCTTTCCCTAAGACTTCGCAATTTAGCGCTAAAAACATATATCGCTGCTGTCACACACAATAGTCCTATGCTCAGCTCTCCCTGACTAAGACTGAACCAAACACGTGTCATCAGGTGCTTTATAGCACCCGATGACGCGTTCCGGCCAGCCAATCACTGTAATGCCAATAGCCAACATGTCTACGACATTACAGTGCGTGCCACTACCTCTCTGCACGTTTATTGGCTGCGTAGCAACCAAGAAATGTGCATGGAGGAGACTCAAGCATTGCGCTCGAGCACATGCAGTACTCGGCCAAGTACCCCCATGTGCCGAGCATCGAGATGCTCGAGCGGAACAGGTGTTCGGCTGAGCATGCTCGATCATCACTAATGAACAGCAATCTGAGATGATGTTCTTACAATAGTAAAATCTGAATTTTTGACCAGTCTCAGGATCCTTTCTCCTGGAAGTATGAGCGGTGGAAGAGAAATCATCCAATTATTGTTCCAGCCATAGTTTCTAATAGGATCACAGAGGTTTTATATTTCAGGTACTTTCACACTGGCGTTGCTGGGTCCGCTTGTGAGATCCGTTTCAGGGCTCTCACAAGCGGCCCAAAATGGATTAGTTCAGCCCCAATGCATTCTGAATGGATCCGTTCAGAAGGCATCAATTTGGCTGCGTTTGGTCTCTGTTGCGTTTTTTAGACGGTAACTAAAATGCTGCTTTCAGCGTTTTGGTGACCGTCTGACTATGCAGTTTTTTCACTGACACAATATGGTGCAATTGAAAACTGATCCATCCCCCATTGACTTTCAATGTAAGTCAAGACGGATCCGTTTTGACTTAGACTTTTTTTTATGAATAATGTAAACGGATCCGTTATGAATGGATACAAGCGTTTGCATTATCGGTGCGGATCCGTCTGACGGATCCGTACCAAACGCGAGTGTGAAAGTAGCCTTAGTGGCATAATTTTCTGACTGAATCCTAGAGCTGCTCCTAATGCTAAATGGCCGTGGATAAATTCTGGTGACCATCAAGAAGACCTTCTCCCTAAACCTTGATTTAATTAGTACTTTTATATCATTCTATGCTTTTTTTATGCATTATAAAGAAATGTAATTTTCGAAATATTTTTATAGTTCTCCATGCTATTTGCATTAGAAAGAAGTGCACATTTTGTGACTCTCAATGACTTTTTTTTAGGTAATCTGTCTCAAATTATGGGTTGTATCTAGAATAAAATTACCATTATTTCCTTGCTTCTAGGAGAAACATGGCGGAGAAAGGATAAAAATAGATATTGCGAGAGGCTTTTTATGTCACACCAAATGTCGTTAACATTCAAGGGTTCTTGAGATGGCTCAAAAACATACAGTGTATTTTTGGATATGTAGACAACAACTGTTCAGAATGTATGTCTCAGTGTGTGCATACAACTGCTCAATAAGTTAGTAAAATACTTAATTCTACCTTTTTTTTCACGTCAATGATATTAGCTTTTATGAACGCATGCGCACACATGCTCAGCAACTTCCATCCAGTCCACCTCAAATCCCCTCTGCAGTGGTGGCCTCTTTGCCATCTATTTGTGTCACAAGTAATGGGGACATAATAACATTAAATGACACACAGAAGGAATAGACTGGAGTCTAGGCCTCAAAGCTAAGGGAGAGGGATGGTGACCTCCTAGGAATCCCTAGACCTCTACATGACTCCTGCCAGTATGAGTAGACCCTGAAGGTGGAAACAATCATACACCTGAACCTAGGCCCTGAAGACCCTGGAAGGCCCTAGGAATGATGGCAAGGAATGAGACAACTGGTTGCTTCGTAGATAAAGGAACCAGCGTCTCCCTGAGGCCTAGACAACAACACACACAAGTGAACAACAAAATGCAAGACAAAATGCACTTAGCTTAAAGTAGAATGGAGGAGCAGTTGATCCAAAGGAACAACACACCAGTTCAACCAACTACAGCAAGAAATATCAACCACATGGTAAGCAGTGTGAGTCATAACTAAATAGAGCCTCAGTAATGACTCCAAGCTGCACCTGACAAGGGGTGTGGTCATTACCAAACACAACACTGAAAGGAAAAAACAGAGACTGTCAGATACCCTCATGTGCCACCAGTCTCTCTGATCTTCTCACCTCTGTCATGGGAGGAAGCATGACAATACCCTCCCCCCCCCTACGGGTAACCTCTGGACACCCAGGGCCGATTTTATCAGGATACGCCCTGTGAAAGGCCTTCACAAGGCAACCGGCATTAACGTCAGTCGCAGGAACCCACAATCTTTCCTCTGGACCAAAACCTTTCTAGTACATGAAATACTGGAGAGATCTACGGAGAATTCATGAGTTCACTATCCTGGCAATCTGAAATTCAATTTCAAAGTTTATACTTTTTGCCCATAATTTTTTTATTGTTTTGAATTTTCCGCCAAATAGATGACAATGAAGAGGAAAATCGTTCATCTTCCGGTATACCAGAAGTCTCAGTACCAGAAAATGTGCCAAGCTGCGGATGGAACCCATATGCTTCGAAAAACGGCGACTTAGTCAGTGGACTGCCTACGGTTATTTATGGCAAACTCAGACGCAAACAAAAATAAAGACTACTTCTCCTGATTCTCAGAGACAAAACATCTCAAATAAG
The DNA here is from genome assembly GCF_014858855.1 of Bufo gargarizans. NCBI lineage: Eukaryota > Metazoa > Chordata > Amphibia > Anura > Bufonidae > Bufo > Bufo gargarizans. The sequence continues at coordinate 108,805,896 of NC_058089.1, forward strand.
TCTCCAGATTCTGGTTAGTGAGCTCAGTCTGTCCGTTCGACTGAGGATGAAAAGCTGAAGAGAAGGACAATTGGACCCCCAGGCGAGTACAGAACGCCTTCCAGAATCTGGAAACAAACTGAGTCCCCCTATCAGACGCCACATCAGAGGGGATACCGTGTAGTTACACTATGTTATCTACAAACACTTGTGCAAGAGTTTTAGCAATAGGTAGACCTGATAATGCTATAAAGTGCGACATCTTGCTGAAGCGATCAACAACCACTAGACTTACAGTTTTGCCTGAGGAATTCGGCAAATCTGTGATAAAGTCCATGGACAAATGAGTCCACGGTCGGTACGGGATAGACAAGGGAAGTAGAGATCCTAAAGGCTGAGTATGTGTCACCTTGGCACACGCACAAGTCTTACAAGCTGACATATAGCCCTCATTTACGCAATCCCGGCCACCAGAGTCTCCAGGAAATGAGATCAACAGTGGATCTGCTCCCATGGTGTCCCGTAAGAACAGTACTGTGATGTACTTGAAACACCTTGTGCGTAGTTCTGAAGGAACAAACAACTTCCCTAGAGGACAAGAATCAGGTGCATCTCCCTGGGCCTCCAACACCTCTGCCTAGGAGAAAACAGAGATACTGTCAGATACTCTCACGTGGCGCCAGTCTCTCCAATCTTCTCACCTCTGTCATGGGAGGGACCGTGACAATTTTAGTGTTGTGAAAGGCAGGATGAGCAATTTGTATCTGAAGCTCATATACAGACACTTCTTGCACATCCTGGCTTTCACAACACTCAAATAGAGCCAGCAAAGGTGGAGAGATCTAATTTTAATAGAGTGCATGCATAGGGTGAGCCATGCTGATTTTATAGAGGACCTACAACGTATGCTTGGACACCAGAACTGAGTTACGTCAACAGTAGGGCACACTGAAAATGCTATGCTATCAGACAAAGCTTTTAAGGTGTTAATGGCAAAATTGCTTAAAGGGGTTATCCAAATTATGAAAAACAAAAGTCTCCATTCCGCTTTGAAGGTGGACACCAAAACCCTGCCTGCAGCGTTTTTCTGTCCGCGATTTGGTGCGGAGCAGGATGGATTCGTCCTGGCACACAATGTAAGTCAATAGGGGGGAAGGATCCATTTTCGTAAAAAACGCTAATGAAAGTAGCCTTAATATAAATGCAATTAGAGCACAGCCCCTTTAACTGAGCAACCTCTAGGTGACCAGGTAACAGATAAAGTGACATTATGAGAGCCAATATTAAAAAATAAATTGATAGTAGCAGATAGCTACTTGCTGTCAATTACTGTAGAGTTTACCAATATGATTATTTAGGGAATCTTTTCAGATATCGAAAACAAATAATTTCATAGTCATTCTGCTTTGAAAGTAAGAGAGAGCTGCCAACGCTGGACTTCCAGTGTCACAACCAGACAGCTGAGAAGCTCTGACAGAGGCCTTTCAGAACCTCCTCCTTGAGTTTCTGTGTTGTGGTATTCAGCTCCTCCTCTCGTTAGCCTCTCTCAGCTGTTATGTGTTGGACTAATTCCTTCCCTTTAAATTCCTCCCCAGAAGGCTTTTCTGGGCGGCTTATAACTACTTCCTGGAGTGTGTGTGCATGCTGACTCTGTTCTCCTGTTTGCTTCAAAGCTAAGTGTTGTACCTTTATCTGTTATTTTCTGTTTGCTGGATCCCAGGTGACCCTGACTCCCTCCGTATCTTGTGTAGGGAGCCGGTGGTCGTGTCCCCTCACTATTGTAGGGTGCTCAGGGCTTTATAGTCAAGGTTCGTGGATATGCAAACCTCCACCATTAGGATCTTTGCATAGGCTGAGCAGCCAGGGAAAGTGCCAGGTCTTCTGCAGGGGTCTCCCTTGGTTCCTTAGCTTTTGGATCCAGCGAGTCATTTATACATGTTGCTTTGCCTTGTTTCCTGTACACCGTCCGTGACATTATAAGCCGCCATAACCGTCTCAAGCATGGATCCGGTTTCACTTTTGGCTGAACGCTTCCAGGGTCTTTCATTGGAGGTAGCTGATCTCCGTAAGACTTTTTCTCAGCTTCAAGTGACCGGTTCAGCTTGCGTTCATGGAGTTTGTTCTGAGCCTAAGATCTCGCTCCCGGATACGTTCTCCGGGGGTAGTGAGAATTTTGTGCGTTTTAGAGAGGCTTGCAAACTCCATTTTCGCCTTCTTCCCCACTCCTCTGGTGATGAGGAACGGAGGGTGGGGATCATTATATCGCTGCTCAGAGGTAACGCTCAGTCCTGGGGCACGGCCTCTCCGTTCAGTGGATGAATTCTTTTTAGCCCTGGGTCAGATATATGATGATCCGGATCGTATTGCTCTGGCTGAGTCTAAACTACGTCTATTATGCCAGGGTAAACAATCCGCAGAAATGTACTGCTCAGAATTTCGGAGATGGGCAGTTGATACTGGTTGGAATGATGCTGCGCTCCGAAGTCAATTTTGCCATGGTCTTTCAGAGGGATTGAAAGATGCATTTGCCTTTCATGAGAGGCCTATTTCTTTGGACTCTGCTATGTCTCAGGCCGTTCGTATTGACAGGCGTCTTAGAGAGAGAGGAGAGATCTCTCCTTCATGTCATACTCAGTCCCAGGACAGTGCAGCGGTTCCGTTCTGTGCGCAGGGGTCTCAGTCGCCGTCAGCCCCTTCTGAGCAGGAGCCCATGCAGCTGGGGTTGATTGCTTCTGACAATAGAAGATTCAGCTCGCATGGGAGGGTTTGTTTTTGTTGTGGAGGTATAAATCATTTGGCAAATATTTGTCCCTCTAGGAGATTCAGGCAGTTTTCTGGGAGTAATAAAGAAACAAACAGGAAAAAATCTTTTAAAAATGTTCCGTCTGTTACTATTGGCAGGGTTGAGGCGGAAATTGAAGGTTTTCCATTTGCTTGTAGTTCCCGTTTTGTCCTGCCGGCTAGGGTGGCGCTAGAGAGCAAAAACATTTTTTGTGAGATTTTTGTGGATAGTGGAGCAGCGGTTAATCTCATTGATAATCAATTTGCGATAACTCATGGTTTCCAGGTGCGCACTTTGGGAAAGGATATTCCTGTTTTTGCTATCGATTCCGCTCCACTTTCTCAAAAATCATTAAAGGGCATAGTTCACAATATCCGTTTAATTGTGAGTGATGCTCATGTTGAGGATGTGTCATGTTTCGTCCTTAGCGGTTTACCTACCCCTCTGGTGTTGGGGCTGCCCTGGCTCACTAAGCATAACCCCACCATTGATTGGCAAGCGAGGCAAATAAATGGTTGGAGTGACTTTTGCAGAGAGAATTGCCTCATGACATCTGTTTCTGAGGTTGCTACTAAGACTGTACCATCTTTTCTCTCTGAATTTTCGGATGTCTTCTCTGAGAGTGGAGTTCAGGATTTGCCCCCTGCACAGGGAGTACGATTGCCCTATTAATCTCATCCCAGACGCCAAGCTGCCTAAATCCCGTTTATACAATCTTTCCCAACCTGAGAGGATCGCTATGCGTGCTTATATCTCTGAGAGTCTGAGAAAGGGACACATACGACCCTCGAAGTCACCTGTTGCCGCTGGTTTTTTCTTTGTTAAGAAAAAAGATGGTTCTTTAAGACCTTGTCTGGATTTCAGGGAGCTGAACAATATCACAATTCGTGACCCTTATCCGCTTCCTCTGATCCCGGACCTATTTAACCAGGTTGTTGGGGCTAAAGTCTTTTCCAAATTAGATTTAAGAGGGGCATACAACCTGGTCAGGGTCAGAGAAGGGGACGAATGGAAGACGGCCTTCAATACCCCTGAGGGCCATTTTGAAAGTTTGGTTATGCCTTTTGGTTTGATGAATGCCCCAGCCGTTTTTCAGCATTTCGTGAACAGCATTTTTTATCATTTGATGGGAAAATTTGTATTGGTGTATTTGGATGACATTTTGATTTTTTCTCCCGATTTCAAAACTCATAAGGAACATTTACGTCAGGTCTTGCTCATTCTGCGGGAGAATAAATTATATGCAAAACTGGAAAAATGTGTGTTTGCGGTTCCAGAAATTCAATTTCTGGGGTTTCTTCTCTCCGCTTCTGGTTTTCGCATGGACCCCGAGAAGGTCCGCGCTGTGCTTGAGTGGGAGCTTCCTGAGAATCAGAAGGCGCTGATGCGTTTTTTGGGCTTTGCCAATTATTACAGGAAGTTCATTTTGAATTATTCTTCTATTGTTAAACCACTCACTGATATGACCAGAAAGGGGGTAGATTTTTCTTCTTGGTCAGTAGAGGCGCGTAAGGCTTTTTCTGATATCAAGGAGAGTTTTGCTTCCGCTCCCATCTTGGTGCAACCTGATGTTTCGTTACCCTTCATAGTTGAGGTTGATGCTTCTGAGGTGGGTGTGGGGGCGGTCTTGTCTCAGGGTTCCTCTCCTGCCAATTGGCGACCGTGTGCCTTTTTCTCAAGAAAACTCTCCTCCGCAGAGAGAAATTACGATGTGGGAGATAGGGAATTGTTGGCCATCAAGTTGGCTTTTGAGGAATGGCGCCATTGGCTAGAGGGAGCCAGACACCCTATTACCGTATTTACTGACCATAAAAATCTGGCCTACTTGGAGTCAGCCAAGCGTCTGAACCCGAGACAGGCCAGATGGTCGTTGTTCTTTTCTAGGTTTAATTTTGTTGTCACGTTCCGCCCTGGAGTTAAGAATGTGAAGGCAGATGCCCTGTCACGTTGTTTTCCGGGAGGCGGGAATTTTGAAGACCCGGGTCCCATTTTGGCTGAAGGTGTGGTGGTCTCTGCTCTTTTTCCTGAATTGGAGGCAGAGGTGCAGGCAGCCCAGTCAGAGGCTCCTGATCTTTGTCCTCCTGGGAGGTTGTTTGTGCCTCTCGCTTTAAGACACAAGATTTTTAAAGAACACCACGATACGGTCCTTGCTGGGCACCCGGGGGTAAGAGCCACACTGGATCTCATCGCTCGGAGATTCTGGTGGCCTGCGCTTCGTAAGTCGGTTGAGGGTTTTGTGGCAGCCTGCGAGACTTGCGCTCGTGCCAAAGTCCCTCATTCACGGCCATCAGGTCCTCTCCTTCCCTTACCCATTCCTTCCCGTCCTTGGACACATCTGTCCATGGACTTCATAACGGACCTGCCTCGTTCCTCGGGGAAGACTGTGATTCTGGTGGTGGTGGACCGTTTTAGCAAAATGGTGCATTTCATCCCTTTTCCTGGTTTGCCCAATGCTAAGACGCTGGCGCAGGCATTTGTTGATCACATTGTCAAATTGCACGGTATTCCTTCAGACATAGTCTCTGATAGGGGCACGCAGTTTGTTTCCAGATTCTGGAAGGCTTTCTGTTCTCGCTTGGGGGTTCGGTTGTCATTCTCTTCTGCTTTCCACCCGCAGTCGAATGGCCAGACAGAGCGCGTCAATCAGAATCTGGAGACATATCTGCGCTGTTTTGTGGCGGAGAATCAAGAGGATTGGTGTTCTTTTTTGTCCCTTGCTGAGTTTGCTTTAAATAACCGTCGTCAGGAGTCCTCTGATAAGTCACCATTTTTTGGTGCATATGGGTTTCATCCACAGTTTGGGACTTTCTCGGGAGAGGGGTCTTCTGGTTTACCTGATGAGGACAGATTCTCCTCGTCTTTGTCATCTATTTGGCAAAAGATTCAGGATAATCTAAAGAGCATGAGTGAGAGATATAAGCGTGTGGCAGATAAGAGACGTGTGCTTGGTCCGGACCTGAATGTTGGTGATCTGGTGTGGTTGTCTACCAAGAATATCAAATTGAAGGTTCCCTCCTGGAAGTTGGGTCCTAGGTTTATTGGGCCTTACAAAATCCTGTCTGTCATCAATCCTGTTGCATACCGTCTTGATCTTCCTCAGACTTGGAAGATCCATAATGTTTTTCATAAGTCCTTATTGAAACCTTATGTTCAACCCATTGTACCCTCACCTTTGCCTCCTCCTCCGATTATGGTTGATGGGAATCTTGAATTTCAGGTCTCTAGGATTGTGGATTCTCGTCTTGTCCGCGGTTCTCTTCAGTACCTTGTTCATTGGGAGGGGTATGGTCCTGAGGAGAGGCTGTGGGTCCCAGTGACGGACATTAAGGCCTCTCGTCTCATCAGGGCTTTCCATAGGTCCCATCCTGAGAAGGTGGGTTCTGAGTGTCCGGAGTCCACTCGTAGAGGGAGGGGTACTGTCACAACCAGACAGCTGAGAAGCTCTGACAGAGGCCTTTCAGAACCTCCTCCTTGAGTTTCTGTGTTGTGGTATTCAGCTCCTCCTCTCGTTAGCCTCTCTCAGCTGTCATGTGTTGGACTAATTGCTTCCCTTTAAATTCCTCCCCAGAAGGCTTTTCTGGGCGGCTTATACTACTTCCTGGAGTGTGTGTGCATGCTGACTCTGTTCTCCTGTTTGCTTCAAAGCTAAGTGTTGTACCTTTATCTGTTATTTTCTGTTTGCTGGATCCCAGGTGACCCTGACTCCCTCCGTATCTTGTGTAGGGAGCCGGTGGTCGTGTCCCCTCACTATTGTAGGGTGCTCAGGGCTTTATAGTCAAGGTTCGTGGATATGCAAACCTCCACCATTAGGATCTTTGCATAGGCTGAGCAGCCAGGGAAAGTGCCAGGTCTTCTGCAGGGGTCTCCCTTGGTTCCTTAGCTTTTGGATCCAGCGAGTCATTTATACATGTTGCTTTGCCTTGTTTCCTGTACACCGTCCGTGACATCCAGATTGTGAACTTTAGGACATGTAAAATATAAGAGTGAAACTGGATCGCACATCCTTAATACTATGCTTCTATCTAATAACTTCTTCTCAGCATAATTTACATCGCTTTTCAGCGCAATTTATCGTATACCTACCCCTATGTTGCATACTGCACATGAGGCATTGGTAAACAATTTGATCAAAAAGCATAGGCCCACTCACACGACAAGGTTGCCTCCTTGAGTGGGAACCTACTCTAAATTTGGCGAGGCGCTGTGCGGTGACCACCGGCGACTCAGCACTGCACCAATAGGCAGCGGGACCCAGCAACCAAACAACACCCCCACTGTCTGGCAGAGCCACCCTGGCACAGGGCCCCACCAACTCACCAGCACAGCACCAGAGCAACAATGGCCACCACACAGCACCGCACCATGTGAACAGTTGTCAAAGCTCACCTTATCACCTTATTGAGGATGTGCAATCCAGTTTCAATCTTATATTTTACATGTTGTGAAGAAGTTTCTTTATTGAGAGGCTTAAAACTTCAAACTTCAAGTAATCTACTTGCAGTTTGAAGTTATAAGCCTCCCAAAAAATAAGTCCATGCCTACTTGTGGAAGACAAGGGTGAAGAAAAGGGGATCACTCAGCACCCCATACCTCACCAAATGGATTTTGGCTTACTGAATCCATATCACTTGTACATGACCATAACGCAATGCCATTCTTGCCATCAAAAAAACAGGAACCTAATGAGTCTAATCGCTATTTCTCAGTATCGCCAGTACTTTTCTTTTTTCATTTTTTTTTAAATTAGAATAAATCAAATACAATCCATACTTTTCATTCCCCATAAACCACCAATTCCTCACCGCCCGACCCTTGTGATGCGTCTCAAATCGCACTATCACTAAAAAGAGACAGAGCAGGGGAGAAGAAATAACATAAAGGGAAGGGAAGTGTATCATCCAAATGTAAAGACTCCATGCCTCCCATATCTTAATCCAATTCTTTTGAGAATTTTTTTGCTTATATGTAGAATATTCTCATAATGTTTAACCTTGTTGACCAGATTTATCCATGTATTCACATCTGGAGTATATCGTGAAAACCAGACCCGGGCAATCAAGAGTCTGGCCAGAAATAATATTCTACGGATGAAGATCTTTTTATTTTTATGACTACTTAGCTTGGAAAGATCCCTCAATATAAAACATTCCACCCTAAAAGGGAATAAGAAAATTATTGATATCATTCCAATATTAATTTAATTCTGGGCAAAACCAGAACATGTGTAGGTGATCCGCGTAATGGACATCTAGAACTATCCCTTAACCCACATTTATTAAGCCATAAAGGCGTGACATATAATCTATGAAAAATATAAAAATGTACCAAAATGTGATTAAGTTAAATTCGAAAAAATATTTTCCCATCCCTCTGACTGAATACTAGGACAGTCAACTTCCCAGGCCCTTTGTCCTGGTGATTGTATTTTAGTAAATCATGCTTTAAGAAATAATTTGTAAATATGTGAAATCTTTAGACTCTTCTCTAAATTCCTATCAACTCATTTAAAGAAAGTAGAAGTATCTATCTCTAAAAGTGCTTTGTCCTTTAAACTAAGAAGTTCCGATCCCAACTGAAAATATCTAAACCACAATAAATTATCCACCCTTTGTGCTAGATCTAAGAATGGCAATATCTCTCTATTCTTCACCACCTGTGTGAGATATAAAATACCACTAATTTGCCAAAACTGATCCCCGGCTATTCCACCTAAAAGATGCAAATAAGAGTTATACCAAAGAGGGGTGCATTGAAGCGATAACTTCACCCCCAACCGTGATAGTAATGATGCCCCAAGTTTGGATAATAACTTGTTTGCCTCTTTATAATCCTGTTCCCAATTAATCAATTGGCCGGATTCTTTTTTTTTTTTTTTTTCTTTAAATCTTTCTTTTATTTTACAAAAAACATAAAGTTAATACATAGACAAATATCCATCACACTAGTATATAAGTTGTAACAATAAACATCATATCCATCGCATCTATGTATATACTCTATGAATCATAAATATCCTCCCCCCCCCCCCTTGGCTGCTGTTCCCCTCAGTTCCGTAAAATACAGCGTACAACACTTACATTATATATTTCTAAGTGGCTCTGCGTGCAACTCTCCGGTTCCTATCACTATCCTCATAAATTTTAATTTGTTGAAGGTATGAACTCCACTCCCTTGACGAGGGCTGGGAAGCAGAGCCCCAATATCTGACCACTATAGCTTTCGCTACCATCAATCCCCTCATCCAGATCCGCCTAACCTGAGGGGGAACTTCAGTTTCCGAAGTGTAGTCTCCAAAAATCACTATTGGGATCCCCGGATTATAATTCATAGAGGATTCCTTTTGTAAAGCAAAAAAAACCTCTTCCCAATATTTTCTTATTTTACTACAACTCCAGAGCATATGTACAAAATCAGCGTTCACATATCCACATTTAGGGCAACAGCAATCCCGATCCCTATTTTGAGGGAACTTTCCCTGGGTTTTGGGCGTATAATACAGTCTATGGAGAATCTTAAATTGGATCAATCTATGAGCCCTGGAAACCGACACCTTTCTCACGTTCCTGTAAATAATAGGCCACTGTAAAGGGGGGCAATTTAACTCTTGCTCCCATTTACCTGGGGCCTTAAAAGGTGTTACAATAGCCAGTGCCATTCGGAGTTTAGCATATAATCGGGATAGTTTCACCTTCTGATCCTTCTGAGCGTCACAATAATCGAAAAAAATATTCTCTTGTGGAAATATAAGGCCCCTATTCCTAGAGGCTTCAAATACATGCTTTAAACGTGCATACATGAATAAATCTAATGGTGAAGTATCAATTAACCCAAATTCCAAAGGTGATTTAAATCGACCTAAATAAAATAAATGAGACACCCTATTAATGCCATTACGTGTCCAGTAACCAAACTCTGTAATTTTAGAAAATTCCTCCAGCTCCCCATTCCCCCACAGAGGGGTGAAAACAAATGGGCCGGGAACTTTAAGAAGCTCCTTCAGCCTATTGGCCGGATTCTAATAGGGTAAGTATGTTATTATAAGGGGATCACCTGACCAGAGTTGTGAAGAATGCACTTTTCTGCCATTCACAATACCACCATAACTGGCCAGCAATAAAATAACCCTTGAAGCAGGGGAGGTTCAAGCCCCCTGCTCCAATGGTTTATACAAATATTCCAATTTAAGCCTAACAAGCTTCCTTCCCCACAACAAATCATTAATAATTCTCTCCATAAGTTTAAAGAACTTGTCTTCTATGCATATAGATTAATTCCTAAGAATATAAAGGAGTTGGGGTAAAAGCACCATCTTAATCAAGGATACTCTATCAGCTCTAGTTAAAAGTGAGTTGAAGCCGTATCCCGATTGTTTACCTCAATTTAGTTACTAATGGAATCAATTTACCGTAAGCTGTAAAAAGTCATCAATCTTAGGGGATATAGTCATGCCTAAATAATGGGAAGAGTCAGAAACATTCAATTTAGTCAAGAAATCTTCATTAGAGGGTACAAAGTCCAGTGGCATAAGGGTAGTTTTTGACCAATTTTTATTTAAACCTGAAACCCAGGCAGAGGTTAACCATGCAGATGAGTCTTGGAAGAGTTGTACTTGCATGCTCTATAAAAAATAAGACATCATCCACATATAGGGAGAAACTTTCTTCCATCCATAATGTTCCAAACCCTCGGATTTTAACATCCTGTCTAATGGTCAGAGCCAAAGGCTCGATATAAACATCAAATAGCAGTGGAGATAGTGGGCAACCTTGACGAATGCCCCTATTCAAATCAAACCTAGTCAAGATCCCATTAACATTCAACCTTGCCAAAGGAGATGTATATAATAATTTAATCATGTCTATAAATCTATCTCCAAAATCCATCCTACCTAAAACCTTCCAGAGGAATCTCCACTCCACTCTGTCGAATGCCTTAGATGCATCTAAAAACAGGATGGAGCGAGAGATCGTAAATAACCGATGAAGATTATAACGGGTACCCTCATTTGGGATAAAACCATTCTGATCTGGATGAATAATAGAAGAGATAACCTTAGAGAGCCTTATGGCCAGAATTCTTGACAGCAGTCTCACATCTGTATTTAATAAAGATATAGGCCTATTTGATCCAATATCTAAGGGGTCCTTACCTTTTTTCGGAATTAATATTATTAAAGCTTCTGTCATTGATTCTAATAGACTCCCATCCTTCAATGATTCAACAAATACCCTCAAAAGCCTAGGAAGAATATTTTTCTTATATTTACAATAGAATTCATATGGGAATCCATCTAATCCAGGAGAGGAATTGCCATAACATACTTTTATTGCCAATTCCTATTCCTGCATAGAGAGATCCTCCTCGAGCGCCTCCCTTTGAACATCAGTAATAACTGGAAAGGAGATGGCATCCAAATAGGAATCCATCATTTTGTCGGTAATATTAATATCTGCTTTATATAGATCTGAAAAATTTAGTTAGACGGATATTATCTATTTGTTAGTTTTTTTGCTCTTGATTTGAAATCACTCTGGACAACAATTTTTCCGGATGCCCTGACTCTGTGAAGTATTTTTGAGCCTTAAAGAATGACCTCTGTTGGGCCTTCTCTAATAAAAAGTTGTAATAGTCTTGACGTGTTCTGCATAGCTATCCTATTTTCTTCTGTCTTATTCCTAAAAAAGGAATGTGTAGATAATGCTGCTATTTTTTTTAACTTCTTCTCACTGATGCATACCCTTTCCTTAAATTTGCAATATTGCTAACAAAAATTCCCCTCATAAAGGCCTTAAAGGTATCCCAGACTATCTGAATTTTAGTTGAATTATAATTAATATCCCCAAAACACTCCATCTCCTGTTGTATTGTTTCATGATTCTCCATTACCGACAACCAATATGGATTTAATCTTAATGGGGGTCTCCCTTTACTCGTATCATAAGCTATACATAGCTGAAGGGACAAAGGCACATGATCCGAGAGAGATCTGGTCTCATATTGCATCCGTTTTATATAATTCATATATTTGATATTCATTAGAGCAAGATCTATTCTAGACATGGATTTACCCGATTTACTTATACATGAATATACTCTTCTCCCATGCCCTAAACGTCCCCAAACATCCTCAATGCCGGCCTCCTGACAGAAGCGTGCCAACGGAGACCCTTCGACAGAAGTGTGACTTTTTCCCCCATAGAGAACCTATCTATGGTAGGATTAATGACACAATTAAAATCCTGGATGACTAATGAAGGACACTGAGGCCATCGATTCATAAAAGTTAAAAATGAGTTAAGCACATACATGGAGAAAGGAGGTGGAATATAAACAAAAGCTAGTCTGCCATATAAAAACACAAATCTCCCCTGCTCATCAACAGAAGATGCCTCGCAGACAAAATAAATCTCCCTATGAATAAAGACTGTCACCCCTCTAGAATGACTAGTAAGAGTGGAGTGATAAGCCTGCACAGCCCATCCCCTGGCGATCCGCAGGGAAGTCTCCTCAGACAGATGAGTTTCCACCAAACAGACAATCGCTGCTAGATGTTTCCTCACAACATCAAAAAACGCTTGTCTCTTTAATTTATCCCCCAACCCCCAAACATTCCAAGTAAGAATTCTAGCCAACATTATATCAAAGAACAAAACTCCCCACTTATGGAAATTTTTAACAAACCCTTACTCCCTCCCCCTGTCCTATGAGACGCATCGCAACCCACCCCTAGATTCCCAATCCATTCGATCCGCCACATTTGCAACAGATCTCTAAGCTATGACCTTCCCTCCTCCTCTCACTACTACTCATTTCCACATAGCATAGCAAGTCAGTCCATAGCAAGATCCGTGGTATCAAAAAAATTAGTTCCATCCCTAAAGATTATCCGAAATTTCACTGGGTAAACCAATGAATACTTGATGTCCTTTTCTTGTAGATGTTTTTTAACCGCAGTAAAAGAACGTCTCCTTTCTTGAATCTCTTTGAAAAAGCCCGGAAAAAAAGCCAGTCTATTCCCATTATATACAATAGGAGGACACTCTCTCGCCCTTCTTAATACCATATCTCTTATACCATGAGGCTAGTATCTTAACCAACAGGGTTTGTGGCTGCCTCCCAGGATTTGGTTTGCCTCCGGGGACCCAGTGTGCCCTTTCCACTAAGAAAAATGGGGGAAAATGTTATTTTCCAAATTTCTCCAACATCAACGTTTTACAAATTGCGTAGGATTTTTATCCTCAGTGGCCTCGGGTAGCCACAGTATTCTCGCATTACATCTTCTCGACCTGTCCTCCAGGTCTACCTCTTTTGTCCTAAGGGTGTTAAGATTAATCTTTAGGGTAGAGATCTCAGTTTTTGATAAGGAGGTGACGTGAAGACCAGACACGTTTCACCCTCCTCCTCTCCCCCTGCCTCGCTCCACCACGTCTCCTGCTTCGCTTGATGCCGGTTGTTGGGAGCCGCTCCCAAACCTCACAGTCACCTAGTCTTTTATCGGACCCTCTCTTTGATGTGCCGGCGTTTCACCTGACTGCGGAGGCCTGCTGTTGATGGTGTCTATACGACTGAGCACAGTGCTGTTTGTGCTGCGGTTGCTGCTTTCTCGGCTCCGCTTGCTGTTCACGTGGACTCCCTTGCCGGCATCTCTCCACCGCTATCTGCGCTGTTTCCCTGGAGCTCGGGTGTCCTGCCGAATCTTGTCGATACCTAGTGAGAGGATTGGTGAGATCTTTCTGTTTTGGATTACATGTTTTCTTGCTCCTCCTGCCTATGAACTTTAAAAAAATGAACATTCTAACATATAAGTGGCCTACTCAATATGACTGTTTATTATTATTATGAACTTATAACAAACTAACATCCGAATATACAAGTGGCCTATTCAAATGACTGTTTGTTAGCTGCGGATGCTGCTCCTGTTGTTTAGGAATCTATAACAAAATAAGTCTAATATAGAGTTGAGCGAACACCTGGATGTTCGGGTTCGAGAAGTTCGGCCGAACATCCCGGAAATGTTCGGGTTCGGGATCCGAACCCGACCCGAACTTCGTCCCGAACCCGAACCCCATTGAAGTCAATGGGGACCCGAACTTTTCGGCACTAAAAAGGCTGTAAAACAGCCCAGGAAAGAGCTAGAGGGCTGCAAAAGGCAGCAACATGTAGGTAAATCCCCTGCAAACAAATGTGGATAGGGAAATGAATTAAAATAAAAATTAAATAAATAAAAATTAACCAAAATCAATTGGAGAGAGGTTCCATAGCAGAGAATCTGGCTTCCCGTCACCCACCACTGGAACAGTCCATTCTCAGATATTTAGGCCCCGGCACCCAGGCAGAGGAGAGAGGTCCCGTAACAGAGAATCTGTCTTCATGTCAGCAGAGAATTAGTCTGCATGTCATAGCAGAGAATGAGGCTTCACGTCAGCCACCACTGCAACAGTCCATTGGCATATATTTAGGCCCAGCACCCAGGCAGAGGAGGGAGGTCCCGTAACAGAGAATCTGTCTTCATGTCAGCAGAGAATCAGTCTGCATGTCATAGCAGAGAATGAGGCTTCACGTCAGCCACCACTGCAACAGTCCATTGGCATATATTTAGGCCCAGCACACACACAGGCAGAGGAGAGAGGTCCCGTAACAGAGAATCTGGCTTCATGTCAGCAGAGAATCAGTCTGCATGTCATAGCAGAGAATGAGGCTTCACGTCAGCCACCACTGCAACAGTCCATTGGCATATATTTAGGCCCAGCACACACACAGGCAGAGGAGAGAGGTCCCGTAACAGAGGATCTGGCTTCATGTCAGCAGAGAATCAGTCTGCATGTCATAGCAGAGAATGAGGCTTCACGTCAGCCACCACTGCAACAGTCCATTGGCATATATTTAGGCCCAGCACACACACAGGCAGAGGAGAGAGGTCCCGTAACAGAGGATCTGGCTTCATGTCAGCAGAGAATCAGTCTGCATGTCATAGCAGAGAATCAGGCTTCACGTCAGCCACCACTGCAACAGTCCATTGTCATAAATTTAGGCCCAGCACCCAGGCAGAGGAGAGAGGTCCCGTAACAGAGAATCTGGCTTCATGTCAGCAGAGAATCAGTCTTCATATCATAGCAGAGAATCAGGCTTCACGTCACCCACCACTGTAAGAGTCAATTTTCATAAATTTAGGCCCAGAACCCAGGCAGAGGAGAAAGGTCCCGTAACAGACAATCTGGCTTCATGTCAGCAGAGAATCAGTCTTCATATCATAGCAGAGAATCAGGCTTCACGTCACCCACCACTGCAACAGTCCATTGGCATATATTTAGGCCTAGCACACAGGCAGAGCAGAGAGGTCCCGTAACAGACAATCTGGCTTCATGACAGCAGAGAATCAGTCTGCATGTCATAGCAGAGAATCAGGCTTCACGTCAGCCACCACTGCAACAGTCCATTGTCATAAATTTAGGCCCAGCACCCAGGCAGAGGAGAGAGGTCCCGTAACAGAGGATCTGGCTTCATGTCAGCAGAGAATCAGTCTGCATGTCATAGCAGAGAATGAGGCTTCACGTCAGCCACCACTGCAACAGTCCATTGTCATAAATTTAGGCCCAGCACCCAGGCAGAGGAGAGAGGTCCCGTAAAAGAGGATCTGGCTTCATGTCAGCAGAGAATCAGTCTGCATGTCATAGCAGAGAATGAGGCTTCACGTCAGCCACCACTGCAACAGTCCATTGTCATAAATTTAGGCCCAGCACCCAGGCAGAGGAGAGAGGTCCCGTAACAGAGGATCTGGCTTCATGTCAGCAGAGAATCAGTCTGCATGTCATAGCAGAGAATGAGGCTTCACGTCAGCCACCACTGCAACAGTCCATTGTCATAAATTTAGGCCCAGCACCCAGGCAGAGGAGAGAGGTCCCGTAACAGAGGATCTGGCTTCATGTCAGCAGAGAATCAGTCTGCATGTCATAGCAGAGAATGAGGCTTCACGTCACCCACCACTGCAACAGTCCATTGTCATAAATTTAGGCCCAGCACCCAGGCAGAGGAGAGAGGTCCCGTAACAGACAATCTGGCTTCATGTCAGCAGAGAATTAGTCTGCATGTCATAGCAGAGAATGAGGCTTCACGTCAGCCACCACTGCAACAGTCCATTGGCATATATTTAGGCCTAGCACACAGGCAGAGGAGAGAGGTCCCGTAACAGACAATCTGGCTTCATGTCAGCAGAGAATCAGTCTGCATGTCATAGCAGAGAATGAGGCTTCACGTCACCCACCACTGCAACAGTCCATTGGCATATATTTAGGCCTAGCACACAGGCAGAGCAGAGAGGTCCCGTAACAGACAATCTGGCTTCATGTCAGCAGAGAATCAGTCTGCATGTCATAGCAGAGAATCAGGCTTCACGTCAGCCACCACTGCAACAGTCCATTGGCATATATTTAGGCCTAGCACACAGGCAGAGGAGAGAGGTCCCGTAACAGACAATCTGGCTTCATGTCAGCAGAGAATCAGTCTGCATGTCATAGCAGAGAATGAGGCTTCACGTCACCCACCACTGCAACAGTCCATTGGCATATATTTAGGCCTAGCACACAGGCAGAGCAGAGAGGTCCCGTAACAGACAATCTGGCTTCATGACAGCAGAGAATCAGTCTGCATGTCATAGCAGAGAATGAGGCTTCACGTCAGCCACCACTGCAACAGTCCATTGGCATATATTTAGGCCTAGCACACAGGCAGAGCAGAGAGGTCCCGTAACAGACAATCTGGCTTCATGTCAGCAGAGAATCAGTCTGCATGTCATAGCAGAGAATCAGGCTTCACGTCAGCCACCACTGCAACAGTCCATTGTCATAAATTTAGGCCCAGCACCCAGGCAGAGGAGAGAGGTCCCGTAACAGACAATCTGGCTTCATGTCAGCAGAGAATTAGTCTGCATGTCATAGCAGAGAATCAGGCTTCATGTCAGCCACCACTGCAACAGTCCATTGGCATATATTTAGGCCTAGCACACAGGCAGAGGAGAGGTTCATTCAACTTTGGGTAGCCTCGCAATATAATGGTAAAATGAAAATAAAAATAGGATTGAATGAGGAAGTGCCCTGGAGTCCAATAATATATGGTTATGGGGAGGTAGTTAATGTCTAATCTGGACAAGGGACGGACAGGTCCTGTGGGATCCATGCCTGGTTCATTTTTATGAACGTCAGCTTGTCCACATTGGCTGTAGACAGGCGGCTGCGTTTGTCTGTAATGACGCCCCCTGCCGTGCTGAATACACGTTCAGAAAAAACGCTGGCCGCCGGGCAGGCCAGCACCTCCAAGGCATAAAAGGCTAGCTCTGGCCACGTGGACAATTTAGAGACCCAGAAGTTGAATGGGGCCGAACCATCAGTCAGTACGTGGAGGGGTGTGCACACGTACTGTTCCACCATGTTAGTGAAATGTTGCCTCCTGCTAACACGTTGCGTATCAGGTGGTGGTGCAGTTAGCTGTGGCGTGTTGACAAAAGTTTTCCACATCTCTGCCATGCTAACCCTGCCCTCAGAGGAGCTGGCCGTGACACAGCTGCCTTGGCGACCTCTTGCTCCTCCTCTGCCTTGGCCTTGGGCTTCCACTTGTTCCCCTGTGACATTTGGGAATGCTCTCAGTAGCGCGTCTACCAACGTGCGCTTGTACTCGCGCATCTTCCTATCACGCTCCAGTGCAGGAAGTAAGGTGGGCACATTGTCTTTGTAGCGTGGATCCAGCAGGGTGGCAACCCAGTAGTCCGCACAGGTTAAAATGTGGGCAACTCTGCTGTCGTTGCGCAGGCACTGCAGCATGTAGTCGCTCATGTGTGCCAGGCTGCCCAGGGATAAGGACAAGCTGTCCTCTGTGGGAGGCGTATCGTCATCGTCCTGCCTTTCCCCCCAGCCACGCACCAGTGATGGACCCGAGCTGCGTTGGGTGCCACCCCGCTGTGACCATGCTTCATCCTCATCCTCCTCCACCTCCTCCTCATCCTCGTCCACCTCGTCCTCCAGTAGTGGGCCCTGTCTGGCCACATTTGTACCTGGCCTCTGCTGTTGCCAAAAACCTCCCTCTGAGTCACTTCGAAGAGACTGGCCTGAAAGTGCTAAAAATGACCCCTCTTCCTCCTCCTCCTCCTCCTCCTCCTGGGCCACCTCCTCTTCCATCATCGCCCTAAGTGTTTTCTCAAGGAGACATAGAAGTGGTATTGTAACGCTGATAACGGTGTCATCGCCACTGGCCATGTTGGTGGAGTACTCGAAACAGCGCAACAGGGCACACAGGTCTCGCATGGAGGCCCAGTCATTGGTGGTGAAGTGGTGCTGTTCTGTAGTGCGACTGACCCGTACGTGCTGCAGCTGAAACTCCACTATGGCCTGCTGCTGCTCGCACAGTCTGTCCAGCATGTGCAAGGTGGAGTTCCACCTGGTGGGCACGTCGCATATGAGGCGGTGAGCGGGAAGGCCGAAGTTACGCTGTAGCGCAGACAGGCGAGCAGCAGCAGGATGTGAACGCCGGAAGCGCGAACAGACGGCCCGCACTTTATGCAGCAGCTCTGACATGTCGGGGTAGTTGTGAATGAACTTCTGCACCACCAAATTCAGCACATGCGCCAAGCAAGGGATGTGCGTCAAATTGGCTAGTCCCAGAGCTGCAACGAGATTTCGCCCATTATCACACACCACCAGGCCGGGCTTGAGGCTCACCGGCAGCAACCACTCGTCGGTCTGTTGTTCTATACCCCGCCACAACTCCTGTGCGGTGTGGGGCCTGTCCCCCAAACATATGAGTTTCAGAATGGCCTGCTGACGTTTACCCCGGGCTGTGCTGAAGTTGGTGGTGAAGGTGTGTGGCTGACTGGATGAGCAGGTGGAAGAAGAGGAGGAGGAAGCCGAGAAGGAGGAGGTGGCAACAGGAGGCAAAGAATGTTGCCCTGCGATCCTTGGCGGCGGAAGGACGTGCGCCAAACAGCTCTCCGCCTGGGGCCCAGCTGCCACTACATTTACCCAGTGTGCAGTTAGGGAGATATAGCGTCCCTGGCCGTGCTTACTGGTCCACGTATCTGTGGTTAGGTGGACCTTGCCACAGATGGCGTTGCGCAGTGCACACTTGATTTTATCGGATACTTGGTTGTGCAGGGAAGGCACGGCTCTCTTGGAGAAGTAGTGCCGGCTGGGAACAACATACTGTGGGACAGCAAGCGACATGAGCTGTTTGAAGCTGTCTGTGTCCACCAGCCTAAATGACAGCATTTCATAGGCCAGTAGTTTAGAAATGCTGGCATTCAGGGCCAGGGATCGAGGGTGGCTAGGTGGGAATTTACGCTTTCTATCAAATGTTTGTGAGATGGAGAGCTGAACGCTGGCGTGTGACATGGTTGAGACGCTTGGTGACGGAGGTGGTGGTGGTGGTGTTGGTGGTACATCCCCTGTTTGCTGGGCGGCAGGTGCCAACGTTCCTCCAGAGGCGGAGGAAGAGGCCGAGGCGGCAGCAGCAGAATAGGCCGAGGCGGCAGCAGCAGAAGAGGTAGCAGGGGGAGCCTGAGTGACTTCCTTGGTTTTAAGGTGTTTACTCCACTGCAGTTCATGCTTTGCATGCAGGTGCCTGGTCATGCAGGTTGTGCTCAGGTTCAGAACGTTAATGCCTCGCTTCAGGCTCTGATGGCACAGCGTGCAAACCACTCGGGTCTTGTCGTCAGCACATTGTTTGAAGAAGTGCCATGCCAGGGAACTCCTTGAAGCTGCCTTTGGGGTGCTCGGTCCCAGATGGCGGCGGTCAGTAGCAGGCGGAGTCTCTTGGCGGCGGGTGTTCTGCTTTTGCCCACTGCTCCCTCTTTTGCTACGCTGTTGGCTCGGTCTCACCACTGCCTCTTCCTCCGAACTGTGAAAGTCAGTGGCACGACCTTCATTCCATGTGGGGTCTAGGACCTCATCGTCCCCTGCATCGTCTTCCACCCAGTCTTGATCCCTGACCTCCTGTTCAGTCTGCACACTGCAGAAAGACGCAGCAGTTGGCACCTGTGTTTCGTCATCATCAGAGACATGCTGAGGTGGTATTCCCATGTCCTCATCATCAGGAAACATAAGTGGTTGTGCGTCAGTGCATTCTATGTCTTTCACCGCTGGGGAAGGGCTAGGTGGATGCCCTTGGGAAACCCTGCCAGCGGAGTCTTCTAACAGCATAAGAGACTGCTGCATAACTTGAGGCTGAGACAGTTTCCCTGGTATGCATGGGGGTGATGTGACAGACTGATGGGGTTGGTTTTCAGGCGCCATCTGTGCGCTTTCTGCAGAAGACTGGGTGGGAGATAATGTGAACGTGCTGGATCCACTGTCGGCCACCCAATTGACTAATGCCTGTACCTGCTCAGGCCTTACCATCCTTAGAACGGCATTGGGCCCCACCATATATCGCTGTAAATTCTGGCGGCTACTGGGACCTGAGGTAGTTGGTACACTAGGACGTGTGGATGTGGCAGAACGGCCACGTCCTCTCCCAGCACCAGAGGGTCCACTAACACCACCACGACCATGTCCACGTCCGCGTCCCTTACTAGATGTTTTTCTCATTGTTATGGTTCACCACAACAACAAATATATTATTTGGCCCAATGTATTGTATTCAAATTCAGCGGGATATAAATTTGAGGCCTAGTATTTAGGCGCTGGGTGACCGGTATGGATTTAGTGACAGAATTAGACTTGGAAATGCACAGAAGCGTGTGTGTGTGAAGTTATTCTGAATGACCCAATGTGCACCTTGAATATTATATACCCTTTTAGGGATAGATTTCAAATAGCTCTGATATAGCAGAAACCACTAAATTATGAAATTGCTAAATTGGGAATTGTATTTCAACCCAGAACAAAAAATGTGCTTTGACGGACACTAAATAACTTTCCCAGCCACAACAGGACAGCGTTAACGAGAGATTTAGCAGGATATAAATTTGAGGCCTAGTATTTAGGCGCTGGGTGACAGGTATGGGTTTAGTGACAGAATTAGACTTAGAAATACACAGTAGCGGGTGTGTGTGAAGTTATTCTGAATGACCCAATGTGCACCTTGAATATTATATACCCTTTTAGGGATAGATTTCAAATAGCTCTGATATAGCAGAAACCACTAAATAATGAAATTGCTAAATTGGGAATTGTATTTCAACCCAGAACAAGAAATGTGCTTGAACGGACACTAAATAACTCGCCCAGCTACAGCACTAAGGACAGATTTAGCTGGATATAAATTTGAGGCCTAGTATTTAGGCGCTGGGTGACAGGTATGGGTTTAGTGACAGAATTAGACTTAGAAATACACAGTAGCGGGTGTGTGTGAAGTTATTCTGAATGACCCAATGTGCACCTTGAATATTATATACCCTTTTAGGGATAGATTTCAAATAGCTCTGATATAGCAGAAACCACTAAATTATGAAATTGCTAAATTGGGAATTGTATTTCAACCCAGAACAAGAAATGTGCTTGAACGGACACTAAATAACTCGCCCAGCTACAGCACTAAGGACAGATTTAGCTGGATATAAATTTGAGGCCTAGTATTTAGGCGCTGGGTGACAGGTATGGGTTTAGTGACAGAATTAGACTTGGAAATACACAGTAGCGGGTGTGTGTGAAGTTATTCTGAATGACCCAATGTGCACCTTGAATATTATATACCCTTTTAGGGATAGATTTCAAATAGCTCTGATATAGCAGGAACCACTAAATTATGAAATTGCTAAATTGGGAATTGTATTTCAACCCAGAACAAGAAATGTGCTTGAACGGACACTAAATAACTCGCCCAGCTACAGCACTAAGGACAGATTTAGCGGGATATAAATTTGAGGCCTAGTATTTAGGCGCTGGGTGACCGGTATGGATTTAGTGACAGAATTAGACTGGGATATGGCCAAAAAATAAACAGACTATTGCTGGTTAAATGCACTTGGTGTGACAGCTTCACCCTGATGTAGGCTTTAGCCAAAAAACAACCACACCATTGAGGGTTAAATGCACTTGGTGACAGGCGCAGCTTGCCCCTGATTTAGTATATGGCCAAAAAATGAACAGACTATTGCTGGTTAAATGCACTTGGTGTGACAGCTTCACCCTGATGTAGGCTTTAGCCAAAAAACAACCACACCATTGAGGGTTAAATGCACTTGGTCGCAGCTTGTGCTGGCGCACCACAAGACACAAAATGGCCGCCGATCACCCCAGAAAAATGTGACTGACAAACGGTCTGTGCAGCCTAAAAACAGTGAGCAATTGAGGATCAGCAGCTCAATGATCCACAGCTGCAGATCGATCAGTTAATCAAGTCCTTTGGAGGAGTTAATCTGCCTAATCTCGCCCTACTGTCGCAGCCGCAACCTCTCCCTACGCTAATCAGAGCAGAGTGACGGGCGGCGCTATGTGACTCCAGCTTAAATAGAGGCTGGGTCACATGGTGCTCTGGCCAATCACAGCCATGCCAATAGTAGGCATGGCTGTGATGGCCTCTTGGGGCAAGTAGTATGACGCTTGTTGATTGGCTGCTTTGCAGCCTTTCAAAAAGCGCCAAGAAAGCGTCACAAAAGCGCGAAGAAAGCGACGAACACCGAACCCGAACCCGGACTTTTACGAAAATGTCCGGGTTCGGGTCCGTGTCACGGACACCCCAAAATTCGGTACGAACCCGAACTATACAGTTCGAGTTCGCTCATCCCTAGTCTAATACTCAATTGGGCTATTTAACATGGCCGTGTATTAACTGTGGTTGCTGCTTCTTTGGCCCTCTCTGTGTTTTGCTTTTTTTATATCCTCATGTGGATTCCTTTAGCTCTCTCTCTCTCTGCTCTTGTTTTTCCTGGCTGCCTTTCCCTGAGTTTTTGTTGCTTTTAAACTTTTCATAAGGAAAGTGGTTTCTACCCTGTTTATCACTAACTAACTGATTAATACATAAACATACAGTTTGTCTAGGGGTGAAGAAGGAAGGAAAGAAGGAGAGGGGGGGAATAAAAGGGCGGGGGGAATGGGCCCTAAGCAAAATAGGTGCTCAGCGGACTTCACTGGGGTAAAATCAGCCCTGAAATCCCTTGAAGTGGCAAAAATAGACCAGTTTTTGAAGTTGCCAAAGATTACTACGAGAGCAGGACAAAAAGGGTTGCAGGACATTACCTTTAAAGGAAATAATAATTCTGCAGATATGGTGGAGGAAGCAATGAAAGAATTCATTCAACCCCAGGGGACAGATAGGGTGGAGTAAGGAGAATTACCCATTGCTGATCCTGCCCCGCTAAAAGAAATATTGATGGCAGTGAAACAAAATGGGAAGTTAATACAGGACATTTCAATCCAGCTAGGATCAATTCTGATATAGCACTGATAAGGGATGATCTATCCAAGATTCGAGACAGGGTTGATACTGTGGAGAACACAGTACAGAATGAATTGAAATGATCAAAAACTGAGATCACCACCACAAATACTTCTAGTGCCAACGTCCAAGGGGACAGAGGTGGTATCTCCATCCCATCTCTTATTTGAGGATTTCCTAGTAATCTTTTTTGGTTCCTTCTAGAGGGCTCTAACAGTTGACATAGAACCTCAACATGGTTAAGAATATGTCAATGTTCAATTTCGGGATGTTCTGCACCCTTTATGTTCCACATCTTCCCAAATGTCTCTCTTGACAAATCTCTGCCCTAACACAAGACATTCATCTCTTCTAAATAATTGATGGGTGTTAAATAATGCATGATGATTTATGAGAGAAGAACTTCAAACATGTTGCCATTATCCATTCCTCTGGTCTTCTGTTGATCTATCTTATGCATATGAATTTCTCTCAGATGATTAATTTGTGTTCGGTAACATTGTAACCTATCTGCAGATGCGGAGATTGGATGACAATGTAAGCTCTCTAATCTGCTCTATCCCTAAAGACAGCAATCAACAAATATTTAGGCACATGCAAATCTCAGTCTCGACCCAAGATATTTAAAATTAATTTATGTTTATGTTGAATTATTACAATAAGCATGAATAATTATGCCTCTATTTGATAAGTGATGATTAATGTTATTATTTGCTTTAACATCAGGCTATCTTCTAGACCCGGATAAATTGGAATTATACTTGGATATTATGGGTGCAAAAAGGAAAGCAAAAAAAATTTTTTTAGATATTCTGAGTTAGTAGTTTTTTTTTAAGAAGCAATAACATGGACCAAACTTTTGGGAAATTCTAGGGACAGATCTCCATGTCCACGGTTGTAAGGTGGGGTGGCTGATATGATTAGAGATAAGCGAATTTCATGTTATGAAATTCGTTCACGCTTCGTTTGGTGGTAAAAGCAGAATTGCGTTATGGATTCCGTTACCACGGACCATAACGCAATTCTATGACAGAATGCATAACGGAATGCCTTTAGAGGACTCCCCTGCATAATGGAAACGGGACAGATCCGTTATGCAGGCCACAGACTTCTATTATGATGGACTGAATAACGGAATGCCTCTAAAGGCATTCATTCATAGAATTGCTTTATGGTCCGTGGTAACGGAATCCATAACGCAATTCTGCTTTTACCACCAAACGAAGCGTGAACGAATTTCAAAATATGAAATTCGCTCATCTCTAGATATGATGTTAGTTATGGACATGTAGCCAGTTTAACCTTCACCTGGGTAAAGATCTCATTCCCAGGTTCATTGCCCTATTCCTGTATCTGAATTTCCAAGACATAATGTGCCTGTGGTCACCCCTATGGCACCCGGCACAAGGGACTCTGGCCATGACGGTCCATAACACCTGTAGAGATACCGTACGTTTCTTCATGTTTAAGCAAATTAGTATTTGTGGAAGGCTCAGGGTTGAATTGTAACATGAGCAAGACGTGCAATTGTCCTGAGGCTTTTAACATTGTATTTCTACATTGTAGCATTAATATGTGGTATATTGGCACAGTATGATAGATAGATAGATAGATTTTTAAAAATTTCCACTGCACTCCCAAGTAGAGTTGAGCGAACACCTGGATGTTCGGGTTCGAGAAGTTCGGCCGAACATCCCGGAAATGTTCGGGTTCGGGATCCGAACCCGACCCGAACTTCGTCCCGAACCCGAACCCCATTGAAGTCAATGGGGACCCGAACTTTTCGGCACTAAAAAGGCTGTAAAACAGCCCAGGAAAGAGCTAGAGGGCTGCAAAAGGCAGCAACATGTAGGTAAATCCCCTGCAAACAAATGTGGATAGGGAAATGAATTAAAATAAAAATTTAATAAATAAAAATTAACCAAAATCAATTGGAGAGAGGTCCCATAGCAGAGAATCTGGCTTCACGTCACCCACCACTGTAAGAGTCCATTTTCATAAATTTAGGCCCAGCACCCAGGCAGAGCAGAGAGGTCCCGTAACAGAGAATCTGGCTTCATGTCAGCAGAGAATCAGTCTGCATGTCATAGCAGAGAATGAGGCTTCACGTCAGCCACCACTGCAACAGTCCATTGGCATATATTTAGGCCCAGCACCCAGGCAGAGGAGGGAGGTCTCGTAACAGAGAATCTGTCTTCATGTCAGCAGAGAATCAGTCTGCATGTCATAGCAGAGAATGAGGCTTCACGTCAGCCACCACTGCAACAGTCCATTGGCATATATTTAGGCCCAGCACACACACAGGCAGAGGAGAGAGGTCCCGTAACAGAGAATCTGGCTTCATGTCAGCAGAGAATCAGTCTGCATGTCATAGCAGAGAATGAGGCTTCACGTCAGCCACCACTGCAACAGTCCATTGGCATATATTTAGGCCCAGCACACACACAGGCAGAGGAGGGAGGTCCCGTAACAGAGAATCTGTCTTCATGTCAGCAGAGAATTAGTCTGCATGTCATAGCAGAGAATGAGGCTTCACGTCAGCCACCACTGCAACAGTCCATTGGCATATATTTAGGCCCAGCACACAGGCAGAGGAGAGAGGTCCCGTAACAGACAATCTGGCTTCATGTCAGCAGAGAATCATTCTGCATGTCATAGCAGAGAATGAGGCTTCACGTCAGCCACCACTGCAACAGTCCATTGGCATATATTTAGGCCTAGCACACAGGCAGAGCAGAGAGGTCCCGTAACAGACAATCTGTCTTCATGTCAGCAGAGAATCAGTCTGCATGTCATAGCAGAGAATCAGGCTTCACGTCACCCAACATTGGAACAGTCCATTGGCATATATTTAGGCCCCGGCACCCAGACACAGGAGAGGTTCATTCAACTTTGGGTAGCCTCGCAATATAATGGTAAAATGAAAATAAAAATAGGATTGAATGAGGAAGTGCCCTGGTGTCCAATAATATATGGTTAAGGGGAGGTAGTTAATGTCTAATCTGGACAAGGGACGGACAGTCCCTGTGGGATCCATGCCTGGTTCATTTTTATGAACGTCAGCTTGTCCACATTTGCTGTAGACAGGCGGCTGCGTTTGTCTGTAATGACGCCCCCTGCCGTGCTGAATACACGTTCAGACAAAACGCTGGCCGCCGGGCAGGCCAGCACCTCCAAGGCATAAAAGGCTAGCTCTGGCCACGTGGACAATTTAGAGACCCAGAAGTTGAATGGGGTCGAACCATCAGTCAGTACGTGGAGGGGTGTGCACACGTACTGTTCCACCATGTTAGTGAAATGTTGCCTCCTGCTAACACGTTGCGTATCAGGTGGTGGTGCAGTTAGCTGTGGCGTGTTGACAAAAGTTTTCCACATCTCTGCCATGCTAACCCTGCCCTCAAAGGAGCTGGCATTGACACAGCTGCCTTGGCGACCTCTTGCTCCTCCTCTGCCTTGGCCTTGGGCTTCCACTTGTTCCCCTGTGACATTTGGGAATGCTCTCAGTAGCGCGTCTACCAACGTGCGCTTGTACTCGCGCATCTTCCTATCACGCTCCAGTGCAGGAAGTAAGGTGGGCACATTGTCTTTGTAGCGTGGATCCAGCAGGGTGGCAACCCAGTAGTCCGCACAGGTTAAAATGTGGGCAACTCTGCTGTCGTTGCGCAGGCACTGCAGCATGTAGTCGCTCATGTGTGCCAGGCTGCCCAGGGGTAAGGACAAGCTGTCCTCTGTGGGAGGCGTATCGTCATCGTCCTGCCTTTCCCCCCAGCCACGCACCAGTGATGGACCCGAGCTGCGTTGGGTGCCACCCCGCTGTGACCATGCTTCATCCTCATCCTCCTCCACCTCCTCCTCATCCTCGTCCTCCTCGTCCTCCAGTAGTGGGCCCTGTCTGGCCACATTTGTACCTGGCCTCTGCTGTTGCCAAAAACCTCCCTCTGAGTCACTTCGAAGAGACTGGCCTGAAAGTGCTAAAAATGACCCCTCTTCCTCCTCCTCCTCCTCCTCCTGGGCCACCTCCTCTTGCATCATCGCCCTAAGTGTTTTCTCAAGGAGACATAGAAGTGGTATTGTAACGCTGATAACGGCGTCATCGCCACTGGCCATGTTGGTGGAGTACTCGAAACAGCGCAACAGGGCACACAGGTCTCGCATGGAGGCCCAGTCATTGGTGGTGAAGTGGTGCTGTTCTGTAGTGCGACTGACCCGTGCGTGCTGCAGCTGAAACTCCACTATGGCCTGCTGCTGCTCGCACAGTCTGTCCAGCATGTGCAAGGTGGAGTTCCACCTGGTGGGCACGTCGCATATGAGGCGGTGAGCGGGAAGGCCGAAGTTACGCTGTAGCGCAGACAGGCGAGCAGCAGCAGGATGTGAACGCCGGAAGCGCGAACAGACGGCCCGCACTTTATGCAGCAGCTCTGACATGTCGGGGTAGTTGTGAATGAACTTCTGCACCACCAAATTCAGCACATGCGCCAAGCAAGGGATGTGAGCGTCAAATTGGCTAGTCCCAGAGCTGCAACGAGATTTCGCCCATTATCGCACACCACCAGGCCGGGCTTGAGGCTCACCGGCAGCAACCACTCGTCGGTCTGTTGTTCTATACCCCGCCACAACTCCTGTGCGGTGTGGGGCCTGTCCCCCAAACATATGAGTTTCAGAATGGCCTGCTGACGTTTACCCCGGGCTGTGCTGAAGTTGGTGGTGAAGGTGTGTGGCTGACTGGATGAGCAGGTGGAAGAAGAGGAGGAGGAAGCCGAGAAGGAGGAGGTGGCAACAGGAGGCAAAGAATGTTGCCCTGCGATCCTTGGCGGCGGAAGGACGTGCGCCAAACAGCTCTCCGCCTGGGGCCCAGCTGCCAATACATTTACCCAGTGTGCAGTTAGGGAGATATAGCGTCCCTGGCCGTGCTTACTGGTCCACGTATCTGTGGTTAGGTGGACCTTGCCACAGATGGCGTTGCGCAGTGCACACTTGATTTTATCGGATACTTGGTTGTGCAGGGAAGGCACGGCTCTCTTGGAGAAGTAGTGGCGGCTGGGAACAACATACTGTGGGACAGCAAGCGACATGAGCTGTTTGAAGCTGTCTGTGTCCACCAGCCTAAATGACAGCATTTCATAGGCCAGTAGTTTAGAAATGCTGTCATTCAGGGCCAG
Source organism: Bufo gargarizans (assembly GCF_014858855.1). Classification (NCBI taxonomy): domain Eukaryota; kingdom Metazoa; phylum Chordata; class Amphibia; order Anura; family Bufonidae; genus Bufo; species Bufo gargarizans. Next base: position 108,834,177 of record NC_058089.1, read on the forward strand.
GGATCGAGGGTGGCTAGGTGGGAATTTACGCTTTCTCTCAAATGTTTGTGAGATAGAGAGCTGAACGCTGGCGTGTGACATGGTTGAGACGCTTGGTGACGGAGGTGGTGGTGGTGGTGTTGGTGGTACATCCCCTGTTTGCTGGGCGGCAGGTGCCAACGTTCCTCCAGAGGCGGAGGAAGAGGCCGAGGCGGCAGCAGCAGAAGAGGCCGAGGCGGCAGCAGCAGAAGAGGTAGCAGGGGGAGCCTGAGTGACTTCCTTGGTTTTAAGGTGTTTACTCCACTGCAGTTCATGCTTTGCATGCAGGTGCCTGGTCATGCAGGTTGTGCTCAGGTTCAGAACCTTAACGCCTCGCTTAAGGCTCTGATGGCACAGCGTGCAAACCACTCGGGTCTTGTCGTCAGCACATTGTTTGAAGAAGTGCCATGCCAGGGAACTCCTTGAAGCTGCCTTTGGGGTGCTCGGTCCCAGATGGCGGCGGGCAGTAGCAGGCGGAGTCTCTTGGCGGCGGGTGTTTTGCTTTTGCCCACTGCTCCCTCTTTTGCTACGCTGTTGGCTCGGTCTCACCACTGCCTCTTCCTCCGAACTGTGAAAGTCAGTGGCACGACCTTCATTCCATGTGGGGTCTAGGACCTCATCATCCCCTGCATCGTCTTCCACCCAGTCTTGATCCCTGACCTCCTGTTCAGTCTGCACACTGCAGAAAGACGCAGCAGTTGGCACCTGTGTTTCGTCATCATCAGAGACATGCTGAGGTGGTATTCCCATGTCCTCATCATCAGGAAACATAAGTGGTTGTGCGTCAGTGCATTCTATATCTTTCACCGCTGGGGAAGGGCTAGGTGGATGCCCTTGGGAAACCCTGCCAGCGTAGTCTTCAAACAGCATAAGAGACTGCTGCATAACTTGAGGCTGAGACAGTTTCCCTGGTATGCATGGGGGTGATGTGACAGACTGATGGGGTTGGTTTTCAGGCGCCATCTGTGCGCTTTCTGCAGAAGACTGGGTGGGAGATAATGTGAACGTGCTGGATCCACTGTCGGCCACCCAATTGACTAATGCCTGTACCTGCTCAGGCCTTACCATCCTTAGAACGGCATTGGGCCCCACCATATATCGCTGTAAATTCTGGCGGCTACTGGGACCTGAGGTAGTTGGTACACTAGGACGTGTGGATGTGGCAGAACGGCCACGTCCTCTCCCAGCACCAGAGGGTCCACTAACACCACCACGACCATGTCCACGTCCGCGTCCCTTACTAGATGTTTTTCTCATTGTTATGGTTCACCACAACAACAAAAATATTATTTGGCCCAATGTATTGTATTCAAATTCAGCGGGATATAAATTTGAGGCCTAGTATTTAGGCGCTGGGTGACCGGTATGGATTTACTAACAGAATTAGACTTGGAAATGCACAGTAGCGTGTGTGTGAAGTTATTCTGAATGACCCAATGTGCACCTTGAATATTATATACCCTTTTAGGGATAGATTTCAAATAGCTCTGATATAGCAGGAACCACTAAATTATGAAATTGTTAAATTGGGAATTGTATTTCAACCCAGAACAAAAAATGTGCTTTGACGGACACTAAATAACTTTCCCAGCCACAACAGGACAGCGGTAACGAGAGATTTAGCAGGATATAAATTTGAGGCCTAGTATTTAGGCGCTGGGTGACAGGTATGGGTTTAGTGACAGAATTAGACTTGGAAATACACAGTAGCGGGTGTGTGTGAAGTTATTCTGAATGACCCTATGTGCACCTTCAATATGATCTACCCTTTTAGGGATAGATTTCAAATAGCTCTGATATAGCAGAAACCACTAAATTATGAAATTGCTAAATTGGGAATTGTATTTCAATCCAGAACAAAAAATGTGCTTTGACGGACACTAAATAACTTTCCCAGCCACAACAGTACAGCGGTAACGAGAGATTTAGCAGGATATAAATTTGAGGCCTAGTATTTAGGCGCTGGGTGACCGGTATGGATTTAGTGACAGAATTAGACTGGGATATGGCCAAAAAATAACCACACTATTGCTGGTTAAATGCACTTGGTGACGGGCGCAGCTTGCCCCTGATGTAGTATATGGCCAAAAAATGAACAGACTATTGCTGGTTAAATGCACTTGGTGTCACAGCTTGACGAACCACACTACTGAGGGTTAAATGCACTTGGTGACGGGCGCAGCTTGCCCCTGATGTAGTATATGGCCAAAAAATAAACAGACTATTGCTGGTTAAATGCACTTGGTGTGACAGCTTCACCCTGATGTAGGCTTTAGCCAAAAAACAACCACACCATTGAGGGTTAAATGCACTTGGTGACAGGCGCAGCTTGCCCCTGATTTAGTATATGGCCAAAAAATGAACAGACTATTGCTGGTTAAATGCACTTGGTGTGACAGCTTCACCCTGATGTAGGCTTTAGCCAAAAAACAACCACACCATTGAGGGTTAAATGCACTTGGTGACAGGCGCAGCTTGCCCCTGATTTAGTATATGGCCAAAAAATGAACAGACTATTGCTGGTTAAATGCACTTGGTGTGACAGCTTCACCCTGATGTAGGCTTTAGCCAAAAAACAACCACACCATTGAGGGTTAAATGCACTTGGTCGCAGCTTGGATGCACTTGGTCGCAGCACCGCACAAGACACAAAATGGCCGCCGATCACCCCAGAAAAAAGTGACTGACAAACGGTCTGGGCAGCCTAAAAACAGTGAGTGAGCATTTGAATTTCAGCAGCTCAATGATGCACAGCTGCAGATCGATCGATTAATCAAGTGAAGTCCTTTGGAGGAGTTAATCTGCCTAATCTCGCCCTACTGTCGCATCCGCAACCTCTCCCTACGCTAATCAGAGCAGAGTGACGGGCGGCGCTATGTGACTCCAGCTTAAATAGAGGCTGGGTCACATGGTGCTCTGGCCAATCACAGCCATGCCAATAGTAGGCATGGCTGTGACGGCCTCTTGGGGCAAGTAGTATGACGCTTGTTGATTGGCTGCTTTGCAGCCTTTCAAAAAGCGCCAAGAAAGCGTCACAAAAGCGCCAAGAAAGCGACGAACACCGAACCCGAACCCGGACTTTTACGAAAATGTCCGGGTTCGGGTCCGTGTCACGGACACCCCAAAATTCGGTACGAACCCGAACTATACAGTTCGAGTTCGCTCATCCCTACTCCCAAGTAAACTAAGCTGTCTGGTGATTAAAGGACACTTTTTTAAATTTACTTTACTTGGGAGTGCCGTGGAATTTTTCTACTTTTGTCTTTTTGGTTGGTGGATTGCCTCTTCAGCCGCTGGCACACCGTATCCATTTGACCGCTGTGCTGCTCATACCATTTTTTGGTTCTAGATAAATAGATAGAAGAAAAAGTTAGTAGAAAATTGCAATTGGTAATTTTTTTTCCACGTTATCTGGAGTACTGCCTCGTTTTCTACTGGTTTTTCATTGGCGTGCTGCTATTCACATTTATATACTCTATGTACTAGATAGATAGATAGATAGATAGATAGATAGATGTGAGATACTGTAGCGAATGTGAACCCCTGCTCTGATTGAATTGTTATGTACTTCTAGTTAAAGAGGACCTTTCATCTGTTTAACCCTAGTCTAATTAGGGTCTTACCTTATAGGGTGCCCCCCCACTGATGTCATCGCATTTTATTTTTTTTCTCAAAGAGCTCCTCCCTGGCTATGAGCGGTACGCTCTGATTGGATACGCTCACAGCCAGGGAGAAGAGAACCGCTCCAGTCTCCGCCTAGTATACCCAAGTCAGCTAATTAGAATATAAGGTGCCAAAATCAACGGGGGACAACAGCGGACGAATGGGGTCTTTGAAAAAATAGGGTCTTTGAAAAAAAGTGCAATAAGAAAAAAGTGTAATAAAAAAAAAAGTGCGATGACTTCAGTGGGGGCAGCCCTATAAGGTAAGACCCTAATTAGACTAGGGCTAAACAGGTGAAAGGTCCTCTTTAATTCTGGCATAGAATCAGCTATACTTTCTAAAGATAGATAGATAGATAGATAGATAGATAGAGTGAGACAGTGAGGGGTTGTGTCTGGCAAGGCAGGTATTTTTTCTCCCAGAATGTGCAGCTGGGCTGGTTTCCAGGCAGGTAAGGTAAAATACCAGACCGGAGTTTAAGTGCCGGTCCGGGTTTTGGCAGCACCTGGCTGTCCTTAAATAGGCAGCTGGGCTCAGCAGAGATCTCTCTTTTTTAGGATCTGAGGCTTGGTGCCATGCTGGAGGGCTGAGAGCCGCACGCTGGGGAAACAGGCCCCCTAAAGCCTGCTGTGGACTACTGTAGGCAGAACTGCCAGCAAGGTGACTTATGTTATATGAATTTTCCATTGTGTGTGAGTTAATACCAAGACTGCAAAGTTTTGTGCTGTTTTGTGCGATTGCCTCAAGTGTGAATAAACACTGATGTTTTGAGTTAAGAACTTGTATTTTGCCTCTGTACTGCGCCCACTTACCTTATCTACCAGAGCGAAACCCCACAATAGATAGATAATAGATAGATAGATAGATAGACACTATAGGTCTTCAAGTCAGTAAAGATGTATGTTTCATAAAAGGGGTTGAGTCAGGAAACATATTTTGCATGTCTAAAACCAGTGCCTGGATACTTTTGTAATTGAATGTAATAAAAAAATTCAGTATCGCCAGTGAGCTATTCAATAAAATGTATCTGTATAGCGCCACCTGCTGTTTCGTTCTTTTGCTTTTTTTTTTTTTGTCCATCTCACTGAGCTGGTCGAACATGTCCTGTTTAGGTCTTCAACTGCCACCAGCCATACGTTGTGTTAGAAGCTGTGGTAGTGAAGGGGGGAGAGCTGCAGAAGAAAGGACACACTCCCCTGAGCTGGATAAACTAGCATAGCATTGCAGTAATTAATGTGGAGATCTCTGGATCCATGTGAAGTACAGGGCCGGTTCTAGCTTTGTCAGAAATAAATTGTCAAGAACGATGTGATGTCTGATTTTCTTTTTCTACATCATACGTCATGGGATACCCCTTTAAATAAATATCTGTTCTGACTCAGTAATAAAGGGAAACTTAATGATAATGTCTGTAAAGCGCTGTGGAATATGTCAGCACTATAAAAATGAGTAAAATAAATGTTAACATGTCAGGGGGACATTAGATCATATCTAGCTTCATTCATGACCTACGTGTTACCATTCCTTGCTGGCTTTCTTCTTCGTGGAGCTGCTCACGGCTCAGACTCAAGGTGATTTCCATATATTCTATATATGTATGCTGTACTTTCCCATTCAGGGGAGGCTTAGCGATTCGGGCCTTGAAATAAATATGGGTTTTATACAAAGATTTCAATCAAGTTTGCCCACCAGAGCACTCACCCTATAATTGTGCTTCTGGAAGAGAGACACACTGTTTCTCTCGAATTAGTCTCTAAAAAATCTCTAAAATTATTGGTTTAGACTTCCAAATTGAAAGCCTTAATTTTATTGAGCAACCATATGTAATTTAGTGTAAAATGCACTGAAAGATGTGTTCCAAAAAGTAACTTGACACTAATATCATTTTCTCTGTGCTAAACACATGCAGATCTTATAGCTCTTCCGAAATAACTACAATTACAGAGTTAAAGGGGAAATGAAATCAATGGGAAGCAGGAGTTAATTCCAAGGTTTGACCTTGTTGAGGTGCACCAAAAGGCTGATCTGCTTTGAGATGAAGACAGACACAGCTGGATAAGAGTGGAGACATTCACTATAGGGCCGATATTATATGCACCCCCCTGCTTAAAGCTATAGTGCCTCCATAGAGGATGAAATATGAGTCCAAAAGTTACTGAAGTATAGAGATCCAGCAAGGAGAGAGCTCGAGAAAAATATAAAAATAGTTCTCCTCCAGAAGGAAGAATACAGTCTCTGTAGGGTCTCGATAAGATTGCTCTCCTACAAATCAATATCTAGCCCTTTAAAGAGCCTTAAAGGGGTATAATCAAATGGCAAGACACCAGCAAAGCTATTTTTTTTTCTTGCATACACAGATGTCTCCTTCCATAGCTTTCTTTTTGGTTGTCGATGTAATAATGTTTGTACCATGAGATGGTGTTTTATGCCATAAGATCTATCCTATGTGTCGCCACCTGGTGGATGTGATGTGAAATGCCATCTGTCGAGGGTTTTGCTAGCATGTTGCAATATTGGATTGAAATTGTTTAATGGGAAATTGAATCCCCTAAAGAACCCCAGCTAGCTCTACCTATGAAAAAAATCCATACTCACTTCCTTCCTGCTCCTCTATCTCCATTCCTGCTGTTTACCACCCAGGTTCTCTTCATTCATCGTTTGGTTACCCGTCTGCCAACTTCTGAATGGATGAGGTTATGTGCTCCTCTGCATCCAATGACAGGTCACATTTAATCAAACTGAAGGGTAGACACAACTGTATACTGCATTATGTCTTCTACTACTCTTCCAGTTTCTTAAGATGACATTTTGTGATTGTAAAGAGTAGAGTTGTTTTGATTGCAATGTTGTAATTTTTACAGTGTCATAATTCACGTTTCGTAAAAGACAAACCACCTGTCTATGGGGCCACATTTGTTCATAGGCTTTTTTAGGTATTAGGGCTCAACTCAATTGAAGTGAATGGGCCTGAGCTGCAATACCACTCACCAGAACCTACAGGGAGTGCAGAATTATTAGTCAAATGAGTATTTTGACCACATCATCCTCTTTATGCATGTTGTCTTACTCCAAGCTGTATAGGCTCGAAAGCCTACTACCAATTAAGCATATTAGGTGATGTGCATCTCTGTAATGAGAAGGGATGTGGTCTAATGATATCAACACCCTATATCAGGTGTGCATAATTATTAGGCAACTTCCTTTCCTTTGGCAAAATGGGTCAAAAGAAGGACTTGACAGGCTCAGAAAAGTCAAAAATAGTGAGATATCTTGCAGAGGGATGCAGCACTCTTAAAATTGCAAAGCTTCTGAAGCGTGATCATCGAACAATCAAGCGTTTCATTCAAAATAGTTAACAGGGTCGCAAGAAGCGTGTGGAAAAACCAAGGCGCAAAATAACTGCCCATGAACTGAGAAAAGTCAAGCGTGCAGCTGCCAAGATGCCACTTGCTCACCAGTTTGGCCATATTTCAAAGCTGCAACATCACTGGAGTGCCCAAAAGCACAAGGTGTGCAATACTCAGAGACATGGCCAAGGTAAGAAAGGCTGAAAGACGACCACCACTGAACAAGACACACAAGCTGAAACGTCAAGACTGGGCCAAGAAATATCTCAAGACTGATTTTTCAAAGGTTTTATGGACTGATGAAATGAGAGTGAGTCTTGATGGGTCAGATGGATGGGCCCGTGGCTGGATTGGTAAAGGGCAGAGAGCTTCAGTCCGACTCAGACGCCAGCAAGGTGGAGGTGGAGTACTGGTTTGGGCTGGTATCATCAAAGATGAGCTTGTGGGGCCTTTTCGGGTTGAGGATGGAGTCAAGCTCAACTCCCAGTCCTACTGCCAGTTTCTGGAAGACACCTTCTTCAAGCAGTGGTACAGGAAGAAGTCTGCATCCTTCAAGAAAAACATGATTTTCATGCAGGACAATGCTCCATCACACGCGTCCAAGTACTCCACAGCGTGGCTGGCAAGAAAGGGTATAAAAGAAGAAAATCTAATGACATGGCCTCCTTGTTCACCTGATCTGAACCCCATTGAGAACCTGTGGTCCATCATCAAATGTGAGATTTACAAGGAGGGAAAACAGTACACCTCTCTGAACAGTGTCTGGGAGGCTGTGGTTGCTGCTGCACGCAATGTTGATGGTGAACAGATCAAAACACTGACAGAATCCATGGATGGCAGGCTTTTGAGTGTCCTTGCAAAGAAAGGTGGCTATATTGGTCACTGATTTGTTTTTGTTTTGTTTTTGAATGTCAGAAATGTATATTTCTGAATGTTGAGATGTTATATTGGTTTCACTGGTAAAAATAAATAATTGAAATGGGTATATATTTGTTTTTTGTTAAGTTGCCTAATAATTATGCACAGTAATAGTCACCTGCACACACAGATATCCCCTTAAAATAGCTAAAACTAAAAACTACTTCCAAAAATATTCAGCTTTGATATTAATGGGTTTTTGGGGTTCATTGAGAACATGGTTGTTGTTCAATAATAAAATGAATCCTCAAAAATACAACTTGCCTAATAATTCTGCACTCCCTGTATAGACAAGAAAGTTTTTCTAATACTGGACAACACCTTTAAGACATGAGACCCAACTGTATTATTAGCACTTTCCATTGCTGAAGTATTCAGCAGTTTATTGAGCTTAAAAGGTACATAGGTTCAAGAACTAAGGCCCTATTGAACAGAGACCATATAGTAAAACATATGAATCTCTTTACACCCCTTAATTCTCTGAAAAGGAGGCTTTAAAAAAGTGCTAGTTTGCTAGCATTCCAGCGCCTGTGGAGATAGGAAGCCATGGTAAATTCCTGTTGGGAAGGAGGAAAGTCCCTTGATCCCCCAGGGTCTACATAGGTTTTCTCACAGATGACCATATCTGAATACTTTCCTATCATGATAGGTTCCAGCAGTGCAAGGTGTAAGTGTGGTAAACATGAAGGCATAAATGTAAACTTTGTGGCCATTATTTTAGGAGCATTTGTTGATTTTTCTCTTTCTATTTGTAAGGTAGGAAGCTGAGTGAATTGATTTGTTAGAATTGTAGTTTGACCCACATTTTTTCAAAAATTTGTAATTATTTATAAGAGAAAAAAGGACATTTATCAAGGCCTATATGCCACAATTATTATTATTATTATTATTATTATTATTTATTATTATTGAAGCGCCATTCATTCCATAGCGCTGTACATATGAAAAGGGGTATACATACATAATACAGACAATTGCACTAAGCATGAACAAGACGAGTTACAAACTGGTACAGAAGAAGAGAGGGCCCACCCTGTGAGGGCTTACAATCTACATGGTATGGGAGGACACAGTAGGTGAGGGTAAAGTTGGTCATGGCGGTATAGAGGCAGCAGGGTCACTGGTTGTAGGCTTTTCTGAATAGGTGGGTTTTCAGGTTTCTTTTGAGGGATTCCACTGTAGGTGAGAGTCTAATATGTTGGGGTAGCGAATTACAGAGTGCGGAGAATGCACGGGAGAAATCCTGGAGGAGATTGTGGCAAGAGGTGTTAAGAGGAGAGGAGAGAAGGAGGTCTTGTGAGGATCGGAGATTGCGTGTGGTGATGTATCGGGAAAGTAGCTCTGAGATGTAGGGAGGGAACAGATTGTGGACAGCCTTGTATCTATTTGTTAGTATTTTGAACTCGCTGGGCAATGGGGAGCCAGTGAAGGAATTGGCAGAGGGGAGAGGCAGAGAAGTAACAGGGTGAGAGGTGAATTAGTCGGGCAGCAGAGTTGAGAATAGATTGGAGGGGTGTGAGAGTGCTAGATGGATTGAGCAAGATGGGGGAAAGATGATGAATTCTTTTTTTATCCATGTTAAGTCTTAGAAAGCGAGAGGAGAAGAAGGAGGATATGGAAGATATGCATTGTGGGATTCTGGATAGTAAGGTAGTGATCTCTGGACCAGAGAGGTAGATTTGTGTGTCGTCAGCATAAAATTGATACTGAAAGCCATGGGACTCTATGAGATAGATAGAGAAGAGCAGGGGTCCTAGGACAAAGCCTTGCGGGACACCAACAGAGATGGAATAAGACGAGGAGGTGGTGTGAGATTGGGAGACGCTAAATGTCCAGTCTGTGAGGTATGATGTGATCCAGGAGAGGGCCAGGTCAGTGATGCCAAGAGATGAGAGAGTTTGTAACAGAAGGGAGTGGTCGACAGTGTCAAAGGCAGAGGACAGGTCAAGGAGAAAGAGGACAGAGTAATGTTTTTTTGTTTTTGTCTGTTAGTAGGTCATTGGTGGTGGGGTAGGAAGCCAGATTGTAGCCGGTCAAAGAGGGAGCAGGAGGACAGATGAGAGGACAGTTCATAATGGACATGTTGCTCAAGTAGCTTTGAGGCATATGGAAGAAGTGATATGGGGCTATAACTGGACAAAGAAGATGGGTCAAGTGAAGGCTTTTTGAGGATGGGTGTAATGGTAGCATGTTCAAAACCAGAGGGGAAGACACCAGAGGTTAGTGATAGGTTGAAGAGATGAGTTAGGGCTGAGATAAGCATTGTGGTGAGGTTAGAGATGAGGTGGGATTGGATCAAGTGCACAGGTGGTAAGATGTGATCAGGAGAGTAGGGTGGAGAGTTTTTCTTCTGTAATGGTGGAGAAGTGGGTTTTGGGAGAAGAGGACTGAGCAGTTGTGTAGAGGGTCTGTGGGGATTATGCACTGAAGCTTTCTATGATGTTGACTATCATTTTTTATTTAAGTATGTGGCAAAATCCTCAGCTGAGAGGAGAGAGTGGGGGCACTTAGGGATGGAGAAGGGAGTTCAAAGTGTTAAAAACTTGTTTAGGGCTGCGGGACTGGGAAGATATGAGAGATGAGACGTAGGCCTGTTTTGCATCAGCGAGTGAGGATTTGGGATTGCTTGTATGTGGTGAAGTGATCCTTAGAGTGGGATTTCTTCCATCGCCGCTGAGCATCCTTGGAAACTTGTCTGAGTTTTTTGGTCAGGTTGGTGTGCCAGAGTTGTCTGTTGATTTTTTTATTTTATTTTTTTGTGTGTGAGGGGGCAACAATGTCCAGAGCTGTACTTATTGTGATGTTATATAGGGTGGTGGCAATATCTGGGTCTTGGCGGTAATAAATGGTAGAGAGTGTCAGAAGAGTGTCAGAAAGCAAGCGAAAGTCAAGATGTTTAAGGTTCCTGCGAGGGTGTGTTAGTGTGTGGACCGGGGGAGCAGCAGAAGAGACAAGTGAAGAGAAGGTGAGTAGGTTGTGGTTGGATAGGGGGAGAGGTGAATTAGAAAGGTTACATAGGGAGCAGAGGTGGGTAAAGATCCAATCCAGAGTGTGACCATCTCTGTGGGTGGGAGCGGAAGACCATTGTGAGAGGCCGAAGGAGGAAGAGAGTGGTAGGAGTTTAGAAGCTTCTGAGAGGCAGGTGTCAATAGGGATGTTGAAGTCACCCATGATGATAGTAGGGATGTCAGCACAAAGAAAGTGTAGGAGCCAGGTGTTAAAGTGGTCAAGAAAGATGGTGGCTAGGCCTGGGAGGCAGTAAATGACAGCTTCTTGGAGGTTGGAGGGAGAGTAGATGCGAACAGAGTGTACTTCAAATGAAGTGACCATAATGGAGGGTGGCAGTGGAGTTGGGCTGTAGGAGCAGGTGTCTGATAGGAGAAGACCAACCCCCCCACCCCACCATGTTTGCAAACGGGGTGGGGGTGTGTGAGTAAAATGAAATCCGCTATAAGAGAGTTCAGCAGGGGAGGAGGTGTCAGAGGGTGTCAGCCATGTTTCTGTGAGACCCAGAAAGGAAAGTTTTCAAGAGATGAACAGGTCATGAATGTAGGACAGTTTGTTACAGACAGAGCGTGCATTCCATAATGCTCCTGCAAGAGGAATCCAAAGGAGCAGGGGTCAGAGGAATGGTTATTAGGTTTAAGGGGTTCCAGGAATTTGCAGAAGGAGATTTGTAGTAGGAGGTAGAGGTGATAGTGGGGATTTGCTGAGGGGGACCTGGATTTGGTGAGATATCACCAGCAATAAAGAGAAGTAGAGAAAGTGTTAGTAGGTGAGAATAAGAGAGGCCATGAGGTATCTGTGTGAATGGAAAGAAAGTGTTTTACGTTGCCTAACAAGTTTGTGCAAGCGGTCAGATAAGATGGTAAGATGGAGGGAGAGATGAATAGTTCCTTGCTGGGTGAATGGATGTGGGGGTATTTCAGGAGGTTTTGGAAAAGTGTGAAGAGTAAGATGAAAGATTGAAACATTGTTTGCATTAACTATTTCTGCAATTACATTTGGTCCCCTTCTGGTTCAATTCTGGTATAATTCGGCCTGTGCACTTAAAGAGTTGCACTTGAAAGATGTTACATTGAAAATACCAAGGTCTGAAAGACCTAAGGACTTAGATTTATACCACTCAGTGTTTAATCATACAGTATGTGACCAATAGGGGAGGGGGCTACATATGGCCTAATCAAGGGAGCACCAGATACAAGGGTGAAATAGTCAATGTAAACAAATACTTTATAAATCCAGCAGTGAAAGAGACATTAGTAGTTCTATGCAGACATACCAGGGGAAGAGAAGGAAACATGAGGGGTGTGGACAATATCAGACTCTGATGACAAAGTGGATTCCACATCCATAATATGACATTCTGTTATAATTTGGTATGTGCACTTAAAGAGTTGCACTTGAAAGATGTTGCATTGAAAAGACCCAATTGTGTCGTACCATAATTAGCAACTTTTTTAGAAAGGGTGCATGGCTTCGTACTGATATAGACTTCAGTTTCTGGCGTATGGCAGAGCAGAGATGCGCCTGATTTGTTAAAAGGCTTCTGCCAGTCTTGATATATCTCCCCAGGAAAGTCTTCAAAGCATTCAGAGTACTTTCAATATAAGTAGATTTATTAGTAAATTTCTTGTTTGATTCAAATCTGACCAAAATGAATTTTAGGAAATTCACTCATATTTAGTAGGTAGGTGTAGCCCTTGGGTTGGTTTTCCAATATCTTGTTTGCAAACGTTCAAGCGTATGTGAAGATGAGAATCCATCTAAAGGTATACTCCTACTAAGGAGGATAGGCCATCAATTTCGTGCCCTTGAGCCCTCTTGGTCCCCAGGGACCACATGAGCTTTCTCACACATCACTACATCTGAATCTTTTCGTATAATAGGTTCCAGCAGGGCAAAGCAATGCAAGATGACAGTGGTAAACATGGAGGTATCAACGTAAACTTTGTGATCATTATTTTAGGAGGGTTTGGCCTTGTTCTCTTTCCAGTTGTAGGGTAGGAAGTAGAGATGAGTGAATTGATTGGTTGGAAGTTAAATTCGACCCAAATATTTTTTTTTTCATTCTGAATCAAATTTCTTGAATGAATTTTAGGAAATTTGCTCATCTCTAGGAAGTAGATGGTGTAGCCATTGGTTTTACTATTCCTAATATTCCAGTGCCTGTGGAGTTGAGAAGCCATGGGAAGGTACACTCCTATTGGCAAGGAGAAAAGTCCACCAATACAAAGCCTTTCATCCCTGTTTTTTCTCAGGGATCACATGGGCTTTCTCACACATGACCGCTTCTGAATACTTTCCTATCACGATATGGTAACAACATGTGAAAGATTTTTTTCAGTTTTAAATTAGTTGGTCAAGTGAGCATGCTACACCTTAACTTACTCTTACAGTTGCTCTTTTTAGGTATATTATATATGTACAGAGTTTAATAAAGTTTTGCCATCTAGGAACTAATTATCTGGTGATTCGGGTCTACGACTGGGAAAAGAAAGTTCACATTTTTGAAGTGTAAAAATAAAAAGACTGTCTTGTCTGGTAGTTGCTTTAGAAAAGAGAGAAGTAATAGTCAGCAGTGAGTCTATACAGAGAATATGTAAGAAAGGTTCTTCAAACACAACCTCGGTGGCTTCATTCTGAGAGTCTGTTTGTGTAAAGAATGTATCCCTGACAAGCCGCTGGCCGCTTCCCATCTGTACATCTTACAAAGGAGGGGGCAAGACCGTCTTTGATGTCCCATTTCTAAAGAAGTTAATGGAATTTGTATTGTCAGCCCAGATATATTGTAACACCAGGCTTTATGACTTTTTTGTACAGCATCACGGTCAACCATCTAGCGGACACAGAGACAATATTTGGTTTGGCATCTGAAACGTAAAAATTATACTTTATGTTGCCGGTTAAACATTTAGTACAATCTTTATATTACACTGAAGGCTTTCTTATACAGACTGAGAGATGTTTTTCATGCCATGTTGGAATTATAAACCACTACATATTTCTCACTGCTGTACACAGACTCATGACATTAGTCTATAGCCACTCAATGTCCCACACATTAATTTTCTTATTTTGCAAACACTGAAGGTCCTTTCAGAGGTCATAGCTGTAAGTAGTATTGAACAAATCAAAGTATCCAAAGTGGACTTCAATCCGAAATTCTGGATAAATTCGATTTGCTATGAAGCCAAATTTCCTTGTGCTTCGAGGTAATGAATACATTTTTCCCAAAATGGTGGCTAAAAGTAAAAAAAAAATTATACTCACCTCATCCACTTAATCGTGGAGAGGCCATTCGCTCCCATCATGATTGAAGAAAATCCCCCAAAGAACCTGCAACAAGTGCGAAAATGTCTCCATGTGATCATGCTGGCCACACACAGCCAGCATGATCACATGAATTGTATGTATGTATTGTGATTGTCTTTATTATATATATGTCATTTTTGCTGAAGTCAAGCAACCCCTTTAAGAGCTATTCATTTTTTAGTTTGGTTATTTAAATAAGTTTTGCATTCATTTTGAAATTTTTTGGTTATTTTTCATACCTGAGAAAGTGTAAAAAAAGGGAAAAAATTGTTTTTAACATTTGTTAATATACAAAATGGGGGAAATTGTTGAAACTTGCTATAAAAAGGGTATTCCAGTTGTTATCCCCTATACACAGGATAGGGCAAAACTATTAGATTGTTGGTGGTCCTACCTCTGGCACCCCAAACAATCACGAGAACGGACATCCCATACCTCTCGGTGTTAAGCATAGAAGCATCATAATACTATAGAAACTGCCTTTATTGGACTAAAATAACTAGGGCAAAAACAGTTTAGCTTCAAATGTGACTGGAGAAGCAAACATTGTGTCACCCTACAGTATCACACAGATTTATAGTCCGATGTAATAAAGATGTTTAGAAGTGGAGTTCCTCTTTAAAGGCTAGGAAGAATGGGATGCAAATGAGCTCTTAACAAGACAGGCCTCTAATGCCACCAGATGTAAGGCAGCCATCCTATAAATCAATGATTGACCCTTTAAATAGGCCTTGAGACATGATTATGATATTAAATAAGCCAGCACCTCATCTGCAGACAGCTGTTTCGGGGTGATTGTCCCTCATCAGTGCAGAGCAGAGAGTACTGGCTTAACTGGGTTAGAGACCCAGGTCAGGATTTGGGGGGTACTATCTCTCCTTGGGGAGGGAGCACCTTAATCGGCGTGAGGAGACCTTTAGGCAATACAGTACGTGCTCCGCTAGAATTCTAGAAAGAAAGGCTTGTAAATGAACTTTTAACAAGCTCTGCCTCTGATGCCACCTGATGTAAGATGCTATCCTATAAGTCAATGTTCCACCCTTTAAATAGGTCTTGAGACATGATTCTGATATTAAATAAGCTCGCACTATGAACACCTTTGAGGGCAGTTATATATGATTTTATTTAACTTATTTTGGGTTAAGAATCTTTTTTTTTCAATTGGTCTTTATTAAAAATTGTCAGCAGTTTTTGCTCTACAGGGTTAAGTTTCAGTCTATCTGCAGAGTCTATTACTTTTAGTTTCACTATGAACTGCCAGGTTGCTGCTCTGACGGCTGGCTGTATAACCCTTATCTCTGAATTTCTGACTGCTCATAAACACTCATTATAGATACGTTCTTACAAAACTACTAAAACATATGAGTGTTTCTCAGCTGTCAGGAGTTCAAAGACAAGGGTTATACATCAGAGCAGCAACTTGACAGTTCATTGGGAAATTGAAAGCAAGATACTCCATGAATAGACTGAAACTTAACCCTGTAGAACAAAAACTGCTAAAACTTTTAAGTGAATATCGACTTTTTGACCCAAAATGAGTAAAATGCAATCATTAAAATAAATTGCCCCCAAAGATGTTCAAAGCCTTTAAGTGTCCGTTTCCTTATGGCATGCATCGATGCAGTTCATTAAGAAACTAGGACATTGCTCTAAGTTTATCTTCACATCTTATCTTCTTTCTCACGTCATTGAAATGCAGCAGAATGTGAAAATTAGCAGGACCTTATACTTTTAACTTAATATGGCAGCGCATTAAGATTTCAAAAAAGCTATAAAATCTCATAAATAAGAGATGCGCATTCTGCATGGAGATACACCATACACAAAGTAAGCCTCAGGGGGGAGCTTCACCGGTACATAACATCATTACTTCGGAGATGAAAATGACATTTTAGCTGATATTCTACAAAGAGGGGAAGAAATAGTTATTACTCACACAAATACCCCTAACCTTGGGAAAAAAAAGTATCCTTATTAACGGTATTATGTGCTCGATGGGCTCCTTTCATTAGCAGAACTCCTCAGTACAGCCATTTTCTTGCTTTGCTTTTAAATAGTCATGTTTCCGTGGAATATTAATAATTCCCATTGAGTCGTGTGCTTTGTTTTATGACTCTTTTAACTGCCGGCTTTCATATACACAGCATTCTGTTCAATGGTAAGACAACAGAGCGGCAATAATACAAAGTAAATACTAAATGGGGGCCTTATTAGAAAAACAGCGACATACAAAACATTAATTTTAAGGGGAGTGAATACTTTTTCAACCAAACTTTGTATGGCTCCAGCATATTAAAAATAAAATATATAGCAACTTACAAAAAAGTTAAAGTCTTTAGTGTATACAGCAACTAGGCAAGACTATATGTTAAACCTGTTTCAAATAGGCACAAGGCATAGTCAACTTAACTACTGTCAGAGGCACTAAGAGGGCATTCCTACTGTAAGGGTGCAATAAGGGGGCATAATGAAGCGAAGGTGCACTAAAGGGGCATAACTACTGTAAGGGTACACTAAGGGGCTTAACTAAAGCTAGGGTATACTAAGGGGGACATAACTACTGTGAGTGGACACTAAAGGGGCATAACTACTGTAAGGGTACACTAAGGGGGCATAACTGAAGCAAGGGGACATTAAGGGGTCTAACTATTGTGAGGGGACACTAAGGGGAAATAACTACTGTAAGGGTACACTAAAAGGACATAACTAAAGCAAGGGGCATAACTATTGTAAGGGTACACTAAAGTGGCATAACTAAAGCAAGGGGGCATAGCTACTGTAAGGATACACTAAGGGGGCATTACTAAAGGAAGCAGGCATAACTACTGTAAGGGTACACTAAGGAGGCATAACTAAAGCGAGGGGGCATAACTACTGTAAGGGTACACTAAAGGGGCATAACTGAAACAAGGAAGCATAACTACTGTAAGGGTACTCTAAGGGGGCATAACTGAAATGAAGGGGTACTAAGGGGTGCATACCTACTGTGAGTGGGCACTTAGGGGGCATTCCCACTGTGAGAGAACACTAAGAGGGGATAAATAATGTGAGGGGGCACTAAGGTGGGAATAACTACTGTGAGAGAACACTAACGGGGCATAGCTACTGTAAGGGTACACTAACGGGCCATATCTGGGGTGATAATGCCCTAAGGGGGCATAAATATTGTCACAGTACACTAAGGGGCCATAACTGAAGCGAGGGTGCACTAAGGAGGACATCACTAATGTGAGGGGGCACTTAGGGAGTAAATCTACAGTGAGGGGACATAGATAATATGAGGAGGCACTAAGAGAGCATTTCAACTGTGTGGCAGCACTAATGGAGCATTCTGCTATGTTGATCCACTAAGGAGCAGGTGGGCGCACTCATAAAATCTCTGCACTAGGCCCGTCAACGTATTAAAATGGCCCAGGAGCTGTATGCACCAAAGGACAGATTTTTATTCTCTAAGAACGGGCCGATGGATGGGACTGCAAACACACACATGACTGCAGGATCAGGTTACACACTGGGTTTGTTTATAGGCTGTAACTAGAGATGACCGAATTTTTCAAAAATTCTTCTCGCCGGTTCGCCTAATTTTTGGGGTAAAATTTAGTTTGATCGAATTTATTCACAGCGAATTACGTTAAAAAAACGTCTAGTTCTTGGTTGCAGAGAGCCTTTATAGTGGTGTCGAACACTGTGCCTTGTAGTAACACGCATAGGGAATCTGCTTTGGTAGTGAAATAATACTGTGAGTCTGTATGACATGCAGATGACAGGTGTCATTTTTAGAATCACTGCACACTTCACTTATTTGGGCAATCACGGGGCCAAAACTGACCAAATAACTCAATTATTAACTCAGCCTTAGGCCTTCTGCACATGAACGTATGTGCCCCGTGGTTGTGCTGCAGCCCGCAAATTGCGAGCAGCAATGCACGAACACCGTCCGCGGGGCAGCCGCAGCAGATCGCGGACCCATTCACTTTAATGGGTCCGCGATCCGGCCATTCCACAAAAAGATAGGACATGCTCTATCTTTTTATGGAACTGAAGTACGGGACGAAACCCCACGGAAGGACTCTGTAGTGCATCCGTAGGGTTCCATTCCGTGCTTCCGTTCCGCACCATTCCACATCTCCGAATTTGCGGACCCATTGAAGTGAATGGGTCCGCATCCGTAATGCACACGGAACGGTTTCCATGTATTCCGGATCCACAAATGCGGTCCGTAATACAGCCACAGAGCACACACGTTCGTGTGCAGGGGGCCTTACAGGTCGATGTTAGCGTCAAGAAGAAGCGCACTTCTTTTACACCATCACCAGCTGATTCCACACAGATGTCCATAGAACCTGTTCTATTAAACTTTTATACAAGAAGAGCCCCCCCCCCCGACAGAGTGGAGGGGGTATCAGCAGTAAGTTTGTGTTGACGTCACTGATTAATTTGCCATTCTGATCTGTCAGAACAATAACCCACAAAAAACTGATCCTGTCTGTGGAGCAAATGCCTTCACTTGGTCAGCAATTGCTCAATAATTCATCAGTATTGCTAATGCCAAAAAAACAGGAGTCGATCTAAAACAAAGATGACACTTGAACTGAATATTTGCATGTCTTCTGTGTTTTTTACCCACTCTTGTTTTTGGCTACCAAATCATAAGCCAATTCTGATGGGACCATACAGGTCTTACAGCTGCTACACAGACAGGATCCGTTGTGCGTCTCATTTTCCCTTCCTTCTGACAGACCAGAAGAAATGTCAAATAAATGATGATGTCAGCCAAAATGTTGGACCAGTCATGAAGTGGGGAGGGTGGGAACAGCATTAGAAGTCCACAGAGTGGACCAATGACATAGTGGTGAGGTGGAAGCAGAATGAGGAGACCACGGAGTGGCCCTATGATAGAGTCTGGCAGTGGCAGCAGCATCAGGATGCCACAGAGTGGCACGATGACGAGAGATTGCGTAGGTGGTAGCAGCATGAGGAGGCCACAGAGTAGCACAAAGACAAGAGATTGTGGAGGTGGCAGCAGCATGAGGAGGCCACAGAGTGGCACGATGACAAAGTGTGGAGGTGTCAGCAGCATGAGGGGGCTAGAGTAGCATGACGACGAGAGATTGTGGAGGTGGCAGCAGCATGAGGAATCCACAGAGTATCATGGCGACAAGAGATTGTGGAGGTGTCAGCAGCATGAGGAGGCCACAGAGTCGCATGACGACGAGAGATTGTGGAGGTGGCAGCCGCATGAGGATGCCACAGAGTGGTACGACGACGAGAGATTGTGGAGGCAGTGGCGTTGCTAGGGTCTGAAAACATCCGGGGCACAAGCCCACTGTGTTAAAATTGCACATTAAAGGCATGCTTAAAGTGGTGTTCTGGTTTACACAAATGAAGTGCAGTACTGTAGATTGCAGTCATTATATAATACAACATTCGGTAACTTTCTGTTATGTTTCATTTCCTCACCACTGCAGAAATCTTTGCTTGGGCGCTTTAATATTGATGGGAGTGAACCCTGGGCAATCCCAAAGATCATCCCCCCACCCTTCTTGTACTTGTTCCGCTGATCCGCTACTTGCGGGATGCACGGGCATGAGTTCAGTCACTTCGGTGCGCAATCCCGGTCTGCGGCGCGTGATCCTGTGATACCCATGACCTCCCGCGCCGGGACTTGCGGGATCACGCGTTGCAGGACGGGATTGCGCACCGAAGTGACTAAACTCATGCCCACACAGCCCGCAAGTAGCGGATCAACGGAACAAGTACAAGGGGGGTGGGGGGATGATCTGTGGTGGGTTGCCCAGGTCCAATCAATATTAAAAGGCCCTGGAATAGCCAAATAAAATAAAAAATGCTACTAGGACATCATAACATTCGGGGCACTGAACAAAACATCCGGGATGTTTTGACCTAACGACACCCCTGTGTGGAGGTGTCAGCAGCATGAGGAGGCCACAGAGAACCACGACGATGAGAGATTGTGGAGGGGGCAGCAGCATGAGTAGGCCACAGAGTAGCACAATGACGAGAGTTTGTGGAGGTGGCAGCAGCATGAGGAGGCCACAGAGAAGCACGACGATGAGAGATTGTGGAGGTGGCAGCAGCATGAGGAGGCCGCAGAGTGGCATGACGATGAGAGATTGTGGAGGTGGCAGCAGCATGAGGGGGCCACAGAGTGGCACGACAACAAGAGATTGTGGAGGTGGCAGCAGCATGAGGAGGCCATAGAGTAGCACAACGATGAGAGATTGTGGAGGGGGCAGCAGCGTGAAAAATCGGCAATGTAATCTCTGCGTAATGTGCACGAAATACAGGCGTGGGTCACTATAGCTACATTTTTCAAGCTGCTAGAAGTTTTCTGAGACTGGAGAATATTGCAATAGCTTTATATGCAGATAAAGTGCTCCAATATATTCGCGATTGCGAAATTGGCACTAATGACGCAAATATTTTGGCGCAATACGTGCAACTTCACATTTTAACATGTGTGACTACTTATTAGTGATCGGTGCTCTAAGTATTGTTGTGAACTTGTGACATCACAGCACTATGTATGTATGTATGCAGCATGCATACATACAGCACTATGTATGTAGCATGTATGTATGGACAGCAGAAGCTATCAGCTACACTATATCACTATCTAACCTACACTGACTATCTTCAACTAACTATCTGCATTATATATATATAAGCTAACTAACTAACTAGCTAGTGACATGTCAGTCTGGGTGATCCCGCCTTCCCAGACTTCCTTTCTCCATGTCCTCACACGTGCAGCAGCCATTTTAGGAAAAATGTGATTTGTTACCACGAAGCGCAAGGAAATTCGCATTTGTTGCGAATCAAATTTTTCCTGAAACTCGGATTGAATTCCACTTCATCAGCTTCAGTTCGCTCATTTCTAGCTGTAACTATGAGGACACATAAGTCAGCATAGGAGCTGTATACAGAAATTTCTCGAGAATTTTAATCAGGAGCATAAGCATCCTAAAAAACTAATATACAGTATGAACATTCATTATAACAGTGTTACTACTGAGCAATATTTCCCATATAATAGAAGCTGAAATAATTCAATCTAGATCTCAATTTTAGCCCAGCACCCACAATGCCACAAGTCATTCTACACCCAAGAGTTGTCACACAACCACCCCTTTTTGCATAGCTTTTTTTTTTTTTTATATTAGGGATTCAGATTTATGGCAATTAAGACGACTGAAGCTCAAATTAAGGTCCATTGCCTTGAATAGGACAAAAGGGGCAGGATCTCAGAAAATTCCATGGTTGGATGCCCTCATCTCTAATGAAGCAGAACCTCAATAAACCAAAGAAAGGAATTCCTGGGGTTACAATGCAAATTCTATAACAGTGCCCATCGCCCACTCCCCCACATTTTGACATCATGAGACCAAAACGACATCTAACAATTGATCAACAGTACCTCGCCATTGCGAGGGTTAAAGCAGGATGTTCTCAGATGGAAGTGGCCACTGAGCTTAGAGTGTCATAGAGTGTCATCAGCAGGTTGCAAAAGAGATACCGAGAGACTGGAAGATTAACAGAAAGGCAAGGAAGTGGACCTCCTTTGGCCACATTCCACAATGATGACTGCTTCATTATGATCAATGCCCTGCTAATGGAGCAAAACCTCAATAAACCATATTTATAAGGCCTCATGCACACGGCCGTTGTTTGGGTCCGCATCCCACCCGTTGTTTTGGCTGCTCGGATGCGGACCCATTCACTTCAATGGGGCCGCAAAAAATGCGGACAGTACTCCGTGTGCTGTCCGCATCCGTTGCTCCCTTCCCCGCCCCCGCAAAAAAATATATAACATGTCCTATTCTTGCAAAACGGACAAGAATAGACAGTTTTATCAATGGCCGCCCGTTGCGGAAGTCACACGGGCGGCTTCTGTTTTTTGCGGATCCGCGGTTTGCAGACCGAAAAAACAGCACGGTCGTGTGCATGTAGCCTAATACTGATGTCTTCCTATAGGGCAGAGGGGCCTATGTGCCCACCGTCCCAAGCACCAGTGCCCGGGAGTATCTGCTACCTCCTGTGCTATGGCCCATTTTATGTATTGAACATTCAAGAATTATGCTTCTTTCTCACTTCTACACCTTAGCAATGAACTGTAGTAAATTGCTTTCCTAAATTCATACAGAAATAACACATTGCGATGATTGTGAACCTTAAAAATATAATAAAGCACCTCCTGCTCTTCTAACCTGCAGCGATCCCACAGTATCCTAATGTCTAGGCCTACTGTTACATTTACACACACAAATAACACGGAGTCACATCACACTGAGAGGCGGCATGCAACTGCAGGGAAGCCGCCTGCTTTTGGCATTCAAGCATATTCCGAAAATTAGATTTTTTTCAGGAAAGATATTCTTCTATGGCCTAATTATACAGATCTCCACGGAGATGCGTTTAGGTCCAGTTGTGGCCAGGCTGGAAAAGTCTGTTTGACCTAGATAATTGATGAAATCCTTCTAGTTAAATATGAAAAATTCAAATAGAAGTTGCTGTTCCACACTATGGAAATATATATATAGATAAATATGGTTTGTAAGAATGATAGATACAGTAGATAGATAGTGTGGGTGGTTAGCTCTTTTTTGGGGGTTGCAACCACACACGTCTTCACGGACACCAAGTTTTAAGGTCCAAACGTTGCTTATATTTGGCACCGCAGCAAAAACAAAACATAATACAAAACAAACACCTGCCCGGCTGGGCTATAACTAAACATATAATAACCTGACTCACCTAAAGTATACTTCACAGTTCACACACTGTTTCAGGTGTAGCTTTCTTAGCCAGTAGTCCAGCTCACTTCCAGGCTGTAACAAAGTCAGTCCAGACTTTCTCCCAGCCTCGTGGTCCCTCAGCCTTGTCCAGCTGAGACCACATTCACAGAGCCTCCAGGCCTCTGTCAACGGGTAACACACTCCCCCCTTACTGACACCCTGGGAGGTGCTTTATGCCAGCCTGAGTATCTCCAGCTGGTCTCACCTGTGGTGGAATAGGGGTGTGGATCACACTATCCACCCCTTCCTTGCCTCTAACCTGTGTGATATCTGTCATTGTCGCACATACCTTCCCCCCCTTTGTTCAAGCCCGTGAGGGTGAACACATGCATAACCACGAGAGGCTGGTGAGAGGACATCCACCTGGCCTATAACCTTCCCTTTGTTCTGCCAGACCCACGCCAGCAGAGCTTGGTTTATCACCAAAACTGACGTCTTGCCCAATAGAAACTGCCTAACGGCCTCATGTGCCCGTCTCATGGCCAGATACTCTTTTTCTACTCTTTCCCGGGTGATGATGATGCGCTCTCGCACTCTTTGATCTCTCTCTCTTTTTAGATCCTCTGGCTTCCTCATATGCGCCTCATGTCCTTTCCTGGACTGCTGCAGCTCTGGACTGAACTGTTCCCAGTCATGGTCATGTCCAGACACTTTCTCCTTTGTTTATCGGGGCTCCTTCAACAGAGCATGCTTGCCCCTGCTCGCTTCTTTTACGTGCATCTGGTTCACTTCTTCTTTCTTTTCAGCAGTAGTTTCCCTAGCTACGGTGGCAGTTTCAGAGACCTCTGCTTCTTTAGTGGCTTTTTCCACTTCTGCTGCCGCTCCCTTTGTCTTAACTTTGGTCTCTGCAGCACCTGGGAACTTCACGTCCTCCAACACATCGGCCTTAACTTCTTCAGCCTTTGTCTTCTTGGAGTCTCCAGTCTCTTTGACAGACAGCCTTCTCATCCTTCTCGGATATGGCACCATACACTTGTCCTCTTAACTCCTCCCCCTCTTTCTCATCGAGGCAGGAGGCACCAGGGTCTTCAGCAGACTCCTCGTCTTCTGGAATTTTCTCCAGAGGCTCACCCAGGACGCTGTACTCTTTTTTGGGAGGAGTCAGGAGAGACAGCCCATCGTAATAGCCAGTAACCAAAAACTGATCGTTCACCTCCTCGTACTTCTTCCCCAGCAGGCTGCTGGCTATTTGGAAGGCCTTGTAGGCAGTGAGGACGTCTTCCAGGCCCGGGCTACACTCTAGCACGGGTCTGTGGTCTTCGGCATCCACATCAGCCCCATAAACTGGTTCAGCAGAAGCATCTTCCATCTTCTCTGCCTCAGCCAGCACAGCAGTGCCACCATCTCCAGACCCATTCTTAATAGGCCCTAACTTAGACTTCTCCAACTCACAGACATTCTTCCTGACGTCTTTCTTTGAGCTCATGAGATCATCTATCTCTGCTCTGAGTTGCTTGTTCAGCCTCTCAAATTCAGCATGCTCCTCAAGCGCTTCTTCAAGGGCTCTAGCCAAGGAGAGGGCCTTTGTCTCCTTTTCCAAGCATCAGTCTCTGCTCGGTCACATTTTTCGTCATATCGAGTCGAGATGTATTTCTCTTCAGCTGGGAACCGATCAAACTTCTTCTGTTTCTTCTCTAGGTTAGACATAATTTGCTTCTGGTGGTTTAGGTCCACCATCAGATCATCCAATTCTCGCAGAAATTTGTTCTTGGTTTTCTCCTACTTTTCGTATGTCAGACCCTTTTTCTCCAGGCGCTGAACCATCAACTTCTTTTCAGCATTTTGCACAAGGTTTGCAGGTTTTTTCTCCAGGGCCTACTGCAATTGCGCCCTCAAAGCATCAGCACAGCTGTTACCCCGGGAAACGCTTTGGGTTAGGAGTTCTCTTTGTCTTTCATACTGCTCCATGAGTTTTTCATGCTCCTTCTGCCACTTCAGGTGCCTTTGGTTAGCCTCCAAATTGGCCTGCCTCAGCTGCTCGGTGAGATCCTTCACCCCATAGCAACAGACAGCCCAGGCACCAGAAAACTTTTCAGCAACAAGTCTACTTTAAAACAGAGACCCGGCCTCCAGGTTTTCTTAGTAGTCCAGCTCACTTCCAGGCTGTAACAAAGTCAGTCCAGGCTATCTCCCAGCCTCGTGGTCCCTCAGCCTTGCCCAGCTGAGACCACATTCACAGAGCCTCCAGGCCTCTGTCAACGGGTAACACACTCCCCCCTTACCGACACCCTGGGAGGTGCTTTATGCCAGCCTGAGTATCTGCAGCTGGTCTCACCTGTGGTGGAATAGGGGTATGGATCACACTATCCACCCCTTACTTGCCTCTAACCTGTGTGAGATCTGTTACTGTCTCACTCTCACAATAGATAGATAGATAGAATTATACACTACTCACAAAAAGTTAGGGATATTTGGCTTGTGGGTGAAATTTCAGGATGAACCTAAAGTGCCCTCTAACCTTTACAGGTGAACTTAATGTGACCTTCTCTAAACTTTTGAATGCATATGTCCAACTGGTCAATGTTTCAGTACTTTTTGCACAACTTGCTGTTCTCTAACAAGGAGCTTAACGGCAAAATTCAGGTAACAGGTGTTTGATCCATGAACCACTCAATTAATTTCCTGATTCCATTTAAATTGGTATTTAAACAGTCCTCCTCATCATGATGTTCACATTTTGACATCATGATACCAAGACAACACCTAACAATTGATCAACAGTACCTAACCATTACGAGGCTTCAAGTAGGATGTTCTCAGACTTAGAGTGTCATCAGCAGGTTGCAAAAGAGATACAGAGAGACTAGAAGAGTCACAGAAAGGCAAGGGAGTGTACCTTCTTTGGCCACATTCCACACTGATGACAACTTCATTATGATGAATGCCCTGTGGAGCCGAATGATGTCATGTCACACAAGTCCAGGCACATTAAAGGGAAATGAGAGGAACCCAAGTGTCACATCAGACCACTCATAATTGTTGACATCGGTACCTGACCACACCACCAGGCACAGGCGTCATCATTTTGCATGGGCCAGGGAGCATCTACTCTGATTGAGGAACCTGTGGGCCTCAGTGCTGTTCACTGATGAAGGTCGATTCACGCTGAGCAGAAATGATGGCCGCCAACAAGGAGACGTCAAGGAGAGCGCTATGTATCAGCCACTGTTGTCACCAGACGAGCCTTTGGTGGTGGTGGTGTTACAGTGTGGGCAGGTGTGTCTAGTCAATACAGAACTGCCCTACACTTTGTGAATGGTACAGTTACAATCCCATACTACTTAAATAGCACCAATAATCCAGTTATTGTGCCTCTGCATGAACAGCACAGGCCTAATTTCATCTTCACGGACGACAATGAGCCGACTCATCGAGGTCATAGCATTAGGGAACAGATGCTGGAGACTGGTAGAACCTCAAATGGAGTGGCCTGCACTTTCTCTAGACCTAAATCCCATTAAAAACCTATGGCAGGGCTGGCCAACCTGCGGCTCTCCAGCTGTTGCAAAACTACAACTTCCAGCATGCCCAGCCAGCCTACAACTATCAGCCTACAGCAGGGCATGGTGGGAATTGTAGTTTTACAACAGCTGGAGAGCCACAGGTTGGCCAGCCCTGACCTATGGGATCAGCTGAGTAGCCATGTGGAGGCTCGTAACTCTGTACCCCAGAATCTCAATGACCTGAGGGCCGCCCTTCAAGAAGAGTGGGATGCCATGCTTCAGCAGACAATAAGTCAGCTTGTCAACAACAGGAGATGTTGTTGTCAAGCTGTAATTGATGCTCAAGGTGACATGACAAGTTATTAAGACACTAACATTTTGTGGGGGTATACCCACCAGTGTTGTTGGCTTTTGTTTCAATAAATTGTTTGAGATGAGCAAATCACCATTGCTGCTTCTACTTGAATGCCCTACTTTCATGATATAATATTACTGCAGCGTGAAGTTTTTGCGTTTTCCATAAAATTCACCAGAGAGCGAAATATCCATAACGTTTTGTGAGTAGTGTAGATAGATTTTTATTTATTTTATGCACTTATATATCACTACTATATTCCGCAGCGCTTTACAGACATTAGCATCCAACTGTCCCCAATGGGGCTCACAATCTAAGGTCCCTATCAGTATGCCTTTGGAGTGTGGGAGGAAACCCACACAAACACAAGGAGAACATACAAACTCCATGCAGATGTTGCCCTTGGTCGGAATCGAACTTAGGCCCCAGTGCTGCTAGGCACCGGTGCTAACCACTGAGCCCCCGTGTGAATGGATGGATGGATGTGACAGGGCCAGGTGCGATTACATTTTCACTGCCTGGTCCTGTTAATCAAAGTGCAGAGGTTGCGGCAGCTACAGAGAGAGCTGAGCTTCTAGGTGTAAGGGCAATAGTCCCGTTGCTCCTAGAGGCTCATTTGCATATAATAAAACATCATGTTTCTCAGCAATGCGGGCACATATGAACATGGGACCAAGACAGATGCCTTCAGCTGCCAAGCGCACATGTAACAGGTCAGCCAGTGTCATAGGTACAAATCTGCTGACAGATATCCTTTAATAGATAGATAGATAGATAGACAGATAATATTCTGATGCTATAGTGCAAATTCAACTTTCCACTTCAATGCAGTTCAATGTCTCGAAAGAAGCCAAAAGGGCGAAACTCTGTGTCAGGCAGAAGCATGATATATGATAATCCTTTGATTATTAATATTGGATGAGCTTCGTCTGTGAACACCATGAATTCACTATTGGTGTTAATCTAATGCAAAGCTATGCTGTGTGAGATCTTACCCTTTTGCTTCGGAGAACAGGAAGTTTCAACTCTGTTTGGATTGTATCCGGCAGATTTCCAGCTTAGGCTAGTTTCACACCAGCGCTCGGGTTCCGGTTGTACTTTAATCTGAAACCTCGAGTTTATTTCTTTCTTCTGCTTTTCAGGTTTCTGAGTCCTAGTCTGTGGCTGCCCCTGAGGTCAGTGGGACCTGGAGGATTCTGCTTTGTGGTTATGGGCAAAGATGAGCAAGCGTATTCATATTTGATAGAGGTCTGAGTCTCCTGAATCGGCCAACTAATTTGATTTCGGTCCAAATTAATTCAACCCAAATCGAAAGTACCTAGAAAAGTATTTCTCCTTCTATCTGTATATCTATCTATCGATCTCTAACTCTGCCAAATCAAATCACACAAAATTTGAGTTGATTAGATTTAGAACTTTTTGGAAACTCGGGTCAAATTTTCCAATTTTCTAATCGATTCACTCATCTCCAGTCTTTGGTTCAGACTTACAGCAATTCTATAGTGGAATACTCACATCATACATGTGACATTTCCTTCTCCAGTCTTATATTGAGTAAAATGCATAAATTTATCATGGCTCTTAATCAAATGGCACATCTTGGCCAAAATTTGCATCTTTGCTACGTTATAAAATTGCCAGAAGGTTAATGCTAAATTCTCCCATGGTGTTCTCAAATAACCCAGGCTTCAAAAATATGCAAAAAAAACTAAAGCCACAATTGAAAAATCATCTGCAAATAAACCAGAGCGTGTCTTCTAAGGACAGAAATCTCGATTTTATTACTTCTTGACAAAAAAAACCTTTTCCTAAGTGTGGCCCCCACAGCTCTTAGAGAGAGATTCCCCTGGAGGCGCTCTAATTAAATGCATTTGCTTGTGTTTTTCAGACTTTATATACACTTCACTGGAAAAGAAATGTTAGAAAATTGACATTTGAGATGTGTAACAGGAAAATGTTCAGTGAACCTGAGATCATATTGCAATGCACAGAGACATCAGCCGGGGAAGACTGTGCCCTCCTTGATAGACTTGAAGCATTAACCAGTCTTGGTGCCTTAACACTGTCGAGCTGAGTAGCTGTCTTATTCTCTCCTATTTTATACATTAGTCTGTTTGTTTGTTTGACTATTTAGATTATTGAATGTGAACAGCACACAATAGCATAAAGACTGAAGCGGAGGTAAGTGCTTGTGACAATATGTATCAAATTATCAGCTGCGCGCAACAACATGCACCCCGTTTATCCAGGGTGCATCACGGAACAATAATTTTCTGAATAGTAATGATGCTTTTGGCAATTTTTTACTTTGTTTATTGCCGAGTATTATTTTTTTTGCATGACTTGAGATGGTGCAGAACAGCAAGTATTCTTAAAAGGGTATTCCGAGATTTTTTATACTGATAACCTATCTTCTGGATACGTCATCTGTATCTGATCTGTGGGGGTTTGACACCCGGGACCCCCACCGATCAGCTGTTTGAGAAGGCACTAGTGCTTGCATAGTGCTACAGCCTTCTTGCATCTTTGCCTACTCCATGTGAAGTCACGTTTATCGGTCACATGACCTGGGTGGAGCTAACCCCTATTGAAGTAAATAGAGCTGAGATGTAATACCAAGCAAGGCCACTATCAAACAGCTGAAAGGCTGGGATTCCGGGTGTCGGACCTCCACTGAGCAGATACTGATATCCAGAGGATATGTCATTATTAGTGTAATAATCTCGGAAAACCCCTTTAAATGGAATCTGGTAGCAAAGAAATGGCTCTTTGAAAACACAGGAGAACTAGAAGGCAGAGGAACTTTAAAAGCTCTTTTCTCCTTTCATCCTCAAAAAATAGGGTACAACTCCGACTAATCCCTGTACAAACTATAGAGCTGAGGGCAATATAAAGCTATTCTTTACAACTACAGACTGGCCCACTAAAGGACAGGTGTCTTCTCTATTCGGGCTTGGTTTGGACACAATTATAGTCCCTATAGGTCCACCAGAAGACAACCTCATGAGAAGTTGATTTTGAGACAATTACTGTATATTAGGAAAAGAAATGTTCTAGAATTTCTTCACAAATATCCTGAAAGAATTTATAAAAGATGCATATCAATTTCATAAAAGAAGCTTCTATGCTGGGCGAGAGCAGATGCCATTTAGGTGGACTTCAGTCACCCATATATTACATGGATGGCTATTGATCTTAATGGCTGCTGCGTAATTGATAATACAAGTGCAAAATATCTAGCCAAAAATGACTTCCCCTGAAAAGATCAGCTGGTGTGTTGGACCCAAAACCGAAGGGCTCTACTAGCCTCCACTGCAATTCCCATGCAGGAAACCCCATTAATCATATGACATGTCTTTGCAATGTTAGCAGCATGTTTCAGATGCAATAAGCATGTTGTTCTCTTTTGAGTGATTGTGTGCCCTCAGAATAAATTGCCTGGTTGGACCAAAGTACATCAGCCAAACATTGCCTCCTGATAATGATTTCCAGCCATTCTATGGATATTGGAATGTATTCTGCATAGTCATTGCTCATAAGAAATGCGATTATGGATAAGTCACAGCTGGGGCAAGGTCAAAGTTTAAGTAGATGTCCTCTGGGAGCCAAATGAGTTTGGAAAGAATGTCAACTGAAGTTATGCAAAATACATTCTGGTGTCAACAACTTAGCAAGTTATGTAGAGTAAGAAATTTATGAATGGTCCTCGTGAAACAGGAAGTTGTATGTTTACTTTATAAGTGTCCAGGAGGCAATTTGGGTTAATATTAAAGTGCATAAGGACAAGACTTTATACTTTGTGAATTCACCATCCCATCTAGACGTTCTCCAGATGACCAGATGTCCAGATGGTTAGAACATTGAAAAAGACATTAAATGATTGCATTCAGTCATCTATAGCTGCAATCCCCAATTGACCGAGAAGATTGCAGAACCACCCTTGAATTCTTTCTTGACCCTCTACTAGCAATTTGACAGATCTGTGGATCATCATAATTGATACTAGTAACCTGTACTGTATTCAAAAATGTCTGACATCACAGCAACCAGAGAGGTTGTGATTAGAGGGTCTGGGTGTTTAGACCTCCATCGAGAACAAAGGGGCAGAAGTGTTCATTGGAATGCAATTCCCCTTAGGATCTGATAGGCCTTTCCATCTATCCTGAGAGGAGGAATTAGTCATACATTCACTATTTATCGAGTCCACTTAACGCTCATTCAGCTATCCTGTATTATTCTGTTTTTGAAGGTATTCCTTTCTCTCTCCTTCTTTCCCTCTCATTTTCTCCATGTGCTCAAACTGAATCTGGTAACACAATACATATAACTGATAGTCTTAGTGTTGAGTAGCATTCCCTGCCAATTAAATTATTATTGGTGGCAAAAACCCAATATTCTGTAGCTAATACTAACATTTCTGTCTCGGCGTCTGTTGGGGGAAGCTTTGTTGGCTTTTAGCATACTTAATATATGACTGATTAATTCCCAAATATTGTTATTTTAGCAAGAAGCAGCTCTTCTGTAGAAATACTTACTCTACTCTACTTCTACATGGAATGGTACCTTAAAACTCAACAGTCAGCAAATCAAACTGAAGCTAACATCATGTCCTCTTGAATCTTTGTGTCTAGGCTTTATCTAGTTCTCACTTTGAAATCTCATTCAATGTCCAAAATCACTTTATAATAATCCACTAACAGTAGAATACATAACCCCATCTGCCTCCTTCAATGACATCCAGAATTGATGACCCAATCTCATGTAATAGACTCCATATCTATGGATACTGGAAGTCGAATTCCAGCATTTCTAGTATAAACTCCTGGGTGGTGTAAGATGACCCTGCTTTGTTGTCATGGCCAGGTCATACTTCATCCCAGCCTTGAAGATCACCAGAATAGTCATCAAGTGGTCTCCAGAACCTATACGAGTAAGTAGAACTCCAAAACCTTGATTACAAGCTAATTCAGACTGGTGTTGGTCGAGCACCAAAGTGCTCGGGTGCTCCAGTAGAACACCTCGGTAGAGCACCCGAGCACAATGGAAGTCAATGGGAGAACCCGAGCATTAAACCAGGCACCCCCTGCTCTGAAGAGGGGAGGGTGTCTGGTTCATAGGAAAAGGTTAGAAATTGATGGAAACACCACTGAAATGATTTGTGAACAGCATGGGGAGGATGTCTGGATGCATTTGGACTCCCAGGTCACTGCTGGGAACGATGTTGTCCGAGTAGTACACCACTTTTAGAGACAGACAATAATACGCACCAAACCGAAGATAAAATCGATTTTAGAGGAAATATTGTGCTGCTGGTGACCCGCTAAAACATTAGGGGTGAGGGCCTGCTGCTGAGCTGACCATCTAAAATATTATGGGCAAGGGCCTGCTGCCGAGCTGACCATCTAAAAAAAATTGTGGGCAGGGCCTGCTGCCGAGCTGACCATCTAAAAAATTTTGCGAGCAAGGCCTGCTGCCGAGCTGACCATAAAAAATTTTGTGCCCGAGGGCCTGCTGCCGAGCTGACCATCTGAATATTTAGGGGTAAGGGGTAAGGGGTCTGCTGCTTAACTGACCCTCAAAAACATTATGGGTGAGGGCCTGCTGGTGACCCTCAAAAGCATTATGGGTGAGGGCCTACTGGTGACCCTCTAAACAGGCCCGCTGCTGAACTGACCCTCTAAAACATTAGGAGCGAGGGCAGCCCAATAAGCATGTTGATATGATGGAGGAGGAGGACGAGAAAAGGGAGATTGAACCATATACCCTTTTTAGTGGTGGAAGGGGTGCATGGAAATACAGTTTATTCAATACACCATAAAAGCCACATTTAGAGTGCCTTTATCCTCTGGTGGAGTACAGAAGTCAGGGGCAATCCAGGCCTTGTTCATTTTGATAAGAGTCAACGGGTCAGCATTTTCAGTTGACAGTCGGATGCGCTTATCAGTTATTATGCCCCCAACAGCACTAAATACCCGCTCTGACAAAAGTCTGGCAGCGGAGCAGACCAGCACCTCCAAGGCGTAGATTGCCAGTTCGTGCCACGTGTCCAACTTGGACACCCAATAGTTGTAAGGCACACAGGGATCACCGAGGATGCTGACACAGTCTGCTACATACTCCTTCACCATCTTCCCAAATTTTTCCCTCCTTGTGACACTAGGCCGCACATCAGGTTGAGGGTGCTAACGGGGTGTCATAAAACTGTCCCAGGCCTTGGAGAGTGTTGCCCTGCCTCCGTTGGAACTGCTGTGTGTTCCCCTCGTCTCCCCTCCTCGGTTAGCCAAGGAACTGCGTACTCTGCAACCAGCGTGGTCAGCTGGAAATTTTTGGAGTAATTTTTTCAAAAGGACATTCTGGTATTGCACCATTTTGCTCGTCATCTCCACCACAGGAATGAGAGATTAGAAGTTCTCTTTGTAGCGGGGGTTAAGAAGGGTGAACAACCAGTCATCAGTTTTGGCCAAAATGCGTACAACGCGAGGGTCACAGGACACGGGAAAGGCAGCCTAACATAAAGTCAGCCATGTGTGCCAGAGTCCTAACAGACAAGACTTCGCTGTCCTCATTAGGAGGATGACTCTCAATCTCCTCATCCTCTTCCTCCTCTTCTACCTATCCACACTGAACAGATGGAATAAAACTTCCATGGGTACTACCCTCTGTAGCGGAGGAAACTGTCTCCTGCTCCTCCTCCTCATCATCCAATTTGCTCTGAGAAGACGAACTGAGGGTGGTCTGGCTATCACCCTGTGTACTTTCCTACCCCATTTCCATCTCTTCCTCCTGCAAAGTGTCCGCCTTAATTGTGAGCAGTGAGCGTTTGAGTAGACACAGAAGAAGGATGGTACGCTGATAATAGCGTTATCGCCGCTCACCATCTGCGTTGATTCCTCAAAGCTGCATAAAACCTCACACAGTTCAGACATCAATGCCCACTAGTCGCTTGTGAAGAGCGGAAGCTGACTCAAAAGGCGACGACCATGTTGCAGCTGGTATTCCACTACTGCCCTCTGCTGCTCACAAAGCCTGACCAACATGTAGAACGACGAGTTCCAGCACGTGCTCACGTCGCACAACAGTCGGTGAGCTGGCAATTGCAAGCACTGCTGCAGCGTTGCAAGACCGGCGAAAGCTGTTGATGACTTTCGGAAATGGGCACACACGCGGCGCATCTTCACCAGTAGCTCAGACAAATTGGGGTAGGTTTTGATTAACTGCTGAACCACTAGGTTGAACATGTGGGCTAGACATGGTGACTGTGTTAGCTTGCCGGGCTCCAAAGCAGCCACCGAGTTACAGCCAATATCAGACACAACCATGCCTGGTTGTAGGTTGAGTGGTGAGAGTCACAGCTCAGCCTGGTCCATTATACCCTGCCAAAGCTCCACAACGTTCACCCAGTGCACCGTCAGGGAAATATAGCGTCCCTGGCCAAAAGCACTTGTCCATGTGTCAGTCGTTAAGTGGACCTTCTTACTAACTGCATTGGTTAGGGCACGGGTAATGTTACGGGACACAAGCTGGTATAAGGCTGGGACTGCAAAAATATTGGCAGCTGAAGACAGAGTACCGCGGGACAGCCGCCACCATCAGGCTGCGGAAAGCCTCAGTGTCCACAAGGCTAAATTGCAACATTTTCCAGGGCCAGCAATTTGGAAAGGTGCACATTTAGTGCTATGGCCTGAGGGTGGGTGGCTGGGTATTTGCGCTTGCGTTCAAAGGCCTGGGGTATAGACATCTGTACGCTGCGCTGGGACACAGAAGTGGATGTGCTAGCTGATGGTGCTTGCGAAGGTCCAGGTGCAGGACGGGAGGCATCCGGGTCTGCGTCTTGTACAGGGGATTGGCCAGCACGTAACACAGGGAAAGATGAGGCAGTGGTGTGACCCGCAGACACTGGTTGTGGACCCAGATGTTCGGCCCACCTATTCGGGTGCTTTGATGCCATGTGGCGGGTCATGCTGGTGGAGGTGAGGTTGCTAGTGTTCACGCCCCTGCTCATTTTGGTACAGCACAGCTTGCAAATGACAATTCTTTTATCATCCGCACTTTCCTCAAAAAAGCGCCAGTACAAAGTTTATGTCGCATGTATTGAGGGGATTTGCAGCAAGAGGAATGGTGGAAGGTACAGGGTAAAAATGGTTACTGAAATGATTCTACATGATAAGAGTGGGAAAAAAATGGTAGGGTTACCTGCACCCCTGATCCCCCCCTTTTTTGTGGAATAGCCACTTGTCAATTCCCTTTAAGCAATACCCCTCATAGCAATTTTTTGAATGTATCTAATTATCCCTACAGCTCGGACTATCGACATGTGAGAAGCTACGCTATCTGCATTAGCACAGACCCCCCAGGACCCATCATGTAGGATCGTTTCAGTAACCATTTTTACCCTGTACCTTCGACCATTCCTCTTGCTGCAAATCCCCTCAATGCATGCGACATAAACTTTGTACTATTCACCACCTCACTACTCAGCGACCCATACAATTAGTAATTCAAGGAGGACTTTACAGTCGACCTACGTATTATTCACTGTACTTCTATGACATTTTATGCATTTCATGTATTTTATATATTTTTTATCCAGCTTATTTTTTATCCAGCTAAAATGTATTCAAGTAATGTTTTTATCTATTTAGTCGATTTATTCTCATTGAACAATCTTTTTCTGTTATGGCCTTGGTATTAATACATTTTTTTAATTTATTTATTTATTTTTTATTGCTACATGTTACCTTTTACCAAATATTATGTTTTTTTAGACTTGAAAAAGGAGTATATTTACTCCGAAACGCGTTGTCACTCTATACATAAATAAAAAAAGATTATACAAATATCCACTGGAGTCGTGTTTGCACCAAGAGGTATCACAGTTGTGTACTGTCCCGGTACATATCCCCCCATTGATAGCAGATATTGGGAGAGGTGAGAAGGATTTGGAATTTAGTATTTCATTTTTTGGGGGAAGATAAGTCACCCACCAGAGTTGTCTGGTAAAGGCTTACACCCCTCTCTCATCCAGAACACACGTATTCTCCGCTGAGCGTGCAGGTGGAACGGGAGACATACTAAGCTCAAAACCTACAGAAAGGTTGATGAATTACCAGTGCCAGACACCAAGTGTAATCAAAGATCTTTATAAAGGCACAACTCCCGCCGCCCCAGAGGAGCTTACCGTCTATTTTTTTTACTGCCAACACACAGACCTAAGCTAATTTTTAAAGAAGGTAATTCAATTGAGACTATATCTTTGGATAGTGGGAGGGAGGCTGAAGATCATGATAAGGCCCTTGCAAAATGAGGTCAAAAGGAAATAAAAAAATATGTACACAGCTTAGATCTGAGCACAGGGTTCCGACACTACGAAGGAGCACAATATGATGTCTTGTGTGCATCAGAGAGTTGTCACGTACGTCCTGGCACTGCATAGCAGTTGATTTGTTGCTGTTGGTGTTTAGGGACGACAGCTCTGAGATGCCGGGGCACAACAGATACATAGCGGTTACTTAACTGTTTGCATGCATTATCCCAAGATCTGCCGGAGAGATGTAGCTACCGCAACAGACAATGAAGCCGTGCCGAGCTTTACGGAGCTTTATAGAGAAATATATTAATGCGGCTTCAATTCATGTTAATCCCTTCAGCGCTAAAGGGTCTGTTCTGCAATTCATAAGACGATTAATTGATCCGAGTACTTACCATCCACCTGGACACCTATGATAAAGCAACGGGGGAAAAGCCATATCAAGGTTTTAATTGTGTCATTGACTGCACTGTACAGCTGGCTTATTAAAAATGCAATCTATTTGTTAAAAAAAAAAAAACAACATAGAAAAATGGACTGCAGCAAAATATTATTTGTTCAAGATAAAATCTGAGAACGGATCAGAGTGGTCTGGTCAAAGTGGAGGTTTCAGGGTCAGAAAGCAGAGGCTGAATGGGGCATTGTTGGATCAATTACCTGTGTCGCCACCTTCTGACCCCTGGCTGGGGACGTTTCAGACAAAGTTCTAAAATTATATTCTCAGATACTCTAATTGGAGCTGCTGGAGGCTTGGAAAATAAATGAATGCCTGCAACGGTGCCGTTCTACGGGATCAGTTCAGCTGTAATCCCAGACTTGATTAGCTGGGAGGTTGGGCATTATTTTTTGTTTTAAAACTAGCACATAAATTGTGTTTAAAATAAATGTGGAGTGCGAGAAACTGATATAATGTTACAGATGTAACACACACACTCTTAACTCAAATTTCATAAAGAGGACCTTTCACCTGAAAAAACATTGTGAACTAAGTATCCTGACATATACAGTGGCGCCCAGGGATCTCACTGCACTTACTATTATCCCTGGGCGCCGCTCCATTCTCCCGTTATGTCCTCTGGTATGTTCGGGACAAATATTTAAACTTGCTAACACTATCCAATAGATCAATTGTCTCTTGAAGACAACAACAATCTAAAAGCTCTATAAGGGCAAATGGGCATCAAGGTGTGGTCCCTGTCTGGGACCTCCTCTATGAGCCAGAACATGCCAAGGAAATGCCTAGCGGGATGCAGCTTCCCCGGCAAGCTCATCAGCAGATTGCCCTGGGGTTGAATTCTAAAAGCAGTTGTTTCTGATGAGATATCCCCTTTAAAACAAGGAGCAGGTGGAGAAAGTAACATTTAGCTTTATTCAACTGAGTGAGCTTTTCTGATGGTTGCCTTTTAAAAGATCCTTTTTTGTCCTCCAGTAGACATAGCTGGGTCTCATCAAACAGGCAATATCAATATGGTAAAGTGATAAAGAAATACACTAATGACAATGTACATTGAGCTGCCCTTTTATTGCTAACCAATACTGTCATTCAAATAGTCAAGGCTGTAAAAAATAGGCTTCCTTGGTTCCCCCAAGGGAAATGATTCTGGGGTTCCATGACCTATTTCTAGAGAATCTGTGCACACAATTTTTATAGGCATGGTAAACCTTGTTAGCATTGCACTGTCACGGCTGAGGATGGGGGAAACCCTCAGCCGTGCGATGCCAGGTGGTGTAGTGGCTACTCGGCCATGAGAACAGGATAGGGAGCAGGTCACCTCCTACAGCGTCCCTACCCTGACCCTAACTCCTAACCTGCATGGGCCGACCTTTAAGGTAGGAGGACCCATGCGCAGGAACCTCGGAGCCCTATCTTACCCTCCGCAGATCCCTGCTCTAGGAGCTGGGTAAGACGACCTACTCCTCCTTGGCACGGAGGAGCAGGAGTCTCAATGGCCAAGCTGTTAGGAAAAGGGGAACACTAACAGACTAATGGAAATGGCAGGCGAACTAGGTAGTTCTACCAACCTGCCACAGCCTTGCTGACTGGATCCCTCAAGAGACAGGAATCCAGAACCATTAGCTGCACCAAAACATAGAAAGCTCCCAACAGAAGAACATACAACCTCACCAACATAAAGACATCAACAAGAACAATAATTTTATGACCACAGGGGTGGCTCTCACAGGCAGGTCAAATACACAGGAGGCTGCTCCAGCTAGCAGGGCTGAAGCAACCTACTGAACCATGCAAAACACTCAGGCTTTATAGGCCAAGAAGCCACACCCACAGTCAGACACACCCAGTGACATCACTCACAACTGGGAAGGGAGTTAACCCTTCCAGCACCACAGATGGGAAAGTCACAGACAGGGGAAGTGTCCAACAGATCACACTGTGGCTGTTGCCGCTGGCAACGACATGGGTGGCAGCCGTCCAGAAAGACAGCCCGAAGGCCAGGACACTGCCACCACATGTACAACATACCAGACGCTGCCACGGGCAGCCACAGTGAAAGGAAGATGTCCGTGCGCACCAAACAACAACAAGTGCACACCAGACATACAAACAAAGTGCAACCACACACGCACACAACTCCCCAGGAACCGCACACATAGCTGTTGTCCGCGGCAACCGCACTGAGGCCAACTACATTATGCCTCAGCTGCGGTTGACACAACAACCACAACCGCGGGCAACTTTATGCGGCTCCCAAGGAGTCACGACCATAACCGTGGCCGTGACATGCACACACATGACATATCATCAATGAGGTCAAGCATATTTATGTAGATCAATGTACAAGAAATAGACCCTAGTGGCAAATAACTGTCTGCAAAGGGACCTTCAAATGAGGTTGTCTTCTGCTGGTCTTTGGGGCTCATTATTCTGTTAGAGCATGGGTCTATGGATGGATCTTATAGCATTTTTGGTTACTCGAGTTTGACCCTATCCAGTTCCATTTGAAAAAGTCTAGCATGTCAAAGAAATTTCCATGTCAACGTTTAACAATGCATCATACACTCACCTAAAGAATTATTAGGAACACCTGTTCTATTTCTCATTAATGCGATTATCTAGTCAACCAATCACATGGCAGTTGCTTCAATGCATGTAGGGTTGTGGTCCTGGTCAAGACAATCTCCTGAACTCCAAACGTAATGTCAGAATGGGAAAGAAAGGTGGGCTACAACAGCATAAGACCCCATGGGTACCACTCATCTCCACTACAAATAGGAAAAAGAGGCTACAATTTGCACGAGCTCACCAAAATTGGACTGTTGAAGACTGGAAAAATGTTGCCTGGTCTGATGAGTCTCGATTTCTGTTGAGACATTCAAATGGTAGAGTCCGAATTTGGCGTAAAC
Organism: Bufo gargarizans; assembly: GCF_014858855.1. Lineage (NCBI taxonomy): Eukaryota > Metazoa > Chordata > Amphibia > Anura > Bufonidae > Bufo > Bufo gargarizans. The sequence continues at coordinate 108,873,722 of NC_058089.1, forward strand.
AGAATGAGAACATGTATCCATCATGCCTTGTTACCACTGTGCAGGCTGGTGGTGGTGGTGTAATGGTGTGGGGGATGTTTTCTGGGCACACTTTAGGCCCATTAGTGCAAATTGGCCATCATTTAAATGCCATGGACTACCTGAACATTGTTTCTGACCATGTCCATCCCTTCATGACCCCCATGTACAAATCCTCTGATGGCTACTTCCAGCAGGATAATGTAGCATGTCTCAAAGCTCGAATCATTTCAAATTGGTTTCTTGAACATGACAATGAGTTCACTGTACTAAAATGGCCCCACAGTCACCAGTTCTCAACCCAATAGAGCATCTTTGGGATGTGGTGGAACGGGAGCTTCGTGCCCTGGATGTGCATCCCTCAAATCTCCCTCAAAGATGCTATCCTATCAATATGGGCCAACATTTCTAAAGAATGCTATCAGCACCTTGTTGAATCAATGCCACATACAATTAAGGCAGTTCTGAAGGCAAAAGGGGGTCCAACACCGTATTAGTATGGTGTTCCTAATAATTCTTTAGGTGAGTGTATATGATAATGCAAACTATCTAGTTGTGTCCTTCCTTTATGCTTACCTTAAAGGGTTGTCCCACAAAAAATATTCTACAGTTTTCAAACCAGCACCTGGATCAGAATACCGGCTCTGAATCTGTATAGCGCCACCTGCTGTTTGCTCTTTTTCTAATTTCTTTGTCCGGCTCACTGAGATAAAAGCCCATGCTCAATTCTATCCTTCAACTGACACTAGCTGCAGCAAACAGGACATACCCTTTGAGAAAGGATACACCCTCTGAGCTACCAGCTTGAAATAAATATAGCAGAGGGATTGGAGCATTTGGAGCAATGAATCTGGAGATCTCTGTTTCTCCTAGAGGGTCATTTGCATATATTAAAACTTCATTTTTCTCAGCAATGCGGGCACATATGAACATGGGACCAACACCGATGCCTTCAGCTGCCAAGCGCACATGTAACAGGTCAGCCAGTTTCATAGGTACAAATCTGCTGACAGATGTCCTTTAACATCCCTCTATCAGTGGTGGGATATGACCAGCTTTGAATGAACAAAAATTATTTTGTGGTACTCTGTCAAGAACTGTTTATGCTATATGTGTCTATGTGTTTCCACCCAGTGGTCGAGATGTGCTTAGACTTCTGTTGAGGGTTTTGCTAGCATGTTGCCATATTGTATTACATTGCTTTTATGAGAAATTGAAGCCCAACGCAATTCACGGAATTGTAAGAAGGCATCTACACCCTTGTATGTTTTTCCAGCATCCTATGGCTCACCTAGGCTTATTGGACCATAGATGCCGGACTTCAATGTTGCTTCTGTTTTGTATTTTATTAAGAGGATATAAAATAATTATTCATGAAATGAGCAGATAGAACGAACAAACTTACTGTACATAGAAAAGGATTTTCTGTATTCAGAATGTCCACGTAAGTAAGTAATGCTCCAGTTCATTCCTCTGCTTTCACCAGGTAGGTAATTAAGGACACCATTAAGACTCCTACGTGCCACATTTTGAATATTGGCATCTAGAACTAAAAGCCTGAAAGAGACAAGTTTTACATTATCGATTTCCATATGTCAGTTCCTTTAGGCCTACTCATTCATTACTGAAACCCTGCACCCTCATTATCTTTATAGGCAGGCCGAAGCCTAACTCTACTCGACAGTTACACTTCAAGGAACACTGCCCACATAAGCTTAGTCAGGATCAATTTTGTCACCGGAAAACTGGAAAGCTATCAGATGAGAAAGGGTATTACTTAAGAAGTCACTTGGAGACATTTTACAAGGAGTCCAAAAATAACACATATTATAATACCAGTGCATATTTAAAAGCCTAAAACCCTAGTTATTATTACTGGTATTAATATTATGGTACCCATAACATTAAAAGAAGCCTACTTTTATTTTAATTGTATAAGTGGTCATGACTGCTAGAGAGCCCTATCACTGTGAGTGCTCGCGGGTGAAGCATGACACAAATCTATAAGAAATCATTCCACCTCATCTTTAAAAACAGCTGCCTTTTCAATCTGCTGATTGTTGTGGGTTCAGCTTCTTCTGTAGCTATGAGTAGAGATGAGCAATTTCACCAAAATGCAGTTCATTTCGGATTTGCCGAATTTTTTCAAAACGTTCGGTACGGGTCTGAATCTATTTGTTCCGAACCAAAGTTACAAAATCGGTATATAACCATCTCTGGTCCTCAAAAACACAGATTTTTTAATTTTTTTATGAAAAGCTCCTATCTCATCTCGTTAATTTTTTACAAATTTTTTCATTCTCACTCGCCCTTCCCCTCGGTCTGATACAGCGTCAGGTGTAACTGTATCTACTTTTATCGTGGCCACCCCAAACTGCAGCTATTGCTTGGCCGCAACTAACTGCAATCACCTCCTGCCTGGTGCTGACAGGGCACTATTGATTGCTTATGCGCTGGGCCCCGTTTTACAAAATTTGTCCAAATCGAACCGTAAAGGATTTGGGTTCAATTCAGGGCCTAAAAAAAATCTGAATCTCATCAATCATCTCTAGCTATGAGTAAGACCCAGTCTAGATGGTTGAAACGCATAAGCCAGTATACTACATACGAATATGGATTTTAACAGGCTTCAATAAACTATACCGTAAAGGACACTGGTATCGACTGTCTGTGTAGCCCTGCACCTCCATGCTTCCAGTTATGGTGAGCTGGATTTTACTCCTTTTTTTATTTTTTTGAACCCACAGTAATCAGCTGTTCTCATGGAAAGTTTTACTGGCCATACATTTTACCTCTAGCGACCTCTTCAGGGGACTTTTAGTATTACATACTAGGCCATAAATGGAAAGACAGGTCCACAAGAGTGGTAAACTCAACGGGTATCTGCTAATGAAAAAAGGTCTCCAATAGGAAAGGGCAATGGGACCAGCCTATGAGCTATAAACTTCACCTTAGCAACATGGACCGCCCTTATGGTCATTCTCATTTACCTGTAAGTCCTGTAGGTCAGTGGCGTCTCTAGCTTTCAAATTTTGGGGGGGCACACTGGGGGCCAGGACAAAAGTAGGGGGGCAGCTATAACAACGATACATTTACACAAGTACGCTTAGAAATGCTGCGATACTTTACCCAATACCTAAAACCGCAACAGGGAAGAAAAGTCCAGCTGTCTGTGGATGACACTTTTATAGAGAGGGGGATCTGTGGATGACACTGCTATGGGGGGGATCTGTGGATGCCACATACCGTGTATAGCATCTTATGTGTCATCCACAGATCCACCCCATGACAGTGTCATCCACAGATCTCCCTCCTCGCCTCTCACAGGAGTGTACATTTGACATTTCTAAAGCGTAATCCATATCCTGCAGTAACTTTAACTTTAAATCAGGATGAAGCGGCTGTTCATCTCTACTAGTACCTTAACCTTACACCACTCGGCTAGCTTCGGTAACAGGGCCAGGCTACAGCCTTCAGGTACTGCCTGTTAGTTGTTATCGAGCAAGCGCTGATTTCTGCAGGTCAGAGGATACGGATTACAGTTTAGAAGAAATGTACACTCCTGTGAGCGGTCCAGACCAGTGGCGGATCCAGAGCCTGGTCTCGGGAGAGGCACTTCCAGATTATTTTCTGTCTGCCGCCACAGAACAAGGGTGCTTATAGAACAGACTCCACAGTGTAGAGGTATACTGTATATTGTGTGGCACAGTGTAGCGGTATACTGTATATTGTGGGGCACAGTGTAGAGGTATACTGTATATTGTGAGGCACAGTGTAGCGGTATACTGTATATCGTGGGGCACAGTGTAGAGGTATACTGTATATCGTGGGGCACAGTGTAGAGGTATACTGTATACTGTGTGGCACAGTGTAGAGGTATACTGTGTGGCACAGTGTAGAGGTATACTGTGTGGCACAGTGTAGTAGAGGTATACTGTATATTGTGTGGCACAGTGTAGAGGTATACTTTATATTGTGGGGCACAGTGTAGAGGTATACTGTATATTGTGGGGCACAGTGTAGGCTATATGTCTATAACATAAACATATTTCACATGAACACTCACAATTACTTGGCCCTTGGGGATCTCGGACGCCACTTCCACACTTTGGCCGGGGTCTCGGCGGAGCTGATGTTGTGTTTTATCCTAATAAGAAAGATTTCATAATAAGGATTTGGAGAAGGGGCAGAGGGATAGCAGAGCAGGGAGAGGCTGGTGCTGCTACTAGGGGGTCATACCATGGAGGAGTAATAAAGCCCACCATAATGTCCCCCCAAGTAGAAATAATTCTCCTTTTAATGTGACAGTGCAAAAATACCCCCTTGTAATGCCCCCAGTTGAGCTAATGTCCCCATAATGTGCCAGTATAAAATACCCCTATATAGTGCCCCCAGTAAATGCCCCCATAGTGCTCCTCTCCCCCTTCCTCCTAGTGCCCCCCATAATGTACCAGTATAAAATGCCCCAGTAGATGCCCTCAGTGTCCCCCATAATTTTGCAAGTATAAATTACCCCTTCTTAGTGCCCCCTTAGATGACTCCATAGTACTCCTCTCCCCCCTTCCCCATAGTACCCACCATAATGTGTCCCAGTATAAAATGCTACTGTACAGAGCCCCCCATATAAAACACCCCTTCTTTGTGTTGCCTCAGTAGATTCCCCTATAGTGCCCACCAATAATGTGCCAGTAATAAGCCCCCCATTACGTGCCAGTAATAAGCCCCCATTACGTGCCAGTAATAAGCCCCCCATTACGTGCCAGTAATAAGCCCCCCCATTATGTGCCAGTATTAAGACCCCCCATCATGTGCCATTATTAAGTAAGTCCCCCCCATCATGTGCCATTATTAAGTAAGTCCCCCCATCATGTGCCATTATTAAGTCCCCCCCATCATGTGCCATTATTAAGTCCCCCCCATCATGTGCCATTATTAAGTCCCCCCCATCATGTGCCATTATTAAGTCCCCCCCATCATGTGCCATTATTAAGTCCCCCCCATCATGTGCCATTATTAAGTCCCCCCCATCATGTGCCATTATTAAGTCCCCCCCATCATGTGCCATTATTAAGTCCCCCCCCATCATGTGCCATTATTAAGTCCCCCCCATCATGTGCCATTTTTAAGTCCCCCCCATCATGTGCCATTATTAAGTCCCCCCCCATCATGTGCCATTATTAAGTCCCCCCCATCATGTGCCATTATTAAGTCCCCCCCCATCATGTGCCATTATTAAGTCCCCCCCATCATGTGCCATTATTAAGTCCCCCCCATCATGTGCCATTATTAAGTAAGTCGTCCCCCCCTTCAGTATCACTATTGTAAAAAAAAAAAAGAACACTTATACTTACCTCAGTGTCAGCGATGCGATGCAGGCCTCTTCTGGTCTGTGTCCCACGCTGTATGGCTGCATATGGCGCTGTGTGCCTGCAGCCTATCAGAGCAAGGGGAAGGGACACGCCTCTCCCTCCCCTGCACCGCCGCTGGCACAGGCAGTAGTAAGGAGATGAGCGCAATGGAAGCAGCTCATCTCCCTGTGCCTGGCGGCGGCGGCTCACTTTGGTGGGGGGGGCGCATTTTAGTTGGGGGGGCACATGGGGGGGCCCAGCATGATGTAGGGGGGGCCGTGGCCCCCTCTGGCCCCCCCCCCTGGCGACACCACTGCTGTAGGTTACAGGACTTTTATCTGACAAGTATTTTCTAAGAGTTAAATAGATTAAAAAAATAAAAAGATGTCATGCTCAGTGATCCCAACTCCCATTCCAATGGGTCCTCTGCCAATCTTTGTCCCTTGGTTCTCTTGATGCAAAAATGTGAACATTCAGCCAATTGCTGGCTAAGGCACCTCACCATTGTGTCCAGTGATTGACTGAGTAGTGTTTAGAGGAACTAAAAAGTAGAGACCGGCAAGTGACCTGGTAGGCATCGGAATGGGAGTGGCGGAGGATCAGTGAAATATTTTGAAAGCCAGAATGACTAGAGATGAGAGAATCGTTCAAAATTTTGATTTGGGTTCAAAATGGCCTGATCAATTTTACTCAAATTGAAAATTTGAGTATGACACTCTGATATCTCCTAGGACTATAATTTTTTTTCTCTCTCCCAAATTCGTCTGAATCGAATCACCATAAATTTGGATTAGGATCCACCTCGAATTTTTACAAAATTTAAGTAGAATTTGATTTGTTTAGAATCGATTTGGTCAATTCTAATAGTGACCCTTTTTATGAAACAACCCATTTAACACTTTACACAAGTAGCTTTTCCAGCCTCTCACCGTGGCACCAGCTTTTTCACAGCCGATACAATTATTTTACCCACTGTCAAAAATCTGTCAGACTGCATTCATTTTTAACACCCTCATGAATTTAAGCATCATAATTAAATTCAATCTGTTCTGCCGCTCGTTTCATCACTCGTACCCCCAGACTCTTCGTAAAACTTTTGTTTCATACCTATCATTGACTCAAGTCTGTCGTTCTCCGCAGTTTACCTGTGATTATACGAGCCAACTTATGACAACATATTTCTGTCTGTGCGTTAAAATACCTTGTAAAATGATAAACTGTAAGTTTTGAATCACAGAAGGGCGAGTAATTGGAAGTCCATGCATATTTTACATGTGCCTATAGTTTGCAATGGCACAGCTTTATATAATGGGCAAACATTAGATTGCAAGCTCAATAGATCATACACTGTGATTTATATATACTGTAGATGTAAACTACCTGAAAGGTAATTCAGAACAAGTATAATATTAATAGATATAAATTTATAAAGTGGAGCAGGTTACTGAAGACATAACACCCGTTTTGATCTTCATCATATTGAAGAGCTGAATTCACAATTCTGCTGGCTACTAAAGTGAACAGCTGGAATGTGCTCAGCTGGGCTCTGGGATAGTTTTTTTTAGCTTTTCTTATATTAGTATATTGTATGGTGCCTGGTGTAGACAACACTATTCAAAATTGCAAAGAGTTTAGGTGATTTCAGCTCTGAAGTTACAGAATTGTGAACGCAGCTTTGGACTATAATAAGGTAAGTGAAAAACATATTTTTCTTCCCAGTGCCGATGAAGCTGAAGTTGGTAAAACCATCAGATTTTACCAGGACACCCTAGCATTGTATATTAAGGTCAAGGCACAGTAAATGAGTAATCCGTCAATGTCAAGAAAGACTCTTATCGATCATTATCATTGCTTGAGATCACAAGATAACTCACTAGGAGCTCAGCCTATTATTAACATTACTTCTGTACGATTGAACCAGACGTAATGATGCCATCCAACCCATTCAACACCTACAGACACGCTTCAAAATGTCAGCGATGCTCAAATGTATTATAAAATCATTGTGAAGACGCATTATACAAGGCGTAATAGAGGGGAAGGTGACAGGCATTGTATCACGGCTTCGGTTTTTATATACCATACAGATATGAACTCTTCTTCTTCTAGAAGAAACCATTTAATGTCAATGGTTCTAAAACTTTTGTCAATCTTATCTATCTACGGGAAATTCTGATATTCTAGAGTCATAACATGAAGCTCTAGGACCCCAATGTAAAATCTGTAACACGGACCCCAACTGCCATGTACTGTACCATTTATAATACTGGATCTCCTTTTATGCAGCGGATGGCTTTCGGGGCTTCCTCAGTATCACCCATAGCTATGGATCATTAGTACTAGCTCAACAAAATATGTATCTATCTATCTATCTATCTATCTATCTATCCTTGTACTCCATCAGTCATTCTTTATCTATCGAACGTCTGTCTGGCCATCTGTCTGTCTATGTATCCTTGTACCTCATCTTTCAGTCTTTATCTATCTATCTATCTATCTATCTATCTATCTAACCTTGTGCCCCATCTGTCAGTCTTTATGTATCTACCATCTATCTCATATCTATTTACCTGTCTATCTACCTATCTATCTATCTCTCTATTATAGTACACTGACATATGATCTCTCTTAATGGCCTTTAGAAATTGAAATCCGGGGCCTCTTTTGTCATTATTTTACCAAGATATCAAAAGCTGACACACACACAAAGAATGTGATGTTTAGCTTCTTTAGTATCAAATAGAAGGGCTGGAGATGAAGCCCCAATACATTTACAATTAAATCTAAATCAAAATTATATACATAATTTGTGATGTGCGTTTCACATGAGCGGAGCTGGTTAGAGAACCGGCGGAGCCTGAGAGCTCTCACGTTTTTCTCCTTATAAACCCAGCAAAGCATAAAAGGAGTAAATATAGCATACATACTTGAGAAGTAGCAAACTCTGATCATCACCATGTGTTCAAACGTTTTGGGCTGTGCTATGATATATCAGCATGACAGAATAACATGAATGAGGGGCAAGGATTGAGAATAGGACCTTGTTGACACAACCCATCCTCAGATAATGACTGGTGGTATATGGCTTCATGGATCATCGATCAGACTTGTCAAGGGTCATTGATTAGGCCTTTAAAACTCCTAAGTCTCAAAGAACCTCCACACTTTACAAGGACCATCCACCCCCTCTCCAATTACCCACCATGATTGATCAACATGAGAAGAATCCCTGTTTACATTGGACCTTTCTCCCTTATAGGGTACAATAAGCCCTGCCAGCTCTCCTAGTCATTACCTCTACCAGAAACTGGACAGGTATCAAAGTCCTAAACATGCATCAAAAATAACCAATACAAATATGTAGACATCCACTCAATCTAATAGGTCTGACAGTTTCAAAAAGTCTAATTTCCAAATTAATTGTCAAGGACTACCTAACCATCATGTCAAGGACTACCTAACCATCATGTCAAAGGCTACATAACGTCCATAGGCATACATCAGCTTTAGATTAGGACTCCAACTATTAGCACCCTGGCTACCAGCTGACTAAAGAGGTTGTACCAGTCCAGCAAGCTCCACATCCCTTCATTACTTACCAGGCAACTCTTGTACATTTACCAGTGACTGTTCTTGGTATTGCAGTTAGTCCCATTCAACAGCTGACAATTGAATGTGTATGGGGCTCTCCATACTGTCCTCCAACAAATGAAGTTGGGAAAGAAAAGGAGGAGGCACCTTGAATTTCAACATTTAATCTTTTGTTCTCCCACCCAGGACATGGACCTCTGCCAGACACCTCTTCTCTTCCTGCTTTTTTGAAAATACATATGTTCTTCATGTAAACAAATGTGTATTGGGGAGTCTGGGAGATAGCTGTCGGACAACAGTTGATTAAGCTCTATGGGCATGTTTAAACCTCCACTGTTCTGATACTGATGGTCTAGTCCAACAGTAAGCCATTCAGTTTGAAGTCTCAGAGAATCCCTTTAAGCTATAATAGAGATGGCAGATGGCATGCACACTTTGACTGGACTACCAGAGTTCTATCCCAGGCTTTGAAGCAATGATGGACCATAAAGGTTTTTGAATGACTTAGGAGTCAATCCTTATGGGGAGGTTTCTTCCCTTGCTGATTAAAAAATAATCTATCAGGTCTTGTTCATATGTCTTATGTGCTCATTAATAAAATCAAAGGTCATTGTGAAGTTGGTGCACATGTTCTCTACAGATGGAGGGAGGGTCCTCAGAATCTATTCCTCCATCAATCCAACTGTGGACTGGCCTGTCTACTTGCGTCATGCTAAATCCAGGAGCATATCGTTCCTCACATTTAGCTTTAAAAGGGTTTTCTGACATTTTAATACCGAAGACCTATCCTCTTGACAGGCTATCAGTATTTGATTGATGGGGGTCCAACACCTGAGACCCCTGCCGATCAGCTGTTTTGAGAAGGCACTGGCGCTGCTTTCTTGCAGCTTACCAAGCACAGTGTCATACACTGTATAGCACTTCTATGGTGGCTGAATTGCTCCTAGGCTACGTGATCAATGAATGTGTCATCACTGGCCTAGGAAACTATGGAGAAGGCCGCAGTGCTCACACGAACGCCAGTGCCTTCTCAAACAGCTGATAGTTGGGGTTCCCGGTGTCAGATCCCCACCGATCAGATACTGATGAGAGGTCATTAGTATTAAAATGTTGTAAACCTCTTTAAACTTTATTTTTCATTCACCTTAAGACAAATATTTCATGAGGCCCTATCATCTGTTGCCCATTAAAGTGGTTATACCATAATTGATGCACACAATGAAAAATCAAACGTCATATAGTACTCGAAAACCTTTTTCTAGCAAAGCTAGTGCCAACACTATACCTTACATGGATCCAGAGATCTCCCCAGTCATTACTCTAATTGCTCTGTTCTAGAATTATTTTAAGGTGGCATCTCAGGGATGTGTCTTTTCTGCTGAAGCTCAAGAGATGTGTCCTTTTTCAGGAGGTGTGTCCTTTATGCTACAGCTATTTCCCTGCAACTGCCACTTCTAACAGCTTCTAACAGTACACATGGCTGGCGGTATTTGAAGGATGGAACTTAGCATATGTGACCACTTCAGTAGGTGGACGTGCACATTACTATACAGATTAAAAAACAGGGGGCGCCCTTAAAATGAAGTAAAGATAATTTCTCACAAATGGAGAATTTCATAATGGAAAGTAAAAAACTAAAGTAAATAGTGTTTTTATCTTGAATTAGACTACTTTCACACTGGCGTTTTGGCTTTCCGTTTGTGAGATCCGTTCAGGGCTCTCACAAGCGGTCCAAAACTAATCAAGTTTGCCCTAATGCATTCTGAATGGGAAAGGATCCGCTCAGAATGCATCCGTTTGCCTCCTTTCCGTCTCCATCCCGCTTTGGAGGCGGACACCAAAATGCTAGAGTCAAGGAAGCTATTCTAGAACTTCTCCATGGTGTCCAAATAGCTCGTCCTGCCACTAAATGTGTGCATTCTAATTAAAGCCGTTATGCGATTGGCTGCGATGTCTATTATCATAGTATATAAACTCAAAATAGATTGAAAGGAATGGATGTTTCTTGTATCCAAAGCTCTGGCCTCTCACACTCACTGATCATCTCGACTAAATACACTCTAATAAGCAGGCTTGCTAAACCTTTTCCGATACATGCACAGATAGGTTCTTCAGGTCATTTGTCATCCTGAACCCAAACAAATGAGACGCGCTCACCAGTAACATTAGTCAAGTTTGCTGCAGTTTTTTCAGACACTCAAAAAGGCAATTAGTTTGCATAAGAATACGGACGAGTACGTCTGATGTTTGCTCTCGGTGATCCGCATGACGTCTCTCTTCTTTGTCATGTCTTGTCACTACTAAAGGTCAAGCCTCACTCACTATTATTGGACCAATTTACCAATGGAATAGTTCTGAGTTGCATAAATACCATGTAGTTTTTGGAGCGGCGGGTCTCATTGTCTGGTATGTCACTCTTCATTCAGGCCGGTGACTGTAAACAAATATCCAAGATGCTAAACCAACATATTCTTCAGGGTCCAGGGTCATATCTTTTTATATAGCTTCTCAAAATTGGCATTTATAATTATATGGCAATATAGCAACGATGTATGCAAATTCCTCATCACACTTGTAGGTCCTAATTGAAAGATGGATGGTTATCCCTTCTCCATAAAGTTGCTGGTGGGAGTTTAGCTTTAGTAGGTGTAAGGGTAGCAGTTGTATGAGGACCCTGGTGCCTGATGGGACCTTAGGATTCCCCACTAGGGTCCTATGTGACCTATATTATCAAGAGCACATGGTAATGTTAGGTCAGTGGCCGTGCCGCTGCCATGCTACTCGCCATGCTGCCCGTCATCCTCTGAAAGCTGCTGTCTAGATTGTTCCAGTCTCATCCACTGTGGCCTCAAAGGGCCAGTGCATGCTTCTGCAAACCCTTACCAGTCCAATGACTGAGGGCCCCCTGAGTATATAAGGCACTATCTCCAGGCACAGGGTGCCTGAGCTTTTTAGGTTCCCTGTGACCAGCAAAGGTGCTTGGAAGACTTGTGCTTTGGTGATTCTCCTGCGTTATTCAGTCTGTGTTCCCATCTGTGTTCCTTCAATGTACCCATCCTGCCTTTGTACTCATAATTCAGCTTTCAGTTCAAGTCCATGGTTAAGTTATCCTATTTTGACCATCTAGCCAAGTTTCCCACAGTCAGATTCTGCCAAAAATTACATAATTAGAATGAGTGACTTCTGTAGCTTGCGCCCAGTGGGTCAGCTGCCAACTACACTTGGACTATCCAACAGGTAGCAGTCTGGTTGATCCCCTGCAGTGATGTCTAGATGGGGTTTAAGAATGAATTCCAGGAGAGTGCCGGAATAATACCCTTAGAGTTTAGACCAATGCCAAACTAGTTTGTTGGCACAGTGGGTCCACACTCACTGATCCATCACAAGCAATAGTGGGGTCCTGATGCAGATTTTGTTTCAGGACCCAAGAGCTTTATGTTACCCTTAGGTTAAAGCTTTCAATCTAGAGTGGAAAAAAAAATAGATAAAACCTACAGATTTTTTCCAGTGTAGCAATGAATGGTAAATATCAATGATTCTTCGTGGACTAGATCCCATGCTAGAATTTATACCAATACTGATCTAAAATGTAATGTAATGGGATCAGTGTAGCAATGCTAGTAGAACGTTTTCAAGGATGGAAGTTTCTATTTCCAGCACATAGGTTGTGGTCCTAATGGTCCTAAATAAAATTAGTTTCACCATTTACATCAGTGTCTACAACCCAACTAACCTGACTAGTTATGTGTGGACATTTATATGGATGGTGAGTATATGTATATGTTTCAAATTTGATAAAGTACTAGAAGGAGTTTATATCTCACCCATAGCTCAGATGGGTGAGATAACATGAATCCAGGAGGCTGTGTGGTTTCAGAATTAGTTTATAGGCTAGATTTCTTTTGAATAGTAGGTAGAATTGGTAGAGGGACCGAACATTCCACCCCACTCCAGTACAGCTATTCCCGCTAGCCTGAGGTGTTCCCAGGTGTAATCACTGGGATCGTTACTGGTGAATAAATAGAGACCTCAGTGCCTCAGTCTGGGTCAAAGCCTCAAAGCTGGTAGACCTGTCTCCTGTGAAAAGTGTGATCTTCATGGGATTTGTACCTAGGTGAGGTAGTGCCGAGATGGGCCAATACTTTGATTCAATGTTTATGTGTTATTTTAGCTTCACCCTAAGTCACACCTCACTTCCTCCCTCTCCCTGCACAATCACCTCTGTAAAGATCACAGAGCATGATCTTAGAGATTATGTGACAACAGAAATGGGACCATTCAAACCTGTAGACGAGATAACTCATCGACTTCTATGGGCACGCTCTGCGACCTATACAGAGGTCATTATGCAGGTAGGGGGACGAGGTGGGCTATGACCATCATCTATTGTGAATGGTGGGACATGTTATCCATATACAGGTGAAACCTTTCATTGTAATCCTGGGTGCAGCAAATGTCAGCCTATTATGAGATTACCATTGCAGCACAGCAAACTTTGGTTCTGAGGTAAAGGGGCACATTGCATCCCTTTCTTTTAGAATTCAGCAGGGGTTCAACACCCAGTGTCAGGATAATGACAACTGTCACCAAAAACAGGGATAGTGCAGCCGAATGTCCCCTACCTACTTGCATGCTCAGGCAGTGACCCCACAACTGGACGACAGTCTCTATACTGCAATATGTCAAGGGCGAAAAAAAGAGACAAGCAAGCAAACACCAAGAGAGTCATTGTATGGAAAAAGGGTCAAATGGCAGTCGGACAATGCAGAACAGGTAACGCCAGAGGCAAATGAGAAAACCAAAGCACACCAAAGGTTAACAACCAGGAGATCAATGTGAACACCAGAAGCCCAAACCATAGTCACAATAACAAATACAGATATCCAAAGCCAGGGGTGTCTTCAATAATGCAAGGAACCAGTACCGGGAGCCAGAGCACAAGAAGTTTATCGCTACCTGCAGACGAAGGCAGGTCATGTGCTGCGTGTCAGTAGGCAAGGTCGAGGCGTCACCTGCGAGCCCTGATTTTCAGGAGCCCCATAACACCTCCTCATTGGCCCAGGGCTCCGACATCAGTGAGGTCCGCTCTGTAGCCCTTGCTCCCTCTGCAACCCAGACACTGCTACCGCACAGAGGGGTAACTGTAACACCCAGACCCAAAAATTAGGCAGGTTTTGACATCTTTTTCAGTAGCCGAAATCAGTAGAACTCAATCTAAAAAATCAGATTTCTAGTTCATAATCCGATCCTTTATAAGATAATTTAATAAAGTATATAGGAAGTCAACATTCTGACACGAAAGTTCAGGGTATAATAATGTAAGCCTAGAAAACGGACTGAAAAGTTCTTACTGAAATTTATAGAACTTCAGGCGCAGAAGGCGAAGGAGCATAACAACTTAAGAAATGTACAGTAAATCTCCATTTATAGCTCCAAAGTAACAATAGACAATAGAGTTTGTAGTCTTTCTTTGACTCACTGTGACATGTGTAGAACATACAACACGGGACCCAGAAACACATCCATCTTTTCTGCAGTAATTGAGACATTTCAGCCTACTTTGGTATAATTATATTGTCATTTAGAGGACGGCTCATGTAATTAGAACAATAATTACCGAAGACTTTCTAAATAGCCTGTCTCCAGTAGAAATACAACACTCCAAAATGAACAAATAACATTTAAATGAAACTCAAAAAAGCTGAATTGTAAGTGAAAGACCATGGACCTGTTTGTTCCTACTATAAGACTTTGGACATCGCCTACTTATTAGAAGGGTACCCAAAAATGTCCCTCTGCTGGGTCTCCAGTGATCAGCTCTACTCGGAGGGGGAAGCTGGCAGTAAATGTTCAATTTATCTATAGCACCACCAGAGGGGACATTAGACATTACACAAAGCACATCAGAATTCCTTAAAGAGTATATAATGACCATGGGAAAAATATATGAGGCACTGTGCGGTTGGCACCTCAGCGGGCATTGTGCGGCTAGCACTGCACCTCAACCATGCAGCTGGTAGTGAAATTAAAAGCTAGATTTCTGCCATGGCAATGTGGTACTGTAAAAGGACCAACGGGTTGCTGCCACTTTACTTGAGGCAGCACTGTGGATCACATTTTGGCTGGAATTGCAATAAGACCACTATTTGGCTAGGTTATTACCTTTTTTTTCTCACATCTACAGTCGTGGCCAAAAGATTTGAGAATTACATAAATATTGGAAATTGGAAAAGTTGCTGCTTAAGTTTTTATAATAGCAATTTGCATATACTCCAGAATGTTATGAAGAGTGATCAGATGAATTGCATAGTCCTTCTTTGCCATGAAAATTAACTTAATCCCAAAAAAACCTTTCCACTGCATTTCATTGCTGTCATGAAAGGACCTGCTGAGATAATTTCAGTAATCGTCTTGTTAACTCAGGTGAGAATGTGCACAAGGCTGGAGATCATTATGTCAGGCTGATTGGGTTAAAATGGCATACTTGACCTGTTAAAATGAGGGTGATGCTTGAAATCATTGTTCTTCCATTGTTAACCATGGTGACCTGCAAAGAAATGCGTGCAGCCATCACTGCGTTGCATAAAAATGGCTTCACAGGCAAGGATATTGTGGCTACTAAGATTACACCTCAATCAACAATTTATAGGATCATCAAGAACTTCAAGGAAAGAGGTTCAATTCTTGTTTAGAAGGCTTCAGGGCTGTCCAAGAAAGTCCAGCAAGGCCAGGATCGTCTCCTAAAGAGGATTCAGCTGCA
This sequence comes from Bufo gargarizans, assembly GCF_014858855.1. Lineage (NCBI taxonomy): Eukaryota > Metazoa > Chordata > Amphibia > Anura > Bufonidae > Bufo > Bufo gargarizans. The sequence continues at coordinate 108,889,439 of NC_058089.1, forward strand.
GGATCGGAGTGCCACCAGTGCAGAGCTTGCTCAGGAATGGCAGCAGGCAGGTGTGAGCGCATCTGCACGCACAGTGAGGCGAAGACTTTTAGAAGATGGCCTAGTGTCAAGAAGGGCAGCAAAGAAGCCACTTCTCTCCAAAAAAAACATCAGGGACAGATTGATCTTCTGCAGAAAATATGGTGAATGGACTGCTGAGGACTGGGGCAAAGTCATATTCTCCGATGAAGCCTCTTTCCGATTGTTTGGGGCATCAGGAAAAAGGCTTGTCCGGAGAAGAAAAGGTGAGCGCTACCATCAGTCCTGTGTCATGCCAACAGTAAAGCATCCTGAGACCATTCATGTGTGGGGTTGCTTCTCATCCAAGGGAGTGGGCTCACTCACAATTTTGCCCAAAAACACAGCCATGAATAAAGAATGGTACCAAAACACCCTCCAACAGCAACTTCTTCCAACAATCCAACAACAGTTTGGTGAAGAACAATGCATTTTCCAGCACGATGGAGCACCGTGCCATAAGGCAAAAGTGATAACTAAGTGGCTCGGGGACCAAAACATTGACATTTTGGGTCCATGGCCTGGAAACTCCCCAGATCTTAATCCCATTGAGAACTTGTGGTCAATCCTCAAGAGGCGGGTGGACAAACAAAAACCCACTAATTCTGACAAACTCCAAGAAGTGATTATGAAAGAATGGGTTGCTATCAGTCAGGAATTGGCCCAGAAGTTGATTGAGAGCATGCCCAGTCGAATTGCAGAGGTCCTTAAAAAGAAGGGCCAACACTGCAAATACTGACTCTTTGAATAAATGTCATGTAATCGTCGATAAAAGCCTTTGAAACGTATGAAGTGCATGTAATTATATTTCACTACATTACAGAAACAACTGAAACAAAGATCTAAAAGCAGTTTAGCAGCAAACTTTGTGAAAACTAATATTTGTGTAATTCTCAAAACTTTTGGCCACGACTGTACATCCTCACTTGATGCCTACCCATTACCTCTACTTTATTTAACCTACCCTCTCCACTGGCTATTAGACCACCGGCCCAGTTCCCAAAGTCAGATAATAATTGTGTCCTCATGCTTACCCACCAATCCCTTCCCTGAGAACCAGTTGAGTTTTTTTGTCCTTACTACTGGATGCCAAGCCAAGACCCTATAGAACATGACTCATGAGAAAATAGAGAGGGCTACTTGGGACCCCATTCTATGACCCCTTTCCATCGTACATGGCCTCTCCTAATCAGAATCCCCTTTTATGATCTCCTTCCCTCAAATTGTATGAAGGTGGCTTCCCCACAAACACAACCACTGTCTATCTGTGATATACTGTATATGTCATATGGACATCACAGAGAGGACTTACTTACTGTACTTGGGATTACCTTCTATGAGAGTGAGCTGCTCAGCAAAAGATACTCCAGCTCTGGCAGATCCGATGAGCCCATGTGCTTTACAGCCATTTATTTTTGTGGTTCTCCAGCATTACTTTGTTTTTTTGTTTGTTGCTCTGCTCATGTAATTTTCAGTCTACACTCAACGTTTAAGATTTTATTAATTAAATAGGCAGCTCAGGCTGAACAGTGCCAATGGTGCTACCTAGATCTATGAGAAAACTGGGAGAAAAACTGATTTAGGGTCATATCCATTACTTCTATAAAATAAAACCATGCTGCCCTATGGCTGCAATTTTCTGACTCCATGAGCCCTAAGACTCTGAGAATCTGATGCATGTCCCTTTATGCTTCACATAATCATTTCCTTTTCACTCTGATAAATGATCTGTTGTTATTAATTATAAAGGGGGAGGTTTTAATGGTCCTCCACCTGGACTACAAGACTATCAGGCACTTTAAACCCATTATTGCGGCCTGCAAAGGAGAATTTTTCATTCCGACGTTGAAGGATCAATAAAAAAAAATATTGCATCTCAGGAGCTTGCAGCCAAACTGGCAGAGCAACAAAGTGATAGCAGGAGAAGCCCCCGTCTCGCGCTCATCCCTCTTGACTGCCGATAGCCTCGTTTCTTTTAGCCGATCGATTTACATACCAATCAACAGATTGCTGGTACAGAGTTCTAAAGACGTTCCATTGTGATCTATTCTCATTCCAGAGCAGTAGCCCAGCACACAAGTAACCTGAGGCTGATGAATTAGTGCTCCCTGGAGACTTCGTTTTATTCTCTGTCTACTGCCACAGTACTATATTTAGGGCTAAAAGCCTCATAAATTTCACAAAATGCTTCTACCAATGGATGTCTGTACACGAAGCGAGAAAACTGCAATTTTGGCAACATATGTATTTATTGTCAGCTGTCCACATCTCATCGTGGGATCTCACAGAGCAGATGATAGCAGAATTTACTATCTATTAAAGACGTTTCTCTGAATCTGAAATGGACAATATTCTTACATCTTACATTGTTTTATTTTAATTTTCCCTCTCAGCAATTTTACAGCCGTCTGCTGGAGGTTTCAGAATATTTCTCAACAGGGTCGGACTGACCCACCAGAGTACCAGAGGATCCTCCAGTTGGCCCAGTCTTTGAAGTTGCAGTATGCCCCAAAGCCCCAGGAGAAAAATCCAATTTGAATGCCTTTAGAGATAATTACTTGCTACTAGGGTCTATTTCTTTGATTTTAAACCTTATTGACTTTATTGTGGTTGGGGAATTATTTCCTCTGAAAGGCCTAAGAAACTCCAGTCTGATACTGGTTCTCAAACATATGGATAAAAGAGAAAATTCAGGTACAAAGGGAAGAACCCATGGACTTACAGGAAAAAAAAGAAACTTACAGAGGAGGTGGAAGAATGGATAGATGTTCGCAACCCCCTCCCCCGCTGCAACCCCAACTCCTGTGTCTAGTCAAGATAGCTCTTTCAGACGAGGCCCAGCAGAGGCTTTGTCTGTTTCCTACACATACATACTCTATGTCATGGCATTGTATAATACTGTTTAGGGGCTCTGACAATAAAATCCTCCTGGGTGGGCCTCTTCTGAATTCGGGCCCCAATGAGGCCGCTTCTCCTATAGCTACTCCCTTTGTAGACAGACAGATACTACCATAGTAACATAGTACATAAGGCTGAAAAAAGACATTTGTCTATCCAGTTCGGCCTGTCATCCTGCAAGTTGAACCAGAGGAAGGCAAAAAAAAAACTGTGAGGTAGAAGCCAATTTTCCCAACTTTAGGGGAATAAAAAATTCCTTCCCGACTCCAATCACGCAATCAGATGTCACAACCAGACAGCTGAGAAGCTCTGACAGAGGCTTTTCAGAACCTCCTCTTTGAGTTTCTGTGTTGTGGTATTCAGCTCCTCCTCTCCTTAGCCTCTCTCAGCTGTCATGTGTTGGACTAATTGCTTCCCTTTAAATTCTTCCCCAGAAGGCTTTTCTGGGCGGCTTATATTTCTTCCTGGAGTATGTGTGCATGCCCATCTGGTTCTCCTCTCCTCTACAAAGTTAAGTGTTATACTGTTATCTGTTATTTTCTGTTTGCTGGATCCCAGGTGACCCTGACTCCCTCCGTGTCTGGTGTAGGGAGCCGGTGGTCGTGTCCCCTCACTATTGTAGGGTGCTCAGGGGTTATATAGTCAAGGTACGTGGATATGCATACCTCCACCATTCGGATCTATGCATAGGCTAAGCAGCCAGGGAAAGTGCCAGGTCTTCTACAGGGGTCTCCCTTTTGTTCCTTAGCTGTTGGATCCAGCGAGTCATTTATGCATGTTGTTTTGCCTTGTTACCTGTACACATTCCGTGACATTATAAGCCGCCAAAACCGTCTTAAGCATGGATCCGGTTTCACTTTTGGCTGAACGCTTCCAGGGTCTTTCATTGGAGGTAGCTGACCTCCGTAAGACTTTTTCTCAGCTTCAAGTGACCGGTTCAGCTTGCGTTCATGGAGCTTGTTCTGAGCCTAAGATCTCGCTCCCGGATACGTTCTCCGGGGGTAGTGAGAATTTTGTGCGTTTTAGAGAGGCTTGCAAACTCCATTTTCGCCTTCTTCCCCTTTCCTCTGGAGATGAGGAACGGAGGGTGGGGATCATTATATCGCTGCTCAGAGGTAACGCTCAGTCCTGGGCCTTTTCGCTGCCGGAGGGGGCACGGCCTCTCCGTTCAGTGGATGAATTCTTTTTAGCCCTGGGTCAGATATATGATGATCCGGATCGTATTGCTCTGGCGGAGTCTAGACTACGTCTCTTATGCCAGGGTAAACAATCCGCAGAAATATACTGCTCAGAATTTCGGAGATGGGCAGCTGATACTGGTTGGAATGATGCTGCACTCCGAAGTCAATTTTGCCATGGTCTTTCAGAGGGATTGAAAGATGCATTTGCCTTTCATGAAAGGCCTATTTCTTTGGACTCTGCTATGTCTCAGGCCGTTCGTATTGACAGGCGTCTTAGAGAGAGAGGAGAGATCTCTCCTTCATGTCATACTCGGTCCCAGGACTGTGCAGCGGTCCCATTCTGTGCGCAGGGGTCTCAGTCGCTGTCAGCCCCTTCTGAGCAGGAGCCCATGCAGCTGGGGTTGATTGCTTCTGACAATAGAAGATTCAGCCCGCATGGGACGGTTTGTTTTTGTTGTGGAGGTATTAATCATTTGGCAAATATTTGTCCCTCTAGGAGATTCAGGCAGTTCTCTGGGTATAATAAAGAAACAAAGAGGAAAAAATCTTTGAAAAATGTTCCGTCTGTTACTATTGGCAGGGTTGAGGCGGAAATTGAAGGTTTTCCGTTTGCTTGTAGTTCCCGTTTTGTCCTGCCGGCTAGGGTGGCGCTAGAGAGCAAGAACATTTTTTGTGAGATTTTTGTGGATAGTGGAGCAGCGGTCAATCTCATTGATAATCAATTTGCGATAACTCATGGTTTCCAGGTGTGCGCTTTGAGAAAGGATATTCCTGTTTTTGCTATCGATTCCGCTCCACTTTCTCAGAAATCATTAAAGGGCATAGTTCACAATATCCGTTTGATTGTGAGTGATGCTCATGTTGAGGATGTGTCATGTTTCGTCCTTAGCGGTTTGCCCACCCCTCTGGTGTTGGGGCTGCCCTGGCTCACTAAGCATAACCCCACCATTGATTGGCAAGCGAAGCAAATAAATGGTTGGAGTGACTTTTGCAGAGAGAATTGCCTCATGACATCTGTTTCTGAGGTTGCTACTAAGACTATACCATCTTTTCTCTCTGAATTTTCGGATGTCTTCTCTGAGAGTGGAGTTCAGGATTTGCCCCCGCACAGGGAGTACGATTGCCCTATTAATCTCATCCCAGATGCCAAGCTGCCTAAATCTCGTTTATACAATCTTTCCCAACCTGAGAGGATCGCTATGCGTGCTTATATCTCTGAGAGTCTGAGAAAGGGACACATACGACCCTCGAAGTCACCTGTTGCCGCTGGTTTTTTCTTTGTTAAGAAAAAAGATGGTTCTTTAAGACCTTGTCTGGATTTCAGGGAGCTGAACAATATCACAATTCGTGACCCTTATCCGCTTCCTCTGATCCCGGACCTATTTAACCAGGTTGTTGGGGCTAAAGTCTTTTCCAAATTAGATTTAAGAGGGGCATACAACCTGGTCAGGGTCAGAGAAGGGGACGAATGGAAGACGGCCTTCAATACCCCTGAGGGCCATTTTGAAAACTTGGTTATGCCTTTTGGTTTGATGAATGCCCCAGCCGTTTTTCAGCATTTCGTGAACAGCATTTTTTATCATTTGATGGGAAAATTTGTATTGGTGTATTTGGATGACATTTTGATTTTTTCTCCCGATTTCAAAACTCATAAGGAACATTTACGTCAGGTCTTGCTCATTCTGCGGGAGAATAAATTATATGCGAAACTGGAAAAATGTGTGTTTGCGGTTCCAGAAATTCAATTTCTGGGGTTTCTTCTCTCCGCTTCTGGTTTTCGCATGGACCCCGAGAAGGTCCGCGCTGTGCTTGAGTGGGAGCTTCCTGAGAATCAAAAGGCGCTGATGCGTTTTTTGGGCTTTGCCAATTATTACAGGAAGTTCATTTTGAATTATTCTTCTATTGTTAAACCACTCACTGATATGACCAGAAAGGGGGTAGATTTTTCTTCTTGGTCAGTAGAGGCGCGTAAGGCTTTTTCTGATATCAAGGAGAGTTTTGCTTCCGCTCCCATCTTGGTGCAACCTGATGTTTCGTTACCCTTCATAGTTGAGGTTGATGCTTCTGAGGTGGGTGTGGGGGCGGTCTTGTCTCAGGGTTCCTCTCCTGCCAATTGGCGACCGTGTGCCTTTTTCTCAAGAAAACTCTCCTCCGCAGAGAGAAATTACGATGTGGGAGATAGGGAATTGTTGGCCATCAAGTTGGCTTTTGAGGAATGGCGCCATTGGCTAGAGGGAGCCAGACACCCTATTACCGTATTTACTGACCATAAAAATCTGGCCTACTTGGAGTCAGCCAAGCGTCTGAACCCGAGACAGGCCAGATGGTCGTTGTTCTTTTCTAGGTTTAATTTTGTTGTCACGTTCCGCCCTGGAGTTAAGAATGTGAAGGCAGATGCCCTGTCACGTTGTTTTCCGGGAGGCGGGAATTTTGAAGACCCGGGTCCCATTTTGGCTGAAGGTGTGGTGGTCTCTGCTCTTTTTCCTGAATTGGAGGCAGAGGTGCAGGCAGCCCAGTCAGAGGCTCCTGATCTTTGTCCTCCTGGGAGGTTGTTTGTGCCTCTCGCTTTAAGACACAAGATTTTTAAAGAACACCACGATACGGTCCTTGCTGGGCACCCGGGGGTAAGAGCCACACTGGATCTCATCGCTCGGAGATTCTGGTGGCCTGCGCTTCGTAAGTCGGTTGAGGGTTTTGTGGCAGCCTGCGAGACTTGCGCTCGTGCCAAAGTCCCTCATTCACGGCCATCAGGTCCTCTCCTTCCCTTACCCATTCCTTCCCGTCCTTGGACACATCTGTCCATGGACTTCATAACGGACCTGCCTCGTTCCTCGGGGAAGACTGTGATTCTGGTGGTGGTGGACCGTTTTAGCAAAATGGTGCATTTCATCCCTTTTCCTGGTTTGCCCAATGCTAAGACGCTGGCGCAGGCATTTGTTGATCACATTGTCAAATTGCACGGTATTCCTTCAGACATAGTCTCTGATAGGGGCACGCAGTTTGTTTCCAGATTCTGGAAGGCTTTCTGTTCTCGCTTGGGGGTTCGGTTGTCATTCTCTTCTGCTTTCCACCCGCAGTCGAATGGTCAGACAGAGCGCGTCAATCAGAATCTGGAGACATATCTGCGTTGTTTTGTGGCGGAGAATCAAGAGGATTGGTGTTCTTTTTTGTCCCTTGCTGAGTTTGCTTTAAATAACCGTCGTCAGGAGTCCTCTGATAAGTCACCATTTTTTGGTGCATATGGGTTTCATCCACAGTTTGGGACTTTCTCGGGAGAGGGGTCTTCTGGTTTACCTGATGAGGACAGATTCTCCTCGTCTTTGTCATCTATTTGGCAAAAGATTCAAGATAATCTAAAGAGCATGAGTGAGAGATATAAGCGTGTGGCTGATAAGAGACGTGTGCTTGGTCCGGACCTGAATGTTGGTGATCTGGTGTGGTTGTCTACCAAGAATATCAAATTGAAGGTTCCCTCCTGGAAGTTGGGTCCTAGGTTTATTGGGCCTTACAAAATCCTGTCTGTCATCAATCCTGTTGCATACCGTCTTGATCTTCCTCAGACTTGGAAGATCCATAATGTTTTTCATAAGTCCTTATTGAAACCTTATGTTCAACCCATTGTACCCTCGCCTTTGCCTCCTCCTCCGATTATGGTTGATGGGAATCTTGAATTTCAGGTCTCTGGGATTGTGGATTCTCGTCTTGTCCGCGGTTCTCTTCAGTACCTTGTTCACTGGGAGGGGTATGGTCCTGAGGAGAGGATGTGGGTCCCAGTGACGGACATTAAAGCCTCTCGTCTCATCAGGGCTTTCCATAGGTCCCATCCTGAGAAGGTGGGTTCTGAGTGTCCGGAGTCCACTCGTAGAGGGAGGGGTACTGTCACAACCAGACAGCTGAGAAGCTCTGACAGAGGCCTTTCAGAACCTCCTCTTAGAGTTTCTGTGTTGTGGTAGGGTGCTCAGGGGTTATATAGTCAAGGTACGTGGATATGCATACCTCCACCATTCGGATCTATGCATAGGCTAAGCAGCCAGGGAAAGTGCCAGGTCTTCTACAGGGGTCTCCCTTTTGTTCCTTAGCTGTTGGATCCAGCGAGTCATTTATGCATGTTGTTTTGCCTTGTTACCTGTACACATTCCGTGACATCAGAATAACTCCCTGGATCAACGACCCATCTCTAGAAGCTATAGCCTGTAATATTATCACACTCCAGAAATACGTCCAGGCCCCTCTTGAACTCTTTTAGTAAACTCACCATCACCACCTCCTCAGGCAGAGAGTTCCATAGTCTCACTGCTCTTACCGTAAAGAATCCTCTTCTATGTTTGTGTAGCTTAGATTTGGATGTAGATATAAATGAATGAATGCATACATACAGTCATGTGAAAAAATTAGGACACCCTTTGAAAGCATGTGGTTTTTTGTAACATTTTTAATAAAAGGTTATTTCATCTCCGTTTCAACAATACAGAGAGATTAAAGTAATCCGACTAAACAAAGAAAACTGAAGAAAAGTCTTTTCAAGATCTTCTGTAAATGTCATTCTACAAAAATGCCTATTCTAACTGAGGAAAAAGATAGGACACCCTTGCCCCTAATAGCGAGTGTTACCTCCTTTGGCTGAAATAACTGCAGTGAGACGGTTCTTGTTGCCATCTACCAGTCTTCGACATCGGTCTGAGGAATTTTTACCCCACTCCTCAATGCAGAACTTTTTCAGCTGTGAGATGTTGGAGGGGTTTCTTGCACGTACAGCCCTTTTCAAGTCACCCCACAGCATCTCAATGGGATTCAAATCTGGACTTTGACTTGGCCATTCCAGGACTCTCCATTTCTTCTTTTTCAGCCAATCTTTGGTTGATTTACTAGTATGTTTTGGGTCATTGTCATGTTGCATGGTCCAGTTCCGCTTCAGCTTTAATTTTCTAACTGATGGTCTCACATGTTCTTCAAGCACCTTCTGATACGCAGTAGAATTCATCGTGGATTCTATGATGGTGAGCTGACCAGGTCCTGCTGCAGCAAAGCAGCCCCAAACCATGACACTTCCACCTCCATGCTTCACAGTTGGTATGAGGTTCTTTTCTTGGAATGCTGTGTTTGGTTTACGCCAAACATGTCCTCTGCTGTTGTGTCCAAATAATTCAATTTTGGACTCATCTGTCCAAAGAACATTATTCCAGAAGTCCTGGTCTTTGTCAACTTTATCTCTGGCAAATGTCAGTCTGGCCTCGATGTTTCTCTTGGAAAGCAAAGGTTTCCTCCTTGCACACCTCCCATGCAAGTTAAACTTGTACAGTCTCTTTCTGATTGTAGAGGCATGTACTTCTACATCAACAGTAGCCAGAGCCTGCTGTAGTTCTCGAGATGACACTTTAGGGTTTTTGGAGACCTCTTTTAGCATCTTGCGGTCTGCTCTTGGGGTGAACTTGCTGGGGCGACCAGTCCTGGGCATGTTGGCAGTTGTTTTGAAAGCCCTCCACTTGTAGACTATCTTCCGGACAGTGGAATGGCTGATTTCAAAATCTTTTGAGATCTTTTTAAATCCCTTCCCAGACTCATAGGCTGCTACAATCTTTTTTCTGAAGACCTCTGACAGCTCTTTTGCTCTCACCATGGTGCTCACTCTCACTTCAACAGTCAGGAGCACACCAAACTAAATGTCTGAGGTTTAAATAGGGCAAGCCTCATTCAACATGCAGAGTAACGATCTACTAATTATGTGCACCTGGTGTGATATACCTGTGTGAGATCTGAGCCAATTTAAGAGGGAATACATGTGAGGGTGTCCTATCTTTTTCCTCAGTTAGAATAGGCATTTTTGTAGAATGACATTTACAGAAGATCTTGAAAAGACTTTTCTTCAGTTTTCTTTGTTTAGTTGGATTACTTTAATCTCTCTGTATTGTTGAAACGGAGATGAAATAACCTTTTATTAAAAATGTTACAAAAAACCACATGCTTTCAAAGGGTGTCCTAATTTTTTCACATGACTGTATATGCGTCAATACCATGATGTCAATAAAAAGTAAAAAAAGTAAAAAAAAAAAAATATATTATTATTGACATCATGGTATCGACGTATATATGTATCCATAGAAAGAAAGAGATTAAGCAGGCACACTCTATTTGGGTTCTATATAGAGCCGTCTATTCCACTCTAACTGCTCGTATATATGTATCCATTCATTCATTTATATCTACATCTAAATCTAAGCTTGACGGACATATTATTATTACTATTAGCCCTTTTTATATAATTTGTATGTACATGTTTTTTAGACTTGAAAAAGGGGTCCACAGAACCCCGAAACGCGTTGTCACGATAACAAAAATAATTTAAAAAAAACTATTGGTTTGAAACAAACTCTGGTTGTGTTTTGTGCCTATGGTCCACCCTCCACTCGACCCCAGAGTCCAGTGGATACATACACTGACCCAGACGGCGGCCTGGCCCCCGCCAAAGGTGAACACGGACGTAACCGGCAGCACCAACCAGCAACACTTAAACCACTCCTACTCGCCTCCAGTACAGTTGCACCGAACATTAGGTGCAATGACAGCAGGTGAGCAACACCATTCTTCCTGAATTGGAAGCCTGTTCTGAACCTACTCACCCTATGAGCGCCTTTTTCCTCCTTTGGCCACTTCTCCCTGATATATTTATACATAGTAATTAGATCTCCCCTCAGTCGTCTTTTTTCTAAAGTGAATAACCCTAATTTTGATAATCTTTCAGGGTACTGTAGTTGCCCCATTTTAGTTATTACTTTAGTTGCCCTCCTCTGGACCCTCTCCAGCTCTGCTATGTGTGCCTTGTTCACAGAAGCACAGAACTGTACACAGTACTCCATGTGTGGTCTGACTAGCGATTTGTATAGTGGTAGGACTATGTTCTCATCACGGGCATCTATACCCCTTTCGATGCAATCCATTATTGTATTGGCCTTGGCAGCAGTTGCCCGACACAGTTTTTTGCAGATTAGTTTGCTGTTTATTAAAATTCCTAGATCCTTTTCCATGTCAGTGTTACCAAGTGTTTTACCATTTAGTATGTACGGGTGACTTGCATTATTCCTTCCCATGTGCATAACTTTACATTTGTCAGTGTTAAACCTCATCTGCCACTTATCTGCCCAAGCCTCCAATCTATCCAGATCGCTCTGTAGTAGTATACTGTCCTCTTCAGTGAAAATTACTTTACACAGTTTAGTGTCATCTGCAAAAATTGATATTTTACTATGCAAGCCTTGTATGCAAGCCAAGTCTTCAAGATCATTAATCAATATATTGAAGAGAATAGGGCCCAATACTGACCCCTGAGGTACCTCACTAATGACAGTGACCCAATCTGAGTGTGTACCGTTAATATTACTGAGCCAGTTACTTACCCACTTACAGACGTTTTCTCCCAGTCCGAGCATTCTCATTTTATATACTAACCTTTTATGTGGTACAGTGTCAAATGCTTTGGAGAAGTCCTGATATACGACATCCATTGATTCGCTGCTGTCAAGTCTAGAACTTACCTCCTCATAGAAACTGATTAAATTAGTTTGACATGACCTATCCCTCATGAAGCCATGCTGATATGGCGTTATTTGCTTATTTCCGTTGAGATGCTCTAAGATAGCATCTCTCAGAAAACCTTCAAGCAGTTTACCCACAACAGATGTTAAACTTACCGGCCTATAGTTTCCAGGCTCTGTTTTTGGACCCTTTTTGAATATTGGCACCACATTTGCCATGCGTCAATCCTGTGGGACATTCCCTGTCAGTCTAGAGTCCGCAAATATCAGATAGATAGATAGATAAATAGATAGATAGGTAGATAGATAGGTAGATAGATAGATAGATAGATAAATAGATACAAAAATCCAGCAGCACAAGATAGAAAATTAAAAAAAAATCAATAAATCAATAGAGGTCCTAGTCCAGGACACTTGACCCCAAATTCCACTCAATAAAAATTAAAGAATGGACAACAGTTTCCAAATATATAATATTTTATAAAAATGTAAAATAAAAATCAAGTCCTTGAAACTGTTTTGGGTGAATAAAACAACTTTATATTTTTTTAGATAGATATGAGAAATGTAGAAAGATGCATAGATGGATGGAGAGATAGATTTAGGTGTAGTTTAATTCCCAGTAAGGAGCACATTTTTTATCTAGAGGACCTCGTATTTAGAGCCGGTGTTCTGTTTGACAATTTAATGATATCACTTCGAGAATCCATTGCAAGGGAGTGACACTGATGCATGTAAATTAAATAAAACACACATGACTCATGGAGCTGTCCCCTGCTAATGAGTAAATAAGTAACTTGTCCGCCGCTCTGGTTCTCCGTCTTTTGATTGAGCGACTGAGAAGCACCCATTTTACCAAAACATTATGAAAAAAAGCCTTTCTAGCTGCAAATTAAGAGAACTTCACAAACCAAGAAACACAAGGCCTCACAAAGAAAACCAATTATGAGACTCCACGAGGTGACCAGTAATTTCTGCTACATAACACAAGATCTAACATTAGAGGGTGCAGAAGTTACAGTAGAACTCACGGCTTACAGGCCCTTAAAATACCCTCTATTCATCGAGAGGAGACTTCTACTATAAATAAAGTGTGATAATTATGGACTCATCCTTGTACAGAATTTGTATTTGGGCCCCAAGAGATTCAAGTTATGTTTAGTCTACATCAACCTCCAGGAGAGGCCATTACTCCTGGCCTTCTGAGTTACTGTCATATGGGATGTATCAGATATTGTTCATCTTATGATACAATAAAGTAGTATGATAAATATGTGTATGTGAAAAACCTAGCAACCAAACTGGATGCAATAGATAAAACAGAATGCACAGTCAGCTTGAACCCGAGACAAGGGGTTAACAGGACTTCGAGAGAAACTTGGCTTCCACTTCACAATTCTGAGATGAGACAGTGACAGGACAATACATCATGTCAGTACATCAAGATGCACATGGCCATTATTTAGTTTGCATTCGGGTTTCTCAGCTTACAAAACAAAATGGCACAAGCTTCAAGCTTCAATCATTACTGAGATCTTTCATTTGGACCCCTCATGAAATTTAGACATTTATCACGGTTGAGCGGGCACTGATGATTCTCAAAGACATGGCATGGTGACCAGAGGCTTAATCTAAAGAGCACCTGTCAGTAAGATGAACTCTATTAAAGGGGTTGTCTCATGTGAGTCATTGGTGGCATATGTCTAAGATATGCCAGCGATGTCTGATAGTGGTGAGACCTGCAATTATCTCCAGAATGGGACCCCTGAAAGTGAAGGAGAGCACACAGCAGATGAGATGTTCCTCTGTATGTCCATTCTACGAAAGGATAGAACATGTTCTATACTTGGCCGCTAAATGATGACCACAGATCCAACATGGACCTCACATGGACGCCAACTGTATTTTTTAGATCCATGTTTTGAAGACCACAAAATACATATGGTCATGTGCATGAGGCTTTAATTAGAGATGAGGGAATTTTTTAAAAGTTTGATTCGGCTGATTTGCCGAATTAAAAAAATAATAATTTGCTTTGTGACTAATTACTTTGTCACAAAGCACATTTTTTGTAAGTATTGGGTGCAATGACAGGGAGTTGTAATAGCGCCTTGCCCCGTCATTGTACCCCTCAGATGCTGCGTTCATACATGATCGCGGCATCTGAGTGTAAAACAGTGTACAATTAATATAAAAAATAAATTAATCAAACTTACCACCTCCATTTGCTCACGACGGGCCAGCTTCCACCATCTTGCTTAAAGATCTGGCGCAAAATCTCACGCGGCGCGAGATTAGGTCACCACGCACGGGATTTCCGAGATCTTTAATCAAGATGGCGGCTGGCGGCCCTTCACGAGCAAATGGAGGAGGTAAGTATGATTTTGTTTAGTTTTTTACACTATTTCAGGTTAAATTGATTCGTTAACACGAAGCACGAGGAAATTCGGCTTTGAGGCGAATCAAATTTATCCGGAAATTCGGATCGAATTCCACTTCATGGGATTCGATTCGCTCATCTCTAGCCTTAATAATGTCAAGATATTACAAAATTGTGTCTAATATGTCTGGAGTATCTTGACTACCGTGATGGGAGGGTAAGGCACCTCGTACTCTCACATGCCCAATCTTGTCTAGTGCCAAGCTATAAACTCCTGCCAGAGATATCTTGACTCTCTGTCTTCACTGAAAAAACTGATAGCTGTCAGCAGGTATCAGGTGTCCACTGTTCTGTACGAAATTGTTAGTAGCACCCCCTGCTGGAGCTGCCTTCATCTTCTGGTTCTTCAGTTGTACTTCAATATATGTTCAATTTTCCAGCACCCTTTAATCATACGCACATATATGTGAAGAAAACTTTGCACCTGTTTCTGAGGACAGACTAATGAACAAATATATCATTCCATCAACAAGCAGTGACGTAAACGGTAAAGATAATGACATACTTGTCAAACACAATTAATGTTAATGAAGGCTAATTGAGTGGAAAGCTGTTTAAGCAGAATAAATAATGAAATAATGTACATAAACAGGAACAAGGAGCCACCGTCATAACTGAGCGCTCCACTGCGCAAAAAAGTTGACATTTAGCTTGGCGAAATAAGCAAATATAGCACAGTACCAAACACAATAATACAACAGTACTCCGCAAACACAGAATATATAAACTAATACTATGCTCGTTATATCTATGAAGACGAGTCACCTAGAAAATATATTGTAATCAATTGTGCCCCTCCACCACGGCAAGGTGACCTTTTTTAGATGGGTCCCTACTCTATATGGACTCCTTCTCTCCTTGTGCCTCCTATTGCACAAAGAGAAAAAAATAAAATATAAATAGTCTTGATAGATGGAAACAATGGCTAATGTATTTTTATCCTATGTTTTGTTTAGATCTAAAAAATTTTAACCAGTTCAAGACCAGGCCATTTACCTCTTCCTGACTGGTTATATTGTTTTTTGGGTATATGACTCTCTGAAAGCTATATTTTTATTTAGTTTCATTATGTAATATATGGAACTTACATTTTGCGTCACTTTTTTAAATAATTTTTTATACCCAATTTTTTTTTTTATTCAGTTTTAATTTTTAAATCAGTTTTTAACATTTTCTAACCATTTATTTATTTTTCTTTTTTCTTTTTTCCCAATAAATTCATACAAGACTTTTGTTTGTGTGTATGTGGGGGGGGGGGGGGAGCATTTAACATTACATTGTACAGTTATCATACCACTGCGTACTCAACGAGGACGTTCAGAAACATTCAGAGATAAATGCCATCCACCTAGACATATATATAGACAATAGGCAGTGGGCAATCGGTTAAAAAAAAATAATTATGTTTGAATATTTCATTTTTAAAGGATGTGTTTGAAACATCTTTTTACGGAAGCAGCGCCACTTTTGTCCATAGGCTGTGTCTGGTGCGTCAAACTCACTTGAATGCGTTTCAGCTGCAATAAAAAATACCTGTTGCAGGAAAATGAAATGAGGCCCTTTCTTCCCAGTGTTTACAACCCCTTTAAAACATAGCATGTCATGCATACTTACGGGTACATTTATTAAGACCGGAGTTTTAGACGCCCCATAGCTAGCTGTGGTTCCGCCGACGTTATGAAGATGCGCTGGCCTCTCCAGCCCCAGTTCTAAATGTAAGACAGCTTCCGAGCTGTCTTACATTTAGACCTTTTTCTACGCTTAAAACAGGAGTAGAAAATGGTGAATGAGGCGAGCCTGCCAGCCCGACCCCTTTCCCACCCAGGCCACGCCCAAAACTTTAGACCTGGCACAAGTCGGGCGAAGTCACAGACAGTGCGCCGCCATTTGCACCTGCAATGTGCCTAATTTAGGTTTATTTCAGAATAGTAAATGACCCCCTTAGTTTTTTCATACTTTTTTTCTAGCATTTTTTTAAATGCCACAATCAGATATTAACTGTAAACCTTTAGGGTTTGTTATTTTTTTTTGTTTTTTGTTTTTTTACGGTTGCTACCTTCTTCACTTTCACTGCATTTTTTGGGTCCATGGCATTTTTTCCAAAACATAGTTCTGTGGGAATTAAAGGGGTTACGTCATGATTATTGTAAAAAAAAAGAAAATCAGACATAATCTAGTACCCGGGCATGGCAACCTCTTTCTAACAAAGCTAGAACCATCCCTGTACCTCACAATGATCCAGAGATCTCCACATTCATTGCTTCAATTGTTTTTCTAGATTTATTTCAGATTGGCAGATCGGGGAAGGGGGGGGAGTCCTTTCTGGATGTGCCCTGTCTGCTATAGCTAGTGCAGAAGAAAGAAAACTAGATGCGCTGGTGGGAAAGCTCTAGAGATAGTGGATATATATGTCGATATAGGTCTATGGTGAGTGAACTATCAGCGGATTGCTTTGGTAGGCATAAATCTTCTGGCAATCCTGACCTTTGCACCTACACAGAGGATTATGAGGGGCAACCTCCCACAATCCTCTGCGTAGGTCAGAATTTTTTCTGGAGGAAGCCCTAGGTTTTCTCATATACTGGATAAATGTACTGCGCAAGAAGGCATAATTATTATGGTTTTAGAGGTTCCCCTCATTCTTTAGAACCTACTGCCACATAAGAAGACAATACTTTAAATGACACGGAGGAATGTCAGCTGAAGCCATCAACTTCATCATAACACTGTAGGTGTATGGAGGCCTCCAGACTCTTTCTCAGTAGCAGATACTGGAGGAAAGAAGAGTTGGCTTTAACATAACCCATTATTTGGTGCTCAAGGGAGATTAGCCTCCACCAGATGTGTCAAGCAGCGGCTTACTTCTCTGTTCTTGTTCAACAGACATGCATGCTTGGCTGATCTGAGCGCACAGATGTAAGGAGAGGCTGAGAGAGCCTTAATCTGGCCATATGCTTTAGATGTAATTCAGTCGAGCCCACAGCGAGATCAGCCAATCGTCTAATGGATATGACTGCCTCATGACTCTCCAGCAGATATTGGGAGAGTTAAGGATCGGGCCTCTAGATTTCAAGGGCCCGATCCATTTGCTCTTATGAAGGTTGTCTGGCAGCATTTTCATCCTATGCTGGAAAGGAAATTGAGAGCCATAGCTATTGGCCAAGCAAACATATCTAGGTTCACTTCTGTTTTAACAGTATTCCAGTAGTATGTTCTGGCAGAAGAGCAGACCACTGGAATGACCATATTCCGCATAGCTGGACAACTCCCAGGCCCAACCAATCCCCATTCACTACAATAGTATCCCGAGAGTTCACGGCATCAATGCCGTTAAAATACCACTACATTCAGCTTTTTGGGGGGCAGAAAGCCAGCATTCTTGCCGGAGACTTGATGGATCCCATTATAGTGAATCGAGATACTGCGGGCCAAGTTGTTGTCCGGCTAAGCCGGATAAGAAAATTACGGAACAGAGTGCCAGAATGCTAAAATGCAAAAATTGAAAAAAATAAATATCTTAAACATCCAGGACAAAATGAGTTCTTATCTCAAAAGTGGCCTAAATGTCTAAAAAGATATGGAACAAATGGAGATTAAATACAAATGGAGAACATAAATCCTAAGAAATTCCTTTACCAGTGTGAAGACAGATTGATAAAGCTGCAAATGAGATTACTGCTGACCTGCCTTGTTTTCAATGGTTAACTTAGCACTTCAGCTGGGCCTCATTGAGGGGGACTCAAAAACAGCGGGTTCCTGGGAAAGGAATGAAAAATGTCCGTCTTTATTTATACCACCACTTAGCCATGTGATAGTCGTTTTAATGAGCTAACCTCGAAAAGGCAATTCCGGTGCCAAACCTCCATAAATCAGATTCAAAACCTATTAACTTTATTAGTGTTTAGGAAAACAGAAAGCCCTTGTTTCTGCTCCTCCACAGATGCCTGTCACCTCTCGGTGGGTGAAGTTTTTATAGTGTGTCATTTGATGTGACCCTGGGCCTCCACATCCACCATTAAGAAAAACACAATCCAGGTGGAAAATGTTTAGGAAACTTCAGGGTTCCAGTTTCACGTGACCTGTTGTAACCCATTTGGAGAAATTCGATCTGGGTCAAATGAGTGAAAAAGAAAACAAATTTGAAATTGGAATTTTTTTTCTTTCCTACTTCTGGAGCAAAGTGATAAGCTGGACCTGAATGGAAATCCTAATGAATGTGCTAAGTAAGCAATTGGTCACCAAAATTAATATAGTCGGTTTTCATTTTATTTTAATGCAAAACATCACCTTTCCTCTGACATGTTCTAATCCGCAATCCTGAATAAGAAAAAAATTGCTCAGGATTACCAGATGCCATTTCCTTATTATATTTTGGATAAAACGTTGAGGGAATTAGCTCCAATCTACTGGTCTTCAGCAATAAGTGAAATACTATCAAGTATTTTACAACAGCAAAATAAATAAAAAAAGCTTTTTTTCATACTGTATGTCTCAGGGGCGTTAAACTATTAAAAGGCACTACAGCAAAATAAGATGGGGCCCCCACCAACTAGTATAAGAAAATTAAAACAGCAGCATAAGTAGCAAGTATAAGATATGTATAATAGCGCCATATATCAGAAAACCTTCATTATAGCAAAAAAACTTGCATATTGTTATTTCCCACAAAAAGGTACAATATTTTTGCACCTGACTGCCCCCCCTCCCCACCCCTACCTCCGAGCCCGATAGCAAGTGTTATGGCTGCTATGGCTATAGTTATGCCCATGGTGCAGCTGTAAAATTCTGCTTTGTGTGAACAAATGTCTTACTATCATTACACAAAAATATACGGACCCATAAAGTACCTCGCATACCTATCAGTCATAACATTAAAACCACCTAAGGGCTTGTTCACACGACTGGGTGCAGCCCGTGCCTGTGCTGTGGAGCGCAAATTGTGGTCCGCAATGCAGGGGCACCGGCTGTGGGCCAGCCGCATGCGGATCGCAAACCCATTCACTTGAATGGATCCGCGATCCGTCCGTTCTGCAAAAAGATAGTGCTTCCGTGGGGTTCCGTTCCATGCTTCCGTTCCGTTCCGCACCGCATCTCTGGATTTGCAAACCCATTCAAGTGAATGGGTCAGCGTCCGTGATGCGGAATGCACACGGCCGGTGCCCGTGGATTGCGGAGCCGCTGTATGCGGGCAGCAATATGGCCACGGGGGGCACACGTGAATGAGTCCTAATATTGTGTAGGTTACCCTCGGGCCACCCCAAAAACTTTTTGTGTCTTTTGATAACTGGCACCAAGATATTGAGGTGTCTGCGCCATGGATCTGATTTTTTTATTTTTTTATTTTTATTTTTTTAGCACATCCCCCAAATACTTGATTGGATTCTGATTCGGGAACATCATACCCACTGCTGCCCTCCTCATAGCCACCACTGCACTCTCCTGGCCGCTGGGAAAGTCATTCTGCTTGTTGTCACTGTCCTGTTGCTTGGACCTGTGGATCTTCCTCTAGCATGGGTAAAATCCTGGCCTCTTAAAAAGCCAATGAGCATTAAAATTCTTCAATCTCAGCCCATACTTTTTCACTCCAGGTTACTTAAGGAGCTTTCCTCCAATACACAGTGCCAATGAAATACGTTTCTGTAAGGTCCCTTTACATGGGACAATTTAGCAGGCGATTGTCGGGAAGGAAGTGTTCCTTCCTGGCAAATGCCTCCTTGTCAGTGAAGGACACCACAGCATTTACATTTTCACTAATGCTATTGCTTATCCCCATATAGAATTATTGTTTGCCGGCAGCAAGGCGTGTGTAGACGGCACAATCTGCTGCCAGCAAATGGTTTTGGTATTACTCAATAAACAAGAGTTTCTCTCATTCATCAGGGTAATCGCCGGCAACTTTACACTGCCAGATAGCCACTAACAAGCTATGAATGCTTGTTTATCCGGCCGATTCTCTGCTTCGGCCTTTAAGTTTCAGTACAGTCCTAAGGTTTTCAGCTCATTATCTAATCACATCTACTCTTCTGCTGTATGCCCTGACCTTCTACTAACCTTCTGTGTTGCCTGTTCCTTAACTGTCTGGACCCAGCCTTTTTATTTTTATGCAAATCCTCTGCTTGCCCAAATCTTTTGCTAGCCTTCCATGTTGACTGTTCTTTGCTTCCCTGACTCTGGTTTGTTTATAATTGTACACATACTGTGCCTGCTTTAATGCCGCTTGTCTGGCCACAATTTGTGCCTCCTGACTTGGTACTATGTCCTTTTATTATCTTCTAGTGACACTTCAGCTGTTGCTAATGTAGACTACTGCATCAGCTGTGACCTGGAGTTCCCTGCCACAAAGTTTAGATCTCTGTACAGGTGTTAAAGTATCAAAACCCTAAAATTCTTTAGTTTTTTACTCCTAGGTTTAGTCCAAAGCCAAATTCGTAGCAACCCAGTGGTCCGTTACAGGGAAATTGGAGACCAAGTATACATCTTGATCACTGTGTCACATGACCCTCTTCCTATTGAAAAAACAAAAGTTGGATTCAAAATGGCCGACTTCAAAATGGCCGCCATGGTCACCACCCATCTTGAAAAGTTTCCCCCCTCACATATACTAATGTGCCACAAACAGGAAGTTAATATCACCAACCATTCGCATTTTATTAAGGTGTATCCATATAAATGGCCCACCCTGTATATTTCCATCATCCATGAACATAAAGAATGAGTTTTTGGCTTAGAACATGTAGGCCTTTTCACCATATGATGTATAGAGTGATAGTGTTGATAGCAAATTTTTATCGCGAATATCGGCACTTGGAGAATTCGCGAAAATCTTGAATATAGTGCTATATATTCGTAATCATGTATATTCTAGTTTTTTTTATTTAATTAGTACTACTGCTTCCTGCTTGTGGGCCAATAAGAAGGCTGCAATGTCTTTGTCTGAGCTTAGCAACATCCCCAGCAACCAATAGGAAAGTTGCCTACCCCTTACTATATAAGAAACTCCCCAGCAGCCATTTTCTGATGTTTTTTGCAGTTCTGAGAGAGAGAGAGCAGTGTCATTGCTGTGCTCTGTGCTTTGCAGACTCATCTGGATCCTTTTTAAATTACATTATATAGTTAGTTAGCCTATATATATATATATATATATATACAGATAGTTAGTGGGAGATAGTGAGTGTAGGTTAGATCATGATATAGTGGAGCTGATTCCAGTGCAGGGTGTTAGGTAGTGTGATTACTGTGCTGTGATAGGGATTAGTGTCTATGTTAGACACAGTGCTGTGATGTCCCAACAGTACTTAGTGCACCAATCAGCAATATCTACTCAGACCTGATAAAATTTAAAGTTGCATGTATTGCACACACACAAAAAAATGCACATAATTAGTGCCGATTTGCGCAATCACGAAAATAATGACTAGAGATCGCAAATTCTAGAATTCGCAAATTTATTGTGAATATTATGAGAAAAATTTGCAAAATATCACAAAAACTAATATTGCCTATGCTTCTCATCACTATAGAGTGATCAGATTTAGAATCCTTCAGTGTAAACAAATAAACAGGAGAAGAGGCTTACATTGAGGTCACATCAAGAGATCTTTGTTATTGGTTTTTGTCTGTGGATAAACACAGCAAGAATATCATGCTAATGTAATACAGAAATATCCATAGATCCATCACGATGTAGATTGAATGTCTTCAGTGTCACAGAGTATCTGTCCCTCTTATAAATATTTAACGTAATTGTCAAAAATGACATATGTGTTCATTTCGTCTAGATTAGATACTGGAATGTTCTCCCTGATTGTTTGTATGTGGGATTATACATTCATAGTCAAAGCCAACCACACGTTCAGCTAAATCTGTCTGCAGAAAGTGCTAAGAGTGAATTTAAGATCTCAGCATTGTTTTTTTTTAGCATAAATCTCGAATTGGTATGGAGAGCTGTCATCTTTTCCAATATGCATAACAAAGACCTGGATGAAGCTGTAATAGTAGATGGGAACTGGGGAGATCAGTCATGAAATCCATCTCAAACCACTCTCCAAACCTTTGGCCTAATGGACATATAGTACTAGAGTTTTGTGAACTGACCTTGTACAGAGGCATAAAGTACTTTTAAGCTGTAGGCAGGGGTTTAGCTATAGGTGGTGCAGTCGCTACCGAGGCCAGGAGCCTGAGGTGGCCCAAAGACCCTTGTGCCACATAAAAAGACACCGGTATTATAGAAATGTGTATGCTGGTCAAGGTACATCTCTGGCTCGAAGGAAGGGGTTAGGTCAAGAATTTAAATTTTTGCCTCAGGCAGAACAAAGGCTATGTACTTCCCTGCCCCTGGCCACTATGCACTGAGGGAAGGGGGGCCCAAGCTGAAATCTTGCACCAGGGCCCATGAGCCTTTAGCTACGCCCCTGACTGTAGGCCAGTTATCCAGAGAAAGCAATTGCAACCAAATGTCATATCACCTATAGAGTCTAATAGGTTAGTTGTGAAACAATCCAAAACATTTAAGAAACCCAAAAGCAAGGGATTCTCTCCACTATGAATCTAAGAAGGAGTTGTCCTCTCCTGGAGCTCATGGGTTCTGATGTGTCTGGGACCAATTTTCATGTCAGAACCTAAGATTACCAAAAGGTTGAATCTTTCTTTAAATATGTCTATCTGTGGAGCACAATTTCTGGAATGGTCTCCATTAAATTGGTCTACCTTCAAATTGTAGCTCCATTGGTTTTGCAGATGATGTGATCTGGGGTGTCAAATTCTTGTGATGAAAACTATTGGTATAATGGTTGAATATAAATTGACAATGAAAAATCGGTAATTTATAATTCATGGCTTTTGTTCCACCCACCAGTCCTTTCTTCCTGATTGAAAATATCACATTTGCTATGTAGGTTAACATATATCTAACTTTGAGAGCGAGTTTCTAATGTAAAATCCATTGACTTTATTAACAACTATTGGTTGCTTTTCCAAGCAATTAGAGAGCCACAGTCAAATAAAGTCAATGATGACTTCATCTGATGACATCACAATCCCTCAGATCTCAAAATTTGACCCTGACTTTAAGATTACAGAGATGCGGTCATTATCTGAATAAGACTCTTAGAAGTGAGGCCAAAAAGTTAAATCTTGTTTCTCACACTCTGAGAGTGCTGAAGTGATGAGTGACCTTCTGGAAGTTTTGCCCATTTGCACATACTATCTTTAGAGATCAGCCAGAGTGACCATTGGATTCTTGGTCACCTCTCTTGCCAACACCCTTCTGCCCTAAGTACTTTGTTTGCTGGGGAAAATAGCTCTAGGAAGAGTCCTGGTTGTTACAAACTTCTTCCATTTAAGAATTATGAAGGTTATTGTGCTCTTAGGAACTTCTTTCCTTCTCCATCCAATCCTGTATCTGAGCTCTACAGGCAGTTCTTTCCTCCTCATGGCTTGGTTTTTGTGCTGATATACATTGTCAGCTGTAAGATCTTATAAAGACTGGGCTGTGTCTTTCCAAATCATGTCCAGTCAACTGAATTTACCACAGGTGGACTCCAATAAAGGTGTAGAAACATCTCAAAGACAATCAAGAAAAATGGGAGGTCCCTCAGTTCCTCCCGTTCTAAAACATGCTGCCTGCACATTGCTTTGCATTTGCAGCTAGAAAAGTTCCCTTTAATCAATATATAGAATGACAGACATCTAGATAGACAGATCTATCTGTAGAAAACAAACTGCAAAATTGTTAAATTTGTTTCAAAAGGGTTTGTTATATTCATAGATAGATAGATAGATAGATATAGACAGATATTAGATAGATAGATAGATAGATAGATAGATAGATAGATAGATAGATCTTGATTGCCCAGCAGAGGTTAATTACACTGCAGTGCATACACCGATGAGCAGAACTAATGCCTTAGTTTTAGCTGATAGGTAACATTATTCTTTTATTCTTTTGGGATATTAATGTGATCAGCTGGTGCTGAAGGAAGGTATTATCTCTCCGCTCGGAGTTAATAAGTGTGTTCTGTCTTTATACACGTTCACACAGTGTGCAGTCTGACATTCAGCATAAACCATTCCTGTCTTCCAAATAAGAGGACTGTTCTTTGTAGTCTAACTAGTTTATTGGTCAACAAGTTGTACTCTCTGCACGGTGCGTGTGAGTGAGAGATTGTACAAGTGTAGTAAAACTACAAGAATACAAATAACATGTATAAGTATTTAGCATGGATAGCATGTACTTTAACATTTGCATTGACAGTGAAAGCACATGGTAAAATGGCTGCCTATACATAGGATTACATGTCTAGCTAACAGTAGTAACAACTCCCTTAGTAACAATTACCACTAGCTGAACATCTCCGCATAACATTATGTTCCTGAAACAAAGGTAGATCTCTCACCAGATATGATTTTACAAGGATGGTGGAGCTTGAGGAGGAGACATGCACAGGACAGCTCTGTACTGTGTCCTGGAGAATGAAGACTAGAGACTTCTCTTTCCCAGAATGCTTTGCACTCCCACAATGCAGTGCACCACAAACAATGCAGTAGTCTTTGTAACAGTAAAAATAAAGTGTAATACAACTTACCAGCACTAGATGGTGCTACAACCACACTAAACACTTCAGAAATACCAAGACTGAGGCAGACGTGATCTGTAATGATTCTCTAACCCTGCTGGGCAGAGCAAAGTGCATTTATAGTATATGAAGTTAGCGACATATACTGTAAATATCTATTTCAGCAAGTAATATATTGCTTTATACCACATTGCACCGCTGGGATTCCTTGGAAGGATAGATCAGGCATTATTCTAAGCAGATATTTTTGCTGCTCACCTCATCCCTCATTTAAAGGCAATGTGCACCTTTAATACAACAGCACCAATCTAATGCATGGACTTTGCCTGGTACTGCAGCTCAGCCCCTTTCACTTAAAAGGAGATGGCATAACATTTTAGAATATATACATTATTTCCTAATATTTCAAGATTGTTATAGGTCTCGTCTAGTGAGGTGGATTCCCTAAGCTGCTTGCCTACAAGCGCAGATATTGAGCAGCCTGGATAGATGATATTGGTGTAGCAGAGTTGGAGAACTAGTGTAGCAGAACTAAAAAGCCAATGTAGAAAAAGCTGGGAAACCTGAATAACAAAGCAGGCAACCCATTGTAACAGTGCAGTAGGCCAGATGAAGCAGAGCTGGAGGTCTGCTGCAGCAGAGTAGAACAGAAGGCTGATATAGCAGAGTAAAAATTAAGATCAGTGTCACTGAATTGATGCAGCAGTTACTTGGAGACTGGTGTAGTAAAGTTGATGTAGCAGTTACTTCAAACTGGTGTAACAAAGTTTCTGCAGCATAGTTACTGGGGATCATGGCAGCAGAATTGATGAAGCATAGTTACTGTAGACTGTGATAGCGACAGTGATGTAGTGGAGTTACTGAAGACTGTGGTAGCAGAGTTGATGAAGCATAGTTACTGAAGACTGTGGTAGCAGAGTTGATGAAGCATAGTTACTGAAGACTGTGGTAGCAGAGTTGATGAAGCATAGTTACTGAAGACTGTGGTAGCAGAGTTGATGAAGCATAGTTACTGAAGACTGTGGTAGCAGAGTTGATGAAGCATAGTTACTGAAGACTGTGGTAGCAGAGTTGATGAAGCATAGTTACTGAAGACTGTGGTAGCAGAGTTGATGAAGCATAGTTACTGAAGACCGTGGTAGCAGAGTTGATGAAGCATAGTTACTGAAGACTGTGATAGTAAAGTTGATGAAGCATAGTTACTGAAGACTGTGGTAGCAGAGTTGATGAAGCATAGTTACTGAAGACCGTGGTAGCAGAGTTGATGAAGCATAGTTACTGAAGACTGTGATAGTAAAGTTGATGAAGCATAGTTACTGAAGACTGTGGTAGTAAAGTTGATGAAGCATAGTTACTGAAGACTGTGTTAGCAGAGTTGATGTAACAAAGTTACTGGTGAAAAAAAAGTTAATGGGTAAACCCTGCTACCAGCTCCACTCTGCAGGGCTCAGCTGACTTCTTCTAGACTGGCGTGCACAGTGAGGTGGAGCTCCAACAGAAGAAAATCATGAGAATGCAGTATTACCGTCTCTGATAAAACCAGATACTTTATTTAGAAGATTACATGCAGGAACAAACAACGCGTTTTGGGCTATACCGGCCCTTTAACAAATGGTTGTAAAACAAACAAACAAAAAAAAAAAACATACTGTACTTAACTCATCCATCTTGATTGAAGAAACTGTGCAAAATCTCATCACCACGTCAGCACGCTGGCCAAGCATGGTGACGTCATCAGTGATTACTTCACCACACCCGGACAGCATTATGACGCAAAGACGTCATTACATCACTATGCGAGATCTCGCATGGTTTCTTTAATCAAGATGGCCGTGACAGCCTCTCTGTGAGTAATTGGATAAGGTGTGTATTTTTTTTATTTTTTTAACCTTGATTAACCCCTGAAAGGCCTAAATTTTAATGTCAGGTGCCGCGATCAGTGATGAACGCGAAATCTGAGCAAAATCTGAGCGAAATCTGAGGGGTTCGATCGCTGTTCCCCGTCATTGCGCCCGCTAGATACAATGAAATGCGATTTTTGACAAATTAACTTGTAAGGAATCAAATTTCTTTGTGAAATTCTGCAAAGTAGACGAATCGAAATTTTCATAACTTCTCTCATCTCTAAATCCAACAATCAGAAAGGTGAGCTGCTACTACAGTTCTAGC
Organism: Bufo gargarizans; assembly: GCF_014858855.1. Lineage (NCBI taxonomy): Eukaryota > Metazoa > Chordata > Amphibia > Anura > Bufonidae > Bufo > Bufo gargarizans. Next base: position 108,916,287 of record NC_058089.1, read on the forward strand.
AGAGCTGAGTGCCATCTAGTGAGATCACAACTGCCTGTTGTTTTACATAGAACTGCAGGCAAACCTGCTTCACTAACCAGCACCAAAGACTGGATTGACAAATTCAGCTCTGCTACGTCTCTACTCGTCCATTGCATTTGCTTTATTCAGCAATTGTGCTGCTGTGCTGGGTAAGGTCCTTTGTCTGGAGGTCTCTGGCCTCTGTCCTGCAGGTTTATGTAGAGCAGGGGTGCACAACCTGCGGCCCGGGGGCCACATGCGGCCCTCGATACCATTCTGTGCGGCCCCCAAACATCTGGTAAAAGACATGTATGTCTATGTCTTATGGCTTTTTACATGTATCTTTCATGTATTCTCCTATTAGATGGGAGTCCTGGAACTGTAACTAAACATTTATAGAATATACTGTATGTTAAATATGCCAAAAATACAGTATTTCAGTTGGTAATACCCCTTTAAGTTTTATTTTCGGCCCTTGGAATTGGTGTAGGCTGACAATGTGGCCCCCAACCAGAAAAGGTTGTGCACCACTGATGTAGAGGATCAGACACAGGGAGATAAAGAGATGTTTGCGGTATTTCACTCTCAGCCCCACATCAGCTTGGAAAATGCTAGTGTTTTTCCGACCGCTGAACACAGTTCATATTTCTGCTTGGCATGCTTAGGTGTTGTGGGTCGGAAACTATGCATCTACGCTCTCGACCTCTCTTTTTTTTAATATTCTGCTTATGCAGACCGACATGTGCTGGGAGCATGCAGTCCTAGTCACACTTTACCCATTGCAAGAATTCTGCTAGCTACTTATTCCCTGCGTCTAAATACCCTAGCCTGGGCACAGTGGCTTTTTACACGTCCCTACCTGGAAAAAATGCCCCTACCAGCCTCAACTCGGCTATGTCACTGCTCTTAAAGGGGAATACTGGTTGTGTAACTATTAGATCGGTTAGGGTCCTACCGCTGGGTACCCCACCAATCAAAAGAACAGAGGCCTCATACCCCTCAGGGCCCTCTGAAATGAATGGTGCAGCAGGTCTGGCTCCCTTTATCTATACAGAGTTTGGGTTAGACAGCAAAGTACATTTTATGGCTATTTCTGGGACTCCCATAGAGATGAAAACCCCAGCAGTGTCCATGTGCAATGAGCCCCTGGGGGCAGCTGGAGCAGAGGATGGGAATGGTAGTGGCCCTAATGGTGATGTATCACTGTGTACTCCCTCAGTCTGTCTCTCCCTGAGGTGGTTGCAGTGAAGGGGGGCACCCTGTGTTCCCTCGGGGGAATTTCCTATAGTTGTGGGGGGCTCCCTGCCTGATCATAGCTTGGGGGTGCCCTTGATATTAATGATTAAGTGGGTGCTAGGCAGAGCACATGATGGAAGTTCAATGGCTAGTGAGTGGTTTAGGAAAGTCAGTAACATGACCACATTAACAAAACAAAAGTCTCTCTTTACTATCTGCACAATTGGAGTTGTAATATATCTAGCAATTATCTGTACAAAGTGCAAATTCCTCCCAGTGGTCCAAGCATGAGCGAGGCAAGCATTTTGTAGCAATAGCCCTCTAATTACTCCTTCTCTGGCTAAAGTCTCTGTGTCCAGGATCTCTGGCTAGCAATTACAATCTGGTAACTGTGTAGTGTCCCCTAATCTAGGGTACATAGGGTGTCTTAACCTGTTATCCCTTTGCAGCAGCAGGGTCTGGAATGCATCAAGCTGGGTTACCCTGCTGACCTGGATGCTGTGTCCATGCAAATCCTCTTACAAAACTTCCTCTCCTTGATAATCTAGAAAGCTCCAGGGCTATGAAGTTGGAGTCTATGGAAGAGGAGCACAGCATGTCTACCCCTTATCACCTCTTTTCTCACAACTACTGGAACTGGAATCTTCTGGAATCAGGCTTAGGGTCCAGCCCCCACCCTAAGCTCTAGAGAGGGGTAGTCCAGGATTATTAGCTATAGCCACGCCAGCTCAGGCTGGAATATACTGAATACAAGGTGCATTACATTAACATTACAAACAGTACAAACCAATTGCAGATACCTCCTGTTGTATTGGGGTACTGCACATGCCCAATCTGCTGCTCCATCCATTTGAGGGGAGCGGGGGTAAATGCTTCTCATGCTTGGTTGGGGTCTCAGTGGTCGGACCTCCACTGATCTAATAGGTTATCCTCTATCCTGTGCATAGGGGATAACTTCTCACAACCCGAATCGCCCATTAAAGGTCTTGGCCACTCTTTTCTCGATAAACTCACAACTTTGGAAACAGCCCTTTGATGGTCAACAAGGGTCCACATCCCTGGCTGTGCTGAGTCATCTGTTCTTCAGTGGTCTCCATTGAACTGCACTGCGCAGTGCTTTTACAATGAGCCCTCGAGGAGCTGGTGCAGAGAATAGGAGTGGTAGTGGCCCTGTTGAGATGCTATGTCACAGTCTGCTCTCTCTGGCGGTCGCTCCCAGAGGTTCTGTGCAGTGAAGAAGTTCGGACAAAATGCAATCCCTCCACCCAGATGATGGGGTATGGTGGCTGGCAATGTGTCAGAAGATGACGAAGTTTTCTAGCTGACAATATCGTGACCTATAAACCCTAATGGACCCAGGGGCCACATAACAATTTCACTTTCTTTTCCCTTTATTATTAGACAACCTTTAATGGGCATACTCTTTACAGGCACTAAATAAGAAATTCAGCTCTGCTACATCTGCAAATGCATGCTAGCACAGCACTCTGCCAGTGGGTGCTATGTAAAGAGGATTTTCCAACAGTATTGTGTTCCAGTACCAAAAAAGGGTTAAAACGGGATGGGAAAATGTGGCCATGCAACCACACAGCCACTCGCAAGAATATTTTACAGGCGATCGCCGGGAAATACTGACATCAGCACAATGCAATTCTTTACGCAAGAGGTGAATTATCCTACATCCCCCAGCTGCAGGAACAGAGACCGAGGATTATTCCCCATGACTTCAGCAGTGGAAAGAGGTAAAGCCGTGAAGATTCGGCAATGCATTCCTGTCCTATTGTCCTAAGGGCAATGCAAAGTGCATACAGTGTAGGGTGGGCAATGCAGATGACACTAGTCATGGAGAGGTTCCTATGGAGCAATTACCGATGAGTCACACTGTGTGGAGCCCAGGACCCTCATATAGGAACTGCTTCTAATGCAATAGTTACAGGGAGAGGGGGGGGGGGGGGGTGCTACGGTACGGGGGCGAGCAGTTTGGGAAAAACAAAGAAAATGAATAAAATATGCAGAGATTTCATGCTGCGTTTTGCTGAGTTCACCACAATAAATTGGACAGTTAATTTGTCCTGGGACATTCAACCTACCGCATGGTTTGGCAACATGTGAAGGTGGAGACAGCAAACTCCTCGGAAATACATTTCTCTGTCCGCCTGGAATCAAAAGGAAACAAGCAAATATTCTGAGGCTGCCAGAAGAATACCCCGTACATCCTGGTAATTCCCCGATAGGTATTAGAGATGAGCGAACTGATTCTAAGTGAATCAAATTTGACACTAATTGAGCAAAAGTTCAAATTGAATCCTTAAATCAGATTTTTTTCAATATTGGGGAGAAAAAAGAAAATAATTTAATAAAGAAATTAAAATAAAAAATCAGAGACTAGAGAGAAAGAATAGTCCTGGGGGAGGGGAGTGTCATACACAAATTTTCAGGCCAATTCATTTGGGTAGAATGGATTTGGCCCAAATAAAATTGGTCGACCGGTTCGGCTGAATCAAACTCGAATAGAATTTTGAGCGATTTGCTCGTTTTTATTATTATTAATAACTTGCAGTTTCTTTGAAATTCCAAAACAGGTGCAATAGCCATATATTTGATCCCAGATGGACGGAGAAATTTATTGCCGAGGAGTTTACTGTCTCCACCTTCACTCGTCGGCAAACCGTGCGCTAGGTTTTATGTCCCAGGACAAATTAGAAGCTGCACTGTCATCACTTAACATCACAAAAGAGACAGTAGAAATGTATCTCTGCGTATGAGAACAGCCCTGAAATGGTATTATGAACAGGCTGCAGCGCAACGTACATTTTTAAATTGATTTGTAATTATAATCATTATTAAAACATCTACAGGACCACTCTATGGGTTTTGTCCAATATTGAAGCCTAGTCTTAGTCACTTGAATTATTCTCAGTTGCATTACCAGACAAAGCCTGTGGACTAAAATGGTGCTGTTGGACCAGAGTGGCAGGCAATGGAGTCTGATGCAAGAATGAAGTAGACAGGGGCATAGCTAAAGGCTCATCGGCCCTGGTACAAGAGTTCAGCTTGGGTCCCCCCTTCGCTCACTGCTTTGTGGCCAGGGGCAGGGGTGCACCTAGCCTTTCTGCTGCCTGAGGCAAAAATTGATACAGCACCCCCTCATGCCAAATTCTCAACCTAACCCCTTCCCTCCAGCCCTACTATTAAATACATACTTGGAAAACTTTACATACAGCGCTACAAAACAGACAGGGTAATACAGCACCACATATCTCTTACATCCAGTCTTTCCTTATCTTCTCCTTTCAGACCAGACCGTCATGATGATTTCTTTCAGCCATTTCTTGTCTTTGCAGAGTTTTACATGCAGACATCTTAGTTTCCTACTTTTCCATCATCCTCCCTTCTTCTGAACACCCCATCCTGGCCACCACCAATACTGTGAGCGCGATGCTCCCTCAAACTATACTGCATAAACAGTACCTCTGAAAATACTGGTACCACACAGACAGTGCTCCCTTCAATAATGATTGGCACACAATGTCCCAAAAAATAACTATTCTCATCAAATAGTGTCCCTGACACTAATAGTGTAAACATAATGCTCCCCTAAAATAATTGTGCTAAGCTGATGCTGTGCCATGGAGCCTCCCACAGTAAAAGTGGTCCCCAAAGTCCCACCAATATAAATAATCTGCCAGAGTGCATAGTGTTAAAAGTGCTCCCAATAGTAATTGTGCCCCCATTGTGCCCATACTAATAATCATGTTCCCCATAGTCACCCAGTAGCAATAATTCTCCTAAGGCCTCATGCACACGACCGTTCTGTTTTTTGCGGAAACGGAAGCCGCCTGTGTACCTTACGGAATGGGCGGCCCATTGTAGAAATGCATATTCTTGTCCGCAAAACGGACAAGAATAGGACATGTTCAATTTTTTTTGCGGGGCCACGGAACGGAGCAACGGATGCGGACATCACACGGAGTGTTGTCCGCATCTTTTGAGGCCCCATTGATCATCAGATCCTCATATCAGACCCCCATATCACACCTCAGATCAGACCCCTATATCAGACCTCAAATCAGATCCCTATATCAGACCTTAAATCAAAACCCCATATCAAATCTCAGATAAGACCCCATCAGACCTCCATGTTAAATCCACCTACATCAGACCTCAGATCAGAGCCCCTTTAGACCTCAATGTCAAACCCCCATATCAGACCTCACATTAGAGCCTTTTAAGACCTCCATGTCAGACTCCCATATCAGAACTCAGATCATACTTCCCTTAGATCTCTAAGTTAGATCCCCATATAAGACCTCAGATCAGACCCCATTTAGACCTCCATGTTAGACCCCCTTCAGATGTCAGATCAGACTCAAAATAAGTAAATTCACTTACCTCTCCTTCTCTGCTGCTACTCTGCAGGTTTGGCAGCCTCTTCTGCAGTCATACTCACTGGTTTTCTCCGGTCGCCTGCTCCACTGTCACCTGACAGAGTAAAACGCCAGGTCATAGTGCGCGAAGTACTTCCTGATGCTGTACACAGTCAGGACAGTGCAGCACGGACCTGGAGATCCATAGAAAACCAGGGAGCAGTGAGTCCGGTGCTAGCAGTGCTCCATTCCCCTGCCTCCTGGATACTAGTGAACATTTCCATAATGGAAGCACTCACTAATATTCGCTTTATAAGATGAACTGCATCTTGTAAACTAAAAAGTACAGTAATTGGTGGCGTGCCACTGGCTTAGGCGCCCCCTAGCTTAGGGGCCCAGTCGCAATTGCAACCGCTGTAAAACCTATATCTACGCCACTGGCCATAGATGACCATTTACTGAAATCAACAAGTTTATTCTTTCTACAAAAGAGGCATACAATCTTGACAGTTAAGCATGGCAGTGAACAGTCTTTGTAAACCAATGTGCAGCAAGTCCCTGAGGAGCGAGTGCAGAGGATGGGAGTGGTGGTGGCCCTGAAGAGATATAGTACCATAGTGCCAAGGTGTACCTCATCTGGCCGCTGCTTCCTGGGGAACAGTGCAGTGGAAAGGTGCTTTGAAGAAGCAGGCCAGATGTAAAGCAGGCCAGAAGTCTTTATTTAGTGCAAAATATAAGTTGTGGCACATAAGTACAAAGTGAAGTTTCAGCCACCAGGTGATGAGGTATGGTAGCTGGTTCGGTAGCAATTAAATGGCATTTGCAGGCACTTGTAGATATAAGTGTCCACAATGTGATACAGGCTTGGTGATAGACTGGCCTGGAAGAGGTCTAGGTAATGAGTGTCTGAGCCGTATTCCCTCACCTGTAGCAGGGTCGGTAAAGCAATGATTCTGCTGAAATCACTATTCAGTGTTCTTGATCTGTCTATATTCCTTGATTGAAGAAAACGCGCCAATTTTCGCCATGTAATCGCACTGGGAAGGTGCTAGAGATGGCTCGTTTTCTTCAATCAAGATGGCTACGACGGCCTCTCCACGATCAAATAGAAGAGGTAAGTATGTTTTTTGTTTTTTTTTTACTGCCATTTTAGGAAAAATTGATTTGTTACCATGAAACAGCAAGAAATCTGAATTCCTGGCAAATCAAATTTTTCATTAAATTCAGATCGAAATCCACTTCGTTGACTTTGATTCGCTTAACACTACATGGAGACAGTGTAGACAGCGCCGAGGACCATTATTACCACACACACCGTTTAAATTCACACCTGGACAGTGAAGCCTTAGGGGGACATTTATTTAGACCGGCGTATTGTATGCCGCCGTTGATTCCCCCTGTGCCGCTGGAGGATTGGCCAAATTTATGCAGAGGGGCATGCCTCTCATATATTTGACGTATCTTCCAGCTGCGCCGTGCATCAGTCTCCTGAAAACTGGTGTGAAGAAAGATAAATGTGGCGGGCCTGCGGTGCCCCCGCGCCTCGCCCACAACACGCTCCCTTTTCTCGCCATTTCTGAAAAGAGGTGTGAAGGGGGAAATGTCGTAAATTTTTCAGCACAAACGGCATATGACGAAATGTGGCATAAATAGATTAGTAAACTTCTCCTTAGTCTGTTTGGGACCAGAGCCCTCAGCCGGTAATAAGGACTCATGCACACGAACATATTCCGTGTCTGTTCCATTTTGTTTGCGGAACGTATGAAAATGCTAAAAAATACGAAAGTAACTCCATGTGCATTCCGTTTCCGTATTTCAGTTCCGCAAAAATATAGAACATGTCCTACTATTGTCCGCATTACGGACAAGGATGGTACTGTTCTATGAAGGGCCAGCTGTTCCGTTCCGCCAAATACGGAATGCTCATGGATATAATCCGTATTTTTTGCGGATCCGTTTTTTTCAGACTGCAAAATACATACGGTCGTGTGCATGAGCCCTAACAGGGAGAAAATACTACCTTCAGGGTTTTTTACGATGTGAATCGTAAAAATTCCAAGCCGTTTCTTTTCGGGGATGTTTTTATGTATTGTGTCTTTTCTGGATGAGCTGTCTGCAACTTGTAGATCCGAGCAAATATTTGTCTTCAGCTTCTTATTTATCTAACTTTGAGCAGCGCATTTGTATTGTAGAATTACACGGAAAGTCATTTGTAAGTGAGATGAGATATGCATATTACTGCAGGAAAGAACTTATTAAGCAAAGAAACCATTAAGTACAAAGGGTCCGGAGAGAGGAGACAGCAAATAGACTGATGTTAATACCAAAAATGCACTGTTAACCCCTTGCAAGGAGGTGACGCATGCGCATTCTCGTGATGTTGTATGCGTAGGCTTGCACAGGATGTATTACAGGGCTAACAGGGCACCCTACAATGGCAAGACAAGCTACCCTGGTATCAAATCAGGGGTATTTCTGCATCCCACTACCTTTGGTCCAGTTTGAAGGCTGCAGATTAACAGTTCTTGATTGATCAGTAGCTCTCATATAGGTCTGTTCCTAATGTATGGCATATAGCATTATCGGACTCTTAGGCACAACATCTGATTTGATGCAGGAAGACATCTCTAGGCAGAGCAGAAATGGTGAGCCTTTTCTCAATGGAGCTGTAGACCACTGCCTACCTGTCCTAGTCCTTGTCTCCGACCTGCACACCTTACCTAATGTCACACATTTGGACTGATAGCCTTAGGTAACTTTAATAAGAAGATAATTATTCAAACTTTGTTTTTTATAACTTTTATACAGAATCAAGGCATAAAAAATCCTCCCACAATATGAAGGTATTGTAGAGTAGAAGCCTTCAATCTAGTGGAGAAAGCCATGCCTCACATAGGCATCTTGGGTGCTTACGTGTTACTGACCCATATGGATTATTTCTGCCACTGTACAGAGTCCATGCACCCAGTTAGGCAAAAGAGCTTACGATCACAATATAGTTCATAATCTTATGCTATTATTCCGTATCTACTTGACGGGATCCTCCCAAGAGTTTTGATGAGCTTTCTGCTTTTGAGCTACGGTATTCCTCTTTCTTTTTCTGCTGAACATTGGTTCTACCACCACTCTCCATCACCCCCATGACAATATTAAAGAGGCTATTTAATTTAAGAACAGTGCCACTCCGGTTCACAGTCTGTGTATGGTATTGCAGCTCAGCCGTATTCACTTAAAGGGGTCATACCATTTTAGACATTTATGGCACTTAATTATGGCCATACGTGTCTGACAATGTGGATCCCACTTCTGAGCATCCCAAGCATATATCTAAAATCAGGGTTCCCCATCCAACTGGCACAGTGGTGGCCACAACTGTCCGTGACACTCACTATACACGTCTATAGGAATCATGGCTTGGTCCTTTTTTGTGACTTCCACAGATGTGAATGGAGAGAGCTGTGGACATGCAAGGTCCGTTCACTCTCCACCTGGATTTGGGATGGAAAAATTAACAAAACACACTTCAACCAATGCATGCATCCATCCATCACAAAAACAGAAACCAATGCGTAGCAAAACCAGCATCCAGACATTCTGGAGATTTTCCATGGATTTTACCCATTGCAATGTAGATCAAGTTATGTAGGGGTTCCATTGCAGAGGTTTTCCACAGCAAATGGATAAACTTTGAAAGATCTCATCCACTTTGCTCCTACTGTATTTGCTGTGGATTTTCCACACATAATACTTCTGTTTAAAGGGGTTCTGCACTTTGTTTAAACTGATGATCTATCCTCTGGATAGATCATCAGCATCTGATCGGCGGGGGGTCCGACACCCGGGACCCCCGCCGATCAGCTGTTTGAGAAGGCAGCGGCGCTCCAGCAGCGCCGTGGCCTTCTCACTGTTTACCGCCGGCAGAGTGACGTGGCCCAGTGATGTCGCGACTAGTATTAAGTTGCCTGGGCAGGGCTAAGCTCTGTTCACTTGAATGGAGCTTAGCCCCACCCAGGCAAGTTGATACTAGTTGTGACGTCACTCTGCCGGCGGTAAACTGTGAGAAGGCCACGGCGCTGTTGGAGCACCGCTGCCTTCTCAAACAGCTGATCGGCGGGGTCCCGGGTGTCGGACTCCCCGCCGATCAGATGCTGATGAATCTATCCAGTGAACAGATCATCAGTTTAAACAAAGTGCAGAACCCCTTTAACATTATATTATATATATTATTCATTTATTAGTTAAAATTGTATTATTATTTAATATAATTTATTATTATATTATATATGCCACATGTGCCTGCACCGTTAGCTTGTGTGAAGCTCCAGTCGACATTCTCTTAGAGCAAAATAAGAGTGAGGACCCTTAGCTGCGCACCCATGGGTGGTTTTTCAAGCTCAAGTAATTTACGGTTCAAGTCATTTCATTTCTCCAAGTGCTACTGTATTGCTTTAAGTATTTTATAACTCAGCAAACCTGACTGCCGTGAACTTATCAAGTTGCTGTGAATCCCAGTTATTGGAAGTTTCTACAGATATGAGAATGGCCTATGACCGCACCAAAGGTGAATCTAAAGGTCAAACTTTCTTCTGGCTTGAAGCAGGTCAGGATGTTAAGGTTTAGATCTGTCTCCAATGAATTACTCTCTGGCTCTGTTATTCTAGGGATTTCCTTTTATTGAAGGAATGTCTAAAATTTCCACCTTATAAAGAGTATTCACCAATAACTGGGAATAAGACTAAGGCCTTATTCACATGTCCGTGAAAAAATACTAAGTGACAATGGTGGCCATCCCAATGAAAATGGGTTTTCCATACCATCTACTAGCAACGGTCTATGAGGAATGGACCAAAACATGGATGGCATCTGTTTATTGGCTGTATTTTTCATGAACCCTTAGCTTGGAATGGTGAAAAATGGTTGTCTGAATACACCCATAGATTTTTAAGGATCTGTTTTCTATCCATGGAGAACATGGACAATGCACATCCATGATTTACTGACATGAATAAAGCATTAGTAACAATGAAATGTATTACCAAGAAAAACAAAACAGCAGGAGTTTAGAATACTAGAACTCTAAAATGTAGATTTTCGAAATACAGAGAAACCTCTCTGAAACGACTACCAAAATTGGTCTCTAAAATGTGGTCCTTTCTAAGAAAATGGTCAGAAGACATAGTATATAATGAAACTGAAAATCTGTCATAGGGAATCTGGTCTTGAAAATTGAGTTTTCTTCCTAAAGAGCTTGACCTTTTTTAGGACTATGTGTAGCAGTGCATAGTTGAAGAATGTTGGCTGATCCTGCAGACTTCAGTGGAACTATGTGTGTTATAGGGGTTCCTGACTCTCTAATGGCATATGTTGGTGGGAAGAAGGATTGGGCCTGTTTGCTTGCAACATGCTAGTTCATTTTGTTCTTAAGGGATATGAACCACTGACAAAAGTATCTGGCCATGGCTTCTAAAGCTTCTCCTTATTGTGAGCCCATAAATGCTCAGCTGATTGTGTATGGGGGAGTGGAAAAAAGTTGGTCAACCATGTGTTCAGCTGACAACCAAATTGTATAACCAGCTCCACGTTTTCAAAGAAACAGCAATGTTTGCAAGCTAGGAAGTGGACAGTTGCTCCAAGATTCATGGAAAAAAAGGAGGGGAAATAATTACCAGGTCCTTCTGTCCTTTGTGGCCAAACCCAATAACATAATGTGGGAACCATTATGAAATTGGCTATGGTGCTACCTCTCTTTTTCTTACGTCACGTGTCCTCCATTTACCTGAACTTTTACTTTCCTTGATTTATTCATAACACACTATCTGAAATCTCACATTTCTTCTGACAGGTGGTGAGCAAAGAAGAGCCAGCACGACACTTGTCCATCCTTGGACCTCCTTGTGTTTCGACAATAGTAATGCTGATGAGACTGATCTTTTCATATCTCCTGGATGAAGGATTCAGTGTTTATAATAAGATTTTCTAATCTGTTATACAATCTTCTTGTGGGACAGAAATACTCATATCAGGTTAACACTCAAGCTGTGAGTGGTCATCTTCAGCTTTTTCTTTCCTTTCAACTACTCGGCTTGCAGTATATTTGTTTTTGTGCTGTTAAATATTTGATATTATACACATGGCAAACTCTTCTATTGAAAGATGAAAAAAGATGAAGTTCTGTTTTGTAGGTTGGTGTCACAAATAGGGTTTTTCTTGGGTTTTCCAGATGTCATATGAAAATCTATGGAAAACATTAAATTTGGTACACACGCAGTTAAAAAAAAAATATATTGTATTTTTGTCCCATTTTGTCCCATTGCTTGTTTTGTTTTTTCCCGCCCTACTTAAAAAAATAAACACGTGCAATGTGTTTTGTGTTTTTTAAAGGTGTATTCCGGATGTTAGAAGTTATTTCCTATCCACTGCCAAAGGGGACAACTATTAGATTGGTAGGATCCTACCATTGAGACCTCCATGGGAATAAGGACTCCATACCCCTCAGGGCCTCCTGAAATGAATGGAGGGGCAGGTTGGACATGCATATTGCAGCTCTAGTCATCACCAGGGAGTTCTGGAAATAGCTGAGCGCTGCACTCAACTGTTTCTGGAAATCCTGAATAGGTGAATAAAGAGGCAATGCACATACCCGACCTGCCCCACTATTCATTTAAGCAGGCCCTGAAGGATATGTGGTCCCTGTTCTCATGACAAGTGGGAGTCCCAGAGGTAGAACCCCACTAATCTTATAATTATCTCTGTAATGTGCATATATTTTCCCCATACTGTGCTACAGAAGAAATAAATTGACATTTCAGGTGGGCACATTATTTATAAAAAAAATTCAAGGCCTATAAAAAATGCAATTCAAAATGCCAAGTAGTCTAACATACTAGAAGGGCAAAAATGCCTATAAAAAGTAAAAAAAAATAATACTGACCAAGTCATGGGATGCTGTGGTCAACTGTAATCATGGTATCTGAAAGGCCTCTCACCAGAGGAAAGCTTCTACAAGATTGTAGGAGCTGCTTGGTTTCATTGGCAGCCAGTAATCTTCTAAATTTGACCAGGCCTGCCATAGTAAAGTTCCCATTAAGCCCTACTTCAAGCTACATGAATGAGTCCATGTGCAGCCTGCAGAAAAGTCAATGATAACCAATATAACTTATGGGGATTTTTACATCTGGGTGTCGGAAGACCCCTTAGACTTCCCATCAGAGGAGGCCATTACCATATTGCCATTAAAATTAAAAGGGACAAATGAATCAAAGAGCAAAACAGCACTAAAATTACCGATGTGGATGTGATCAGTTGGCAGTATAGAGACAAGGTGACGTGCTACAGGAAGAGAATATTATATTTCCTCATCGGCAAGCAGCTCACTTAGCGTAATTGCATCTTATGCATCATGTTTATTTACCAGTATCTCATACCTGCATGTAATATTGAGTCCTCATCTCTTTCATTCGTTACGTCTCCTTATAAGACGTGTATGACCTTTATGTAACCTTCTCTGTCAGGTTTCATTCTTCATGGCTTTGATGTTTTCAGGACCCTAAATAAACACTATTGAACCACTTTATTAGAACATATGTTGATGATATGTGCCAGTCCTTTAGATATGACATGTATAATTGTGCCCACTCATAACTGATTCAATAGGAGCATTTGAGACCCCCATACAACTAAATGTCTAACAAAGAAATAGCAGAAACAGACCAAGAGATCCATCGAATCTCATCTCACCCTTTTATGCAAGTATGGTTTTTGGGGTCCCAACACCTAAATAACTGATAGAGACAGTAAATGTAATAGTTATCTTCCAAATATCTCTGTGCATGAGGCTGGGGACCCTAACACCCTAGATCATAGTTGCCAAATCTTCCAGAATGTTTAGGAGCCTCCTGAAAATGGGGAGACTTCCAGAACTTCTGAAACACCTGGAAAGATCTCCCACACTTTTAACTGTATGTGACACTGGGATGCTGGTTCATCATGCCCAGTCTCAGAACTCATACTTGCTCTGAGTGAAAGAGATGCATCACGAAAGAGGCATGGACTATATAGAAAGGGGAGGAACCTGTTAAAAGTGGTCTTCTAGCTTTAGAATGTTGGCAAGTATGCCCTATTTGCGAAGTATGTAATGGCTGCTCAATCAACTAAACTTCTCACCACTGATTCACCAAGATTAAGTGGAGGTCAGTATGGGCTTGAATGTATATACGATAACCTTAATAAGAATGGACATCAACCCTAATGCGGGTTTTATAGAAAATGGGCCACTGGGCTACACAGAGAGAGCTTCTAGACCACCATATAGTGGCAAGTTAATGCTGCCATACACCTTTCAATAGTACCACCATCATACAACACACTAAACAGGTAGGTCTGAGATGGTCGTGGCCATCAGACAGAGGACCGGAATGGAGGAATGGTGGCAGCATGGTAAGATCAGATGGCACCGGTGGGGCATGTTGACTATAGAAGTGTTAGATACCAGGGGTGCACCTTGCCTTTCTGCTGCCTGAGGCAAAAACTAAAAATGGTGCACCAACGCCCCAATGGCAATTTCTTAACCTTACCTAAACCCTTCCCTTCAGCCCTATTGTTAAAGACATACTTGGGAAACATTGCATACAGAGCTACAAAACATACAGGGTAACACAGCGCCAAATACTGTGCCCGCTGTACTTCTCAATACTGTACTGCAGAAAAAGATAATCCCCCTTCCGCTGCCCCCTCTTGCCCCTACTTGGTGCTGCCCGAGGCAATCGCCTCACCTCACCTCATTGGTGGTGCACCCCTGCTAGATACTGTATATTCAGAATTTAAGTTTGGACTGCAAGATTGCATTAGGTTTGGTCCTGGGTGCCAGCGGATCCTGTAGAGTTTATGACTTTGCCACCAGCCCTGATAGTCCATACAGGTGGAGGTAATGCAGGTCTGTATGGAGCATAGTCATTATTTGTTTCTAAGCCTTGGTACGGTATAGGAGATGCACAATAGATATTATAATATATTACATGTTCATGTCCTTTTCCATAACTATGGTAGAAAAATAACCGTTCTCCTAGTTATATCACAGTTGCTCCTTTCACAAAGAACAGCTACGCATTGGGATGCTGCCTGCCCATTCACAGCAACAGCTTTCACTATGTGCTCAATTAGCCGCACTTACCCACAGCTTACTTTACACCCTGAGTCACATTAAAGGCCAACCTAACAGTCCAGTGACAATGAAAGCTAAAATGTGCTGCACCATTTTTCTGGCTCCTAATTCAATAAGTGATGTAGCGCCACCAGCCGTTTACTTAGGTTCATCTTTTCATTTGGTCATCACATTACATAGGGTGACCATATTTAGATTCTTAAAAAAGAGGACACAGCACTCCCCTGCTGGACAATTTTTTTAGGTTCCAATAGAAGGACACGTCCTGGGGAAAAAAGACGTATGGTCACCCTACATTTCAGCGCTATTGTTTAGTGCCATGTTGATGGCTCCATTTTATTCAAATCGCATATAAAAGTCGGCATAGAACGTCAAAGTCTAGGTGTGCTTGCAGAGGGTTGGACAATTTATGGGGTAATTGCATATATGACAGTTCCCATAGTCTTCTGATACAGGATCCGGACAGCAGAAGTGGCCGGCTTTGCCGTAAGTCAATTCACCAATCATGACAACTTGTATTCAGGAATAGATGGCACAGTTGCGTCCTGTCATCATATAATGTAGCTTCCGATAAATGGAGCAAATACCAGAGACAGTAGGTAATTGCTATATCTGAAATATGTAAGTGATGGGATATATTTTAAATGGTTGTCACTTCTTCATTTCCTTTGAGAGAGACAAATCTGACAATACACAAATCCATCACTTTGGTGAATGGGGCTTCTCTACTGTCCACTAAAGACAGTACTCAGGTCGGCTCTCCTCCAGAAGTAAGAAAACTATCTCAAATTAGCCAAACCAGACACCAGTATTACAAGTGGGTATCTGGTTTGGCTAGTATAAAAGTTGTCTTTCTTCTGGAGGATAGTTCAATTGCATACTTCCTTCCCGTGGAAAGTAAATGTCCACACACCAGTAGAATCTCTTCAATGAGAACCTTTCTAATGATGTAAAGCTCTCTGGCAGGCAGTTCCAGCAGGACAAAAACTGTTGCGTGCAGCAGTTCTTGTCAGGCCGAATCCTGGCATATTTGTATAAGAGCAGCCAGATCTCCTCTGGATTTCATTATAGTCAATGGGATCTGGTGGACATTGACCTGAGATCACATACAGAGCAGTGATCAGGAATCAAGCTGATTTAAGCTTCATGTACATGCAGCCATCATCCCTTCTGTATGGGGATAAACAATCACTACTGTGATCTTTCATCCCCATACAGATTCATTGTTTGTCGGCAGCATATCCCTGTTTACACAAGACAATGTGCCACTGACAAATGATGTTTTCATGGAGGATGGAACACCCAACAAACTAGCATTTATCTTTTTGTTGGGTGATCAGCAGCATATTTACATGGGGTAAGTTTTGTCCAAATAATCCGCCCAGGTAAATGATAGCTTAAAGGCTATGGACACCTTTTTTTTAAAAAATAGTACATTGTACTTATTTTGAGCTAAACACATTTTTTTCAATTGGTCTTTATAAAAAATATGGAATCCCTTTTTGTGTACAGAGATGATATGCTCTACTAGACACTTGTGGATTTTGTGTCTTTTCCGTCATCTGGGGAGCAGACAGGACTCCTTATCTCTGCTCTCTGACATTATAAAAACTCGTTATAGCTCAGTCCTTATCTTACTGATAAGAATGTGGCTTAAATATGTTTTTATGACCTCTTAGTAGTTTAGAGAGAAGGGTTATTAGGTGACCAGCACAAAGTGAAAGTACCAGTCATACAGCTTGAAAAATAGTTAACCCTCTATGACAGAATGGCTCAATATTTTTAATAAAGGCCAATGGAAAATATAATTTTTTGTCAAAAATGAGTAAAATGCAATTATAAACAAAAATTGCCTCCGAAGGTGTACATAGCCTTTAAGGCCAATGAACACAGGCCGACACAGCAGCCAATTATAGGGAATGAACTGTTTATTCCTCATAATTGTCTGTTTGTCAGAGGGAGTGAGAGCTGCATTTGCACACAGCAATAATCTCCCCTTTATAGGGGGGGGGGGGGGGGGTGAACAAGTGCCATTGTGTTCGTTCATTTCCATAGAGAACATTCTTTCTGGGAAGCAGAACCATGTTTACACAGAGAGATGTGTGGCCCAGAAAAAAATGATTTCGGTCACTGCATCATTTATTATTTATTGTAGGGCAGAATGGTGGTGCAGTGGTTAGCACTAGGGTTCTGGGTTCAAAACTGACCAAGGACAACATCTGAATAGGGTTTGAAGGTTCTCCCTGTGTTTGTGTGGGTTTCCTCCGGGTTCTCTCATTTCCTCCCACACTCTAAAGACAGACTGATAGGGAACTTAGATTGTGAGCCCCATTGGGGACGGCTTGATGCTAATGTCTGTAAAGTGCTGCGGAAAATAGTAGCGCTATGTAAGTGAGTATAATAAAACATCAGAAACATTTTCTTTGCCTTTATCTCACACTGGTAGAGATAAGAAGCCAGGGGTCAGTAGCTTGATATGTAGCTGAGAGGTATCTGAGAGGCATTAAAGAACACCAAAGTGCAGAGTAAGAGATAATAAGACCCCCTGCCGTGCTAGGCCATGATTTAAATATGTTTATTAATATTAGATTTTCAAAGTCTATGTCAAGTTTAATTTAAAAATTATGCCGGTGTTATATTGCCTGGTCATGGTTGTGAATTATCTATGCTTATTTAAAGGGTAACTAACATTTTATACAATTTTATTTGCAACCATTCCTAGAGGCTCATTTACATAAAACAAAACATCATTTTCTCAACAATGCGGATACATATGAACATGGGACCAACACAGATGCCTTCAGCTGCCAAGTGCACATGTAGCAGATCAGCAAGCATCATAGATACCTTTAGAGTGTCTTAAAGTCAGCTGCAATTTTTTGCAATGATTGCGGATTGCAAATTATCTGTTCTTCTATGTATTTTTACAAATAAAGTGTCAGTGTGTAAATGCAGAATCCTATAGTAGATGCACACTTTCGAAAATAAAGTTCTACGCAATGAACTTGTATTTGGCCAATATAAATACAAAGATTTGACTATATGCTGCTGAGACCTCCACTGATCAAGCGTAAACCATGAAGGAACCTGGGAGCAAGTGTTCAATTTCTCTACAGCGCCACCGCAGGGAACGTTAAGAATTGAGGGGTTCACATTGGCTTGTACATGTCATTTCTTGATGGGTCCTCCAGAACAATAGAGTCTCTCTCCGCTGGTAAATCGATGAGGTTTATAAATTTGAGACCCCCCACTATCAACGGAATTCAGATCCAGACGAACCCTTTCCGGGCTCGAAGCTTTGATCCTTTCCCCACATGTCACTTCTTCTATATTCATTTCTAAATTTACATTTGTAATTTTTTTCCAAGAAACCTTTTGTTTTCCCTAACAGTTTGCATTGTTGCGCTTAATGAGTTTATCATGTTTCCAGTAAATTATTTGAACATGTGCAGATGCAGCAAACATTTCAAAAAAGGCCTATTGTTCGCGTTTTAATCATTTTCTCGCTCTGTCATTTCGCTAACAAGTCATCTTGAATGATGTCTCATTAAAACGGCAGAGTGTCGTAATCGAAGGCATTAAGAAATTCATTATTACTCAAAACAAAGACCTCGTCTCATAAGCCGGCAACAACAGGATCTGTTTTTTGTTTTTTTTTAGGTTCAGAAATGCATCCTCCGATACTCCCTACGAAGACGAATCCGCGATAACGGCCTCGTCTAACATTATGCAAATCCAAAGTTTGCTGCTAACATTTTGTATTAGAGAATCATTGCCAAGAAAATCTCAGGGAAGATTGGCTTTCTCCAAATCTATGACATTGCCTTGAGTAAAGAACATTCTTTTGATTAAAAACCATCCTGCAACTTTATCTCTTTGTTTTTTTTCCCTACCGGTCCTTTTGTCATGTTACACGTTGGTACAATAGAAGGCGGCAGAGATTTCTTCTGGACGAGTCGCGTTTAGCTGGAAATAAACAAGAGAGAATGGAGTGTAATTCAAAGTCCAATCACCTGTGAAAGTAATATATGTTGTAGTATTGTATATACAAATAGGCTCCCGATGACACGGCTAATGAAGTCATGGCTCGGCAAGAAGATGGAATTCATACATTATGAGAAAAGACTGCGTGCAGAGAGAGAGAGACGCTTGGATTTCCAGGTTTGTGAGGTTCAATGGTTTTATTATAGAAATTTCATGCTGGGACTGCAGTAATAATGTACACATACTGAATGAGTCCAGTACTGACACTAGCAATAACCGGATGATATGACAGGGACCTAGTAAAATGCCTTTAATCCTGCACCCAACAGTCCAGCAGTTTTACTGAGATTCAGAGGGTTGATACAATACTGTAATTAGAGACAAGTGAATTTTTCAAATATTCGATTCAAGTGGCTTGCCGCATTTTTCAGAAAAAATTGCTTCGATCCGAATGTATTCGCTGCAAATTACATTAAAAAACGACTAGTTCATGGCTGCAGAGAGCCTTTATAGGGGTGTAGAACACTGGGCCTTGCAGTAACACCCATAGGGAGTCTGCTTTGCTAGTGAAATAATATTGTGAGTCCATATGACATGAAGATGACACTCTTAGAATCACTGCACACTTGGTCATGGGGCCAAAACTGACCAAATAACTCAAGTATGATCTCAGCCTTACAGGTCGCTGTTAGCGTTAAGAAGAAGCGCACTCCTTTTACACCGTCGTCAGCTGATTCCACATAGATGTCTACAGAACCTGTTCTATTAAACGCTTATACAAGTAGAGCCCCCCCCGACAGAGTGGAGAGGGTGTCAGCAGTAAGTTTGTATTGACGTCACTGATTAATTTGCCCTTCTTTTGATCTGTCAGAACAATAACCCATAAAAAACGGATCCTGTCTGTGTCGCATACGCCTTCAATCGGTCAGCATTTGCTCAATAATCTATCAGTATTGCTAATGCCAAAAAACAGAAGTGGATCTAAAACAGAGATGACACATGTTCTGTGTTTTCTACCCACTCCTGCTTTTGACTACCAAATCATAAGCCAATTCTGATGGGACCATGCAGGTCTTACAGCAGCTACACAGACAGGATCCGTTGTGCGTCTCATTATGTCCCCCAGGCTAAAAGTCAAAATAGTGTCCCAGTCATGAAGTTGGGATGGTTGGAACAGCTTGAGAAGTTCACAGAGCAGCCCTATGACATAGTGATGAGGTGGAAGTAGAATGATGAGGCCACAGAATGGCACAATGACAGAGTCTGAAGGTGGTGGCAGCATTAGGAGGCCACCGGCACAATGACTGTAGGTGAGTCTGGAGGTGGCGACAGTAACAGCATCGGGAAGATACCACAGAGTGCCAAGGTGAAATATTGTGGAGATGGCAGCAGCAACAGCAGCATGAGGAGACCACAGAGTGGTAAGGTGACATAATGTGGAGATTGCAGTAGCAGCAGCAGCATGCGGATACCACAGAGTGGCAAGCTGACATAGTTTGGAGATGGCAGCAGCTGCATCAGGAGACCACAAAGCGACCTGGTAACAGAGTGGGGCTGTGGGTGGAAATACCAGTACCCGCTGACGAAGGTGGGTGAAATAAGGAGCACTTGGCATCAGATGTGTGGCATCAGGCAGGTTGCAGCATCAGAGTAGTAGCTGAGGCAGGTAGCCAGAAGAAACCGGTCTCTTTTATCAAAGTGTTGGTGTGGCACCATGGATGATCTACAGTAGGCTAAGGACACGGTGGAGGATGAGGAGGCAGAGGTGAACAATGTTGCAGGACCAAGGGCGTAACAACGTGGAGGCGGAAGCGGCGTGACCTGGCCAAGTTGCTGGTGTGGCTGTGCAGGAACCACATTCACCCAGTGGGCCATAAAGGACATGTACTTTCCCTGACCATAGTTACAGATCCACACGTCGGTGCTGCCGTGCACTTTGGCAGACACTGACAGGCTCAAGGTCCACCTTCTAAATATTTGTGCAGGGCTGGTACTGCCTTTATCGCAAATAAATGTTCAGTTCTCTGAAAGGTGCAGAGTCCCCCAGTTGGCAAGGGAGGGACTGCAGCACCAGCAACTTGGACAGGAGCACGTTCAGCTTCTGCACCGTTGGGTTGCTGACGGAATGACTGATGATGACTGTCTGATGTCATTTGGGATGACGTGGATGACCGAGTTAACCAATCAAGAACCGCAGGGTTGCTGGTCAAGACACGACCGCTAGATGACACCAGAAGCTCTGGCCTCTCGCTGCGACTACTGCTGCCACGCCCCCTTTCTCTGCTGCGACCTCTGCTTGTGCCCAAAACTTTCAGGCCTCTGCCACTCTTCTGTGCATGGCCTGGCATTTCTCTGCCTGACATACTTATAGCTGAACTACACAAATAAAACAGATATTAAAACACCCCTAAAAGTGACAAATAGATTTTTCTTTTTTTACTAAAATAGTCCACTAAACGCTTTCACCACAATTAAGTGCAGAAATACACTGAGAATATATTTTTGTTGTACTGAAATACGACCCTATACGCTTTGACCAGAAAAAACTCAAAGAGTGATGTGCGTGCATATTTTTTTAGTAGTACTAAAATACGCCCCTATACGCTTTCACCCAAAGAAACTTAAAGAGTGAAGTGCGTATATATATTTCTTGAAGTACTGAAATACACCCCTATCTGCTTCAACCAGAAATAACTACAACAGTGCAGTGCATATATATTTTCCTTTTTTACTGAAATACGCTCCTATACGCTTTTATCAGAAATAACTACAACAGTGCAGTGCGTATATATTTGCCTTTTTTACTGAAATACCCCCCTATACACTCTCACCAGAAATAACTGCAACAGTGCACTGCGTATATACTTTTCTTGTTATACTGAAATAAGCCGCTATGCGCTTTCACCAGAAATAACTAGTGTTGGACTTGAATATTTGAATCGTGAATATTAATCATGAATATCAGCACTTCGAGAATTCAGGAACATTTGGAATATAGTGATATATATTCCTAATTTTGAATATTCTAGATTTTTTTTTCATCAGTAACCTCCCTTCTTGCTTGTGGGCCAATGAGAAGGCTGCAATGTCTTTCTCTGAGCTTAGCAACATCCTTAGAAACCAATAGGAAAATTGCCTACCCCTTAATATATAAGAACCTCCCCAGCAGCCATTTTCTACAGTTTTTTAAAGTTCTGAGAGAGACAGCAGTGTCATTGCTGTGCTCTGTGCTTTCCACACTACATTAGATAGATAGTTAGATAGCTTATATATAATACAGATAGTTAGTGGGAGATAGTCAGTGTAGGTTATATCCTGATATAGTGGAGCTGTTGCAGTGCAGTGTGTTAGGTAGTGTGAAAGGTTCTGCTGTCCATACATACATGCAGACCTGCTTTAATGTGAAGTTTCACATATTGCGCCAAAATATTACCGCAATTGCAAATATATTGGAGCACTCTAACTGCCGTGCCAACAGTTTTCTGCAGTCTCAGGAAACTTCTAGCAGCTTGGAAAATGTTGCAAAAGTGACCCACGCCTTTATTTCACGCGTATTACGCGAATATTACATTGCCGATTTTTCGCAATCAAGAAAATAATTCACGAATTTGAGAATATATGATGAATATTCGCCCAAAAATTTGTGAAATATCGCAAATTCGAATATAGCCCCTGCTGCTTATCATTAGAAATAACTGCAACAGTGCAGTGCGTATATATTTTCCTTTTTTTACTCTAATACGCCCCTATGCGCTTTCACCAGAAATTACTGCAACAGTGCAGTGCGTATATATTTTTATTTTTTACTGAAATACGCCCCTATGCGCTTTTTCACAAGAAATAACTGTTGCAGTGCGTATATATTTATATTTTTTTTACAAAAATACGCCCCTTATACTCTTTCACCAGAAATAACTGCTACAGTGCAGTGCATATATATTTTTCTTGTTGTACTGAAATACGCCCCTGTATGCTTTCACCAGAAATAACTGCTACAGTGCAGTCCGTATATATTTTCCTTTTTTTACTCTAATACGCCCCTATACGCTTTTATAGATAGCAGTGTGTAGATATAGGTAAGGATTATGTCCCTCTTTTCTCTCTATCATGCTAAAGTCTCTCTCAGTAGAATCTATCCCAGGCGACTGTGTATTTGCAGTTATACCTGTAATGCACACTGCGGTGTGCAGGTTGAATGATACGACTGGCCAAGTTGTTCCTTAAGTGTGCACTGTGTCTTAACAGTAATCCCTCCAATGCAGTATAGTCTGTTTTGCCCTCAGCGGCAGTTTCCTTACTGACTCTTGTCGCTCAGCCATGCAGATTTCTGATCCTTCTCCTTAATCTCCTTTCTCTCTTGCTGGCTATCTTGCAGAATGCAAACAGAGATCTGTTAGTCTCTGAATCCTGGGGAGCACGTGTCAGAGCATCCTCCACTCTCAACTGTCTTGAAACTGTTCTGGAACATGCTAGAGCTAGTGGTGGAACCAGCCACCACCTAGAAACCTCCTGAAAAGTGCTGTATCAGAGTTGATTAACTCCGTCACCATACAGAGCTTTACTGGAAGTAATACATGGCGTTATTTAAAATAACTTTATATTATATTACATTTTAACAGCAAATCATTTGCAGGTACCTCCTGTACTGGGGTACTGCACATATCTCTTTCGATGGATACTGTAGTGTTAAATGCTGACCATTCAAATGAATGGCTAACCAAGTAAAGCATATACAGGTCCAGTTGGTGGCGATTGGCCGGGGCTACTTAGTGAATCTCTTTTGTTGCTTATAGAGGAACTTCTCAATGAAGTTTTATATAGACATGTATTGTCTAATTGAAAAAACACCTTTTTTTATTTATTTTTTATAAATTTAATTATATATAGGGATGAGCGAACTCGAACTGTATAGTTCGGGTTCGTACTGAATTTTGGGGTGTCCGTGACACGGACCCGAACCCGGACATTTTCGTAAAAGTCCGGGTTCGGGTTCGGTGTTCGTCGCTTTCTTGGCGCTTTTGTGACACTTTCTTGGCGCTTTTTGAAAGGCTGCAAAGCAGCCAATCAACAAGCGTCATACTACTTGCCCCAAGAGGCCATCACAGCCATGCCTACTATTGGCATGGCTGTGATTGGCCAGAGCACCATGTGACCCAGCCTCTATTTAAGCTGGAGTCACATAGCGCCGCCCGTCACTCTGCTCTGATTAGCGTAGGGAGAGGTTGCGGATGCGACAGTAGGGCGAGATTAGGCAGATTAACTCCTCCTAAGGACTTGATTATTGATCGATCTGCAGCTGTGGGTCATTGAGCTGCTGATACTCAATTGCTCACTGTTTTTAGGCTGCCCAGACCGTTTGTCAGTCACATTTTTCTGGGGTGATCGGCGGCCATTTTGTGTCTTGTGGTGCGCCAGCACAAGCTGCGACCAAGTGCATTTAACCCTCAATGGTGTGGTTGTTTTTTGGCTAAAGCCTACATCAGGGTGAAGCTGTCACACCAAGTGCATTTAACCAGCAATAGTCTGTTTATTTTTTGGCCATATACTACATCAGGGGCAAGCTGCGCCCGTCACCAAGTGCATTTAACCCTCAGTAGTGTGGTTGGTCAAGCTGTCACACCAAGTGCATTTAACCAGCAATAGTCTGTTCATTTTTTTGCCATATACTAAATCAGGGGCAAGCTGCGCCCGTCACCAAGTGCATTTAACCCTCAGTAGTGTGGTTGGTCAAGCTGTGACACCAAGTGCATTTAACCAGCAATAGTCTGTTCATTTTTTGGCCATATACTACATCAGGGGCAAGCTGCGCCCGTCACCAAGTGCATTTAACCCTCAGTAGTGTGGTTGGTCAAGCTGTGACACCAAGTGCATTTAACCAGCAATAGTCTGTTCATTTTTTGGCCATATACTACATCAGGGGCAAGCTGCGCCCGTCACCAAGTGCATTTAACCCTCAGTAGTGTGGTTGGTCAAGCTGTCACACCAAGTGCATTTAACCAGCAATAGTCTGTTCATTTTTTGGCCATATACTACATCAGGGGCAAGCTGCGCCCGTCACCAAGTGCATTTAACCCTCAGTAGTGTGGTTCGTCAAGCTGTGACACCAAGTGCATTTAACCAGCAATAGTCTGTTCATTTTTTGGCCATATACTACATCAGGGGCAAGCTGCGCCCGTCACCAAGTGCATTTAACCAGCAATAGTGTGGTTATTTTTTGGCAATATCCCAGTCGAATTCTGTCACTAAATGCATACCGGTCACCCAGCGCCTAAATACTAGGCCTCAAATTTATATCCCGCTAAATCTCTCGTTACCGCTGTCCTGTTGTGGCTGGGAAAGTTATTTAGTGTCCGTCAAAGCACATTTTTTGTTCTGGGTTGAAATACAATTCCCAATTTAGCAATTTCATAATTTAGTGGTTCCTGCTATATCAGAGCTATTTGAAATCTATCCCTAAAAGGGTATATAATATTCAAGGTGCACATAGGGTCATTCAGAATAACTTCACACACACGCTACTGTGCATTTCCAAGTCTAATTCTGTCACTAAATCCATACCGGTCACCCAGCGCCTAAATACTAGGCCTCAAATTTATATCCCGCTGAATTTGAATACAATACATTGGGCCAAATAATATTTTTGTTGTTGTGGTGAACCATAACAATGAGGAAAACATCTAGTAAGGGACGCGGACGTGGACATGGTCGTGGTGGTGTTAGTGGACCCTCTGGTGCTGGGAGAGGACGTGGCCGTTCTGCCACATCCAAACGTCCTAGTGTACCAACTACCTCAGGTCCCAGTAGCCGCCAGAATTTACAGCGATATATGGTGGGGCCCAATGCCGTTCTAAGGATGGTAAGGCCTGAGCAGGTACAGGCATTAGTCAATTGGGTGGCCGACAGTGGATCCAGCACGTTCACATTATCTCCCACCCAGTCTTCTGCAGAAAGCGCACAGATGGCGCCTGAAAACCAACCCCATCAGTCTGTCACATCACCCCCATGCATACCAGGGAAACTGTCTCAGCCTCAAGTTATGCAGCAGTCTCTTATGCTGTTTGAAGACTCCGCTGGCAGGGTTTCCCAAGGGCATCCACCTAGCCCTTCCCCAGCTGTGAAAGACATAGAATGCACTGACGCACAACCACTTATGTTTCCTGATGATGAGGACATGGGAATACCACCTCAGCATGTCTCTGATGATGACGAAACACAGGTGCCAACTGCTGCGTCTTTCTGCAGTGTGCAGACTGAACAGGAGGTCAGGGAGGAAGACTGGGTGGAAGACGATGCAGGGGACGATGAGGTCCTAGACCCCACATGGAATGAAGGTCGTGCCACTGACTTTCACAGTTCGGAGGAAGAGGCAGTGGTGAGACCGAGCCAACAGCGTAGCAAAAGAGGGAGCAGTGGGCAAAAGCAGAACACCCGCCGCCAAGAGACTCCGCCTGCTACTGACCGCCGCCATCTGGGACCGAGCACCCCAAAGGCAGCTTCAAGGAGTTCCCTGACATGGCACTTCTTCAAACAATGTGCTGACGACAAGACCCGAGTGGTTTGCACGCTGTGCCATCAGAGCCTTAAGCGAGGCATTAACGTTCTGAACCTTAGCACAACCTGCATGACCAGGCACCTGCATGCAAAGCATGAACTGCAGTGGAGTAAACACCTTAAAACCAAGGAAGTCACTCAGGCTCCCCCTGCTACCTCTTCTGCTGCTGCCGCCTCGGCCTCTTCTGCTGCTGCCGCCTCGGCCTCTTCCTCCGCCTCTGGAGGAACGTTGGCACCTGCCGCCCAGCAAACAGGGGATGTACCACCAACACCACCACCACCACCTCCGTCACCAAGCGTCTCAACCATGTCACACGGCAGCGTTCAGCTCTCCATCTCACAAACATTTGAGAGAAAGCGTAAATTCCCACCTAGCCACCCTCGATCCCTGGCCCTGAATGCCAGCATTTCTAAACTACTGGCCTATGAAATGCTGTCATTTAGGCTGGTGGACACAGACAGCTTCAAACAGCTCATGTCGCTTGCTGTCCCACAGTATGTTGTTCCCAGCCGCCACTACTTCTCCAAGAGAGCCGTGCCTTCCCTGCACAACCAAGTATCTGATAAAATCAAGTGTGCACTGCGCAACGCCATCTGTGGCAAGGTCCACCTAACCACAGATACGTGGACCAGTAAGCACGGCCAGGGACGCTATATCTCCCTAACTGCACACTGGGTAAATGTAGTGGCAGCTGGGCCCCAGGCGGAAGGACGTGCGCCAAACAGCTCTCCGCCTGGGGCCCAGCTGCTACTACATTTACCCAGTAGTAAACGTCCTTCCGCCGCCAAGGATCGCAGGGCAACATTCTTTGCCTCCTGTTGCCACCTCCTCCTTCTCGGCTTCCTCCTCCTCTTCTTCCACCTGCTCATCCAGTCAGCCACACACCTTCACCACCAACTTCAGCACAGCCCGGGGTAAACGTCAGCAGGCCATTCTGAAACTCATATGTTTGGGGGACAGGCCCCACACCGCACAGGAGTTGTGGCGGGGTATAGAACAACAGACCGACGAGTGGTTGCTGCCGGTGAGCCTCAAGCCCGGCCTGGTGGTGTGTGATAATGGGCGAAATCTCGTTGCAGCTCTGGGACTAGCCAATTTGACGCACATCCCTTGCTTGGCGCATGTGCTGAATTTGGTGGTGCAGAAGTTCATACACAACTACCCCGACATGTCAGAGCTGCTGCATAAAGTGTGGGCCGTCTGTTCGCGCTTCCGGCGTTCACATCCTGCTGCTGCTCACCTGTCTGCGCTACAGCGTAACTTCGGCCTTCCCGCTCACCGCCTCATATGCGACGTGCCCACCAGGTGGAACTCCACCTTGCACATGCTGGACAGACTGTGCGAGCAGCAGCAGGCCATAGTGGAGTTTCAGCTGCAGCACGCACGGGTCAGTCGCACTACAGAACAGCACCACTTCACCACCAATGACTGGGCCTTCATGCGAGACCTGTGTGCCCTGTTGCGCTGTTTTGAGTACTCCACCAACATGGCCAGTGGCGATGACGCCGTTATCAGCGTTA
Source organism: Bufo gargarizans (assembly GCF_014858855.1). Taxonomy (NCBI): domain Eukaryota; kingdom Metazoa; phylum Chordata; class Amphibia; order Anura; family Bufonidae; genus Bufo; species Bufo gargarizans. The sequence goes on from NC_058089.1 coordinate 108,944,106, forward strand.
CAATACCACTTCTATGTCTCCTTGAGAAAACACTTAGGGCGATAATGCAAGAGGAGGTGGCCCAGGAGGAGGAGGAGGAGGAGGAAGAGGTGTCATTTTTAGCACTTTCCGGCCAGTCTCTTCGAAGTGACTCAGAGGGAGGTTTTTGGCAACAGCAGAGGCCAGATACAAATGTGGCCAGCCAGGGCCCACTACTGGAGGACGAGAAGGACGAGGACGAGGAGGAGGTGGAGGAGGATGAGGATGAAGCATGGTCACAGCGGGGTGGCACCCAACGCAGCTCGGGTCCATCACTGGTGCGTGGCTGGGGGGAAAGGCAGGACGATGACGATACGCCTCCCACAGAGGACAGCTTGTCCTTACCCCTGGGCAGCCTGGCACACATGAGCGACTACATGCTGCAGTGCTTGCGCAACGACAGCAGAGTTGCCCACATTTTAACCTGTGCGGACTACTGGGTTGCCACCCTGCTGGATCCACGCTACAAAGACAATGTGCCCACCTTACTTCCTGCACTGGAGCGTGATAGGAAGATGCGCGAGTACAAGCGCACGTTGGTAGACGCGCTACTGAGAGCATTCCCAAATGTCACAGGGGAACAAGTGGAAGCCCAAGGCCAAGGCAGAGGAGGAGCAAGAGGTCGCCAAGGCAGCTGTGTCAATGCCAGCTCCTCTGAGGGCAGGGTTAGCATGGCAGAGATGTGGAAAACTTTTGTCAACACGCCACAGCTAACTGCACCATCACCTGATACGCAACGTGTTAGCAGGAGGCAACATTTCACTAACATGGTGGAACAGTACATGTGCACACCCCTCCACGTACTGACTGATGGTTCGGCCCCATTCAACTTCTGGGTCTCTAAATTGTCCACGTGGCCAGAGCTAGCCTTTTATGCCTTGGAGGTGCTGGCCTGCCCGGCGGCCAGTGTTTTGTCTGAACGTGTATTCAGCACGGCAGGGGGCGTCATTACAGACAAACGCAGCCGCCTGTCTACAGCCAATGTGGACAAGCTGACGTTCATAAAAATGAACCAGGCATGGATCCCACAGGATCTGTCCGTCCCTTGTCCAGATTAGACATTAACTACCTCCCCTTAACCATATATTATTGGACTCCAGGGCACTTCCTCATTCAATCCTATTTTTATTTTCATTTTACCATTATATTGCGAGGCTACCCAAAGTTGAATGAACCTCTCCTCTGTCTGGGTGCCGGGGCCTAAATATATGCCAATGGACTGTTCCAATGTTGGGTGACGTGAAGCCTGATTCTCTGCTATGACATGCAGACTAATTCTCTGCTGACATGAAGCCAGATCCTCTGTTACGGGACCTCTCTCCTCTGCCTGGGTGCTGGGCCTAAATTTATGAAAATGGACTCTTACAGTGGTGGGTGACGTGAAGCCTGATTCTCTGCTATGATATGAAGACTGATTCTCTGCTGACATGAAGCCAGATTGTCTGTTACGGGACCTCTCTCCTCTGCCTGGGTGCTGGGCCTAAATATATGCCAATGGACTGTTGCAGTGGTGGCTGACGTGAAGCCTCATTCTCTGCTATGATATGCAGACTGATTCTCTGCTGACATGAAGCCAGATCCTCTGTTACGGGACCTCCCTCCTCTGCCTGGGTGCTGGGCCTAAACTTATGAAAATGGACTCTTACAGTGGTGGCTGACGTGAAGCCTCATTCTCTGCTATGACATGCAGACTAATTCTCTGCTGACATGAAGCCAGATCCTCTGTTACGGGACCTCCCTCCTCTGCCTGGGTGCTGGGCCTAAACTTATGAAAATGGACTCTTACAGTGGTGGCTGACGTGAAGCCTCATTCTCTGCTATGACATGCAGACTAATTCTCTGCTGACATGAAGCCAGATCCTCTGTTACGGGACCTCTCTCCTCTGCCTGGGTGCCGGGGCCTAAACTTATGAAAATGGACTCTTACAGTGGTGGGTGACGTGAAGCCTGATTCTCTGCTATGACATGAAGACTGATTCTCTGCTGACATGAAGCCAGATTGTCTGTTACGGGACCTCTCTCCTCTGCCTGGGTGCTGGGCCTAAATATATGCCAATGGACTGTTGCAGTGGTGGCTGACGTGAAGCCTCATTCTCTGCTATGACATGCAGACTAATTCTCTGCTGACATGTAGCCAGATTGTCTGTTACGGGACCTCTCTCCTCTGCCTGTGTGCTGGGCCTAAATATATGCCAATGGACTGTTGCAGTGGTGGCTGACGTGAAGCCTCATTCTCTGCTTTGACATGCAGACTGATTCTCTGCTGACATGAAGCCAGATTGTCTGTTACGGGACCTCTCTCCTCTGCCTGGGTGCTGGGCCTAAATATATGCCAATGGACTGTTGCAGTGGTGGCTGACGTGAAGCCTCATTCTCTGCTATGACATGCAGACTAATTCTCTGCTGACATGAAGCCAGATCCTCTGTTACGGGACCTCTCTCCTCTGCCTGGGTGCTGGGCCTAAATTTATGAAAATGGACTCTTACAGTGGTGGGTGACGTGAAGCCTGATTCTCTGCTATGACATGAAGACTGATTCTCTGCTGACATGAAGCCAGATTGTCTGTTACGGGACCTCTCTCCTCTGCCTGGGTGCTGGGCCTAAATATATGCCAATGGACTGTTGCAGTGGTGGCTGACGTGAAGCCTCATTCTCTGCTATGACATGCAGACTAATTCTCTGCTGACATGAAGCCAGATTCTCTGTTACGGGACCTCTCTCCTCTGCCTGGGTTCCGGGGCCTAAATATCTGAGAATGGACTGTTCCAGTGGTGGGTGACGGGAAGCCAGATTCTCTGCTATGGGACCTCTCTCCAATTTATTTTGGTTAATTTTTATTTATTAAATTTTTATTTTAATTTATTTCCCTATCCACATTTGTTTGCAGGGGATTTACCTACATGTTGCTGCCTTTTGCAGCCCTCTAGCCCTTTCCTGGGCTGTTTTACAGCCTTTTTAGTGCCGAAAAGTTCGGGTCCCCATTGACTTCAATGGGGTTCGGGTTCGGGACGAAGTTCGGATCGGGTTCGGATCCCGAACCCGAACATTTTCGGGAAGTTCGGCCGAACTTCTCGAACCCGAACATCCAGGTGTTCGCTCAACTCTAATTATATAATGTGCAGTAATTCGGAATATTTATATAGTAGGTGTCAGAGTAATAGAATATTAATTTTAGTAGGTGTCAGATTATTGGAATATTAATCTGACACCTTCCAGATCCCAGTTAGCACTAAATAAAACTCCATTCAGTTACCGGGTCAGGTTTTTACATAAACAGCTGTTGAGATGAGACAGTAGAAGGGGGGGGGGGGGGTGGATGAGGTGGCTACAGTATCTTAGGACTAACGTCTTTGCAGCTCCTCATGAATATAGTTAAATACAGTATTTCTCTTCTCCAAATGATATAGTACTGCTACATACTCTGCCGCATTTTATGTATTCCTCTCTCGAGGGCTTTGTGAATCAATACGGCCTTATTGATATTTCTCCTTACATTAACAGAATGAGATTTTGGGTTAAAATGTGACAAGTGCATTAAATCAGATATGTTTTCATGGTGAGAGAGGTACGTGGTGTAGTTTATTACAAAAGTAATGCTTTCCTATGGCAGGTGAAGCCACAGGAGCAATGAATGTGATTAATGGAGTTGTCTCAGAATAAATAAATAAATAAATATTCCCTACCCACAGGATCCCCAAGATCATAAAAGTGGAGGGCCCATGTCCCTTGACTGAATGGAGTAAATGGCAAGAATTAGGTGATAAGTGTAAGGGTGATAAGTGTGAAGTTTTTTTTTACTCATATATCTGGAGGATTTGCTTACCTTTCTGTGGGTGGCCAGCAGCTCATCAACAATCATGATCACCGCCTGTTCTTGTGATCGGTGGTATGACCCCTACAAATCAAACATTTATGAAATATCTGGTGGATAGGTAATAATGTGTCATTGTGGGACAACTTTAACTGTAGGTATGACTTAAAGGTAAAGTTAAAAATGAAACTACAATTTGAAAATTTCTGTCCTTCCCTTGACACCTACAGTCAATTCATCGAATCATCTCATATTCTCTTTCCTGAAGAGCCAAAGATGTCTATACTATGGGCTACAAAAGTATGCATATCAAATAGGCAGACCACGTAGCTGCAACGGGACTCTTGAAAAAGGGGCAAGAACCTGTGCAACATTATCCACTTCATTGTTAGCAAACAAGGGGTAGGAAACTGGCCCAATGGTGTAAAGGGAGAAACAAGCACTTTTGTCCTAGGTGGAAAACCCCAGTACCACTTTTCTATGAGGCCACTTCTCTTCTGACCAAAGAACAGGTCACATAAATGATGAATCCCAGCTTAGCATAGCCCCATCCATCTTTATTTTGTGTTCTGTGAACCTGCACAGAAATCCCTTATTAAACAACTGCTGTAGCATTGTTGGGACTGTTCTGGTCCTCGCACAAGACTGTTCTCCTAGGGTGCAGGAAAGAGAATGGAAACAGAAACCCTAGGGCTTAATAAGAGAATCACTTTTGACTTTTATATTTTTGTAGACGCCACTTGGTTAAAAATAAAATCTTGCCTTAGACTAAAGGTATCCAATCGTACAATAGTCCCATGTTGACCATCCATGAGGTGTCAGGCATTCAAGATGCCCAGGTTTTCTCTTTTTTTGTTGTAAAACTATTGTTTTGTTGTAAAAAATATCTGCTGTGCACTCCATTCTCTGCCAGCTTAGCTGTCAATGTGTTGTCATTTCATATGTCATCAATTAAATCTCCCATGCAAAAGTAAGATTTGGATTGTGGATGAGCTCATCGGTTGGGTTTAGGTCTTCTCGGTCTTGAAAACAGAAGTATGGGCTAAAAAGCTATACTGTACACTAAATGTGGGCCCTGTGGGCAACTTATCCTGCCATTTCCTATGAATCACATGGATACTGTAAACAGGTACATGCCATTTTCTACCACCAGGGGTCTGCCATAGCAGAATCCAAGTCAGTGTACTGCTGAGGGTTCGTGAAGGACAAAGACTTGCTGATATCCTGCTCAATTATCAAAAATTGCAACTTTTCTTATTCCGTTGACGAAAGTAAACTTCATTGTCTGAAGAAACCCTTGGGTCAGGTTAATATCTTGAGCGTTATCTGGTGGTAAATCCGGAATGTGAATGCTATTACCATATTTCACACAGAGTTTAATGTTTTGCATGCCAATACAGTCATCTGCCAGCTATGTGTCCGTTTTCCTCATCATATGCCTAGTAGACTCTGTGACAGCAGGTAAGCAATACCTAATCTGAAGAGCATACAAAGTGTGTGCTACAGGCTGACAAAGTAAGTCTGTAACTCACATTGAGCTGACAGCCTGAGGCACGCACTTTGTTTGAGAATACCCTATTCCTTATATATAATGTGAGCTTTCTCCTGATAATCAGGTTCCATCTCTCAAAAGAACACAAAGGAACTTGAAAGGTAGAAGGGAATCGAGCAATTTCAACTTGAGAAATAGGTTTCATTCGTTCTGTATCCTCAAAAAGACATTGCAGTTCCGTAGAGTATATTGCAACTTTTTGTTTACTTCTTTAAAGTGCAATTAAAGTTTTTTTTTCTTTGTCTCGTTAGAAATCTTCTGGCACCAGAAATTTTAAGTTTTGGAAATTGCTGCGGAACAACAAAAGAACATTTCTGAGAGAGGCAACCATTTTGTTCCAAGCATTGATGAGAATCCCAGCTCTGAGACCACACTAATAATTTTATCTTCTCATGTTTCAATGACTTGGGTGTCACCTTGACATGGTCACTTTTGTGTTCTTTGTTGCAAATCTTGTTTCGTTGTTTTGGCAACTGGTATGGCCCGATAACGTACTACAGACTGCTATCTGAATGGCCCTGGTCCTCTAGATCTTGCCAAAAGCTCACGTCAGTATTTTTGGCAGCTTGCAGAATCTCCTTGAATTCTATTTTCCTGATCCTAGTTATGAGCTTTAATTAGATCCTGACTTTAACACCTATCTTGCCCCTTTTGATTAATTTTTCATGCCCCTGATATTGATTGTGGCTCCACCTTTTAATATTTACTGGCGGGGCAGATTAAAAACTAAAAGTGGCCTTGGGGAAAAAATATAAAAAGATGCTTCATATTGTAGGTGGCTTCAAATTGACAGAAGGGGGGTCCAACACAAGTAGGCTAACCATTAGACATGGTCACATTGCTGGTAGGTGGAGTCAAAGCAAAAATCCATCAGCATAGAGTCCCACTGTAAAAAGTTTTATCCGTTTATTGTATACCTCAGGATGAAAAAGGCAGAGTATACCAGGGCTTTCTATGCTGTATAAAAAAGTGATGTGAAAACAGAAAGAGTAAGGTGGTGGTACATCAACTTAAGTTTCCCCGGAGGGTCTACTGTATATCCATTCTGTCCAGTAGTTCTGCCTCAACTACTTTGAGCCTTTGATTGACCCTTGGCTATCCTGACCTGCTCATCTGTATCATTGCACTCTGTCTCTGATATTCTCTGCATTAAACATACTACTAATCGGTGATGATGTTGGGGTTTACAACCTGGGGATCTTTCTTAAAAACCAACGAGCTTCTTAATTTATTTAAATACATTAGTAGCAAGCAGTTAAAAAGGAATGGGCCAGAAGTAGAAAATCACAAATAGACCATCCACAAGAGTAACACTGTTTTTGGAGATATATTTTCTATAGCTAGCAGTTTGCAATGAAGGTCCAGATGGTTCCTACCTATCAAATCAGTGCTGTGAAGAGACCCCCAACTGGTAACACCCAACTGGACTTTCATAGCAAACTGCTAGCAATTTATTCTTAGCTTCTAGCATGAATATTCAGGGAATGACACAGCATAGAGTCATAAGAAATGGAAAAGGAATGCAAGTAGCCGATAAAACAGATATGTCAGGGGAGATAACAGGTCTTCTTTAAGACTATACTTGGAGAATGCACCAGAGCTGGGTTTGCTTTTCATTCATTTCCTTTGTGTACTGCAAAAATTCACAAAAGGTCTACATTAGTGATGACTGAAGTATTGAAAAATTAATGTGGCTGTTTCGCAATTTAAAAAAAAAAATGTTGCTTTGTGACTAATTACTTAATCAAAAAAGCAAAGTAGTGGGTGCAATGACAAGGAAAGGCGATTGTGCCTCTCCCCTCCATTGTACCCCTCTCTGCCGGCATCTGACATTGATATTACAGTGCAATATAAAAAAATAAAAAAATAAAATCATACTAACCTCATTCATTTGATTTGCGAAGAGCTGGCTGTCACCATCTTGATTGAAGATCTGTCGTGAAATCTTGCGTGGCACGTGTCGGCCAGTGTGGTGATGTCATACGCCACCGCGCACTGGATTTCAAGCCAGATCTTCAATCAAGATGGCGGCGTCCAACTCTTCGCGCTCAAACAAATGAGATAAGTACAATTTTTTAATTTATTTTTTACCGCTATTCAGTAAAAATTGATTTGTTACCATGAAGCACGAGGAAATTCAGCTTCACTGCGAATAAATTTTCCCTGAAATTCAGATTGAATTCCACCTTGTGGACTTGGATTCGCTCAACACTAGTCTAGATCGGAGATGCCCAACCTGCGGCCCTCCAGCTGTTGCAAAACTACAACTCCCAGCATTCTTGGACAGAGTACAGCTTTTAGGGCATGCTGGTAGCTGTAGCTTTGCAACAGCTGGAGGGCCGTGGGTTGAGCATGCCTGGTCTAGATAATTCAAAAAGTTTACCTGCTGTTCAATGGATTGTCTTATATTGCACAAACTCATCTCTACTACCTCTATAGCAATAAACATGGTCCATTCTGTCAGCCTAATGCAGTAAATTGTATAGAAGCCCTTCAATAGGAACGATTGATGAAAGTAATTCCAAATGTAACTAATTAGAAGGAACTTTATTGTGAGACCTTTATCAATAAGTTACAAGTGCCCCCACCCCCAAATCACAAGAGATGAATAAACAGCCGCGATCGGACTACTGCAAACATTTCTTAGCTTCTTTATTGGATGAGACTTCGACACGTTTACTTTTTCATATAATATACTGTAATGTATGTCTATTGTGAACTGGAAGATATTCCATTTCTTCTATGTCTTTATGTGCAATTTTATTTCCACTGTAGATATATATTGTATTATATTGTAAGTATAGAAAGCTTTCAAGGCTGATCATGGCCTCACTAAAGCGCAGTAAAATACCAGTAATCAAAACTCGGGTGTGATCTTAACCAAAATGTTGAAAAATGACATGTCAAAGCCATGGACGTAATATGAAAATAAAACACCACCGAATGTATCCAGGGTTTTGTTATTTTAGGTTCTGGGAGACATTAAGCTGAGCAGGTTATTTTCTTTCCATCATTCTTCCCAGAAGGTCAGCATGGTGCAAATTTACTCTAAAATAAACAGCTCTAGATAGTGAGATTGATAGGTGTTTGCTCCGATGGTCACAGGAAGACCTTACTGGGAAGTTAGCTACAACAATCCTCACGGGCCAGAGAAAGGTTAATTTACATTCCATCAGAAACTCATCAAAGCCAAGCTGACCACAAAGGTCAGTAGAATATTATATGATAGAAGTGAGAATAGGAACCTTCGAGATAACAACCTTTGTGGGCAAAGAAGACTCGAAAAGTGTTAGCATCAACAAAAGTCAGCCTAGCTGTTCATCTAAAGATAAAGTTATCACCATACTTAGTGTGTCTAATCTCCAAAGATAATAGACATCAAAATTATGATCCTGCTGGGTAGTACCATAATTGCAAGATGTGATAGAAGGTAAAACCTTTTGTAGGTAAGAGAAGCCATGCAATGCATTGGTATCAAAAAGAACCAACCCAGCTGTTCATCCAAAGCTTGAGTGATGATCTTATCTAGCATGATTATGGGGGTTTTCTGAGTATTTCATACTGATGACCATAAAGCACTGAGGGAAGGGGGGCCCAAGCTGAACTCTTGCACCAGAGCCCATGAGCCTTTATCTACATCCCTGTAGGTGAGAGTCCAAAACACCAAGTTTGAGGAGGCCTTCTTGTATCTTACCAAGCACAGTGCCATCCATTAGATAGGGGCCTTGCTTGATTTAGTAGCTCAGCCCCATTCACTTGAATGTGACTGAGCTGTGCCTAGGCCACGTGACTGATGAATGTGATGTAAGTGGCCTTAGGGTAATTTAGGACGAGGCCAAGGCTCCCACTGGAGCGGTGGATTGGCAGTGGTTCTGGGAGTAGCACCCTCACATATCAGACACTGATCACCTATCCCAAGGATAGCTCATCAGTATAAAACACTTGGGAAAGCCCTTTAATCTCTAAAAAGTATGGTCCTGTTGGGTTTTACCATACTTGGAAGACATGTGATGGGGGGGGGGAGAAAATACAATTTGGGGGTTAATCAGAAATAAAACTTGGAGAATCAGAGAAAGATGCTTGTGTGCTGTAACAGTGTCCAGATCAACCATGAAGACAGATGCCTTGTTGACCCTCTGACTGGTCTACACTCCATTATATCTATTACAGAACTGAACACTGTAAATGATTAAGTCAATTTAAATGGGAGTCAATTTTCTATTTTGTAACATTTTTTCTTCCTTTGTGATACCGCAACTTTTTAAGAGGTCACCAATGAAATGACCTGTTGTACTGTGATTGAAGAAGAAGCATGGCAGCCGAGCAGTTACCAGTGAGCTACACTCACAGTGTGCTAGCTTGATCTCTATGACTCCTTTAGAGACCTTAAAGGTGTCTTTCAGTACTACAGGGTACCAGATGGTGACCGGCTCATGCAGCCTTATATCTACTCCCGTATTGTGTTAAGATGGCTGGACCATTGCACAAATGAAGCACTTGTTACCTTTTGTGCCACCCCTGTCTCATAGATTGTAAGCTCTTTCAAGCAGGGTCTTCATTCCTCTTGTTTTTATTGTTGACTGGTCTGTTGATATGTTATTTATGACAATAAATATTATTATTATTATTACTTTTATCATACTAAAGTGCTGATAGCACAAGGAAGGAGCTGGGGAGAGCAATGCAAACACCCATTGTGGAGCTTTTCTCATCAGGAGTAATGTGAATGTGAAGTTTTATTCTGCCAAATTCTGCTTCTGCAAGTTCCCAGGGTGGAGCTTAATTGTGATGTCCCCTCTGCATTGCGTTGCATTACAGCCCCTCCCCTCTGCTCTTAGTTACAGCTGTAGCATCCAACCAGGAGACCACTATAGCTGAGAGGGAAGCAGCTCAAGGCAGAGAGAACTTTCAAGAGAATCTCTACTTCCAGGGCACTTGAGAGAAAATAATTTGGCAGAATAAAACTTCATATTCTCGCTACTCTTCATGAGAAAACTTCCACAAAAGGTATGTTTGTTCTTTTCTCCTCAGCCTATACGTTTTGCTGTCAGCAGTTTAGTATGGTCAAAACTGCTTACAGACTTTCTTTAATTAATGTTTTCAGTTTCTGAAATGTTGATGACAAGTATGTGCATGCTGTATGTCATTATGTCAAAATATTGTTTGCAATTTTTTTCAATTATTATTTTTGACTCTTTTAATTTCTTCCCACAATTTTAAACTGGACTAAATACTGACGAAGGAGATAGGCTGCTCGAAACGCGTCTATTAGATTTCATTTAATTCAGTGCCATTCCGATATGCCTTGTGTGTCTATTACAGCATCCACATAGTAAAGACTGGTGCTGTCAAGCTATTACTTCATTTTCACATCGATATTCTACAGCTTTTGTACAGTTTTTGTCACAGCAGGCATTGAAGGGGCTTATACCTTTTAAACACCTGCAATGGCTGAATCCTCTTGTATGAGAGATGCCTGCGCAGGACTTTATTTTTTATTTTTTTTTATATATATATATATAGATATTGACACAGGAAATTAAAAATAATCATCAACATTTCTTAAAAAAATATGTTAAACGTAAAAACATGATTTAAACAATAGGTCATTTTCTGATGACACATCCCTTTTCATATGGACACTTGGAGCTAACCATTATGTTATACAACCTGTACTTTACATAATTTAATCTTTATTGCATTTAATGTTCTTATTTGTGATATATATTGCATTATTTATGTTTTTAATATTAACTTACATTTACTGAATCTGTATTGGCTTTACTGGTACTTGTAGCTTGGTCAACATCCAGCTCCAACCATAGTCCAATTTTAATTTCATACATTTTTATAGACTTTTTAGAAATCCAGTACTGTTTTAGTTTTTTTTATTAATTATTGATTTTACACAATAATGTCTTGCATATATAAGTATATGCAATAAATGAAAAAGGATTTCTGGGCTTTTTCTATTGATGACCTATCATCGGGATAGGTCATCAATATCAGATTGGCAGGGGTCCGACACCCAGGACCCCCACCAATCAGCTGTATGAGGAGACTGTGTGCACAGTGCGCACATGCTGTCTCCCTTCTCTCTTCCTGTCTGCTGCTTCTGTCCCATAGACATACAGCAGTAGACAGGAAGAGAGTTGGTGGACCCCCGCTGATATGATATTAATGACCTATCCTGAGAAAAGCTCATTCATAGAAAAAACCTGGATAATCCCTTTAACCTCTTCTCTTTATTTAAGAAAAGTTTTTCTTTAAATTGCTTACACATTTCAAACGCTACATGCCACTATGACTAAGAACGCATGTAGCATTTGAAATGCATAAGCTTTTTTATACTTTTTGAGTTGTGTCACTGTATTTAAAAGTTTTTCTTTGCAAATAATGAGAAGAATTGGTTCACTTGAATGCTGGATCATCCTGCTTTTTGAGATTACGACCAGTGCTTAGGCCAGGGCTGAATCCGTGCCACAGGAACCATCTCCAGATGAATGTTGGGGAGCTGGAAATTCTGTTTTTGTAGGTCCTTCAATGGACCTTGGGCCGTCTACCCAAACAAGATATAAGTGTACAGATAGTGTCACAGGGAACCTGAACCTGTGCTAATAAACTGATTGCCATATTCAGTTTGAAAAGGAGTTATCTAAAGTATTAGATGGGTTCCCTGTTCTAATTCCTCCTGTAATCTGTTGTAAACTGTAGAAAAAACACTGTTAGTAAGTGTCCAATGATCCTGCAGCACCCCCAGAGGAGAAATTAAGAATTACACAATTCCAGTTGACGTTCTTCAACTACCTGAGAAATCCAGAGTCCTCCAAAGAGACAGTCTTTGCAGCGACTCTCGGAGACCTCCACCCTCTTTTAACTCAAAATGAATTTTGTAAACCAGACAACCCTTTTCTAAGACTTCAGAATGGTTAAACAGCCTGATTAGGAGGCATTTCTGGGATATTGGTTATATAGGCAGATCTACCGTTCAAGTTGAATGGGTGGCCATATTGGTTGTCAATAGAGTTGAGCGAACACCTGGATGTTCGGGTTCGAGAAGTTCGGCCGAACATCCCGGAAATGTTCGGGTTCGGGATCCGAACCCGATCCGAACTTCGTCCCGAACCCGAACCCCATTGAAGTCAATGGGGACCCGAACTTTTCGGCACTAAAAAGGCTGTAAAACAGCCCAGGAAAGAGCTAGAGGGCTGCAAAAGGCAGCAACATGTAGGTAAATCCCCTGCAAACAAATGTGGATAGGGAAATGAATTAAAATAAAAATTAAATAAATAAAAATTAACCAAAATCAATTGGAGAGAGGTTCCATAGCAGAGAATCTGGCTTCCCGTCACCCACCACTGGAACAGTCCATTCTCAGATATTTAGGCCCCGGCACCCAGGCAGAGGAGAGAGGTCCCGTAACAGACAATCTGTCTTCATGTCAGCAGAGAATTAGTCTGCATGTCATAGCAGAGAATGAGGCTTCACGTCAGCCACCACTGCAACAGTCCATTGGCATATATTTAGGCCCAGCACCCAGGCAGAGGAGGGAGGTCCCGTAACAGAGAATCTGTCTTCATGTCAGCAGAGAATTAGTCTGCATGTCATAGCAGAGAATGAGGCTTCACGTCAGCCACCACTGCAACAGTCCATTGGCATATATTTAGGCCCAGCACACACACAGGCAGAGGAGAGAGGTCCCGTAACAGAGAATCTGGCTTCATGTCAGCAGAGAATCAGTCTGCATGTCATAGCAGAGAATGAGGCTTCACGTCAGCCACCACTGCAACAGTCCATTGGCATATATTTAGGCCCAGCACACACACAGGCAGAGGAGAGAGGTCCCGTAACAGAGAATCTGGCTTCATGTCAGCAGAGAATCAGTCTGCATGTCATAGCAGAGAATGAGGCTTCACGTCAGCCACCACTGCAACAGTCCATTGGCATATATTTAGGCCCAGCACACACACAGGCAGAGGAGAGAGGTCCCGTAACAGAGAATCTGGCTTCATGTCAGCAGAGAATCAGTCTGCATGTCATAGCAGAGAATGAGGCTTCACGTCAGCCACCACTGCAACAGTCCATTGGCATATATTTAGGCCCAGCACACACACAGGCAGAGGAGAGAGGTCCCGTAACAGAGAATCTGTCTTCATGTCAGCAGAGAATTAGTCTGCATGTCATAGCAGAGAATGAGGCTTCACGTCAGCCACCACTGCAACAGTCCATTGGCATATATTTAGGCCCAGCACCCAGGCAGAGGAGGGAGGTCCCGTAACAGAGAATCTGTCTTCATGTCAGCAGAGAATTAGTCTGCATGTCATAGCAGAGAATGAGGCTTCACGTCAGCCACCACTGCAACAGTCCATTGGCATATATTTAGGCCCAGCACACACACAGGCAGAGGAGAGAGGTCCCGTAACAGAGAATCTGGCTTCATGTCAGCAGAGAATCAGTCTGCATGTCATAGCAGAGAATGAGGCTTCACGTCAGCCACCACTGCAACAGTCCATTGGCATATATTTAGGCCCAGCACCCAGGCAGAGGAGGGAGGTCCCGTAACAGACAATCTGGCTTCATGTCAGCAGAGAATCAGTCTTCATATCATAGCAGAGAATCAGGCTTCACGTCACCCACCACTGCAACAGTCCATTGGCATATATTTAGGCCTAGCACACAGGCAGAGCAGAGAGGTCCCGTAACAGACAATCTGGCTTCATGACAGCAGAGAATCAGTCTTCATATCATAGCAGAGAATCAGGCTTCACGTCACCCACCACTGTAAGAGTCAATTTTCATAAATTTAGGCCCAGAACCCAGGCAGAGGAGAAAGGTCCCGTAACAGACAATCTGGCTTCATGTCAGCAGAGAATTAGTCTGCATGTCATAGCAGAGAATCAGGCTTCATGTCAGCCACCACTGCAACAGTCCATTGGCATATATTTAGGCCTAGCACACAGGCAGAGGAGAGGTTCATTCAACTTTGGGTAGCATCGCAATATAATGGTAAAATGAAAATAAAAATAGGATTGAATGAGGAAGTGCCCTGGAGTCCAATAATATATGGTTATGGGGAGGTAGTTAATGTCTAATCTGGACAAGGGACGGACAGGTCCTGTGGGATCCATGCCTGGTTCATTTTTATGAACGTCAGCTTGTCCACATTGGCTGTAGACAGGCGGCTGCGTTTGTCTGTAATGACGCCCCCTGCCGTGCTGAATACACGTTCAGACAAAACGCTGGCTGCCGGGCAGGCCAGCACCTCCAAGGCATAAAAGGCTAGCTCTGGCCACGTGGACAATTTAGAGACCCAGAAGTTGAATGGGGCCGAACCATCAGTCAGTACGTGGAGGGGTGTGCACACGTACTGTTCCACCATGTTAGTGAAATGTTGCCTCCTGCTAACACGTTGCGTATCAGGTGGTGGTGCAGTTAGCTGTGGCGTGTTGACAAAAGTTTTCCACATCTCTGCCATGCTAACCCTGCCCTCAGAGGAGCTGGCCGTGACACAGCTGCCTTGGCGACCTCTTGCTCCTCCTCTGCCTTGGCCTTGGGCTTCCACTTGTTCCCCTGTGACATTTGGGAATGCTCTCAGTAGCGCGTCTACCAACGTGCGCTTGTACTCGCGCATCTTCCTATCACGCTCCAGTGCAGGAAGTAAGGTGGGCACATTGTCTTTGTAGCGTGGATCCAGCAGGGTGGCAACCCAGTAGTCCGCACAGGTTAAAATGTGGGCAACTCTGCTGTCGTTGCGCAGGCACTGCAGCATGTAGTCGCTCATGTGTGCCAGGCTGCCCAGGGATAAGGACAAGCTGTCCTCTGTGGGAGGCGTATCGTCATCGTCCTGCCTTTCCCCCCAGCCACGCACCAGTGATGGACCCGAGCTGCGTTGGGTGCCACCCCGCTGTGACCATGCTTCATCCTCATCCTCCTCCACCTCCTCCTCATCCTCGTCCTCCTCGTCCTCCAGTAGTGGGCCCTGGCTGGCCACATTTGTACCTGGCCTCTGCTGTTGCAAAAAACCTCCCTCTGAGTCACTTCGAAGAGACTGGCCTGAAAGTGCTAAAAATGACCCCTCTTCCTCATCCTCCTCCTCCTCCTCCTGGGCCACCTCCTGTTCCATCATCGCCCTAAGTGTTTTCTCAAGGAGACATAGAAGTGGTATTGTAACGCTGATAACGGTGTCATCGCCACTGGCCATGTTGGTGGAGTACTCGAAACAGCGCAACAGGGCACACAGGTCTCGCATGGAGGCCCAGTCATTGGTGGTGAAGTGGTGCTGTTCTGTAGTGCGACTGACCCGTGCGTGCTGCAGCTGAAACTCCACTATGGCCTGCTGCTGCTCGCACAGTCTGTCCAGCATGTGCAAGGTGGAGTTCCACCTGGTGGGCACGTCGCATATGAGGCGGTGAGCGGGAAGGCCGAAGTTACGCTGTAGCGCAGACAGGCGAGCAGCGGCAGGATGTGAACGCCGGAAGCGCGAACAGACGGCCCGCACTTTATGCAGCAGCTCTGACATGTCGGGGTAGTTGTGAATGAACTTCTGCACCACCAAATTCAGCACATGCGCCAAGCAAGGGATGTGCGTCAAACCGGCTAGTCCCAGAGCTGCAACGAGATTTCGCCCATTATCACACACCACCAGGCCGGGCTTGAGGCTCACCGGCAGCAACCACTCGTCGGTCTGTTGTTCAATACCCCGCCACAACTCCTGTGCGGTGTGGGGCCTGTCCCCCAAACATATGAGTTTCAGAATGGCCTGCTGACGTTTACCCCGGGCTGTGCTGAAGTTGGTGGTGAAGGTGTGTGGCTGACTGGATGAGCAGGTGGAAGAAGAGGAGGAGGAAGCCGAGAAGGAGGAGGTGGCAACAGGAGGCAAAGAATGTTGCCCTGCGATCCTTGGCGGCGGCAGGACGTGCGCCAAACAGCTCTCCGCCTGGGGCCCAGCTGCCACTACATTTACCCAGTGTGCAGTTAGGGAGATATAGCGTCCCTGGCCGTGCTTACTGGTCCACGTATCTGTGGTTAGGTGGACCTTGCTACAGATGGCGTTGCGCAGTGCACACTTGATTTTATCGGATACTTGGTTGTGCAGGGAAGGCACGGCTCTCTTGGAGAAGTAGTGGCGGCTGGGAACAACATACTGTGGGACAGCAAGCGACATGAGCTGTTTGAAGCTGTCTGTGTCCACCAGCCTAAATGACAGCATTTCATAGGCCAGTAGTTTAGAAATGCTGGCATTCAGGGCCAGGGATCGAGGGTGGCTAGGTGGGAATTTACGCTTTCTATCAAATGTTTGTGAGATGGAGAGCTGAACGCTGGCGTGTGACATGGTTGAGACGCTTGGTGACGGAGGTGGTGGTGGTGGTGTTGGTGGTACATCCCCTGTTTGCTGGGCGGCAGGTGCCAACGTTCCTCCGGAGGCGGAGGAAGAGGCCGAGGCGGCAGCAGCAGAATAGGCCGAGGCGGCAGCAGCAGAAGAGGTAGCAGGGGGAGCCTGAGTGACTTCCTTGGTTTTAAGGTGTTTCCTCCACTGCAGTTCATGCTTTGCATGCAGGTGCCTGGTCATGCAGGTTGTGCTCAGGTTCAGAACGTTAATGCCTCGCTTCAGGCTCTGATGGCACAGCGTGCAAACCACTCGGGTCTTGTCGTCAGCACATTGTTTGAAGAAGTGCCATGCCAGGGAACTCCTTGAAGCTGCCTTTGGGGTGCTCGGTCCCAGATGGCGGCGGTCAGTAGCAGGCGGAGTCTCTTGGCGGCGGGTGTTCTGCTTTTGCCCACTGCTCCCTCTTTTGCTACGCTGTTGGCTCGGTCTCACCACTGCCTCTTCCTCCGAACTGTGAAAGTCAGTGGCACGACCTTCATTCCATGTGGGGTCTAGGACCTCATCGTCCCCTGCATCGTCTTCCACCCAGTCTTGATCCCTGACCTCCTGTTCAGTCTGCACACTGCAGAAAGACGCAGCAGTTGGCACCTGTGTTTCGTCATCATCAGAGACATGCTGAGGTGGTATTCCCATGTCCTCATCATCAGGAAACATAAGTGGTTGTGCGTCAGTGCATTCTATGTCTTTCACCGCTGGGGAAGGGCTAGGTGGATGCCCTTGGGAAACCCTGCCAGCGGAGTCTTCAAACAGCATAAGAGACTGCTGCATAACTTGAGGCTGAGACAGTTTCCCTGGTATGCATGGGGGTGATGTGACAGACTGATGGGGTTGGTTTTTAGGCGCCATCTGTGCGCTTTCTGCAGAAGACTGGGTGGGAGATAATGTGAACGTGCTGGATCCACTGTCGGCCACCCAATTGACTAATGCCTGTACCTGCTCAGGCCTTACCATCCTTAGAACGGCATTGGGCCCCACCATATATCGCTGTAAATTCTGGCGGCTACTGGGACCTGAGGTAGTTGGTACACTAGGACGTGTGGATGTGGCAGAACGGCCACGTCCTCTCCCAGCACCAGAGGGTCCACTAACACCACCACGACCATGTCCACGTCCGCGTCCCTTACTAGATGTTTTTCTCATTGTTATGGTTCACCACAACAACAAATATATTATTTGGCCCAATGTATTGTATTCAAATTCAGCGGGATATAAATTTGAGGCCTAGTATTTAGGCGCTGGGTGACCGGTATGGATTTAGTGACAGAATTAGACTTGGAAATGCACAGAAGCGTGTGTGTGAAGTTATTCTGAATGACCCAATGTGCACCTTGAATATTATATACCCTTTTTGGGATAGATTTCAAATAGCTCTGATATAGCAGAAACCACTCAATTATGAAATTGCTAAATTGGGAATTGTACTTCAACCCAGAACAAAAAATGTGCTTTGACGGGCACTAAATAACTTTCCCAGCTACAACAGGACAACGGTAACGAGAGATTTAGAGGGATTTAAATTTGAGGCCTAGTATTTAGGCGCTGGGTGACAGGTATGGGTTTAGTGACAGAATTAGACTTGGAAATACACAGTAGCGGGTGTGTGTGAAGTTATTCTGAATGACCCTATGTGCACCTTCAATATTATATACCCTTTTAGGGATAGATTTCAAATAGCTCTGATATAGCAGAAACCACTAAATTATGAAATTGCTAAATTGGGAATTGTACTTCAACCCAGAACAAAAAATGTGCTTTGACGGGCACTAAATAACTTTCCCAGCTACAACAGGACAACGGTAACGAGAGATTTAGAGGGATTTAAATTTGAGGCCTAGTATTTAGGCGCTGGGTGACAGGTATGGGTTTAGTGACAGAATTAGACTTGGAAATACACAGTAGCGGGTGTGTGTGAAGTTATTCTGAATGACCCTATGTGCACCTTCAATATTATATACCCTTTTAGGGATAGATTTCAAATAGCTCTGATATAGCAGAAACCACTAAATTATGAAATTGCTAAATTGGGAATTGTACTTCAACCCAGAACAAAAAATGTGCTTTGACGGGCACTAAATAACTTTCCCAGCTACAACAGGACAACGGTAACGAGAGATTTAGAGGGATTTAAATTTGAGGCCTAGTATTTAGGCGCTGGGTGACAGGTATGGGTTTAGTGACAGAATTAGACTTGGAAATACACAGTAGCGGGTGTGTGTGAAGTTATTCTGAATGACCCTATGTGCACCTTCAATATTATATACCCTTTTAGGGATAGATTTCAAATAGCTCTGATATAGCAGAAACCACTAAATTATGAAATTGCTAAATTGGGAATTGTACTTCAACCCAGAACAAAAAATGTGCTTTGACGGGCACTAAATAACTTTCCCAGCTACAACAGGACAACGGTAACGAGAGATTTAGAGGGATTTAAATTTGAGGCCTAGTATTTAGGCGCTGGGTGACAGGTATGGGTTTAGTGACAGAATTAGACTTGGAAATACACAGTAGCGGGTGTGTGTGAAGTTATTCTGAATGACCCTATGTGCACCTTCAATATTATATACCCTTTTAGGGATAGATTTCAAATAGCTCTGATATAGCAGAAACCACTAAATTATGAAATTGCTAAATTGGGAATTGTACTTCAACCCAGAACAAAAAATGTGCTTTGACGGGCACTAAATAACTTTCCCAGCTACAACAGGACAACGGTAACGAGAGATTTAGAGGGATTTAAATTTGAGGCCTAGTATTTAGGCGCTGGGTGACAGGTATGGGTTTAGTGACAGAATTAGACTTGGAAATACACAGTAGCGGGTGTGTGTGAAGTTATTCTGAATGACCCTATGTGCACCTTCAATATTATATACCCTTTTAGGGATAGATTTCAAATAGCTCTGATATAGCAGAAACCACTAAATTATGAAATTGCTAAATTGGGAATTGTACTTCAACCCAGAACAAAAAATGTGCTTTGACGGGCACTAAATAACTTTCCCAGCTACAACAGGACAACGGTAACGAGAGATTTAGAGGGATTTAAATTTGAGGCCTAGTATTTAGGCGCTGGGTGACAGGTATGGGTTTAGTGACAGAATTAGACTTGGAAATACACAGTAGCGGGTGTGTGTGAAGTTATTCTGAATGACCCTATGTGCACCTTCAATATTATATACCCTTTTAGGGATAGATTTCAAATAGCTCTGATATAGCAGAAACCACTAAATTATGAAATTGCTAAATTGGGAATTGTACTTCAACCCAGAACAAAAAATGTGCTTTGACGGGCACTAAATAACTTTCCCAGCTACAACAGGACAACGGTAACGAGAGATTTAGAGGGATTTAAATTTGAGGCCTAGTATTTAGGCGCTGGGTGACAGGTATGGGTTTAGTGACAGAATTAGACTTGGAAATACACAGTAGCGGGTGTGTGTGAAGTTATTCTGAATGACCCTATGTGCACCTTCAATATTATATACCCTTTTAGGGATAGATTTCAAATAGCTCTGATATAGCAGAAACCACTAAATTATGAAATTGCTAAATTGGGAATTGTACTTCAACCCAGAACAAAAAATGTGCTTTGACGGGCACTAAATAACTTTCCCAGCTACAACAGGACAACGGTAACGAGAGATTTAGAGGGATTTAAATTTGAGGCCTAGTATTTAGGCGCTGGGTGACAGGTATGGGTTTAGTGACAGAATTAGACTTGGAAATACACAGTAGCGGGTGTGTGTGAAGTTATTCTGAATGACCCTATGTGCACCTTCAATATTATATACCCTTTTAGGGATAGATTTCAAATAGCTCTGATATAGCAGAAACCACTAAATTATGAAATTGCTAAATTGGGAATTGTACTTCAACCCAGAACAAAAAATGTGCTTTGACGGGCACTAAATAACTTTCCCAGCTACAACAGGACAACGGTAACGAGAGATTTAGAGGGATTTAAATTTGAGGCCTAGTATTTAGGCGCTGGGTGACAGGTATGGGTTTAGTGACAGAATTAGACTTGGAAATACACAGTAGCGGGTGTGTGTGAAGTTATTCTGAATGACCCTATGTGCACCTTCAATATTATATACCCTTTTAGGGATAGATTTCAAATAGCTCTGATATAGCAGAAACCACTAAATTATGAAATTGCTAAATTGGGAATTGTACTTCAACCCAGAACAAAAAATGTGCTTTGACGGGCACTAAATAACTTTCCCAGCTACAACAGGACAACGGTAACGAGAGATTTAGAGGGATTTAAATTTGAGGCCTAGTATTTAGGCGCTGGGTGACCGGTATGGATTTAGTGACAGAATTAGACTTGGAAATACACAGTAGCGGGTGTGTGTGAAGTTATTCTGAATGACCCTATGTGCACCTTCAATATTATATACCCTTTTAGGGATAGATTTCAAATAGCTCTGATATAGCAGAAACCACTAAATTATGAAATTGCTAAATTGGGAATTGTACTTCAACCCAGAACAAAAAATGTGCTTTGACGGGCACTAAATAACTTTCCCAGCTACAACAGGACAACGGTAACGAGAGATTTAGAGGGATTTAAATTTGAGGCCTAGTATTTAGGCGCTGGGTGACAGGTATGGGTTTAGTGACAGAATTAGACTTGGAAATACACAGTAGCGGGTGTGTGTGAAGTTATTCTGAATGACCCTATGTGCACCTTCAATATTATATACCCTTTTAGGGATAGATTTCAAATAGCTCTGATATAGCAGAAACCACTAAATTATGAAATTGCTAAATTGGGAATTGTACTTCAACCCAGAACAAAAAATGTGCTTTGACGGGCACTAAATAACTTTCCCAGCTACAACAGGACAACGGTAACGAGAGATTTAGAGGGATTTAAATTTGAGGCCTAGTATTTAGGCGCTGGGTGACAGGTATGGGTTTAGTGACAGAATTAGACTTGGAAATACACAGTAGCGGGTGTGTGTGAAGTTATTCTGAATGACCCTATGTGCACCTTCAATATTATATACCCTTTTAGGGATAGATTTCAAATAGCTCTGATATAGCAGAAACCACTAAATTATGAAATTGCTAAATTGGGAATTGTACTTCAACCCAGAACAAAAAATGTGCTTTGACGGACACTAAATATCTTGCCCAGCAACAACAGTACAGCGGTGGGTAACGAGAGATTTAGAGGGAATTAAATTTGAGGCCTAGTATTTAGGCGCTGGGTCACCGGTATGGATTTAGTGACAGAATTAGACTTGGAAATACACAGTAGCGGGTGTGTGTGAAGTTATTCTGAATGACCCTATGTGCACCTTCAATATTATATACCCTTTTTGGGATAGATTTCAAATAGCTCTGATATAGCAGGAACCACTAAATTATGAAATTGCTAAATTGGGAATTGTACTTCAACCCAGAACAAAAAATGTGCTTTGACGGGCACTAAATAACTTTCCCAGCTACAACAGGACAACGGTAACGAGAGATTTAGAGGGATTTAAATTTGAGGCCTAGTATTTAGGCGCTGGGTGACAGGTATGGGTTTAGTGACAGAATTAGACTTGGAAATACACAGTAGCGGGTGTGTGTGAAGTTATTCTGAATGACCCTATGTGCACCTTCAATATTATATACCCTTTTATGGATAGATTTCAAATAGCTCTGATATAGCAGAAACCACTAAATTATGAAATTGCTAAATTGGGAATTGTACTTCAACCCAGAACAAAAAATGTGCTTTGACGGGCACTAAATAACTTTCCCAGCTACAACAGGACAACGGTAACGAGAGATTTAGAGGGATTTAAATTTGAGGCCTAGTATTTAGGCGCTGGGTGACAGGTATGGGTTTAGTGACAGAATTAGACTTGGAAATACACAGTAGCGGGTGTGTGTGAAGTTATTCTGAATGACCCTATGTGCACCTTCAATATTATATACCCTTTTTGGGATAGATTTCAAATAGCTCTGATATAGCAGGAACCACTAAATTATGAAATTGCTAAATTGGGAATTGTACTTCAACCCAGAACAAAAAATGTGCTTTGACGGGCACTAAATAACTTTCCCAGCTACAACAGGACAACGGTAACGAGAGATTTAGAGGGATTTAAATTTGAGGCCTAGTATTTAGGCGCTGGGTGACAGGTATGGGTTTAGTGACAGAATTAGACTTGGAAATACACAGTAGCGGGTGTGTGTGAAGTTATTCTGAATGACCCTATGTGCACCTTCAATATTATATACCCTTTTAGGGATAGATTTCAAATAGCTCTGATATAGCAGAAACCACTAAATTATGAAATTGCTAAATTGGGAATTGTACTTCAACCCAGAACAAAAAATGTGCTTTGACGGACACTAAATATCTTGCCCAGCAACAACAGTACAGCGGTGGGTAACGAGAGATTTAGAGGGAATTAAATTTGAGGCCTAGTATTTAGGCGCTGGGTCACCGGTATGGATTTAGTGACAGAATTAGACTTGGAAATACACAGTAGCGGGTGTGTGTGAAGTTATTCTGAATGACCCTATGTGCACCTTCAATATTATATACCCTTTTTGGGATAGATTTCAAATAGCTCTGATATAGCAGGAACCACTAAATTATGAAATTGCTAAATTGGGAATTGTACTTCAACCCAGAACAAAAAATGTGCTTTGACGGGCACTAAATAACTTTCCCAGCTACAACAGGACAACGGTAACGAGAGATTTAGAGGGATTTAAATTTGAGGCCTAGTATTTAGGCGCTGGGTGACAGGTATGGGTTTAGTGACAGAATTAGACTTGGAAATACA
The DNA here is from genome assembly GCF_014858855.1 of Bufo gargarizans. Lineage (NCBI taxonomy): Eukaryota > Metazoa > Chordata > Amphibia > Anura > Bufonidae > Bufo > Bufo gargarizans. The sequence continues at coordinate 108,967,671 of NC_058089.1, forward strand.
CAGTAGCGGGTGTGTGTGAAGTTATTCTGAATGACCCTATGTGCACCTTCAATATTATATACCCTTTTTGGGATAGATTTCAAATAGCTCTGATATAGCAGGAACCACTAAATTATGAAATTGCTAAATTGGGAATTGTACTTCAACCCAGAACAAAAAATGTGCTTTGACGGGCACTAAATAACTTTCCCAGCTACAACAGGACAACGGTAACGAGAGATTTAGAGGGATTTAAATTTGAGGCCTAGTATTTAGGCGCTGGGTGACAGGTATGGGTTTAGTGACAGAATTAGACTTGGAAATACACAGTAGCGGGTGTGTGTGAAGTTATTCTGAATGACCCTATGTGCACCTTCAATATTATATACCCTTTTTGGGATAGATTTCAAATAGCTCTGATATAGCAGGAACCACTAAATTATGAAATTGCTAAATTGGGAATTGTATTTCAACCCAGAACAAGAAATGTGCTTGAACGGACACTAAATAACTCGCCCAGCTACAGCACTAGGGACAGATTTAGCTGGATATAAATTTGAGGCCTAGTATTTAGGCGCTGGGTGACCGGTATGGATTTAGTGACAGAATTAGACTGGGATATGGCCAAAAAATGAACAGACTATTGCTGGTTAAATGCACTTGGTGTGACAGCTTCACCCTGATGTAGGCTTTAGCCAAAAAACAACCACACCATTGAGGGTTAAATGCACTTGGTGACAGGCGCAGCTTGCCCCTGATTTTGTATATGGCCAAAAAATGAACAGACTATTGCTGGTTAAATGCACTTGGTGTGACAGCTTCACCCTGATGTAGGCTTTAGCCAAAAAACAACCACACCATTGAGGGTTAAATGCACTTGGTGACAGGCGCAGCTTGCCCCTGATTTTGTATATGGCCAAAAAATGAACAGACTATTGCTGGTTAAATGCACTTGGTGTGACAGCTTCACCCTGATGTAGGCTTTAGCCAAAAAACAACCACACCATTGAGGGTTAAATGCACTTGGTGACAGGCGCAGCTTGCCCCTGATTTTGTATATGGCCAAAAAATGAACAGACTATTGCTGGTTAAATGCACTTGGTGTGACAGCTTCACCCTGATGTAGGCTTTAGCCAAAAAACAACCACACCATTGAGGGTTAAATGCACTTGGTCGCAGCTTGTGCTGGCGCACCACAAGACACAAAATGGCCGCCGATCACCCCAGAAAAATGAGACTGACAAACGGTCTGTGCAGCCTAAAAACAGTGAGCAATTGAGGATCAGCAGCTCAATGGTCCACAGCTGCAGATCGATCAGTTAATCAAGTCCTTTGGAGGAGTTAATCTGCCTAATCTCGCCCTACTGTCGCAGCCGCAACCTCTCCCTACGCTAATCAGAGCAGAGTGACGGGCGGCGCTATGTGACTCCAGCTTAAATAGAGGCTGGGTCACATGGTGCTCTGGCCAATCACAGCCATGCCAATAGTAGGCATGGCTGTGATGGCCTCTTGGGGCAAGTAGTATGACGCTTGTTGATTGGCTGCTTTGCAGCCTTTCAAAAAGCGCCAAGAAAGCGTCACAAAAGCGCGAAGAAAGCGACGAACACCGAACCCGAACCCGGACTTTTACGAAAATGTCCGGGTTCGGGTCCGTGTCACGGACACCCCAAAATTCGGTACGAACCCGAACTATACAGTTCGAGTTCGCTCATCCCTAGTTGTCAATAGAGATGAGCAAAGTTCTTGAAAATTAGATTTGTCTGCTTTGCTTAATTTTAAAAAAAAAATTGCTTCGTGATGAATTGCTTTGTCATGAAGCGCATTTCGTTGTAATTAGCGGGCACAATGACAGGGAATGTCGATTGCGTAAATCCCCCCCCCACATCAGTGAAAACCCTCAGATGCTGTGTTCATAGCTGATCGCGGCATCTGAGATGTACATTGTGGTTTTTAGGGGCTAATCCGGTGAGCAAAAAAAATACTCACCCCATCCATTTGATCGTGTAGAAGACGCCGTGGTCATCTTGATTGAAAATTCAGCACAAAATCTCGTGCAGTGAGTGATGATGTCTGGATCTTCAATCAAGATGACTGCTGTGGCCTCTACGCGATCAAATGGATTAGGTGAGTGTGATTCTTCCCCCCCCCCATTTCAGGGAAAGTGATTCGTTACCACCACAAATTCGACTTGGCTGCAAATCAAATATTCCCTGAAATTCGGATCGAAGTCCACTTTGGATACTTCGATTCGGTCAACACTGGTTGTCAACCAACTTTCCCAGGGACAGGATAGCCAGAAATCTAGAAGAGGACAACTATGAAATTGTTATTTACTGGTTTCTTCTAATTATGGGTTGATGTTCCGGTCAGTATGTAAAGCTATCATCTCAGAAGTTCTCCTCTTACTAAACGCTCTGCTGCAGTGTGATCCTGAGCAGATAAGACATAGTTCAGCGCGATAATACACACATCAGCTCACTAAACAGTAAAATGGCTTGATGGCGGTATTATACCTTTGCTGATCTTCCTCCCCTGCTGTTTCTACTTTATGCGGATGCAATGCTTTACATCAACGCTAATGCAATATTTAACGCGTGATTTAACTCGGCATCCTTTGAAACCATGGCAACAGCATTATCTCCTTACGGCACGTAAATGCTTAACAACTTATTTTGCAACTGATATACAGATCGTTAAAGAGTATTTTATTTCCTGCAGCTCGGTATATTAAAGTCGAAGGGGGGAGAAGGCATCATACAGTGACTTAGAATTTAACGTTAGAGCAACACATGGCTAAAAACTCATATTATTTCATCATTTGACTAATATCCCTCATTAATCATCATTTGTCGTTAGTAAGTGAAATAGTTATAGTCCCTGTTATTGGCAGGGTCCTTAAAATGGCAATTATTGGCTCTCTATAGAATTATAATCCATGTTTCAATTATATACTTTGCACTCAACACATCACCAGACCTCTGCTTGCTGCCAGGAAATAGACACATCCGAGTTAGTGCTATGGCCAGTGACTGGCTGATAGACTAGGCCATTTCCTGTTTGACAAGGACGGGGAGAGTAGCAGTGACTGGAGCAGCGCTGGAACAGCAGCGATTGGCGATCAGTAAGGTGAGTAATGATTCTTTTTTTATTTTTAACTCATTTACAAAAAAAATAAATTCCCCTTGAAAACCCCTTTAATGTTTGATGACATAGACATTTACGGCATACACATCTTTAGGATCCCCAGTTGAGGTCAGAACGAAGGTCCCCTGACCAAAATTCTGTAAAAATAAAGCATAAAATTGATCAGCACAGACTTTGAATAACATTCATATTAGGATGTACCCTTCAAAAACTGGATCGGATTTCTGTACCTTCGATTCGGATCAGAATTGACAGAATCGAGATCTGAACCCATTCATATCCAAATAGATTCTACCCAAATTGAAAGTGCTTCGATTGCCATGAAAACCTGAGGATGGCATTCTGCTCACCTACTCTCTTCTAAATTTGATTCACCTACATTCCTGATTCTACAGAATCCAAATTTTACCAAAATATTTTAGCTGAATTCTGATTCTATAGAATTTGATTTGCTCCTTTCTAGTTGTGACTAGTGTTGCGTCTTGAATAGGAACTGCAATACCAGATGCAACCTGTGGACAGTTATGGTGCTGGTTTTAGAAGAAAGCATCCATGCTTTTGTAATCCTTTAAATATGTTGCTGCTATATAGTAGTAATAATACACTGAAAAAATGGTATTATGTCATAATAAGGGAATAAAACTAATAATAATTACATAAATAATAACAACCATACTTATATTAATAATAATAATCAAAATAAGTATCATAATAATTAGATTATTAAGATTATTATGATTATGAAAATTGTATTATGAGTAATATATAATATTAATAATAATAATAATAATAAATACATACATAATAATAACAATCATAAAAATCAACATAATAATCATGATAATAAAAATAAGGCTACATGCACACAACTGGACTTTTTTTTAACTGCCATCACATGTCCGTTTTAAGAACAATAGTAATCTATGGGGTTATTCACATGGCAGTTTTTTTGATGGCCAGTGAATAACGGCGTCAAAAAATAGGACATGTTCTATCTTTTTTGTTTTTTATTCACCGACTGCCGCCATACAATTTCTCAGAAAGGCATCAGTGAAAAAAATATCCATTAAAAATGGACAGTTTATCTGTTTGTAACAGTCGTTTTTTTCTACTACTGTCTAGCCTTATACGCATAGTAATAAATACATAAATAAATAATAATAACAATACAGACACTGTTGCTTTAAAAATAGTTAGCCATTTTGCGATTCCACCAGAGACTGTCAGATTGCGAGCGCTGTGCTTTGTATGATGACCCCTTTCCAGCTGTCAGACTGATTTTCTATGCACGCAGACATCCTTTGGTTCACAGGCAGTTTGTGCTGGAACAGCTCGAGGTGGCCTTTGTTAGGCAATAAATATCACAGCCATATGTAATAGAGGAAGGTGGGAGATTTCATTTGGAAGCAGCATGTGTTTAAATGAGCAGCAAATTAACACAGAAACCCCAATTTGTTTTGTAATATTTGGATTAATAGGATGTAAGATTCTCACGGCAAAAAGTATTGTTGGCTTAGAATGTCTTAGACCTACGTCAGTTATTTGCTGATCAGTTATTATCAGAGATGAGCGAATTTTTTTTTTTAAATCGATTCACCGGTTCGCCGAATTGTTTTGGAAAAATTTGGTTCGATCCAAATTAGTTTGCGGTGAATTACGTTAAAAAACGTCTATTTCCTGGCTGCAGAGAACCTTTAAACTGTGAGTCCGTATGACATGCAGATGACAGGTGTCGCACTTAGAATCACTGCACACATCACTTATTTGGGCAGTCACGGGGCCAAAACTGACCAAATAACTCAAGTATTAACTCAGCATTACAGGTTGATGTCAGAGCCAAGAAGAAGCGCACTCCTTTTACACCGTCATCTGCTGATTCCACATAGATGTCTACAGACCCTGTTCTATTAAACGCTTATACAAGTAGAGTTCCCCCGACAGAGTGGAGAGGGTGTCAGCAGTAAGTTTGTGTCGACGTCACTGATTATTTTTCCCTTCCTCTGATCCGTCAGAACAATAATACACAAAAAACGGATCCTGTCTGTGGAGAATCCGCCTTCACTCGGTCAGCATTTGGTCAGTAATCCATCAGTATTGCCAATGCCCCCCCACTCCCACTAAAAAGGAGTTGACACGTGAATATAATATTTGCATTTCTTCTGTGTTTTGTACCCACTCCTGCTTTTAGCTATCAAATCATAAGCCAATTCTAATGGGACCATACAGGCCTTACAGCTATTGAACAGAGAGGATCCATTGTGCATCTCATTTTTCCTTCCTTCTGACAGATCAGAAGACGGGTTAAATAAGTGATGATGTCAGCCAAGCCAAAAAGGCAAATGTCAAGCTCTGACACATGAGCCTTAAAAGAGAACAGCAAGGAGGGAACCCACTGGCGGTTAGCAGCCAGTAAACAAGGCACCAAGGACACTTCAACAAGAATAGTCAGGTAAATGCCAGGTCGAGGCAGGAATCCAGAAGGAAACAACAAGGAAGGTATCTAGGGAGCTTAGTATGTCTCACCAAGAGGTGGAATAACTCAGCACTGAGCCAGGGCTCTGATCAGGTTTTTATAGCCAGAGGGTGTGTGTGTCTGCCCCTGGTCTCCAAGGTGAACAGGAAGCTTCCTCTCCTGCGGCCCAATAGCAGGTGAAGGCGAGTGTGTGTGGGCTGGGAAACCTCCTCCAGCAAGCTCCACAACTGAGGACTAAATGAGGACATTAGCAGCTGGGACGACTGTGGATCTGCCAGGATGATGGGAGGTTTGTACCCTACGCCATACCCTCCGACCCGGGGAAAGATGGTGTCCCCGTCTTCCTGACAGCTAAATAGTGGCCCACTCATGAAGTGTGGAGGGTGGGAACAGCATCAGAAGTAGAGTAGCCCTATGACTTAGCGGTGAGGTGAAAGCAGCATGAGGAGACCACAGATTGGCCCAATGACAGAGTCTGGAGGTGGTGGCATCATCAGAAGGAGGCCACAGAGTGGCACAATGACAGAGTGGACATGGCGACAGCATCAGGAGGCCACAGAGTGGTACAATGACAGAGTGTGGAGGTAGCAGCAGCATGAGGAGGTCACAAAATGGCACAATGACAGAGTCTGGAGGTGGTGGCAGCATGAGGAGACCACAGAGTGGCCCAATGACAGAGTCTGGACGTGGCATCAGCATGAGGAGGCCACAGAGTGGCACAATGACAGAGTCTAGAGGTGGCGGCAGCATGAGGAGGCCACAGAGTGGCCCAATGATTTAGTCGCCACGTCTCCAGTCCCCTGACGAGCCAGATTTACCAGCATCTGTTCCAGGACATGAAGCAGTGGATTGACGTCATTCATCCCGTAGTCTTTGGTGACTGACAAATAACGTGCCATCCTCAAAGTAACTGAGCAAATGGCAGGTGTCGCGCATGGGCTGCCACTGGCTGACATCAAAGTTACACAGGGGAGTACTCCTGTCCGCTTGGATCATCAGGAAATCGTTTATGACCTTTCGCTTTTCATACAGTCTGTCCAACATATGGAGTGTGGAATACCAACAGGTGGAAATGTTACATATCAGCCTATGTTGAAGGATGCCATTCTGCCGCTGCAGCTCAAGGAGGGTGTGCTTCGCGGTGTACGAGTGGCTGAAATGCATGTAAAGTTTCCTGGCCATTTTTATAATGTCTTGCAGATGGGTGAAAGTCTTCACTAACCTCTTGACAACCAGATTGAACACGTGTGCCATGCAGGGCGCATGGCTCAGCCCTCCTTGGCGCATCGCCGACACAATGTTCTTTCTGCTGTCGGTCACCATGGTTCCGATTTTGAGTTGTAGCAGAGAAAGCCAGGATTCGATTTCTTGCTGAAGGACAATGGAGTAGTTCCTCCCCTGTGTGACTCCGCCGTGCCCTGCACATGTGTTATGCTGGAGGGGCACTGTGAATTGTCCCTGCAGTGGAGGCTGAGGACACGGCGGAGGATGAGGAGGCAGAGGTGGACATTGTAGCTGGACCAATGGCATGGCAATGTGGAGGTGGAAGCAGCATCACCTGGCCAAGTTGCTGGTGTGGCTGTGTAAGAACCATATTCACCCAGTGGGCCGTAATGGACATGTATTGTCCTTGACCGTAGTTACAGCTCCACACGTTGGCGCTGCCGTGCACTTTGGCAGACACCGACAGGCTCAAGGACTGGCCCACCTTTTGTTCTACATATTTGTGCATGGCTGGTGCTGACTTTTTCGCAAAGAAATGATGGCTTGGAACTCTCCACCTCGGCTCGGCACAAGTCATCAGTTCTCTGAAAGGTGCAGCACTAGTCCACCACTTGGAAAGGGAGGGACTGCAGCACTAGCAATTGGACAGGGACACATTTAGCTTCTGCGCCGTTGGATTAGTGCACGCATACTGTTGTCTCTTGGCAAACGCTTTGATGACCGATTGCTGACGGAATGAGTGATGAGGAGTAGGGGGAGGAGGAGCAGGAGCATCGGGACCAGCAGATGATGGGAATGACTGACAGCTCCCTTCGGCTGAGGTCGTGGAGCCTTGACTGCCGGAAACCGGGTGTGTGTCACTGGGTGAACCACCACATCAGAGCCACGGTTCTCCCAGGCCACTTAATGGTGATGCTACATATGTTGACGCAGGGCAGTGGTGCCAACATTGGCACCCTGGCCACACTTCATCTTCTGCCCACAGATTCTACATATGACCATGTTCATCTCCTCCGGTGGCTCAACAAAAAACTGTCACACCGCCGAATAGGTGATTTTACCCCCAACACTATGCACTGACTGACTGCTACTTCCACTGCCTCCTGTGAACCCCTGCACAGCTACTTCCCGGACAGGTAGGTTCCCGCCTGCCCGGTGGGTTCCCGTCTGCCCGGTGGGTTTCCACCTGCGGGTGGTCTACCCTGGGCATGTTTGGCTGCTGACCTCGCACTGCTGCCACCCTGCTGACTCCCACCCACGCTAGAGACTTGCTGGCTCCACCGCTGGCTCACGGGCAAGCTGCCACCCTCTTCTTCTGATGGTGATGAAGCCTCTTCGTCACCCGGCTCCCAAGTACGATCAGCTACAACATCATCATCATCATTGAGTGCTGTCTGCACATCACTGATGTCCTCCTCAACCATCTCTGGTTCAGGAGCCTGACCGCTCGCAACACCAGCTCCCACGCCACTCTCCTAATCACTACTTGCCCGCCTAGCACAGGAAGCGGTGAATGTCTCCTCCAGATCTTGGCTGGGCAGTAGCTTCTGACTGCCCTCTAGTAGCATACGACATATAAGACTTCTCGCGGTGAGGGAACTGAAAATGCCAGAGGAAGGTTCAGGACAGGTGAGGGCACACGGCCTGCTCCTGGGCCATGCCAACTAAGCGTCGTTTTGGAGGAACCCCCTGACTCTTGGCTAGAGGTGTCTGATGTCACTTGGGACGAAGTGGGTGACTGAGTCAACCATTCCAGAACCGCTGGGTTGCTGGTCAAGACACGACCGCTAGATTACATCGGGAGCTCAGGCTTCTTGCTGTGACCCCTGCTGCCACGCCCCCTTACTCTGCTGCGACCTCTGCCTGTGCCAGAAACCTGGCACTTCTCTGTTTGACATACTGTTAGATCCAATATATAAATAAAAAGTGAATTAAAACACCCCATAAAAGGCTTTACAACAGATAACTGCACCGCTGAGTGGCAAATCTTTTTTTTCTTTTTGCGCTAATACACGTCACAAAAGGCTTTACAAGAAATAACTGCACCGCAGAGCAGCAAATGTATTTTTTCTTTTTCCGCTAAAACTCCCCACAAAAGCCCTTACTACAGATTACTGCACTGCAGAGCAGCAAATGTATTTTTTTCTTTTTGTGCTAATACATGTCACAAAAGGCTTAGCAAGAAATAACTGCACCGCAGAGCGGCAAATGTATTTATATTTTTTTCACTAAAACACCCCACAAAAGCCTTTATTACAGATTACTGCACTGCAGAGCGGCAAATGTATTTTTTTTCTTTTTGTGCTAATACACGTCACAAAAGGCTTAACAAGAAACAACTGCACCCCAAAGCGGCAAATGTATTTTTTCTTTTTACGCTAATACACGTCACAAAAGGCTTTACAACAAATAAGTGCACCGCAGAGCGGCAAATTTCTTTTTTCTTTTTCTGCTAAAACACCCCACAAAAGCCTTTACTACAGATTACTGTGCTAATATACGTCACAAAAGGCTTAACAAGAACTAAGTGCACCGCAGAGCGTCAAATGTTATATATTTTTCCGCTAAATCACCCCACAAAAGCCTTTACTACAGATAAGTGCACCGCGCAAGTGCAAATACGACATAGAAATATTGCCTTGTAATAAACCCAGGAAAAATGTGATTCGTTACTAGTGTTGGGCGCGAATATTTGAATACCAAATATTAATCGCAAATATCGGCACTTCGAGAATTTGCAAAGATTTAGAATATAGTGATATATATTCATGTTTTCGAATATTCTAGATTTTTTTTTCATCTGAACCCATGATCCCTCCCTGCTTCTTGCTTGTGGGCAAATGAGAAAGCTGCAATGTATTTGTCAGAGTTTAGCAACATCCCTAGTAACCTATAGAAAAGTTTTTCTACAGTTGTTTAAAGTTCTGAGAGAGACAGCAGTGCCATTGCTGTGCTCTGTGCTATCCACATTACATTAGACAGATAGTTAGAAAGCGTATATATATATATATATATATACATATATATATATATATAATACAGATAGTTAGTGGGAGATAGTCAGTGTAGGTTATATCCTGATACAGTGGAGCTGTTGCAGTGCAGGGTGTTAGGTAGTGTGAAAGGTTCTGCTGTCCATACATACATGCTACAGGCATAGTGCTGTGATGTCACAAGTTCACAACAATACTGAGTGCACCAATCAGTAATATGTAGTCAAACCTGCTAAAATGTGAAGTTTCACGTATTGCGCCAAAATATGTGCATCATTAATTGCCGATTAGCGAAATCGCGAATATATTGGAGCACTCTAACTGCATATAAAGCCATTTTTAATGTTCTGCTGTGCCAACCATTTTCTCCAGTCTCAGGAAACTTCTAGCAGCTTGGAAAATGTAGGAAAAGTGACCCACGCCTGTTTTGCGCGCGCTTTACGTGAATATCTAGAAAATATTAGCGAATTCTCGAATTCGCAAATATATGACAAATATTCTACAAATTATTAGCGAATTATTGCAAATTCTAATATTCCCCCTGACGCTCATTACTATTCGTTGCTACGAAGTGCGAGGAAATTCGCATTCGGTGCGAATCAAATTTTTCCTGAAATTCGGATCGAATTCCACTTCGTCAGCTTCGATTCGCTCATCTCTACTTATTATGAGCCAAAAACTAGGTGCGGGTCAAAAACACAGAACAGGTGTTGATCTTTCCATTATACCTGCTTTCTGAAGGCTTTTACCACTGGTTTGCGCTCACAATCACTGATCGGAAATCACTGACTAAATCACTGATGTGTGAACAAAAACAGCAAAGTTTGTGTAGGTTGAGGTGACAGTCCAGGTACAGTGCCTGCAAGTGGCTAAATGCCATGTGTAATACCCCAGAGGGGTATTACTATTCCTATACCCTGCTACTGTCTTTGATAACCTGCCAATAATTGAATCTGTGTATTTATTCCAGGTCCTCCTACATTGTGCATTCCTAATCATTGCTATGCAACTGTTATTCGTTGTATTTCATGTAATGTGCCTGGTTGTCCGGCAGAGGGCAGTGTGTATCTGGCAGAGTGAGGGAGATATCTTTAGATAGAATGGAACTTATCCTTCCATTGAGCCCCTTTTGGGCAGAAGTGGGCTAGCCCTGCTTCCTACCAAGGGAGGGGCTTCAGGAAGTGTTTTAGTCAGTCAGTCTTAGTGGATTCCAGTGTTGGAAGCAGATGTGCCAAGATGTAGCAGCGAAGGGAAGGCCGTCCTCCTGCTGTAGGAGACTCTTCAGAGGGAAGCAGCTCACAGAGCACCATTGACTCCTTACAGATTTACAGATAGAGTTTCACAAGGAGGTCAACAGCCAAAGGTACCCAGCTCTAAAGGAACCAGAATCACAGCAGAGTCCACCTACCAGACTAAAGCAGAGTTTAGCACAGCAGAAAAGAAGAAAGTAGAATATTCAAGTTTGTCTGCTGGAACCAAGAGAAAGATCACTTCTTGTACAGATGCAAGTTGATTCAAGTAAGCTGTTGAACTTTATAAAGTCTGGACTCAACTTATTCTCCACCTTCACCATTACTCTCCCCTGACACATACAGAAAACTATTGAGGCCGCACCACACCACTCGGCATCCTTTAAACCTGGGACACGATTGGCCCCATGTGTTCCACACTCCCCAAATAGGCTTCAGTGTATAGCAAGCACCCGTTTGGCCCTGTAACATATAACCTATAAGAGATACTAATAAAGAACATTAATGTACTTCTGACTTGCCTCTTTTGTCGCCGCTTATCCTATTCTTCTTATTAGTGTTATCATAGGAATACTAGACCCTAATATAAGAAATCAATTTGTGGGGAAAAATTATTTTAATTGGACAATATAAAGCTTAGTATTTCCAGGAATGGGGCAGAAAGTATTATTTTGGAGACACAAGTAAAAGGTACTTTTTGCATGGAGCCTATACCACTTTCAAATCAAAAATTCTATATAGCTACTGAGTTATTCAATAAAATATATCAGTACAGCGCCACCTGCTGTGTGTTCTCTCTCTTATTTCTCTGTCCACCTAAGTAACAATGCTGAGGTGGTTGTCCATGCTCAGTACCATCCTTCATCTGGTACCAGCTGGATCTACTGTTAGAACTGCAGCAGAAATGAAACACCCTCAAAGAAGAACACGTCTCCTGAGCAAGGACATGATCTATGATAGGGAGAGAACTGCAGTAGAAAGGACATACTCCCTGAGAAAGGACACACACCCTGAGCTGTGATAGGGCAAGAACAGCAGCATAAAGGACACTTTCCCTGGGAAAGGACACACCAATTGAGCTGCCAGCCTGATATAAATCTAGCAGAACAAGTGGAGGAATGAATGGGGAATTCTCTGGATCCATGAGAGGTAGAAGCGTGGTTCCAGCTTTGTTATAACAAGATTGTCATGTACTATAGGAAGTCTGATTTTTATGTTTTACACTAATCATGGAATAATACCTTTAAGGGGAACTAAGGGTAAAAGTCGGATAATTTCTCTTTAAAGCGATTGACCCTACTTATACTTAATCTGCATCAATCCTGCACATTACCCACAAAGTGATGTTGGCCTTTGTCCTACATTATGGAGAGGCCGCCATCCCACCTTTTATCAGTAGACCTGGAGAATCTCATAGATAAGGACTTGTGCTGAAACCACAGAAAGGGTAGCTGCAAAGTTTCCATCATCTAATCCTTACTAGGGCCACTCCGTCATCTAAAGGCACAGTAACCTGATAAAAATGCAGTGAGTTATTTTACCTCTCCGCCCTTACTGATCCAGCCATAATAAATGTCCAGGGTGTAACTGGCAGACTATATATAGGAGACATGCATCAGATACGTGCACACCATTGAGCTATGCACAAGCCCCCTGCGCCTCCCCCGCTAGGCTGTATCTCCACTGTAATTTTTAGGGTTGTATTTAATCGAATATGTTATCCACAAATCCATGTTTGCAGAAACTCAGACGTAATATGTGAGATTTCAAAATGATCTCAGTAAAAAATACACCATAAAAGCTACATCATAAGAGATTACAACGCAGAAGATTTAATCACAGATCTGAAAGCCGACATCTGCTGCCAAATACATCCAATGATAATGCGGACGTGCGCTGACACTCACTGTCGGGACCTTTCTGCTTCTGACACTGGAATCAAATCATATTCGGAGGAAAACTATTAATTTGTTTTTTTTTTATCCTTTCTGCCTAAACTCTCAGCAGTAGATTAATTACATTTCATTGTAACATATTTCCGATTTTAAAGAATTAAATTAAAAAAAATATTGCAATATTAAGTACTATTGGCAGTATAGTAGTAGTAACGGTAGTTGCAGTAGTAGTAGCAGTAGTAGTCTCATAGATTGTAAGCTCTTGCGAGCAGGGCCCTCATTGCTCTTGTTCTAATTATTGACTTGTCTGTTGCTGTGTTATCTATGACTGTCTGTGCATGATCCCCCTGATTGTAACGCACTGCGGAATATGTTGGCGCTATGTAAATAAAGATTGTTGTTATTATAGTGGCAGTAGCAGTAATGGTAGTAGTAGTAATAGTAGTAGTAGTAATAATAGTAGCAGTAGTAGTGGTAGTGATACTAGTGCAAGTAGTAGTAATAGTAGTAGAAGTATTAGTAATAGTAGTAACAGTAGTAGTGGTAATAGTAGTAGAAGTATTATTAATAGTAGTGGTAATAGTAGTAGTACTAATAGCAGTATAAGTATAAGTAATAGCAGCAGTAGTAGTAATAGTAGTAGTGGTAGTAATAATAGCAGTCATAGTTGCAGTATTATTTTCAATAATAATATTACTATTAGTTGTAGTCTTAATTGTAGTACTGTATGATTAGTATTCATATTATTTGTATTATTATTAGTAGTACAAATTGTAGTAGTTGTAATAATCCTATTATAAGTACAATAATAATATTTTTATTTATTATTATTATTATTAGTAGTAGTCTAAGTAGCAATAGTAGTAGTAGTATGGTATTATTATTATTAATTGTAGTAGTAGTAGTAGTAGCAGTAGTAATAGTAGTAGTAGTATGGTATTATTATTATTAATATTAGTAGTAGTAGTAGTAGAAGTAGTAATAGTAGTATGGTATTATTATTATTATTAGTAGTATTAGAAGTAGTAATAGTAGTAGTAGTAGTAAAATCACCGACAATTGATAGTTGGTGTCTGCGTATAATTACATATATATCTATCCTCGCTCCTAGTGATAAATGCTAAAAATCCCTTTAAAGTGTAAATCCTTCCCCCTCACGATTCGACCATGGAACAAATGCAGTGTGGCTATAAAAAGAAATGATGTCGAAAAAATGGGGGAAAGGAGTATATTGTGGGTGACCCAATTATATCCACGTCTAATGCTCTAGAAACCAGCAAATGCCTATCACAGAGTCAGCACAGAAGTCCACCGTATGTACGGCCTTGACCCCAATGGGTCAGCTGCTAACTACACCGGGGCTGTCACAGGAGAAACTGGTCTGGTTACTTCCCTGCAGTAAAGTCTAGATTCCTGTATAAACCCTACACGAAACTGGTTAGTTGGAACAGTGGGTTTACAATCGCTAATCTGTAACAATTAGTAATAGTAGTATAAGAAGCATTATTAGTAGTAGTAGTAGTAGTAGTAGAAGTAGAAGTAGTAGCAATACTAGTAATAGAAATAGTAGTAGTAGTACTATTATCAGTAGTAGTATTAGCATTCATAGTAGTAGAAATATTAGTATATCGTAACTATGATTAATATTATTATTATTAGAGATGAGTGAAGTTATGAAAAATGGAAAAGTGGAAAAAGACCTGCCGAAGTTCCTGCGCGGAGCGTGACAGCATCACCACATGCTCCCAGCGTAGTGCAATTGGATGAGGTGAGATTTTTTTCCCATTCTTTCTAAGACAACTCTAGCCGCCATTTTAGGAAAAATGATTTGTTACCCTGAAAGTGCAAGCAAATTTGGCTTCATAATCGCATTTTTCATGATTGGATTCGGCTTCAGTTGTTCCAATTCGCTCAGCACTAATTATTATTATTAATATGATTATTACTAGTGTTGAGCAAATCAAAGCTAAACGAATCAACTTCGATCCGAATTTCAAGAAAAATTTGATTCGCCGCTGATGCCGAATTTCCTAGCGTATCATGGTAACGAATAATTTTTTTCTGAAATGGCAGTAAAAATGACAAAAAATACATACTCACTTCATCCATTTGCACGTGAAGAGGTCGTCGCAGCCATCTTGATCGCAGAAATCTCACACGGGGCGGCGTATGATGTCACCACGTCAGCGCTAGGCCGTGATGATGGCCACGCCCAGCCAGCGTGGTGTCGTCATGACCCTTGAAAGGCCTAAATTGAAGCCTCAGAAGCAGCGATCAGCAATGACTGGCGGGCAGGCGATCACCGTTCTCCGTCATTGTGCCCGCTACATACAAAGGAATGCGCTTCGTAATGAAGTCATTAGCTACGAATCAAATTTCTTAGTGAAATTCTGCAAAACAGCAGAATCAAATTTTTTATAACGTTACTCATTTGTAAGTATTAGTATTACTGTTGGTATTTTTAGTAACAGTAGCAATAATAGTCATCGTCGTAGTACTAGTATTAGTATTATTAGGTTTATTATTATGGGTATTATATTATTAGTAATACTAGTTGTATTTCTATTAGTATTATACGTATTATTACTATTATTATACAGGGTGAGGCAAAAATCTGGAATTGGTGTAATACATAGAAAATCTACTCCCAATGTGCAACAATATTGTGTGATACAGAATTTTTCCACCATATTGAATTCAGCCCCAATGTTTTCTTCGGGAAGGGGATTATGTGATATAACAATCTTGGCTAGAATTTTCTTAGAAACCTGCTCAGTTTTGACCCATCTTTACCTGTTTAGGAGTTAAGCGAAGCTCAAATCCTCCTAAACGTGAAATGACGCGTTTGATGTGGCCACCACTCTGCCGGATGCACATGGTTAAACGTTTCATCCATGTCTTCGTAGAACATTCTGAAGAACCGCAGGTGATACTTCTTCACAGCACTGTAGGATTCATCACAAAGACCATCGGAGGGGAGGAAACTGGAACATCTGCACTAAAGTGGTGGGGATTGATGAGGTGAATATTGACTGTTTTCTTAGTTTTTTAATTTTTTCAGCATTTTTTTTTTTTTTCATTTCAAATCATCTGAAAGCCCCTTTACCAACAAATATCCAAAGAGTTAAACAACAACTTTGGCCCTGCTGCATCTACAATGCAGACGTAAAACCTCCCAGAATCAATACCCAGGATCACAACCCTTCAGATATTTGACGTGCTCATATTTATGGGCACTGCTCATTAGCTTTTTATGCCCATCAGGGAACCAGCTGCCTAAAATCTAAATATACAGTCAGATAAGAGATTGGAATCAGTCCCCGGGTCGTATATCATCGCTGCATTATGGAACCTACAAACCAGAGCTTATCTTCATTTTCAGAAGTATCAGATGTCATAGAGAGAGTATTGTATGGCATCTAGTTAATAAAACATAGCAGAAACAAATCACAGCGAGCAGGAATACAAAACGCGTATGCGTATGCAGATTTCCAGATCTGATGCCGTTTCATCAGACACCCCTAAAATATTTATTCCCTTTCAGCAAATGCTTAACTTTACATTAAAAAAAAAATCTACGGCAAGAGAAATCTACAGAGAACGACAAAAAACTAATAAGGCTTCTCGGCTGGCAGCGAGAAGGAAAATATTGGTATCGAGGAAGAAGGAAAATGAAAGATCTGAATTTCAGGACAGCATCTGGTGGTAATTAAAATAGTTTCTAATACCGAATGCAGATGCTGCCGTCTGTGAGCCCTTAAAGGAACATACTGTATATTGTTTGGTTTGTGTTTTGCTTTTGTTTTTTGGGTTGCAAATCTTCAAGGAGATGATGCGTGCCTTCCACCACTAAGATTGGGTTTTGGGATTAAATCGATCTGGGGACCACCTCAATGGAAATATTTCTGCAGCTCGCCACCAGGGATTTTACAAGGTGGAGGATTTTGGCTTGGCCAAGTTTGATTTAACACCTGATTCCATTAGCAATGGCCTGATTTGTGGTGGCTTCGATGCTACGCTGGGTCCCCCTGACACTGTCGAGGTGTCATCAGGTGTTGCTGCTCTCCGGGATGGATGGTAAGACATGGTACATCCCAATAGGAAATAAGTCCAGAGAGTCAGGGTCTGCCGTAAACTAGTGTTCTTTTTTACTGGAGGAACTCAAGTGCAAAACAATACAGGTGAGGCACTGCTTCCCGGGCAGAAGAAGGTTTTGATGCTGAGGAAAGGCCTGAGCTAGCTGTCCCTTTCTCTCAGAAGGCTGGCATCCTGGTCAAGGGCTGGAGGCCCACAGTCTGTGGCTCAGTAGTCTGGCTGGTGACCCATGGTCTGTGGCTAATCATCTTCATCTCAGCGTCTTCTTCTGGTCACTCATGCAGACTGGCATGAGTCTCTTCTTCTAAGCACTGATCCCTAACTGCAGAACACTAGGGGCTCTGCCTGCTCTCCTTATATACAGTTTCTGACTGAACCAAAATATTCTAGTGGGAGAAACTCAGCCCAAACAGATACAATGTTACAAGTCTCATCTCTCATAGAGTTGCATTAGAACTTCAATGTTAGTGGCAAGGACCCAGCAGTTTTTCCAGACAAAAACAAGTTTTTAGACATAATAACAGAGCTAAACCAGACATTCAACATGTCAGTCTGTCTGGTTTTGTTGGTAATCAAGTCTGGCTTTTTCCCTTCAAAACAAAGTCTTTTTTAACTCTTATGGTAACTGTGGAAAATTACTAGCTTCTAGTGATGAGCGAGCACCAAAGTGTTCGGGTGTTCGGGTACTCGGTCCGAACACATAGCGATTTTCGTGCGCTCGGCCGAGCAGCCGAGTATAATGGAAGTCAATGGGAGACAACCAGGCACCCCCTGCTCGGATGAGGGGAGGGTGCCTGGTTTATAGGAAAAGGTCTGAAAGTGATGGAAACACCTCTGAAATCCATCAGGAACAGCAGGGGGACCATGTCTGGATGCATCTTGGACTCCAATGTCGCTGCTGGGAACCATGTTGTACTTTAACAGACTGACAAAGAAACGTCCCCAAAAAAAAAAATATAAAAAATTGTTAGGAAACATTCTTTCCTGTATATTCAATTGTACATACAGTGTAAGTGCTGCCAAAAATTACAGGAAGAAGCACTCCGATACAGCCTGTATATCACCTAAAGGAGGCCCTCATACACACCCTTGAAAAATTATCCTTGATGGCCTGCTGGTGACCCTCCAAAACTTCACATGGTGCTACAATTTTTCAGGTACACTGCTACACTTCTAAAGCCTATGCACTAAGTGAAAGGGCTGCCAAATATTACAAGGAACCGGCACTCCAATACACCCTTTCTTACACATAATTATCCTTGATGGCCTGCTGGTGACCCCCTCCAAAACATTCGGAGCGAGGGCCTGCTGGTGACCCTATAAAAAATTAGGGGCAAGTGCCTGCTGCTGAGCTGACCTTCTAAAACATTATATGTGAGGGCCTGCTGTTCAGCTGACGTTCTAAAACATTATATGTGAGGGCCTTCAGGTGAGCAGATAATTCTCTGCTGGAATACTGTATATATGGTTGCGGCCTAAACGCACACACAGATGTGCCCAAAACTAGTTTAATTTGCCCAAAATATAAATAATTCTCTGCTGGAATACTGAATATAACGGATTGAACGCACACCTAGATGTGGCACAAATTAGGTTAATTTCCCCAGAAAAAAAATGTCTCTGATGGTGATGTGTATATCTCACTAAGGCACACTCTAGTGAATAAGCCCCTTTTTATAATGTCTGCTAAACACACTGCTTTCTGATGGTGTACTGTAGATTTCACTAATATCAAATCTTTCTGTCTTTTAAAAGCTTTTGGGTACTTAAAAAAGCGATTTTCCAGCCCTGCACTATCTCTGCCTTCCTGAAGACGTCTGTCCCTAATACTGCTGAATTTAACCCCTGGTAAAAAAATAAATAAAAAAAAATAGTGCTGCACTGCTGTCAAACACACACTGTAATCCTTAAGAGGACTGTTTGGTCTTTCAATAGTTTTTTGGGAGTTAAATCTGTGAATTTCCAGCAAAACGCTATCTGTCCCTGCCTACTGTCTGCTCTCCCTGACGCTGAATGATCCGAGCGCGGGACATTGGCTCCTATATGAACTGGTATCACGTGTTCCGGCCAGCGAATCAGTGTAAGGCTAATAGCTAACATGGCTATGGCATTACACTGAAGGGAATTACTTATCTGAACATTGATTGGCTGCTTAGAAGGCACCAAACATGCAGGGAGGAGACTCGAGCAATGCGGCAAGCACACGTGGTATTCGGCCGAGTACAGCCACGTGCCGAGCATAGCAATGCTCGAGCCGAACCGGTACTCAGCCGAGCATGCTCGCTCATCATTACTAGCTTCCCATTATTAGGTATAAAGTCCTAAAAGTCTATCAGTATTCATTAGCCCTTTCCACCGTGCTGTACAAATGCAGTTACACACTATTAAACTGTATAAGTCAGTGCAACTTAACCCTATGAAGCAAAATAAAGTGAGGAATTGATTACTTTGCATAGGGGAAACAGGGGCAAATGTCCACAAATGCCCAGACTTCAAAGTATCCCTGCTCCAGGGCACTACACATTGTAGAAACATAGCTGGGGGAGGAGATGCAGGGAGCCCCTGAGGAGCCAGTGCAGAGGATGATGGGAGTGGTAGTGGCCTCTGATGAGATATTGTTTCATGGTGTACTCCCTCAGGCCATTGCTTTGATTTCTGTATACCTGAAGCAGTGTTCCTCACAGACAAGCTGATTTTTGGTCCTAAGGTCCTAGGGGGCAGGAGCTGATGGAAGTGCTCCCCATCTCCTCAGCTGCCTAGCTAGCTCTCCCTTATGACAGGTAGTCAGACAAACCTACCAATATCAATTCTAACCCTAGGACCATGAGCGTAACTAAAGGCTCGTGGACCCTGGTGCAAAAGTTCAGCTTGGGCCCTCCTTCCCCAGTGCTTTGTGGCCAGTGGCAGGGAGCACATAGCCTTTGTTCTGGCCGAGGCAAAAATTGAAACGGTACCCCCCTATGCCAAATTCTTGACCAAACCCCTTCCCTCTAGCCTAGCGGAGGTGTTACTTGACCTGCATACACTTTCTATAATACCAGTGTCTTCTTATGTGGCACAAGGGTCTTCCTTCAGGCTTCTGGGCCCGGTAACCACTGCTACCTATGCACCCACTATAGCTAAACCCCTGCCTAGGACCATAAAGTTTAGAATGGAATAGACAATCATTCATTTAATTGACCTAGAGAGAAAGGCTTATCGGACCATCGAAAGGACAGCCATTTGTCCAGAATGTACAAATGGTTGGCCTAACAAATTGGTCGGCAGACTAGATGCTCCAATTGGGTTCTTAATCCATAAATTGCATCCCGCTTTCTCAATGGTGCTGGAGGTGGCCGCCTACTCTTCCTGTTCCTTGTGTTGACCCAGTCTCCGGTCAATCAGGCTTGTCACTAGGGACACTGTACAGATCCGAGTCACCTTCCACATCAATCAAATGTACTTTAAAATTGCATCGTTTGTAAGGCTGAAAAATATCCATGCATCCAGTTCTGCCCATTATCCTGCAAGGTTGATCTAGAGGAATAGATAATATTTCACCTCTGATATGGATCGTCATTTTTATCCAGTGTCCCTCGAACTGCCATAGACAGGAAGTGGACAGAACAATAGAATAAAGGAGTTAAAAAAAAATTCACATCTGTAAAAAACATTTAGAGTTATCTATCTGACGTCTTTTGCCGTTCTTCAAGAATATCGGTCCAGCTGACAAAATAGCATCTTCCCCTGGTACGTAAGCAAATTTAATAGCTTTATTTTGTACGCCGTAGACATTTCACAAAGGTCATCCTAATTGGCAATGCACATGAAAGTTCACAAGTGGAACAATTTTATGGATTATTTGAGCGGCAAGAGTTAAGAAATTCCTGAACGAAGCTTCAGCGGCGATCAACCACCTCGTGGAAAATGTGGATGGAAATTGGAGCATTGTAATGCAAAGACGAAGCTCGGAGAGAATGTCAAGTGGGCGGAACGTCAGCCGAGCGTGTTTACGCTTATATTGTTAGGGTCCTCCAAAAGGCACTTGGGGGTCACACAACCGCTCAATCTATTTATTTATTTTCTACTTTAAGTACGAATTTAATCCGCACCATTTTTGATCGTAAATTGACGTATTTGTGCATCGGCAATTATTTATGGGAATGTAAATGTGAGATTGTATTGACATTTAACGGTATTTCGCTGCTTTGTATAATAAATAGTTTTTACTTGAACAAATACTTTTTGTAAGTCATGTTTCTTTTTTAATAAAATGTGACCACAAATCCCTTAAAAAGCGCCCGTCCCCTCTCCTGACAGTCCTGTTTTAGTAACTACTTGCATCCCCCATTTAATAACAGTTCTGGAGCATCTATTTTTATGACTATGGCCTCATGCACACAGCCGTTGTTGTGGTCCACATCCGAACCGCACTTTTTGTGGCTCGGGTGCGAACCCATTCACTTCAATGGGGCCGCAAAAGATGCGGACAGCACTCCGTGTGCTTTCTGCATCCGTTGCTCCGTTCCGTGGCCCCGCAAAAATAATATAGCATGTCCTATTCTTGTCCGTTTTGCGGACAAGAATAGGCATTTCTACAATGGACCGCCCATTCCGCAAATTGCGGAAGGCACACGTTTTTTGCGGATCCCCTGTTTGCAGACAAAAAAACGGAACGGTCATGTGCATGAGGCCTATATTGTGTCATTCATCTGTTATTCCTTTTAGAAGTTATGTAGAAATTGCCAGCAGCCTGCAGTGAAGGTCCAGGTCAATGTAACCGGTTGGGGGGGGGGGGGTCCCTGCACAGTCTGATACTATCCAATCAGTCCTGCAAGTGTCAGACTGTGCATGGGCATACCCCCAACTGGTAACACTAAGCTGGACCTTTGATGCAAACTGCTAGCAATTCATTCATAAGGGTGGATTCACTCTAGCGTTAGGGATTCCGTTATGGCTTTCCGTTATAACAACGTTATAACGGAATGCCCGACAGAATGCAAAACGGAAGCCTTTAAAAGGCATTCCGTTTGCTTTCCATTCTAATAGAAGTCTATAGGAAAGCATAACGGATCCGTCTGGGTCCGTTATGCAAGACGGAAAACCAAGTTCTTTGTTTTCCGTCTTGCATAACGGGAGCCAGACGGATCCGTTTTGATTCCCATAGACTTCTATTAGGACGGAAAGCAAACGGAATGCCTTTTAAACGCTTCTGTTTTGCATTCCCTCAAAATGCAAGTCTATGGGCAGAAGAACAGATCCGTCCTCCCGTCTTATGGATTCAGTTATTTTCCTTTATAAGCATGTTATAACGGGAAAGTGATAACGGAATCCCTAACGCTAGTGTGAACCCACCCTAACTTGTAGCAGGAAAAACAGAGGAATGGCGCAACATTGAGTCATAAAAATAGATGCTGTATAATTGTTTTTACATGGGGGGTGCAAGTAGTTACTAAAACATACATGTCAGGACAGGTGAGAGGTCCTCTTTAAAGGGGTTGTCTGGACTTTTTACTATTGATGACCTATTCTCAGGATAGGTCAATATCAGTTCGGCGGAGGTCAGACACCTGGCACCCCTGCCGATCAGCCGAACCGGGAGACGGTGCGCGCAGTGCGCGCAGTGCGCACGTGCCGTCTCCCTTCTCTCTTCCTGCTCACCGTTGCTTCTGTCCTATAGACATACAGCAGCGGACAGGAAGACAAAAGGCAGGCGGTACAGCTGGTCAGCGGGGGGATGCTGGGTGTCGGACCGCCGCAGATCTGATATTGATGACCTATCCTGAGGATAGGTCATCAATATTAAAAAGCCCGGAGAACCCCTTTAATTCTTCTAGAAAAAGACATGCCCAGCATAGGATAATTTCTGTCAACTACCATAGGGTGCACCTCACCTGGCATGTGACCACTGCATGACAATTAGAAGCAACCCATAAAATCAGTGATCCCGCGCCATACTGCTGGCATCATGCCTCCCATCGCCAAGGCTGAAATGCAGCTGCTTGCCAAATCTCTGCTTACGCCACAAGGATATATTGAAGAGTGTGTAGCGGAAGTAATTTCATCTACACATAGCGAGATTCGACTGAATATGTAGATTGTCCAATGCATAATATTTGCAGCAATGAGCAATCAAATCAGCAGGTCCTGAAATCTCCCCCGTGGTATCTAGCGAGGCAGAAAGCTTCATCAATTTCTTCATTATTAGGATTCCGCTTTAAACTTTTTTTCCCATCTCCTACCAAATTTGGACTTAATACAAGTCATGCGTAGAGCTGTGTGGATTAATTAAGATTATCATTAGCTGTTTGACATGATCAGTGGATGGATTCGCTTCTTTGCACTGCTAAAGTAACACAGCGCAATATGTGCTTGGAATGTAGATGTGGGATAAGGAGGTGCAGATACCATCGCCGCTCTGCATGGGAAAGCTGATGATATATACTAGCCGCTCAATGCCCATTACTAATACATTTTTAGGAAATTTTGAGTTAGGCCTCATTCACACGTCTGTGACAAGATGGTCAGCGGTTTCTCCATGAAGATGGCCGTGAAGGATCCATGTTTGGTTTGTGAGTCAATTGTTTTTGCAATCTTTCATATTCCTGAAAATTATTTCCATTTCCTAGCAACAATCCGTGAAAAAAAAAAAACACGGACCAAACATAGGATGGCATTCGTGTGGTCACCGTGGTTTTCGCGGACACATAGACATCAATGTGCGCGTGAGATCCGTAATCACGGACAAAATGGGACGTGCCTCGGTGGTGTCATTAGAATCTGGGGTAAATCACTGATGTGTGACCACTCGTGTTGAGTCAATCGAAGCCAAACGAATTGACTTTGATCCGAATTTCTGGAAAAAAATTATATTCGCTGCAAAGACGTTTTGTGGTGGTTCCGAATCCAAACGTCAGCAAAAAAAAAACAAAAAAACATACTCACTTCATCCATTTGCTCACCGAGAGGCCGTCGCGGCCATCCTTAGTGACGAAACCAGTGATGACGTCACCGCTCCTGGCCAGCGTGATGACATGATAAAGTCACCACGCGCAGTTTGTTCAATCAAGATGGCCGAGACGGCCCTTCCACGAGTAAATAGATGAGTATGTATTTTTTTTAATCCCAATTAATCCCTGAGAGGCCTCCATTTTAACATCAGCTGCTGCTGATCAGCGACGAATGCAACATCTGAGGGTTTCAACGACGGGGATCAGCGCGATCACCGTTTCCTGTCATCGTACCTGCTACATACAATGGAATGCGATTCGTGATGAAGTAATACACGCCAAATCAAATTTCTTTCTGAAATTCGGCAAAGCAGTCAAATCTAATTTTTCATAACTTTGCTCATCAGTAGTGAATACACACATTAAAGTCAACGGATATGTGAGGGATCCGTGGAGATCGAGGACAGATAGAAATCCTGATGCATCTGTAATCTGAAGAGGGCAGTGGCTACAAAGAGTGTGTCTTGCTCTGGAGGACCCAGCATGTCCATGTATTGAACAGACAGCCCACCTCTTTCATTAAGCACTGTGTAATACTCAGTTTCCCCTGCGGTGGCAGTGCAGGGAAATTGAAGACTTACTGCCAGGTTCCCTCACAGATCACAGCTGATCACTAGAGGTTCCAGCTGGGGGGATTCCCTGTGATGAGTTTATCAGAAAGGAACTCTTTTAGCAAAAGGGGAAACCACAGCAAACTTCTTGGACCTGACAACTTTAAGAGAAAAGAGCACTTGTCAGCAGGATAAACCCCCATTAAATCAGGCCTACTACCTGGTAGGATTGATCCTGCAGATTAAAATGATTTCTGTCCAGCACAGAAGATGAAATCTCAATTTTTTATTATAGAAATTAGTAAAATTCCATCTTCGCAATTTCAGAGCAAGTTATGGCCAACGGCCTCTTCTGAGTGAGCCATTAGTCGCCATTGAGATGAATGGGCCAGCAAAAAACGTGGATCGGATGCGGACCGAAACTACGGCTGTATGCTTGGATTATGAAAACATTGAGAGATCTGTATCTTCTACGAGCTAGCCTTCGTAAAATCCAGCTCCTACTTCCACCAGACGGCAGGCTGCTCTGTACACGTCAAGATATTTTACACGTACCATCATACTTAATGTGGACAGCTGCTGCAGCCGTCACGTAGAGCGAATCCTGGGATCGACTGCTTAAAAACTCCAGGCTTAATTAGACCTCTTGTACCCAAGTGTAACCAGCCTCTCACACACTCACCTACCTGCTGGGATCCTGCCGTGGAGAAAATCTCTTCTCTCTGCTCATTTGATTTCAATACCCCCGATGAGTGAAAAATCTCCTGACGGCAGCTAGAAGATGATGTACGCGGCGGCTGTGTAAATAATATTTTGCTCTCGGAGCTGAGAAACAAGCTTGTGATTCTGTGTTCTACAGACGCAACAGGCGGGGTGTAACCCTCTGGAGTCTGATACACAATTGAAGAGGGTCCTCCTAGGTCGCAGCTCATGTTAAACCTTTGCTATTGGATGTTTTGGGGATTTGTAAAGGTAAAATTTGCTGAAGTCCCTTTAAATGGTTTTATTTTAAAGATGTGTTCTGGGAGTTCAGTATTGATGTCCTTTCCTCTGGATGGGTCATCAATATCTCATCAGTGGAGGTCCTACTGTCGGCACCGTCTGTTTGAAGAGACCACGGCGCTCCAATGTTCCCTCTAAGCTGTGTGCTCTGGAAAGGAGAGGGTTAAAACAACATACTAACGAGGATTAACGAGCCCAATAACAGATTTACCTGCTGCCTAGTTTCGATTTTTTTTTTTTACTCGATTCCAGAGAACATAGCTTTGAGGGAACAGTGGTGAGTGCTGCTGTTTCCACCTAGGCCGTGTGACGTCACGTTCATCGATATGACCTAGGTGAAGCTCAGTCCTATTCAAGTGAATAGGCCTGGGCTGCAATACTAAACACAGCCACTATGCAGTGTATGGAGCAGTACTTAGTAAGCTATAGGGAGGCCGCAGCCTCTTCAAACAGCTGATCAGTAAGGATGTTAGGAGTCAGAACTCCACCGATCAGATACTGCAGGAGGTGGTGATGGAAGAGGTGGTCACTAGTGATGAACGACAGGGGCAATATTCGAATTTGCGATATTTCGCAAATATTTGGTCTAATATTCGTCATAAATTATTATTTTCTGGATTGCAGAGATCGCCAATGTAATATGCGCGTATTGCGCGCATTGCAGACGTGGGTCACTTTAGCTACATTTTTCAATCTGCTAGAAGTCTCATGAGACTGGAGAAAATGGTAGGCACGGCAGAACATTACAATAGCTTTATAAGCAGTTAGAGTGCTCCAATATATTCGCGATTGCGCATATCGGCAATTAATGATGCGCATATTTTGGCTCAATACATGCAACATTTTAGCAGGTCTGACTACACATTACTGATTGGTGCACTATGTAATGTTGTGAACTTGTGACATCAAAGTAGTGTTGAGCACGAATATTCGAATAGCAAATATCGCCACTTCGAGAATTCGCAAATATTTAGAATATAGTGCTATGTATTCGTTATATTGAATATTCAGCTTTTTTTTTCCATCTGAACACATGATTCCTCTCTGCTTCTTGCTTGCGGGCCAATGAGAAGGAAGCAATGTCAAGTTCACAACAATACTTAGTGCACCAATCAGTAATCTGTAGTCAGACCTGCTAAAATGTGAAGTTGCACGTAGTGCGAAAACATATTCTAATCACTGCCGATTAGCGCAATCGCGAATATATTGGAGCACTAGACTCTATCTGCATATAAAGCTATTGTAATGTTCTGCCGTGCCGACCATTTTCTCCAGTCTCAGGAGAAACTCATGAAACTTCTAGCAGCTTGAAAAATGTAGCCAAAGGGACCCACGCCTGTATTTCGCATAACAAATTCGCATTACGCGATTTTTACATTACCAATTTTTCGCATTCAATAAAATAATCTTGAATTCTCGAATATATGACTAATAGTCTACAAAATATTCTTGAAATATCGTGAATTCGAATATAGCCCCTGCCGCTCATCACTACATCACAGCACTATGTATGCAGCATGTATGTATGGACAGCAGAACCTATCACACTGCCTAACACCCTGCACTGCAACAGCTCCACTATATCAGGATATAACCTACACTGACTATCTCCCACTAACTATCTGTAATATATATATATAAGCTAACTATCTTATGTATTGACACAGGAAAGCAGGGAGCACAGCAATGACACTGCTGTCTTTCTCAGATCTGCAAACAAGGGCTGCTGGGGAGGTTCTTATATAGTAAGGGGTAGGCAACTTTCCTATTGGTTGCTAGGGATGTTGCTAAGCTCAGACAAAGACATTGTAGCCTTCTCATTGGCCCACAAGCAAGAAGGGAGGTTACTGATGAAAAAAAAAATCTAGAATATTCGCGAATACGAATATATAGCACTATATTCTAAATATTCGCAAATTCTCTAATATTCGCGCCCAACACTAGTGGTCACTAAAAGAGCTCAAGAGGGGCCTGGATGTAAGGGCCTGGAGGGTAATAATACTACAGGTTATAGTTACTTGAGATGGGTCGTTGGTCCAGGGAGTTATTCTGATTGCCTGATTGGAGTCGGGAAGGAATTTTTTTCCCCCTAAAATGAGGAAAATTATCTTCTACCTCACAGTTTTTTTTTCCCCTTCCTCTGGATTTACTTGCAGGATAACAGGCCGAACTGGATGGATAACAGGCCGAACTGGAAAAAGATGTCTTTTTCCAGCCTTACAAATATGGACGACCAAAGAAAGCTTCTGGTCATAGATCCAAAGTCACTTTGCTCAAAACTTCGATTCAATGCTGTACGGAGACCCGTCTCCATATGGTATTAAAATGTATAGGCTCTGACACGACTAAATGAGTTATAATCGAAGTCTCGCGAGACTTCGGTGAATAACTTCGGCATTTGATTATTAAACTGGAAAACCAGTTTAGAACAAGTATCCAAAGCCGACTTCAGAACCAAGTTTTAAAATAGTTGTCAAGTTTAAAAATTAAATCTTAAAGTTATTCACCGAAGTTCCATGAGACTTCAGGAATAACAAATTTCCCTCACCGGAGACCATACATTTTAATGCTGTACAGAGACCAATCTCCGTAAAGCATTAAAACAAAGTTTTCAGCAAAGCGACTTTGGATCTAGGATCCAAAGGTCGCTCTTCTCAGCCCTACTTACAAACTATGTCACTATGGAATAATCAGAAAACACCCATAAAACCCATTTAAAATGAAAATATATTACCAGTTAAAGGGAGGAATTGAGTACATTTCCCCCTAACAAACCACTCTAGATAGATAGGCGGCAGAATATCAAGTTTGAAATTACCAATAAAGCCGTTTATAGTGATGGTATAGTCGAGAAAATGAAGTTTAATTCCTCTCAGCCACTGGGCATTGCTTAAACCGGGAAGTGCCCTGAGGTTTACCACTATTCATTCTCTAACTCCTTCCCTAATTCTGGTAACGATTGTGACCTCACAGTCTCCAATTTGGGTCAATAAAATGCATTTAAGCAGTGTTTGAGGGGGTATTCCAAGATACTGTTAATGATGACCTAAGATCAGGATAGGTCATCAATATTAGATCGGTTGGGTCCCAGCTGTTTGAGGATGCTGCAAAGATGAGATGAGCACCACGGCCTCCTTGCAGCCTGCCAAGGTATTGCAGCTCAGCCCCATTCACGTGAAAGGGACTTAGCTGCTCCTAGGCCATGTGACAGATGAATGTGACATTACTGGCCTAGGAAGAAGCAGTAGTGCTCACCAACCTCTCCAAGCAGCTAATCTTTGGAGGTGCCAGGATTTGGGCCCTTGTCGTTCTGAATTTGATGACCTATGCTAAGGATAGGCCTCTTTAACACAAGCCAAAGTGCAGTGCCATCTCCATCATACAAAGAATACGAGCAATGGACTCCATTTATCTATTTTGGCCTCCAACGGGGTGTCCATCATTTCAACAACAGCAAAGTCCGATGAAATTTTCAAAGTATAGTTTGAACACAGCCTTAACACAAATGTGTCCACAGCCTAAGTGATGAAAGAGCTATAGGCTCCCACTGGCCATGGGCTATCAGCCACAACCTTAACTGCTCGAAAGGTCTGTTCACCTTGATTGTCTTCATTACAGATCCAGCATCAGTTAGTCCCACATAATTGAAGAATAGATATTATTAAAATTAGAGTTTCGTTTTGGGTAAAATGCTCTTTGACGGCTGTATGGAAGAGCTGAACCCCACTTTGGTATTCTACACCATTTCTACGTCTCATCCAGGGGTGAACTACCAATGAGGCCAAGTGAGGCGATAACCTAAGGAATCTCCAGATAGGGGCAAGAGGGGGGGGGGGCAGCGGAAGGGCCATGGGAAATGAGTGCTTTCATTGTGGCAAAGGGATTAGGTTAAGAAGTTGGCATTGAGGAGGAGGGCTGTTTTAGTTTTCGGCTCAGGCAGTAGAAAGGCTAGGTGCTCCCCTGGTCTCATCGTGCCATACTTCACATATGTCAGCAATGTCTCCATCTCACTATAGGACTGGATATTTAATTCATAAGGAGGTTTATTTGCTAACAAAAAAATGAAAAAATGGGCATATTTGAAAAAGAGACAAGGTTGCTGGCTTGGTCCACTGTGTATAAAGTGAGCTTTCCATTTCAGACACATGAAGACCTTGGCAAGGAGACAAATCTGTTCTGGCAGGCCAAATGTCTTTTTGATGGAATAAATAAAATACTTAGTTATTCTCCTGCCACTTCTTCTTGTTGAAGACATATTGCTTGTGCCCTCCTCGTGCCCTTTTCGCTCCCTTTTTTGGATTTCTAACCAACCTTTATCCCTTTACGCGACTCTTAAGCCATTGCAAAGTTTCAGAGCGCTTGATAGAGTCGTCAAAAAAACTGAGCTGGTGAAAATAGAATGCGTTTCACAAAGTGGTAATTGGCTTCACTCGCTGCGTTGCTTGTGGCTAAAGATACAATGTACAGTTAAACCCAGAAGGTTACATACACTATATAAGAAGACACATATGCATGTTTTTCTCAATAGTCTGACATGAAATCAGAATAAACCTTATCCTGTTTTTGGTCAATTAGGATTACCATAATTATTATTATTTGCCAAATGCCAGAATAATAAGAGAGAGAAAGAGAGAGAGAGAGAGAATGTTTGCCTTAAAACATTCTCTCTTTCATTATTCTGGCATTTGGCAAATAATAATAATTATGGTAATCCTAATTGACCAAAAACAGGATAAGTTTATTCTGATTTCATGTCAGATATTGAGAAAAACATGCAAATGTGTCTTTTTATATAGTGTATGTAAACTTCTGGTTTCAACTGTAAATACTGGTGGAACTGAAGTGTGATAGCCTTATCTCAGCCTGGTATACAAAAAGGATATTGATCAATAGTCATAACAATCCTATGAGAAGCCATTAGAGAAGGTGCACATATTACATCTTTAAATAGCACCTATTAGCAGGACCAACCCCATTGGACACGGAATATTATCTGGCAGAGTTGATCCTGCTGGCCAAAATGATACCGGGCTTATGAAAATCCATTGCGACGTTCCCAAGAAAATAAGACTTTTCTTCTTTATTCAGATGAGGGCTTCAGTTTACCAAGGGGCTTGGCCAGCAGTGACAACCTGAGATGCTGAGGTGCACCAATGTGCTAGGCCCCACCCTTTAGTGCACAGAAAGCCTTATTTGTAAAAAGGGTAAAAAAAAATTTTTCTTGGGAATCAAGGCCGTTATCATTTTGGTCAGCAGAATCACCCCTAAAAGATAGTGTGACAGGTTTAATAGGGTTGATCCTGTTGATATCTGCACTTAAGAGAGCTGTTACTTACCAGTCAAATCTTGTTTAGAAAAAAAATTATTCCAAAAAGATATGAATTTGCACAACCTGATGTTGACCTAATTCTTCTTAGGTTGGCCTATTTTACCACTAAAAGTAGAGTTGAGCGAACACCTGGATGTTCGGGTTCGAGAAGTTCGGCCGAACATCCCGGAAATGTTCGGGTTCGGGATCCGAACCCGATCCGAACTTCGTCCCGAACCCGAACCCCATTGAAGTCAATGGGGACCCGAACTTTTCGGCACTAAAAAGGCTGTAAAACAGCCCAGGAAAGAGCTAGAGGGCTGCAAAAGGCAGCAACATGTAGGTAAATCCCCTGCAAACAAATGTGGATAGGGAAATGAATTAAAATAAAAATTAAATAAATAAAAATTAACCAAAATCAATTGGAGAGAGGTTCCATAGCAGAGAATCTGGCTTCCCGTCACCCACCACTGGAACAGTCCATTCTCAGATATTTAGGCCCCGGCACCCAGGCAGAGGAGAGAGGTCCCGTAACAGAGAATCTGTCTTCATGTCAGCAGAGAATTAGTCTGCATGTCATAGCAGAGAATGAGGCTTCACGTCAGCCACCACTGCAACAGTCCATTGGCATATATTTAGGCCCAGCACACACACAGGCAGAGGAGAGAGGTCCCGTAACAGAGAATCTGGCTTCATGTCAGCAGAGAATTAGTCTGCATGTCATAGCAGAGAATGAGGCTTCACGTCAGCCACCACTGCAACAGTCCATTGGCATATATTTAGGCCCAGCACACACACAGGCAGAGGAGAGAGGTCCCGTAACAGAGAATCTGGCTTCATGTCAGCAGAGAATCAGTCTGCATGTCATAGCAGAGAATGAGGCTTCACGTCAGCCACCACTGCAACAGTCCATTGGCATATATTTATGCCCAGCACACACACAGGCAGAGGAGAGAGGTCCCGTAACAGAGGATCTGGCTTCATGTCAGCAGAGAATCAGTCTGCATGTCATAGCAGAGAATCAGGCTTCACGTCAGCCACCACTGCAACAGTCCATTGTCATAAATTTAGGCCCAGCACCCAGGCAGAGGAGAGAGGTCCCGTAACAGAGAATCTGGCTTCATGTCAGCAGAGAATCAGTCTTCATATCATAGCAGATATTCAGGCTTCACGTCACCCACCACTGTAAGAGTCAATTTTCATAAATTTAGGCCCAGAACCCAGGCAGAGGAGAAAGGTCCCGTAACAGACAATCTGGCTTCATGTCAGCAGAGAATCAGTCTTCATATCATAGCAGAGAATCAGGCTTCACGTCACCCACCACTGTAAGAGTCAATTTTCATAAATTTAGGCCCAGAACCCAGGCAGAGGAGAAAGGTCCCGTAACAGACAATCTGGCTTCATGTCAGCAGAGAATCAGTCTTCATATCATAGCAGAGAATCAGGCTTCACGTCACCCACCACTGCAACAGTCCATTGGCATATATTTAGGCCTAGCACACAGGCAGAGCAGAGAGGTCCCGTAACAGACAATCTGGCTTCATGACAGCAGAGAATCAGTCTGCATGTCATAGCAGAGAATCAGGCTTCACGTCAGCCACCACTGCAACAGTCCATTGTCATAAATTTAGGCCCAGCACCCAGGCAGAGGAGAGAGGTCCCGTAACAGACAATCTGGCTTCATGTCAGCAGAGAATCAGTCTTCATATCATAGCAGATATTCAGGCTTCACGTCACCCACCACTGTAAGAGTCAATTTTCATAAATTTAGGCCCAGAACCCAGGCAGAGGAGAAAGGTCCCGTAACAGAGAATCTGGCTTCATGTCAGCAGAGAATCAGTCTTCATATCATAGCAGAGAATCAGGCTTCACGTCACCCACCACTGTAAGAGTCAATTTTCATAAATTTAGGCCCAGAACCCAGGCAGAGGAGAAAGGTCCCGTAACAGACAATCTGGCTTCATGTCAGCAGAGAATCAGTCTTCATATCATAGCAGAGAATCAGGCTTCACGTCACCCACCACTGCAACAGTCCATTGGCATATATTTAGGCCTAGCACACAGGCAGAGCAGAGAGGTCCCGTAACAGACAATCTGGCTTCATGACAGCAGAGAATCAGTCTGCATGTCATAGCAGAGAATGAGGCTTCACGTCAGCCACCACTGCAACAGTCCATTGTCATAAATTTAGGCCCAGCACCCAGGCAGAGGAGAGAGGTCCCGTAACAGACAATCTGGCTTCATGTCAGCAGAGAATTAGTCTGCATGTCATAGCAGAGAATCAGGCTTCATGTCAGCCACCACTGCAACAGTCCATTGGCATATATTTAGGCCTAGCACACAGGCAGAGGAGAGGTTCATTCAACTTTGGGTAGCATCGCAATATAATGGTAAAATGAAAATAAAAATAGGATTGAATGAGGAAGTGCCCTGGAGTCCAATAATATATGGTTATGGGGAGGTAGTTAATGTCTAATCTGGACAAGGGACGGACAGGTCCTGTGGGATCCATGCCTGGTTCATTTTTATGAACGTCAGCTTGTCCACATTGGCTGTAGACAGGCGGCTGCGTTTGTCTGTAATGACGCCCCCTGCCGTGCTGAATACACGTTCAGACAAAACGCTGGCTGCCGGGCAGGCCAGCACCTCCAAGGCATAAAAGGCTAGCTCTGGCCACGTGGACAATTTAGAGACCCAGAAGTTGAATGGGGCCGAACCATCAGTCAGTACGTGGAGGGGTGTGCACACGTACTGTTCCACCATGTTAGTGAAATGTTGCCTCCTGCTAACACGTTGCGTATCAGGTGGTGGTGCAGTTAGCTGTGGCGTGTTGACAAAAGTTTTCCACATCTCTGCCATGCTAACCCTGCCCTCAGAGGAGCTGGCCGTGACACAGCTGCCTTGGCGACCTCTTGCTCCTCCTCTGCCTTGGCCTTGGGCTTCCACTTGTTCCCCTGTGACATTTGGGAATGCTCTCAGTAGCGCGTCTACCAACGTGCGCTTGTACTCGCGCATCTTCCTATCACGCTCCAGTGCAGGAAGTAAGGTGGGCACATTGTCTTTGTAGCGTGGATCCAGCAGGGTGGCAACCCAGTAGTCCGCACAGGTTAAAATGTGGGCAACTCTGCTGTCGTTGCGCAGGCACTGCAGCATGTAGTCGCTCATGTGTGCCAGGCTGCCCAGGGATAAGGACAAGCTGTCCTCTGTGGGAGGCGTATCGTCATCGTCCTGCCTTTCCCCCCAGCCACGCACCAGTGATGGACCCGAGCTGCGTTGGGTGCCACCCCGCTGTGACCATGCTTCATCCTCATCCTCCTCCACCTCCTCCTCATCCTCGTCCTCCTCGTCCTCCAGTAGTGGGCCCTGGCTGGCCACATTTGTACCTGGCCTCTGCTGTTGCCAAAAACCTCCCTCTGAGTCACTTCGAAGAGACTGGCCTGAAAGTGCTAAAAATGACCCCTCTTCCTCCTCCTCCTCCTCCTCCTCCTGGGCCACCTCCTCTTCCATCATCGCCCTAAGTGTTTTCTCAAGGAGACATAGAAGTGGTATTGTAACGCTGATAACGGTGTCATCGCCACTGGCCATGTTGGTGGAGTACTCGAAACAGCGCAACAGGGCACACAGGTCTCGCATGGAGGCCCAGTCATTGGTGGTGAAGTGGTGCTGTTCTGTAGTGCGACTGACCCGTGCGTGCTGCAGCTGAAACTCCACTATGGCCTGCTGCTGCTCGCACAGTCTGTCCAGCATGTGCAAGGTGGAGTTCCACCTGGTGGGCACGTCGCATATGAGGCGGTGAGCGGGAAGGCCGAAGTTACGCTGTAGCGCAGACAGGCGAGCAGCAGCAGGATGTGAACGCCGGAAGCGCGAACAGACGGCCCGCACTTTATGCAGCAGCTCTGACATGTCGGGGTAGTTGTGAATGAACTTCTGCACCACCAAATTCAGCACATGCGCCAAGCAAGGGATGTGCGTCAAATTGGCTAGTCCCAGAGCTGCAACGAGATTTCGCCCATTATCACACACCACCAGGCCGGGCTTGAGGCTCACCGGCAGCAACCACTCGTCGGTCTGTTGTTCAATACCCCGCCACAACTCCTGTGCGGTGTGGGGCCTGTCCCCCAAACATATGAGTTTCAGAATGGCCTGCTGACGTTTACCCCGGGCTGTGCTGAAGTTGGTGGTGAAGGTGTGTGGCTGACTGGATGAGCAGGTGGAAGAAGAGGAGGAGGAAGCCGAGAAGGAGGAGGTGGCAACAGGAGGCAAAGAATGTTGCCCTGCGATCCTTGGCGGCGGAAGGACGTGCGCCAAACAGCTCTCCGCCTGGGGCCCAGCTGCCACTACATTTACCCAGTGTGCAGTTAGGGAGATATAGCGTCCCTGGCCGTGCTTACTGGTCCACGTATCTGTGGTTAGGTGGACCTTGCCACAGATGGCGTTGCGCAGTGCACACTTGATTTTATCGGATACTTGGTTGTGCAGGGAAGGCACGGCTCTCTTGGAGAAGTAGTGCCGGCTGGGAACAACATACTGTGGGACAGCAAGCGACATGAGCTGTTTGAAGCTGTCTGTGTCCACCAGCCTAAATGACAGCATTTCATAGGCCAGTAGTTTAGAAATGCTGGCATTCAGGGCCAGGGATCGAGGGTGGCTAGGTGGGAATTTACGCTTTCTATCAAATGTTTGTGAGATGGAGAGCTGAACGCTGGCGTGTGACATGGTTGAGACGCTTGGTGACGGAGGTGGTGGTGGTGGTGTTGGTGGTACATCCCCTGTTTGCTGGGCGGCAGGTGCCAACGTTCCTCCAGAGGCGGAGGAAGAGGCCGAGGCGGCAGCAGCAGAATAGGCCGAGGCGGCAGCAGCAGAAGAGGTAGCAGGGGGAGCCTGAGTGACTTCCTTGGTTTTAAGGTGTTTACTCCACTGCAGTTCATGCTTTGCATGCAGGTGCCTGGTCATGCAGGTTGTGCTCAGGTTCAGAACGTTAATGCCTCGCTTCAGGCTCTGATGGCACAGCGTGCAAACCACTCGGGTCTTGTCGTCAGCACATTGTTTGAAGAAGTGCCATGCCAGGGAACTCCTTGAAGCTGCCTTTGGGGTGCTCGGTCCCAGATGGCGGCGGTCAGTAGCAGGCGGAGTCTCTTGGCGGCGGGTGTTCTGCTTTTGCCCACTGCTCCCTCTTTTGCTACGCTGTTGGCTCGGTCTCACCACTGCCTCTTCCTCCGAACTGTGAAAGTCAGTGGCACGACCTTCATTCCATGTGGGGTCTAGGACCTCATCGTCCCCTGCATCGTCTTCCACCCAGTCTTGATCCCTGACCTCCTGTTCAGTCTGCACACTGCAGAAAGACGCAGCAGTTGGCACCTGTGTTTCGTCATCATCAGAGACATGCTGAGGTGGTATTCCCATGTCCTCATCATCAGGAAACATAAGTGGTTGTGCGTCAGTGCATTCTATGTCTTTCACCGCTGGGGAAGGGCTAGGTGGATGCCCTTGGGAAACCCTGCCAGCGGAGTCTTCAAACAGCATAAGAGACTGCTGCATAACTTGAGGCTGAGACAGTTTCCCTGGTATGCATGGGGGTGATGTGACAGACTGATGGGGTTGGTTTTCAGGCGCCATCTGTGCGCTTTCTGCAGAAGACTGGGTGGGAGATAATGTGAACGTGCTGGATCCACTGTCGGCCACCCAATTGACTAATGCCTGTACCTGCTCAGGCCTTACCATCCTTAGAACGGCATTGGGCCCCACCATATATCGCTGTAAATTCTGGCGGCTACTGGGACCTGAGGTAGTTGGTACACTAGGACGTGTGGATGTGGCAGAACGGCCACGTCCTCTCCCAGCACCAGAGGGTCCACTAACACCACCACGACCATGTCCACGTCCGCGTCCCTTACTAGATGTTTTTCTCATTGTTATGGTTCACCACAACAACAAATATATTATTTGGCCCAATGTATTGTATTCAAATTCAGCGGGATATAAATTTGAGGCCTAGTATTTAGGCGCTGGGTGACAGGTATGGGTTTAGTGACAGAATTAGACTTGGAAATGCACAGAAGCGTGTGTGTGAAGTTATTCTGAATGACCCTATGTGCACCTTCAATATGATCTACCCTTTTAGGGATAGATTTCAAATAGCTCTGATATAGCAGAAACGACTAAATTATGAAATTGCTAAATTGGGAATTGTATTTCAACCCAGAACAAAAAATGTGCTTTGACGGACACTAAATAACTTTCCCAGCTACAACAGGACAGCGGTAACGAGAGATTTAGCGGGATATAAATTTGAGGCCTAGTATTTAGGCGCTGGGTGACAGGTATGGGTTTAGTGACAGAATTAGACTTGAAAATACACAGTAGCGGGTGTGTGTGAAGTTATTCTGAATGACCCTATGTGCACCTTGAATATTATATACCCTTTTAGGGATAGATTTCAAATAGCTCTGATATAGCAGAAACCACTAAATTATGAAATTGCTAAATTGGGAATTGTACTTCAACCCAGAACAAAAAATGTGCTTTGACGGACACTAAATAACTTTCCCAGCTACAACAGGACAGCGGTAACGAGAGATTTAGCGGGATATAAATTTGAGGCCTAGTATTTAGGCGCTGGGTGACAGCTATGGGTTTAGTGACAGAATTAGATTTGGAAATGCACAGTAGCGGGTGTGTGAAGTTATTCTGAATGACCCTATGTGCACCTTGAATATTATATACCCTTTTAGGGATAGATTTCAAATAGCTCTGATATAGCAGAAACCACTAAATTATGAAATTGCTAAATTGGGAATTGTATTTCAACCCAGAACAAGAAATGTGCTTGAACGGACACTAAATAACTCGCCCAGCTACAGCACTAAGGACAGATTTAGCGGGATATAAATTTGAGGCCTAGTATTTAGGCGCTGGGTGACAGGTATGGGTTTAGTGCCAGAATTAGACTTGGAAATACACAGTAGCGGGTGTGTGTGAAGTTATTCTGAATGACCCAATGTGCACCTTGAATATTATATACCCTTTTAGGGATAGATTTCAAATAGCTCTGATATAGCAGAAACCACTAAATTATGAAATTGCTAAATTGGGAATTGTATTTCAACCCAGAACAAAAAATGTGCTTTGACGTACACTAAATATCTTGCCCAGCAACAACAGTACAGCGGTAACGAGAGATTTAGCAGGATATAAATTTGAGGCCTAGTATTTAGGCGCTGGGTGACAGGTATGGGTTTAGTGAAGGAATTAGACTTGGAAATACACAGTAGCGGGTGTGTGTGAAGTTATTCTGAATGACCCAATGTGCACCTTGAATATTATATACCCTTTTAGGGATAGATTTCAAATAGCTCTGATATAGCAGAAACCACTAAATTATGAAATTGCTAAATTGGGAATTGTACTTCAACCCAGAACAAAAAATGTGCTTTGACGGACACTAAATATCTTTCCAAGCAACAACAGTACAGCGGTAACGAGAGATTTAGCAGGATATAAATTTGAGGCCTAGTATTTAGGCGCTGGGTGACAGGTATGGGTTTAGTGACAGAATTAGACTTGGAAATACACAGTAGCGGGTGTGTGTGAAGTTATTCTGAATGACCCAATGTGCACCTTGAATATTATATACCCTTTTAGGGATAGATTTCAAATAGCTCTGATATAGCAGAAACCACTAAATTATGAAATTGCTAAATTGGGAATTGTACTTCAACCCAGAACAAAAAATGTGCTTTGACGGACACTAAATATCTTTCCAAGCAACAACAGTACAGCGGTAACGAGAGATTTAGCAGGATATAAATTTGAGGCCTAGTATTTAGGCGCTGGGTGACAGGTATGGGTTTAGTGACAGAATTAGACTTGGAAATACACAGTAGCGGGTGTGTGTGAAGTTATTCTGAATGACCCAATGTGCACCTTGAATATTATATACCCTTTTAGGGATAGATTTCAAATAGCTCTGATATAGCAGAAACCACTAAATTATGAAATTGCTAAATTGGGAATTGTACTTCAACCCAGAACAAAAAATGTGCTTTGACGGACACTAAATAACTTTCCCAGCTACAACAGGACAGCGGTAACGAGAGATTTAGCGGGATATAAATTTGAGGCCTAGTATTTAGGCGCTGGGTGACCGGTATGGATTTAGTGACAGAATTAGACTGGGATATGGCCAAAAAATAACCACACTATTGCTGGTTAAATGCACTTGGTGACGGGCGCAGCTTGCCCCTGATGTAGTATATGGCCAAAAAATGAACAGACTATTGCTGGTTAAATGCACTTGGTGTCACAGCTTGACCAACCACACTACTGAGGGTTAAATGCACTTGGTGACGGGCGCAGCTTGCCCCTGATGTAGTATATGGCCAAAAAATAAACAGACTATTGCTGGTTAAATGCACTTGGTGTGACAGCTTCACCCTGATGTAGGCTTTAGCCAGAAAACAACCACACCATTGAGGGTTAAATGCACTTGGTGACAGGCGCAGCTTGCCCCTGATTTTGTATATGGCCAAAAAATGAACAGACTATTGCTGGTTAAATGCACTTGGTGTGACAGCTTCACCCTGATGTAGGCTTTAGCCAAAAAACAACCACACCATTGAGGGTTAAATGCACTTGGTGACAGGCGCAGCTTGCCCCTGATTTTGTATATGGCCAAAAAATGAACAGACTATTGCTGGTTAAATGCACTTGGTGTGACAGCTTCACCCTGATGTAGGCTTTAGCCAAAAAACAACCACACCATTGAGGGTTAAATGCACTTGGTCGCAGCTTGTGCTGGCGCACCACAAGACACAAAATGGCCGCCGATCACCCCAGAAAAATGTGACTGACAAACGGTCTGGGCAGCCTAAAAACAGTGAGCAATTGAGGATCAGCAGCTCAATGATCCACAGCTGCAGATCGATCAGTTAATCAAGTCCTTTGGAGGAGTTAATCTGCCTAATCTCGCCCTACTGTCGCAGCCGCAACCTCTCCCTACGCTAATCAGAGCAGAGTGACGGGCGGCGCTATGTGACTCCAGCTTAAATAGAGGCTGGGTCACATGGTGCTCTGGCCAATCACAGCCATGCCAATAGTAGGCATGGCTGTGACGGCCTCTTGGGGCAAGTAGTATGACGCTTGTTGATTGGCTGCTTTGCAGCCTTTCAAAAAGCGCCAAGAAAGCGTCACAAAAGCGCGAAGAAAGCGACGAACACCGAACCCGAACCCGGACTTTTACGAAAATGTCCGGGTTCGGGTCCGTGTCACGGACACCCCAAAATTCGGTACGAACCCGAACTATACAGTTCGAGTTCGCTCATCCCTAACTAAAAGTCCATCTTTTCAAAGTTTGAACATTTATATCACAATTTCTGAAAAATCTATGGACTAGACCAGGGGTACTCAACAGGTAGACTTTAGTCAAAATTAGGACCATGGATGTCAGTTTCCCAGACCTCCTGTTGCTCAGACCGGAGGGAAGTGTGCAAACTTGGGAACTAACTTGGGGAAGGAATTCAAATGCTTAGAGAGGGCTCACCAGCCACTCAAGGGTGGTATGGGTGCTCCTGCAAGGAGGATTCACCCAATCCTCTAAAGTGATTGACAAAAAGATATAAAGTAGTAGGGCACACCACCACTTGATACCACACAGAGAATTGGTGTAAAAAATATTTATTCCTAATCTTTGTGACATATAGTGGAAGAAGGAGTTGTAGTTCACTCCGAAATGCGTATGGTAATTAATCCCATGAGATAAAAGCACAGAACCGGAGGATAAAAAGCGCTTCAAGAAAGGGATCGGTGACTTTTTACTCCGTTGCAAAGAAAAGCTGGATACCTGCTGTCCTTTGCTGAGATCCTTCTCCCTGGTGAAAACCAATCCTGCAGACTTTAAATAAACCGCACAGAAGGCATTTGTTACCAGGTGATCTCCAAAACAGCACGGCTACATACGATCACCGAGGATCCCGAAAGTTTTTTCCCCATCGTTGCAGCAAGTTAAACCGCACCGTACCGCAGCCTATAAAGACCTTCACTACACGTGGGACGCCACGAGTGATATAAAAAAAACGGTATCACCTGGTTTATGTCTGCAAATAGGCAGCGACATTATAGCGGTACTATTGCGATTATGGGAAGTGGTAATTAAACCACATAGGATATAAGTGACTATCCTCTAAATAACTTTATCTGATCATCTGATCAATTCCTTTACCCCCGCCAGAGACATTATTTGGGTTAATTAACCCTCAGGAGAGACTGCTTCATACAATACTTCGTTCAAATTCACCATTTGATGACTTATGTTTTATACATTTTAAAGTAACAATTTTATATATTTTAGTATGTTTAACAATATTATATGTCACAAAGATTAGGAATAAATATTTTTTACACCAATTCTCCGTGTGGTATCAAGTGGTGGTGTGCCCTACTACTTTATATAAGTTGGGGAAGGGATGGAGGTAAACAGGGAGAAGAAACAGGACCACCTAAAAACAGTGTCAGTGGCACATTCCCACCTTCTTTGTGTGTCCTCTGTCTGTGGGTGTTGCACTGTATGAGAGGTAAGGTAAAATGATATGTAAAAAGGGAAAAAGCATGGTTTTACATGGTATTAAGGCAAATAGGATTGTGTCTCACATTAACAACCCTAGCGTCAAAATTAATATTAATATTAGTTTTCCACGCCAGTCTCAAGTCCCTTCAGTGGGACTGAAGCATGAACTCAGTCTTACACTTTGTAGGTAATCTGCAAGGTTTCCTTCTAAGCTGAGCAATACAAAGCCGCA
Organism: Bufo gargarizans; assembly: GCF_014858855.1. Classification (NCBI taxonomy): domain Eukaryota; kingdom Metazoa; phylum Chordata; class Amphibia; order Anura; family Bufonidae; genus Bufo; species Bufo gargarizans. The sequence continues at coordinate 109,009,367 of NC_058089.1, forward strand.
TCAAATCAAACATTTCACGTAATGGGGGGAGTTCCCCACCTCACTTTCCCGCAAACCCAATGTTGTGCCAATTTTTTTTGCAAGTGTTGTTTCTATTTTGCCCTCACCACTTTCCAAAAAGGGCCCCTGGTGAGGCTGGGGAGGAACGAAGATAGAAATCTACAGAAGGTCCGACCTGCAGTAATGGAATGCTGGAGGATGCGTCTAATTTATGACAAGTCCTGTGCATCATCAAAAAATGCTGGTCTATGATAAGTCTCCTGCTATGTGCCCAAATAATTCACTTTAGAAAACCAGATACACCGGACCACATGGCACTCAGAGAAGCAATATTAAATGGCATACAGGTTTGGTGTAGTGAAGATTGTTGTCTACATCACCAGTGGTCTAGGGCAGTGAAGGGTTTCATTTATGTATCCCTGGTGGTTTAGGCAAGTACAAAGCGTAATGTTTGTACGCTTGGTTGTCTATGGTAGTAAAGGTGTTGGTGATCAAGGACAGTGAAGGGCTGCTATAGTGGTTAATCTTAGGATCGTTAGTGGGCTAAGGGAATGAGGAGATCATTTAAAGAATCCCTGGAGGTCTAGGGCAGTGAGGGGGTTAATTTCAATATCCCTGGTCTTCTAGGAAATTAATGGTTTTAATGTAACAATCCCAGGTGGTCTACTGCAGGTAAAGATTAAAAGCCCTAATGGAAACAGTGGAAAGGTCAACCAGTTGTTGATTTCTGCTTCTGTCACGGTGGGGAGTGGGGGAAACTCCCCACCGAACACAAAGAGGGAGATGGGAATGACAACTAGGCCTGGACACAGGGAAAAGGGAGCAGGTCACCTCCTACATCCACCCTAATCCTGGCCCTGACTCCTCACACCGTATGAGCGGACCCAGAAGGTAGGGCGACTCATACCCAGGAACCTCGGACCCAGGAATCCCTGAACATCCCTACAGATAATGAAAGGGCATGAGACAACCTGTTCCTCCAAGATACGGAAGAACAGGAGTCTCACCCAACCTAGATGCAGGGAAAAGAGGAGACCTTGAACAGCTATTGGATCGGCAGGTAAGAATCAGAATAACACACTTATTTGCCGCAGCCACACGACTGGAACCCGTGCATATGTACTGGAGCCCACACACCAAACAGGACACAGTACCAACACCAAACATAGGAACCAGCACACCAGTAACTGCCTGGACCCCCATGTGGACAGGATGCATGAAGACACCAGGCAGAGCTGCTCACTGGTTTGTAGTTCCCCCTCCGGGGAACCCTGGGGCCCTCCCACCAAAGGCACAGTTACACAGAGAGATGTCTAGCATCCATGCAGGACTGAGCATACACCATAGACAGACGAGACATGGAGCACCAAACAAGACATCACAACACCCACCCATAAATAAACAACACCATATCACAAAATGGATAGTGAAGGAAAGGAGAAAACAGGAAGACAATGGAAAAACATTGGTGTCCCACTAGGTGGCCCTGAAGGACTGGGCAGATGTAACACCCAGGAAAGGAGCAAAGCTCCAGCACCAATAAAGGCTGGAGTACAACTGACTCCATCCTGAAAGCCATAGGCAATATAAACCCCTAGTGGCCACACCAAGCCAGGTAGTTAACCCCACCAGAACCAGACAGGGAAAGAACCAGGAGGAAGGTAAAAACATGCTGCAACAACAACACATTGCCCCTGGCAACTAGCATGCATGGCTCATGTGTCACGGCGAACAAAAACAAAACCCTGACACAGCTGTGACAGCTTCCTCCTCAATTCCTTGAATTTATCATAGAGATGAGTTCAGGGAGATTACAGAGATTACTGTTCAGCTATAACTGTATGCCTCTGCAATTCTGTCTATGATCTAGCACAACAATTCAGAAATAATTCTGGCTTAGGAGCCCAGTCGCTCCTATAGCTATGTCCCTTGTAGAGATTAATGGAGGGCACAGTTTGTGGATGGCCTTGTGGGCCATTGTCAATATCTTAAAATGAATCTGTTAGGTAATGGGCAACCAACGGTGCTGCCTAGACTGCATTGATGATGTCTCTGACTCAATCTGTCTCAACCACTGGTCTTAAGATGATCATACATATTAGATAGAAGTTGGCTGAATACCAGTTGAACAAACATCTAGTGAATCTTTCTTTTACAGACATGGCCATAGACATTATAGTTCATACTGGCCATTACAGTTCAAGTTGCACATGCACTGGCTATGAAACCAGGCGATGGATGAAAGATCTTCCTTGGAATTTTCTTTCAAAAAAGATCTTTCATTCACGAACAATCCTTCTTTGAACAAAATATCTTTCGTCCGACTATCGGACAAAAATAAATAAACATGGCTGACTTATTTTCAAAAGATATTGCTCTGTAAGCGGTTCGCTAACACAATCGTTGATGAACATTCATTTTGGTTGAAATTGTCCATTTTGATTAACTTTAGACTAATATGTGTGACTACCTATAAAGGTCACGTAAGGTGGTTGGGCACGTCATTGCTGCAGAAATGATATCTCTACTTCCAACTGTCCGAAACCTGATGGTCAGGTTTCGGCCAGACAAAAACCGTAGCATGCCGGAAAAGTGTCGGATCACCGCCAGATCCCTTCATAGTCTATCTATGGGGTCCAACGGTGAACGGCAGTATCCAGCAATGTTGGATCCACAGAACCAAGATGTGGACGTGGCCTTACTGTACATTCCTCAGTATGCATGATCTGATAGCACCTTACCAGTTCATTTATTACTATGAAGCTTCTCCCACATTTTCTTCCCATCCGAGAATACACAGACCTAGCGCTGTACACATTTGGTACGGAAATGCATTGTACTGACTAATTAATATGTTCTTCTAATGTATATTTCATATGCAGTCCTGCGAATGGTTGGTGCATAATTTTGCATCAAATTGAATAGAAGTCAGCATCCTGTATGGCACATAACTTATTTACAAGTCAATCTGCAAGTGCAGAAAGTACCTTTTGTAGCTGTATCTGATTACTCTGGATTCTCTTTGTTCAGCTTCCTCCAGGCTCAGGACAAAGACTAGCACTTGATCAATGCCCAGGGAGAAAAATAGCTTGGAAACTGCAGGGTCCTAGAAGAGTGCAGCCGCACTGAGCGTATATATATCAATGCTATTAACTGTGCATACAGATTTATGAAATCCAATATAATTCAATACTCAGAGTTGGCTTTTATTTGTCTCTTCTATTTTTCCCTTTTTTTTATTGGATGATTTTCTATTATATTGCATTTTTAAAATACATATGAAATATCACCCTAACCGTGGAGTAACACTGTAAAGACATTGCTTATTTTGTACTGATCCTGAATTACAGCTTGAATTATACTCCAGAGCTGCACTCACTATTCTGCTGGTGCAGTCACTGTGTACATACATTAAGTGTTTTGGGGTGTCATTTTACATATACCCATGCTGGGTGAGAGAAATATCTTGGCAAAAGACAACTTTTCCAATTTTTTTATACAAAGTTGTCTTTTGCCAAGATATTTTTCTCACCCAGCATGGGTATATGTAAAATGACACCCCAAAACACATTCCCCAACTTCTCCTGAGTACGGCGATACCAGATGTGTGACACTTTTTTGCAGCCAAGGTGGGCAAAGGGGCATATTCCAAAGTGCACCTTTCGGATTTCGCAGGCCATTTTTTACACATTTTGATTGCAAAGTTCTTCTCACACATTTGGGCCCCTAAATTGCCAGGGCAGTATAACTACGCCACAAGTGACCCCATTTTGGAAAGAAGACACCCCAAGGTATTCCGTAAAGGGGCACGGCGAGTTCCTAGAATTTTTTATTTTTTGTCGCAAGTTAGTGGAATATGAGACTTTGTAAGGAAAAAAGAAAAAAAAAGAAAAATCATCATTTTCCGCTAACTTGTGACAAAAAATAAAAAATTCTAGGAACTCGCCGTGCCCCTCACGGAATACCTTGGGGTGTCTTCTTTCCAAAATGGGGTCACTTGTGGCGTAGTTATACTGCCCTGGCAATTTAGGGGCCCAAATGTGTGAGAAGAACTTTGCAATCAAAATGTGTAAAAAATGGCCTGCGAAATCCGAAAGGTGCACTTTGGAATATGCCCCTTTGCCCACCTTGGCTGCAAAAAAGTGTCACACATCTGGTATCGCCGTACTCAGGAGAAGTTGCGGAATGTGTTTTTGGGGTGTCAATTTACATATAACCATGCTGGGTGAGAGAAATATCTTGGCAAAAGATAACTTTTCCCATTTTTTTATACAAAGTTGGCATTTGACCAAGATATTTCTCTCACCCAGCATGGGTATATGTAAAATGACACCCCAAAACACATTGCCCAACTTCTCCTGAGTACGGCGATACCAGATGTGTGACATTTTTGCAGCCTAGATGCGCAAAGGTGCCCAAATTCCTTTTAGGAGGGCATTTTTAGACATTTGGATCCCAGACTTCTTCTCACACTTTCGAGCCCCTAAAAAGCCAGGGCAGTATAAATACCCCACATGTGACCCCACTTTGGAAAGAAGATACCCCGAGGTATTCAATGAGGGGCCTGGCGAGTTCCTAGAATTTTTATTTATTTTTGGCACAAGTTAGCGGAAATTGATTTTTTTTGTATTTTCTCACAAAGTCTCTCTTTCCGCTAACTTGGGACAAAAATTTCAATCTTTCATGGACTCAATATGCCCCTCACGGAATACCTTGGGGTGTCTTCTTTCCGAAATGGGGTCACATGTGGGGTATTTATACTGCCCTGGCATTTTAGGGGCCCTAAAGCGTGAGAAGAAGTCTGGAATATAAATGTCTAAAAAATGTTACGCATTTGGATTCCGTGAGGGGTATGGTGAGTTCATGTGAGATTTTATTTTTTGACACAAGTTAGTGGAATATGAGACTTTGTAAGAAAAAACAAAAACAAAAACAAACAAAAAATTTCCGCTAACTTGGGCCAAAAAATGTCTGAATGGAGCCTTACAGGGGGGGGTGATCAATGACAGGGGGGTGATCAATGACAGGGGGGTGATCACCCATATAGACTCCCGGATCACCCCCCTGTCATTGATCACCCCCCTGGTAAGGCTCCATTCAGACGTCCGTATGATTTTTACGGATCCATGGATCGGATCCGCAAAACACATGCGGACGTCTGAATGGAGCCTTACAGGGGGGTGATCAATGACAGGGGGGTGATCACCCATATAGACTCCCTGATCACCCCCCTGTCACTGATCACCCCCCCTGTAAGGCTCCATTCAGACGTCCGTATGATTTTTACGGATCCATGGATACATGGATCGGATCCGCAAAACACATGCGGACGTCTGAATGGAGCCTTACAGGGGGGTTATCAATGACAGGGGGTGATCAGGGTGATCACCCCCCTGTCACTGATCACCCCCCCTGTAAGGCTCCATTCAGACGTCCGTATGATTTTTACGGATCCATGGATACATGGATCGGATCCGCAAAACACATGCGGACGTCTGAATGGAGCCTTACAGGGGGGTTATCAATGACAGGGGGTGATCAGGGTGATCACCCCCCTGTCACTGATCACCCCCCCCTGTAAGGCTCCATTCAGACGTCCGTATGATTTTTACGGATCCATGGATACATGGATCGGATCCGCAAAACACATGCGGACGTCTGAATAGAGCCTTACAGGGGGGTTATCAATGACAAGGGGTGATCAGGGTGATCACCCCCCTGTCAATGATCACCCCCCCTGTAAGGCTCCATTCAGACGTCCGTATGATTTTTACGGATCCATGGATCGGATCCGCAAAACACATGCGGACGTCTGAATGGAGCCTTACAGGGGGGTTATCAATGACAGGGGGTGATCAGGGTGATCACCCCCCTGTCACTGATCACCCCCCCCGTAAGGCTCCATTCAGACGTCCGTATGATTTTTGCGGATCCATGGATACATGGATCGGATCCGCAAAACACATGCGGACGTCTGAATGGAGCCTTACAGGGGGGTGATCAATGACAGGCGGGTGATCAATGACAGGGGATGATCAGGGAGTGTATATGGGTGATCACCCGCCTGTCATTGATCCCCCCCTGTAAGGCTCCATTCAGATGTCCGCATGTGTTTTGCGGATCCGATCCATGTATCCATGGATCCGTAAAAATCATGCGGATGTCTGAATGGAGCCTTACAGGGGGGTGATCAATGACAGGGGGTGATCAGGGAGTGTATATGGGTGATCACCCCTCTGTCATTGATCACCCCCCTGTAAGGCTCCATTCAGACGTCCGTATGATTTTTACGGATCCATGGATCGGATCCGCAAAACACATGCGGACGTCTGAATGGAGCCTTACAGGGGGGTGATCAATGACAGGGGGTGATCAGGGAGTGTATATGGGTGATCACCCGTCTGTCATTGATCACCCCCCTGTAAGGCTCCATTCAGACGTCCGCATGTGTTTTGCGGATCCGATCCATGTATCCGTGGATCCGTAAAAATCATACGGACGTCTGAACGGAGCCTGACAGGGGGGTGATCAATGACAGGGGGGTGATCAATGACAGGGGGGTGATCAATGACAGGGGGGTGATCAGGGAGTTTATATGGGGTGATCATGGGTGATCAGGGGTTCATAAGGGGTTAATAAGTGACGGGGGGGTGTAGTGTAGTGTGGTGTTTGGTGCGACTTTACTGACCTACCTCTGTCCTCTGGTGGTCGATCCTAACAAAAGGGACCACCAGAGGACCAGGTAGCAGGTATATTAGACGCAGTTATCAAAACAGCGTCTAATATACCTGTTAGGGTTAAAAAAATCAGATCTCCAGCCTGCCAGCGAGCGATCGCCGCTGGCAGGCTGGAGATCCACTCGCTTACCTTCCGTTCCTGTGAGCGCGCGCGCCTGTGTGCGCGCGTTCACAGGAAATCTCGGCTCTCGCGGGAGGACGCGTATATGCGTCCACCCAGAAGAGCAGGGCCGCCGGCAGGACGCAATCCTGCGTATGGCGGTCCTGTAGAGGTTAAGCAAGTTGCACGGCTGGTGCCTCTACATAACCTAAGCGCATCAAGCATCAGTGCAGGGTTTTAGATGCCGGTCTTAATAATTGAACCCATACGTTCCATGCATCCACACACACAATAGTACTACAAAGGAACGGGAAAACATGAGAATAAGGGAAAAGGAAGGAAACTAGGCGACCCCTTGTATAATCAGGAGGGGAGATATTGGTATCGGATAATATTCGCTTATGGTTATTGATTAATATTATACATTAATAATATTAATCATCAGTATTCCAACATTAGTATTAGTAATTCATATTTCACCCCTTTTATATTGGCGAGCCAGCCAGGAGTTATTACTCATTAATATTAGACATTATTATTAATATTAATGTTGTTATTTGCCTTGTATTTGTAATCACACACTTACCCCTGTACTATATATAAAATAAGTAAAAAGTAAAAAAAAACTATATACATTGAATCTGGAGCTCTGGGCTGTATCCGATGCTGCTCTGGGCTGTATCCGATGCTCCGTCTGTCCATGTTGGAACTGGGCAGCAAGTCTCTTTTTTTTTTTTTTTAAATAGAGAATCATTCAATGTACATAATGGCTTCCAAGATCAGGAGGATGATAACTGGATCAATCAGAATATTAACCCCATGGGGTCCATTTTCATTTTTGCATTTTCTTTTTTTCCTCCCCACATTCCAATAATATATACAAAAAAATGACTACTTAAAAAAAAATATAGAAATCAGGTGTTTTTATTTTTTCCCATTACGGTGTACGCTCTGCAGGAAAAACATTTTTATATTTAGATAGTTGAGATATTTTCAGATGTGGTGATGCCTGTTATGTCTATTTTTTATTGTTTATATATTTTTCTATGTGTAGTGTCCCACTAGGTAAAGGTGGGCACTGCACAGGTTAATGTGTTGCATTGCATTAAATGTCATGTGTTTGTTTTCCCTGTATTATCTGGGTGTCAGGCCTGTCAGGGTGTAGTTTAGCCTCCCAGACGTTAGAGGGAGCTGGAGAGCCCTAGTTACATATAGGAAGGCCCAGACAGGGAAGTGTTAGTTCATTCCAGGGGACTAGAGGAGTCAGCTCGTCCACCTAGGATCAGCTCAGTAGAGACACCCCAGTTGTAGGATCCAACCTCCTGGGAGAAACTTACAGTTACCCACCTGATAAGAGGAGGCGTCCCAGGGTAAGTGAAGTGACCCTGATAGGCAGAAGAACTTAGGAACCATTGCAAGCAGTATATTACTTGAGGAAGGAAGTAACCAAGGATATAAGCCACCCTTTTAGGCATCCGGGCCTTGGGATTTATAAAGCCAGAGTGGGAGTTCTATAAAGGACAGTGTAAAAGTACAACCTGCTGCTGAGTGCTTGTGGAATTTACCCTCAGTGTAACTTGCATGACTATTGCCTGCCATATTTGTGAATAAGCCCCTTTTGTGGAACTGTGATACAGAGACTGTGCTACACCTGCTGTACAAAGTTGGATTGTCCAGTAAAGTTTACGTTTGGTTCACTGCATACTTGTGTACCTTCATCATTCCAACCACCAACCGGCGTGCCACCGTCCAAAGGCACTGGCGTCACGAATACCACAGGGACCTTGCCCCAGGCACACAAAATACCTGTAACATCCAGGGCACCTCAACTACCATCAGGCCTGGTCCCTATCTACAGAGCGTACCCCAGAGGAACTGTGTCTACCTCTCCTTCACTGCCACGCGCCTGCCCAGGGTTCCGCAAATATAGTGAGTACCCTCGATTGCCTATAACTGTGACCTCACTTCGTCATACCCTGCAGGTCTGGCGTGTTGCATATGTAAAATTGGGAAAGGGGGTGATTTAAAGGGAACCTGTCACCTGTATTTTGGGTATAGAGCTTGGGACATGGGCTGCTAGATGGCCGCTAGCACATCAGCAATACCCAGTCCCCATAGCTCTGTGTGCTTTTATTGTGTAAAAATAACTATTTTATAGATATTCAAATGATCCTTAGATGAGTCCTGTCTCCTCCATGCTTGAGAGATGAGTCCAGCGTTCTCTGACTCTGAGCCCAGCCACGCCCACTGTGAAGGAGCCCAGCACCGCCCCGCATCCTCCGAATCTCCTCTTTGCTCCCTGACGTCACAAAGCTAGAGCGCCGTAATCTTGCGATGCGCGAGCTAGCATAGTGTTCCTTCCCTGTGCTGGCATCAGCCTCAGGGAACGAACTGCGCATCAGGAGATTATGGCGCTCTAGCTTTGTGACGTCGGGGAGCAAGGAGGAGATTGAATATGGGGACTGAATATTGCGGATGTGCTAGCGGCGATCTAGCAGCCCATGTCCTCAGCTCTGTACTCAAAATCCAGGTGACAGGTTCCCTTAAAACTTTAATATTTTAGTGTTTTTTTTAAACTTTTTTTCACATGCAGGGAGGTTACTATGACAGACCTGGGAAGCCTCAGCAGGCCCCACGCTTTCATAGTAAATGATCGTAGCCCCGCATCCCTCTGCCTTACCTCACCGATTCTGCAATTACTGTTTATTGTGGGATCTGAAGGATAATAACTGGGTTTGGCGTGATTTCTGTTCTCAGTCATTATGGCCGGGTGCCGTCTGTATTATACAGCTGGCACCCACCGTGTATGGAGTGGGCTCACTGGAGCATCCCTAGTCTTTCTCCACAGCTTGCACAATCCTTGTGATTTTATTGGTGTTGTGCTGGAGCTGCATGGTGGCTCGGCTTGCCAACTCTCCTCACGATCTCCTCTTCCTGATGGAATCTAGCAGAAGGTGCTTCAATTCAGCACCAAATCCAAGGGGAATATTTTGGAATCTCAAAGAAGTGTCTTGGCTGATATCCAACCTCTTCCCAAGGGAATAGGTGTTCTTCTCTTCTGATCTGCTATACCAATAACTAAAATGGAAGCAAGAAAACAATGTGCAACTTAGGGGAGTTCCTCTCTTTCAGTGCAGTTTAGTCGTGAAGATGGCATATAATGCATTTTGCACTTGGTACCAACACCAATATCCCTGACTTATATATTTTAGGTTGGAGGAGAGCATTGGATTGGCCTTCATATCACAGGACACCTCAGTATTCCAACACTTGTCTCTCAGTCCCAGTAGTCATAACTACCTTGGCAGAGGATGGAATCCTCTCTCTGCCAACACCTAACTGCATTGAACAAATATGGGGAACTTGGTTGTTCAGCATGAGTCCAAGTTTAATAGTACTATACTCCTGCAGGATGATGCTGTACGAGTAAGAGTGTGGCACTGATGCCACCATTTGGTTTGGTTGGCCATAAAGGAGGATATGAGCATGGTTACCCCACGACAGAGGTTGAATGGATAGTAGCCACTGTAGAATAAGGACACAATATGTTTCATGTTGCGCAAAAGCTCGCTTTGGACTTCTTTAAATTCCAGTATGAACTAAACTCAATCTTGCTCTCCTGGGGGACCCATTTATAGCCTCCTAAACTTATCTCGTAAACCAGAAGATAGAAATATAATGGCTTCTATGTCTGAATGCTTTTAACCCTCCAAAAAGGGGCTATAATCAAGCTTGGTCCTGAAACCATCACTGGGATGTTACACCAGCAAGTCCCCAAGTTTGCTTCTCAAAACCTTCAGATCAGTCGTATTCAAAGCTTGTAATCTCATTGCACCTCCTCCAAGACCCATGGCAATCAAATCTCCCCACCCCCCATACATCCTCGGGGGATTTTCTTTCCTCTCTTCTTGTCCCGCCTCTACCCATCCTATCATCATGTCAATCTGATTCTTCACAAACTCTTCACAACTCTGATTCCAAAGATCCACTTTGAAGTCATTTGCAGAAACCCTCCCGGTATAAAAAACAAACCTGGTTTCTGTAAGTCCATAGAAGGACAGCACTCACCGATATGGTCCACTGGTTCCTTTATTATCATGAGGAGGCAAACAGCAGGATAAGGGTGCTAAACACGTCACAGGTAGGGTAAGTGGCGACTGCCATTTGGCGTGAATACACTTATCTGGTTTCTGTGATTATATCACCCATGGAAATTATAGCTGAGGAGTTATTGGATCAGACATTTTTGTATGTGTAACACACCAAAGTTGTGTTACTACACGCCTCTATCTTCTAAGAGCCTGTACATTGTCATCTGATGTAATTTATATTATATCTTCACAAATGTGCATCTAAAACCATGTTAAATGTAAATGTCCCTGTAATTTTCCAGGTTCCAGTTTAGTGAATCTAGGCTGGAATGGATAATTCCATCTTAGCTCCCCCTCTGTGAGTGAAGTTGGCTGTTCCCACATCCTGCAGCATGGGTGGAGAAGGAAGTTAGTGTCAGTGTAGCCCATCCCCTGCTAGGGGTAGGGTGTGTGTGAGGAGTTCCCCTGCATAAGGAAGACAGCAAGTATCTTGTCTCGGCTGACACCTGATCATATACCCAGACTGAGCCCTGCAGCCTCAGCTGGATGAAGAAGCAGAAAACTAACTACAACCTCCAGAGTTCCAGGAAGAAAGCATCCCCTGAGAATCCATCTGTGACTTAAGTCCAGAGACCTAGGAGAAGCCATTCCTCCTCAGCTAGTCTGTCCCCACAAAGCAGAAGTTATAGAAAAGCGTAGAAGATTAGTTCCTGCCACAATTACAGAGCTACCAAGCAGACAAGTTATCCTGCAAGCTCACATTTAAAGTGCAGAAGTATTTATTCCCGCCAATGACTGCTAAAACCTGCTGGGACCAGAGACCAAAGCTGTATACTGCTTGGATAAAAGTTACCTTCAGTAAAAAAACATTTAAACATCATCTAAAGGTCTGGACATCATCTCTGCTGCAAAATTCCTCGATTACTCCTACAATCACTACACTCAAATGTATTGCAAGTGAGCCAAGAGCCAGGGGTCCAGCCGTACCCAGGTAGGAGACACTGTTGACACAATTATCACCACGCTATAGAGACATTATAGGCCGTTACACCACTCTGGCATTCCTAATCTGGGACGTGCATTATAACACCTTGGAAAGTACCCTGCGCACGCTGCAATTGGCGTCACAAACAAATACAGACTATTATCCATCCGTATCCTGGCCCAATACATAAGTGGCGTCAGCGTACCCGTTCCTGGTCACTGCATATGCAGGAGCTTAGATGAAGTTCTGCAGTTCAAAAATCTTCAGTCTTTGACATGATTCTAAACACAGTCACACATACCTGCCCCTTTCTTTTAAACTGGTACCACTGAGCTTTGTAGCTTGCTCGGATAGCCAAATCTTGGTGTGGTTCCGGAGAAATAGACCTGCTGAGTCAACATCCAACACCCTTTATTCACTGCCTCACAAAACAACCCTGATGGGCATAGGTGATGAAGTAATATCCAGACAACTCTGGTACACAATCATGTCTCCTAATGGTTACCATTAGTGATGAGCGGCATGGGCAATATTCGAATTCACAATATTTCGCGAATAATCGTCATAAATTCTCGAATTCGCTATTATTTTCTTGATTGCAAAAATCGGCAATATAATATTCGCATAATGTGTGTGCAATACAGGCGTGGGTCACTTTTGTAACATTTTTCAAGCTGCTAGAAGTTTCCTGAGACTGGAGAAAATGGTTGGCGCGGCAGAACATTACAATAGCTTTATATGCAGATAGAGTGCTCCAATATATTCGCGATTGCGCAAATCAGCAATTAATGATGCACATATTTTTGCGCAATACGTGTAACTTCACATTTGAGCAGGTCTGACTACATATTACTGATTGGTGCACTAAGTATATATAAGCTATCTAACTGTCTATCTGATGTAGTGTGGAAAGCACAAAGCACAGCAATGACACTGCTCTCTCTATCAGAACTTTAAAAACTGCAATAAATGGCTGCTGGGGAGGTTCTTATATAGTAAGGGGTAGGCAACTTTCCTATTGGTTGCTAGGGGTGTTGCTAAGCTCAGACAAATACATTGCAGCCTTCTCATTGGCCCACAAGCAAGAAGCAGGGAGGGACCATGGGTTCAGATGAAAAAAAATCTAGAATATTCGAGAATACGAATATATAGCACTATATTCTAAATCTTCGCAAATTCTCAAAGTGCCGATATTCGCGATTAAAATTTGCAATTCGAATATTCGCACCCAACACTAGTTAACATAAAGGTTTATATGGAGTATATGAGTATACCTGGGGCTAGGTGCATCATCGGTCCTAACCTTTAGGACCTTTGCCTGGTACAGTCCATTGAGCTTTACAGACTACTCCTGTCATGCCACAGTACTTGTCTGATCTTACTAAAGTTCGATTTCAATATCAACACTCTGTAAATAATCAGTGGGGACAAGGCCTTATAGGTAACTTTATTCTTTAGTAATTGGCATATGCGAATCTCTTGGCATACAATATGCTTTTAAAGTACTAATGGCCTACACAGATCTGTCAGAGTATGTCCTTTCCCTCGGATCATCATGCCTTTTTGAATGTGAAAAGACATCCTTCAGGATATACCAACCACTGTACTCCACCCCAATGGCATCCTCTGGATTGAGGATCTCTTCCCTTCTGCATATTACTTTGGTTGTATTCTGCAGTGAGCCCCTGAGAAACTGGTGCAGAGGATGGGAGTGGTAGTGGGCCAGATAAAATGTTGTGTCACAGTGTACCGCCTAAAGACATTGCTCCCTGGGGATCAGTGCAACTGAAAGGTGGATTTAAGAGTGAGTCCAAAAGTGAAACAGTCTCTTCTTACTAAGTGCAGAACATAACTTTTGGTGCATCCAATAGCAGAAAATGTAAAGATCAGCTAAGTTCTGGTACCATTTAAGGAGGTATGGAGGCAGGTCAGCTGGCTGAAAATGGTATCTTGTGGGCATACTGTAGGTGTCCACTGTCAGACTTGAACTTTATCAGGCTTTGTGGTAGTTTTGGGTGTTTGAACCGTTGTCCCTCACTTTGCAGAAGTGTCTGCAATGCAGTATTTTGCTATTCACTCTGCTGTCCTGTCTCTCAAGTGCTTCCTTGAGACTAAAAAGTTGGTCTCTCTGGAGAATCGTTTAAAGGAGCAGGAGGTCTTCAGAGTACTTCTTTTCCTGTCTCGAGCTGCTCGCCAACCTCCCTCCTGGCAGAGGGGAGGAACAGGGTGCTTAGCCCTGGTCCTGCCAACCATTGCCATCCACTCCTCCTCTGCTGGAACGCATGGGTCAAAGCACAAAATGGCAATACATTACAATACATAAATATACACAATACATTTGCAGAAACCCCCAGGTTTGGGGTACTGCAATTTTAGGCACATTCCAATATGGGTGCAAGTTTAGGTGTCTGAAATTCTATCTAGTAGATAAAATGAGAGTCAAATCAATGACTATACAATGTTTTTACTCTCTCAAGCACAGGTAATGCAAATTACTGTATGGCTCTAGAATTTGACCTTCTAAGTACGGCATCATTAGAAGGGGTCTTGATACTGATATGTTAGTGCTGTAATCTCCATCCTCATGTCTCTCATGGTGAGTAGTTGGACCTCCTAGTGTCATGGTTATGGATACCATGACTATATGTAGAAATACCATAAATTACTGGCTCCAAGTGGAGGGTAGAGTTCCTGGTTCCTGGTCATCTGCTGAGGGATTTTATGGTCTTCTAAGAACAAAGACTACAGCCACTTACATAAAAAACAAGCAGATAATGGAACGCATATGTACCGTACAGACAGGTAATAGACTATGACCCAAACAGAGTAGATGTTTTAGAAACTCACCATCCATACAAATACTCATTCTTACCCAGTCGTTATTGGCCATTGGCCATTATGCTTTTTTGTAACACCCCCGAGTTGTGTTACTAAACTCTTTTACCCCGCTACAATCTCTTAAGGGCATGTACATTGTCATCTAATGTAATTTCACATAACATCCTCACAAATGTGCATTGAAAGCCTTGTTAAATGTATATTGCTGTAATTTTCATGTTCACCAGCAGGTGGCAGCAATGTGTTAGCAAGGACTTAGCTACAGTTTAGTGTTTCTGAATTGGAATAGTTCATTCCAGTTTAGCTCCCCCTCTGTGAGCAGAAGTGGGCTGCGCCCATATCCTGCCTCATGGGGAGAGAAGGAATTTAGAGTTAGTGTGCCAGCCACCCCTGTAGGAGCTCCGAGATATAGGGATCCAAGCCAGGATATTGTCTCGGCTGAGACATTGATCATCATCCCCAGCCTGAGCCTTGCAGCCTTAGCTGGAAGAAGCAAGCAGAAAGTTACAGACAACTCCAGTTCCAGGAGAACCATACTCTGTGAAGATAGCTGTGAGTAAAGATCAGAGACCCAGGAGAAGCCATATTCCCCCTCAGCTAGTCAATCCCCAGATAGCAGAAGATAGAAAGCGCAGAAGTCAAATTCCTGCCACATTACAGAGCTACGAAGCAGACGTCCTTTCCTGCAAAGCCCCAGGTACATGATAGAGCAGAATATATATTCCTGCCACACATTGCCAATACCTGCTGGGACCAAAGACTAATGCTGTATCTTGCTTGGATAAAAGTTACTATAAGTAAAGACAAGTTTGAACTTTACCAAAGGTCTGGATCTCAATTACTGCTGCAAATCCCTCTATTACTCCTACTAGCACTACACTCAATTTATTGCAAGTGAGCCAGGATCCAGGAGTTCAGCCGTACCTAGGTAGGAGACACCGTTGACACCATTACTACTACTATAGAGAGACATTACACCACTCTGGCATTTCTAACCTGGTGCGTGAGTTACAACACCTTAGAGTGCCCTATGACTGTACCCTGCGCATGCTGCAATTGGCGTCACAAACAAAACTATAGACTATAATACCCATATCCTGACCCACTGCATAATTTGGCGTCCGTTTAACCGTACCACGGTCCTGCTCATTGCATTTGCATCTCCGTTAGCTGTGATTCCAGCATAGACATCTGCCTGTCTCCATCCACCTTAGATAGTTCATTCTCTGCCAGTTTTGTCTGTAAAGTACAAACACTCTGCACATTACTTGTAAAATATAAGAAAAAGAACTAGATCGCACATCCTCAATACTATGCTTTATCTAATAACAGCTTCTCAGCGCAATTTATCGTATTTATCGTATACCTACCCCTATGCTGCATGCTGTGTATGAGGCATTAGTATACAACTTGATCAAAAAGCATAGGTACAATACAGTTCTTTTTCTTAAATTTGACATACTCTGCACATTACTGACACTGCACTGACAGGGAAGATTTGCGGAATCTTAGTTCCCATAGGCTTCCACTGCATCTCCTCATACACATAATTAGTTTAGCGAGCAAGTGGAGCCGTTTGGTCATTATATTCAAAACTGACAGTTCGTTTATGCACATTTTGTACTGGGATTTGACAGATGTCGGATCACTTCCTTAAATTAAGGACATTGTAACATATTAGTGAGATTGGACCCACTGTGCCAACTAACCAGTTTGACGTAGGGCTAACCCTGAGGGTACGACCACCAGTCAATTTTCCTGATGCAGTTTTGGAAGCCAAAAGCAGGAGTGAATTCCTTTTATGATCCACTCCTGATTTTGGCTTCCAAAACTGCTTGCAGAAACCTGACCATGTGGTCATACTCAAAGAGCGTTATTCTAGTGCTTCCCTGGTATTCACCCTTTAACCCCTATTCCCCTATGTGGACTTCACTGCAAGTTACAAGTTACTTCACAACACTGAGGTAAAGAGCTGCCTCAGCCTCCTCTTTGCTCTCCTTGTGAGGGATTATGATCCTGAATACAACTGATAAGATCTTCAGCCGAATCTCTGTAGGAATGGAGCTCATGAGGAGACATGAAGTACAGAGAGCATGGACAGGACAGACGGTGGTAATGTGGGTCTGTGGTAATGGAGACTGCATGCAAGTGCTGTTGCTCATTATCTACACCACCACTATCCTCTTTATACTTCATGTCTCCTCATGAGCTCCATTCCTACAGAGATTCAGCTAAAGATCTTGTCAGTTGTATTCAGGATCATAATCCCTGACAAGCAGAGCAGAGGGCAGGTTTTGTGTGTATTAATAGGACGGCGGCCATTTTATTTCTACTAATGATTGCGCCCCAGACAAAACAAGTCATTCTAACTAACCAACCTGACCAAGAAACTCAGACAAGCTTTCAGGGCTGCTGAGCGACGATGGAAAAAATCCCATTCTAAAGATCATTTCACCGCATACAAGCAATCCCTCCTCATATTCAAATCCTCACTCGCTGATGCAAAATAGGCCTACTTCTCATCTCTCATATCTTCCCTGTCACACAGCCCTAAACAACTTTTTAGCACTTTTAACTCCCTTCTCCGCCCCCCAGCGCCCCCACCCTCTCCTCTCTTCTCAGCTAAGGACTTTGCCAAATATTTCAAACAAAAGATAGTCCACATCAGAGAAAGCTTTACTACACAGTCCCCACAGACCCTCTACACATCTGCTCGGTCCTCTCCCCCTAAAACCCGCTTCTCCACCATTACAGAAGAAAAACTCTCCACTCTACTCTCCAGATCACATCTCACCACCTGTGCACTTGACCCGATCCCATCCCACCTCATCCCTAACCTCACCCCAGTGTTTATCCCAGCCCTAACTCTTCAATCTATCACTAAACTCTGGTGTCTTCCCCTCTGCTTTTAAACATGCTACCATTACACCCACCCTCAAAAAGCCTTCACTTGACCCATCTTCCTTGTCTAGTTATCGCCCCATATCACTTCTTCCGTATGCCTCAAAGCTACTTGAACAACATGTCCATTCTGAACTGTCCTCGCACCTCTCCTCTTGCTCCCTCTTTGACCGCTTACAATCTGGCTTCCGAACCCACCACTCGACCTAGACTGCCCTTACCAAAGTCACCAATGACCTACTGACAGCCAAAACCAAGAAACAATACTCTGTCCTCCTTCTCCTTGACCTGTCCTCTGCCTTCGACACTGTTGACCACACCCTTCTGTTGCAAACTCTCTCATCTCTTGGCATCACTGACCTGGCTCTCTCCTGGATCACATCATACCTCACAGACCGGACGTTTAGCGTCTCCCACTCCCGCACCACCTCCTCGTCTCATGCCCTCTCTGTTGGTGTCCCGCAAGGCTCTGTCCTAGGACCCCTGCTCTTCTCAATCTACACTTTTGGCCTGGGACAGCTCATAGAGTCCCATGGCTTTCAGTATCACTCCTATGCTGATGACACACAAATCTACCTTTCTGGTCCAGACATCACCACCTTACTATCAAGAATCCCACAATGTCTATCTTCTATATCATCCTTCTTCGCCTCTCGCTTTCTTAAACTTAACATGGATAAGACAGAATTCATAATCTTTCCCCCATCTTGTTCAACCCCCCCAACAGACCTATCTATCACGATCAATGGCTGCACATTATCCCCAGTCAAAAAAGCCCGCTGCCTTGGAGTGACCTTAGATTCTGCCCTTTCCTTCCGACCGCACATCCAAGCCCTTTCCACCACCTGCCGCCTCCAACTCAAAAACATCTCCCGCATCCGTGCTTTCCTTAACTTTGAATCTGCGAAAATGCTCGTACATGCCCTCATTATCTCCCGCCTAGACTACTGCAACATTCTCCTCTGTGGCCTTCCATCTAGCACCCTCGCACCCCTCCAATCTATCCTCAACTCCGCTGCCCGACTAATCCACCTCTCACCTTATTACTCCTCTGCCTCTCCCCTCTGCCAATCCCTTCACTGGCTCCCCATTGCCCAACGAATCCACTTCAAAGTACTGACAAACACATACAAGGCCGTCCATAACCTGTCCCCTCCCTACATCTCTGAGCTACTTTCCCGATACATCCCCACACGCACTCTCCGATCCTCACAAGACCTCCTTCTCTCCTCTCCTCTTATCGCCTCTTCCCACAATCGACTCCAAGATTTCTCCCTTGCATCCCCCATACTCTGGAACTCGCTACCCCAACACATCAGACTCTCACCTACAGTGGAATCCTACAAAAGAAACCTGAAAACCCACCTCTTCAGACGAGCCTACAACCAATGACCCTGCTGCCTCTATACCGCCATGACCAACCCAACCCGCACCTACTGTGTCCTTCTCCCATACCATGTAGATTGTAAGCCCTCACGGGCAGGGCCCTCTCTCCTTCTGTACCAGTTTGTAACTCATCTTGTTTATGATTAGTACAATTGTCTGTTATGTATGTGCACCGCTTATCATATGTACAGCGCTATGGAATGAATGGCGCTTAAATAATAAATAATAATAATAATAATAACTAATGAAAGGTATTTGGGAATATTTTTATAATAAAGTAATATTTAAGTATTTTCAGTAATTTTATTTTCTTAATTCCTGGATAACCCCTTTAAGAACCACCACATATTGGCAACTGATGCAAGCAAAAGAGAATATAATAAAACAACACTTTGAATTTTAAACAGGACCAAATGTGGTATTTATCAGCGTACCTTCTACAGTTTACGGGAATTGGATGTTGCTCACGGACAGTAAAGCAAAAATTCCAAACAATAAATGGACTTTAAATACTTACACCAGTAGTTCATCTAATCTAAAACACATTGGGGGAGATTTATAAAAACTGGTGTAAAGTAGAACTGGCTTAGTTGCCCATAGCAACCAATCAGATTCCACCTTTCATTTTTCAGAGCTCCTTTGGAAAATGAAAGGTGGAATCTGATTGACTGCTATGGGCAACTAAGCCAGTTCTACTTTACACCTTTTTTGATAAATCTCCTCCATTGTCTCCTCATGGTTGAGGGACAATGTCATCTGTGTGTGAGCTGCATGGCCTTATCCACTGAGGATACACTAATGGCCTCAAGCAGTGTCCTCTACAATAAAGAGGATTTGCAAAAAAAAAGGCAGTCAGTCAGCACATCCCGATGTGTAGGTGCACCCTGCCATGGCTAGAAACATACAGGGAAAAGAGACAATGCAGAAGCACTCTGCAAACACAAATAAAGTACAATAATGCCATAATTATAGAAAACATTCTGGTGCTAATGCTACGCTAATTTTGCAAATGTGAGATTCTTGGCAAAAAAATTATTCGGGCTGAGCCCACTTTATACCTCTCCTGGTGCCAAATGGCTTCCAATAAATACAATGAGAGCAGGCTACAGCTTAATGGGGCTCAACATGCATATTGGTACCTGCATCCCTGGATTTAATGGGCGCCATTATGGCACCAAAAATGGTGAAAAGCAGAGTGGACCCAGCATGTGGAACCTGCACTCCCTGAGTTTTATGGTGGCCATTATGGCACATAACAGGTTGGATTTAGTGTTAGGTTCCCATCTTATAGAGATCACCTTGACGTTTGGCAGATGGGCCCAAATAATTTTGTACAAAATGTATTTGTCAAAAATCTCAAATTTGCTGCATTGTCTCTTTGTTTCCTCTACAATAAAGAGGGCCACAGATGCCTAAGCGTCACCCCTTTTACAGTAGGTGCGCCACCGACCATGAACATTTAGACACCTGATCATTGACAAGGCATTCAGAGAGGCTTGGTTAAAGCTCCAGCCGTGATGTCAACGGTAGTCATGCTGCCATGACTTCACATGACTGCTTTATTGCAGTAGCTGGCGCATGCGCAATGCGATGCCCGGTCCTGGCAGGGCATCGCAATACCTACTGCGCATGCGCCGGCTACGAATTTGTCCGTGCAGCCGCAATGGAAAAGGCGAGGGGAGGGGAGTAAACGGGCGGGCACAGGCACAAGGAGGGCAGGGTTATGAGCCGTTAGGGAGGTCCGGTCTTGGGCTCGGAAGATTGAGACACCGCCCTGGGCACTTGAGAGGGCTCGTTTACACAATCTTCAAAGTTCATTTTTGGCAGAAAGAAGACTCGGTTATATGCAACAAAGGTACCGTTTTTAACTGCTGGGTGGCACATATAACGCTATAGGATCTGTCTAATATGGTCAAATGTGGTGACAGACTCCCTTTAAGGATGTCCCATAGAAATTAATGGAGAGTGCACTGCACAAGTACAGCCACCGCTCCATTTACTTCTATGGAACTGCCGGAAATAGCCCGAGCTAGTGTTTGGCTATTTCGTCAATTCCATAAAAAGGAATGGAGGGTGGATGCTCTTGTTCACTTTGAGAGCCCTATTCTAGAGATACTGTAGGTGCTGGTCCCAGAGGTGGTACCAGAACCTACGGTATGTGACATTGGTGACATATCCTAGTGATATGCCACCAATGTTGGAGATGAGAGAACCCCTTTAAGTCTTAGGCAAGCCATAAACTTAAGGTGGCTGTCAGTCAAATGCTCGTTCATCCTACTGCTATCCCTTTCCAGTCCCCCTATCCACATACATGCTTGATTCAGCTATGTTCTCCAGTAGGAAGAAGGGATGAAACTGCTGTCAGACTCCTCAGGTAGTGCCTTATCTCCCTGGGAACAAAAGGATGGAGCAGATGAAATCCAACATGGACAATCCTCACCTCCCCCAACTTCTCCCAGGATGGAGGGCGTGGAGCTAAATACATTAGATGTTCGACATATCCCACCAAAATTGTCTGGTTCTAATGTGTATAGATTAAAAGGTATCAAACCTGCAATACTCTTATTTTGTTTCTCTTAATGAGAGCACTAAACTAGATTAAAGACTAGCATGCATATTCCCTGTAGACTGCGAAGAAGACAGTCCAGTGAATGGGATGGACAGACACAGACTGCTGAGGCATCAAGGAGGCCCAGAAAATGGCTCAGTAGGTATTTATAATGAATACTGTATATCTTCTTATAGAGTATACACCGGCTATCAAGTCAAGGGACTGCCTATGGGTCGTATTTGGTATTGCAGCCTTGTTTCAATGCAACACACAACCTGCGGACAGCGTGGCAGTGTTTTTGGAAGAAAGCAGCATTTTTTTTTCTAATCCTTTAAAACGCAAGCAATAATTAAACTGACTTTGGTTTCGTATACTCGTTGGTGAGGAAAATAGATGGCTAAAGGAGGTAAATCCGAAAATGAGCACAGACATTATAGCAAACATGGGAATCTCCTCTCAAGGCTGCAGCCACTGCAGATGTCAATGATGAAGAGCACAGAGTCCATTTGTAAATGAATCATCTCGCTCCTATGTCTGCTAATGTATATATATACAGGGAGAACATCATCCGCTCACAAAAGATTAATAGTAAATCTTTGCCCTGGATGTTTAATGTCTTCATAGATCAATAGACGTCTGGAAGGCTCTTATAAGGCAATTGGGACAAAAATAAATAAAGGAAGCAAATTTCCAGATGATTACCTTCTGAGCGAGAAGTAAGGGGGGTCTCTGTTAGGTAGGTCCTTTATTGCTCCGTAGAGACTATGTATATCAATAGAAGGCGGAAAGCGAAGGTGAAGTAGATCAGACCCCATTCTGATTGATAAACAGCACAGTTTTGGGGCATCCATTGTTATTGTGAAAGAATAAAAGTGTTTAAAATACTATTTATATGTTGTATATCATCATTTGAAAAAAAATAAATAAATAAATATTCATTTTAAAAATGCCCAGATAGTAATAATAATAATGGTGATAATAATAATACTAATAATAGAAATAATACTTATACTACTACTACTACTACTACTAATAATAATAATGGTGATAATAATACTAATAATAGCAATAATACTTATACTACTACTACTACTAATAATAATGATAATAATAATAATAACTGTAATAATACTGATAATAATAATAATGACGATGATAATACTGATAATAATTCAGCAAAGTAAAAGGATGCCATGATAATAGGAGAGCAGCGCTGAGGCTTTTTTGACCTTCACAAGCAAGTCTCTATCTATAGCCTACGTGAGCTGCCCTCCTTGGACGCTCTTCACACACATTTGCAGTGTACAGCCTCCTCCCCCTCCCTGTTGCTACCTTTAAAGCCTCATTCACGTCAGTGTTCCACGTACGTGTGCCATTCGTGTTCTCCGTGGGCAGCACATGCCCCCATTCATTTTAATGTTTGCATTCACACATCAGTGTTCTTAGCACGGATGCATGCTCTATTTTGTCCGTGTTCATGGATCCATCACACCCATTATAGTCTATGGGTCAGTGAAAACCACGGATGCAACATGGATGCTATCTGTGTTTTCACAGAGATGCTTTGGAAATTATTTTTCAGCTGTGCAGTGTCCGTGAAAAACGGATGACACGCGGACAGCAAGAAAACAGACACACGGACCCAACACGCATCCATCACGGACATCTTCATGGAGGCATCACTGACCACCTTTTCACAGATTTCAGCATGGACATGGACATCTGAATGAGGCTTAACCCTGAGAGAAGAAAGGAGGAGAGCAAAGAGAGACATCAGAAACAGGAATGGAGAATTGATGGATTTAGGTCAGATACGGCATCACCAGCAGCTAGGTGAAGAACTTGCGCACACTCTGCAGAAGAACATATTAGGACATTTTAAGCACTGGTGCCTTGCAGCGCTGGGGTCCTGGGTTCGAATATGACTCTTTATGGAGTTTGTTTGTTCTCCCTGTGTTTGGTTTCCTCCTACACTCCAAGGACATACTGGTAGGGAATTTGTGAGCCCCATTGGGGACAGAGTGATGCTAATGTCTGTAAAGTGCTGCGGAATATGTCATCGATATAGAAGTGAGTATAATAAATAAATAAATGTAAAACCTCAGCCCCTCCCTGCTACTACCTTTAACAGTGAGAGACAGGAGGAAGAGAGCAGAGAGAGAGACATCAGAAAAAGGAGCAGAGTTCTGATAGATGTTTGTCAGATGCAGCAGCAGGCAGGTGAAGGATTGCACAAACTCTGCAGTAGAAAATATTAGGGCATTTTTAATGAAAACTGCAGTGTACAACATCCTGCCCCTTCCTGCTGCTACCTTTAAAGACTCATGAACACGAACATATTTTTTTTTTCCACATTCAATCCTCATTTTGTGAGGGTCGGATGTGGACCCATTCAAGTCAAAGGGGGGCCACAAAAGATGCCGTGTGCTGTTGGCATCTGGATGTCCATTCCGTTGCACCCACCAAAAAATAGAACGTGTCCTATTCTTGTCCATTTTATGAACAGGGAACGAGCAGAGAGAGACATCAGAAACTGGAGCAATACTCTTGTTTTGCAGTCTATGGTAAAAGCAATTTAACAACTGCATGTTCATGTCCCACTAGGGGAGGTAAAAAATGTAAATTAAAAAAATTACTTAAAAAAAAAAAGTAAACAAAGCAAAACAACAAAAGTATAAAATATTCCAAACAACACTATCCCAATTGGACATATAAAAACAAACAATAAAAAATGAAAATAAGTGGTATCACCCTGTCCGAAAATGTCCGAACTAAGTGGTTAACTGTGTAATTTCATAAAAAATTACCGTATGTACTCTAAAATGGTACCAAAAAAAACTATTTTAACAATAGGCTTTGCTATAAGACATGAAAAACAACAGAAAAATTTATCTCATAATGTTTTAAAAAACTAATATTAAAACCAAATTTACAAAGAAAAATGTATCTCACAAATGTAAAAGGAACCATTTGCACAAAAATACAGAAATGATTGTAAAATTTGTGTTTTTTAAGCAAAAACTGCTGGACAAAAAGAGTTTATAAAGGGGGCATTACAGCATCTGTCCAGACACTTAAAGATATTTAAAAAAAATTCCCTGTATCTTTAAACTGTTGCGTTCAGTTTGACAGTGAATCCGTCAAGGACCTGCTTTGACAGATCAGTCTGTAGTTCTTATCACTTAACTCCTTACAGCTCGTAAACACTCATTATAGTGAAATTCTTACCAAACTGATAATGAGTGTCTATGAGCTGCCAGGAGTTCAGGGATAAGGGCTTCAGATAAAGCCAGCAGAGCAGCTCCCTGACAGATTCAATGTGAGGCAGAAAGCATAATAGTCTGTAAATGTAGTGAAAGCTATAGAGAAAAAAACTGTCGAAAATTTTTAATAAAGACCAACTGAAATTAATGATTCTTAGCCCAAAATGAGCAAAATGCAATGATAAAAAAATTGGTCCAAAGATGTCCATACTCTTTAAAGAAGACTTCTCTGCTTTCCTAAAATGCTGTTTTAGTAAATACTTAACTTCTCAATGAAATTACCATTCTGGAGCATCTTTTCTTACAAATCTGTGTTGCATCATTCCTTTGTTGTTCCTACTATAAATATATGAATAAATTGACAACCTGGTGTTAACAGTACTCTTGTCAAAGGGTCATGTCCCTACACAGTCTGACACTGACAGCACTAAGTGGACAGTGTCACACTGTGCAAAGGCACACCTCTACCCATTAACAATGTATTCATGCACTTCTAGGAGGAATAACAGAGGAAAATTATTTGCAGAACAAATTCATGGGGAACGCATTTCTTTAGTATACCAGACATGTCAGGAGAGGTGACAGGTGAATGTCCTCTTTAATTGCACTGTACTATAGGTGCCCCCATTACTGGTTTATTTTATTCTCTCCTAACATTTTGTATAACAGATCGCCCAGAGCCCCTGGGTTCCTCCGTCCATATTAATCACTCAGCAGACCTTTGAAGTCAGCTTTAAAAATCAATTTGTGTCAGCAGCCAAAAAAAAAAAAAAAGTCCTAGCAAACCATAATAATTACAGTATGTATTCCCTACCTACGCAGACACATTGCTCAACTTTTCTGAAATCTTAGAGAAAGCTATTACTCGTAGGATTTTTCTTTGTTTGTGTAATTTACAGTTTCATTGGCACTTTAGTCAGTACAAACAATTCTCCGCACTGGCGGTATTGAATAATGCATTATGTATCTGGTTATGGAAAATGTGTATTCATGAGTCTTGTTTGGCTTTTGTCAAAAGGAACTGTGAAATATTATGATGGAACCATCTTTATTTCTGCCACATTGTTTTTAAAAGCGTCTTCTTAACGGGGAATTGTGAGCCTTAAGAATTACTGCACGGTTTATGCAACTTAAAGGAAATTTAAGAGAAAATGCCTCTTTGCTTTCGACTGGAAGATGTGACAAGACACCTTAAGCTACAGCACATAGAAGGAAAAACAAGAACGCAAAACTTTGGAGAAGTCTTGGAAGTATAGCTCGAGATGTCAAGACGCTAGGGGTTCTGGTTTTCTAGAATTTGTAATATGCCGATTATGTCTTGTGAATATTTGTCTTAAAATCTAAATTTGGTTAAAAAGAAACATAAAATCATAGAATATCCTATAAAATAAGTACTAACAATAAATACAAATACTCAATATATATATATATAATAAACACAGTTCCTGTAAGAGCATATGGATGTCATGGAAGGTGGCACCCCCCTACCCAAAGTCTAGCCCTAGGTCTAAAAGATTTGGCCAGCCACACATTATTTCAATGACCACAACAAGAAAATTCCACAAATTCCAGGCTTGCGTCTGTTACTCTGGCATCTTGTGTCTGTCGCTGCCTAGCTACGGAACATTATTAATTGAACAACTGCTCATGCCCCAGTTTTTACCATCACCGGTACTCCCATCCCCTCCTTGCTTTGTGTACAGTTGCATGGCTACTTCTAATTGTTAGTCAGCTTCTGCCTGAGCTTAGGTTCCTAGTTTACCAGTTAAGATACGCTGCCAAACTTCTGCCTGTTTACCAACTGTGATATTTCACTGCCTGCCCTGATCTTGGCCTTTCCACTAATCCCTTTGCTGCCTGCCTGACCTTGGATTTGTTTCATGGAGTTGCCTGCCCTGACTTCTGCCTGGTTACCAACTACAAGTATTGTCTGACCCCTTGGTACTTTTCAATCGTGTGTGGGTCAGCTGCCAACTATACCAGATCTTTTCAAAGAGGTAGCAGACTGGTTTCAAGTTTGTACCACCTCTTGGGGAAAATCAATTGTTAAATTGGAGGAAAGACAAACAGACTTTCAGGACATTAAGTCTCATCCAAAGTTAAATTCAGATGGGATTGTCTTTGGTTGGAAATTATGGGTTCTCATGGTCCTGACTCATTAATCCTTTAAAGGGAACCTTCTGGGACTATAAGTTTCATGGTGCTCAAAGTTAGACCCTCAGCAGTCAGGTTATTTTAAGAATAGCCCATCAAAATTATAGACCCATAACTAGACCCAGACTATACAAAACAAACCAGAGAATCCAATGTTAGACTTAATTTCTCTTGAGCGTATAGTCAACTCTAACTATCTCTAGTGTGGTCATGTGGACAGTAAGTGCTGGATTGCATGTATGGCCCACCCAGATACCTCATCTGGGTAAGATAACTAAAATCCAGAAAGCTGCAGGGGTTTCAGCAAAGCATAGTTTGCTGAGACAGTTTTTTAACATTTTGTTCTGGCCTGGATTTTATTTGGATTGGTGGATTGGTTTGGTAATGGGATCTGCCGATCCACACCCTTCCAGTACGGGTGTTGCCTTTTGCCGAAGGTGATCGCAGGTGAGGCCTGCTGTGATCAAGGAGGGATAAAACCATCCCTCTGTGTGTCAGTCTGGGGAGAAAGGACTTAGAACCAGAGGCCTGATGTTTGGGGGGACCATCGACGCCTGCGGAAGGAGGGTTACATGGTCAGCGTCAGGAGGAAGTCTGGACCATAAACCCCCAAAGGCTTGGACCCTGAGACCAGTGGCATAACGCTAATATAGGCAAGGAACGCCACTGCTATGGGGCCCGCGGCACAGGGGGGCCCGGAGCGCATGGAAGGCCCCGCCCCCTATGTCTACTCTGCAAAACTATTCCTACCATGAATAAATGGGCTGGCATTGAGGTGGCCTGGGCTCCCCACCCCCCTGTTTATTTACTTATCTGTCGGGAGTGCAGGCTCAGGGGGACTGCAGGGCAGCAGCATTACATGTCAGCAGGCATGCTGAGCCAAAGAGGAGCGGGCTCTACACACGTGATGTCTGACGCTGATTGATGCTGCCAGGTCCGCGCTCAGATGGAAGATTCTTGCTATGGGGCCCAGTGATTTCTATGTAGGCCCTTGCCTGAGACCTTGTGTATAAAGCTGTGCTAGAGGTGAGTCAGGGAAAAGTACTCTGTATTAGGAAGTGTCTAGACAGCCAGGTGTTTATTTTGCAGTTATGTATGTGCTGAAGTGCCAAAATAAATGAATATTTGGACTTTAAATCTGCTGTCTGCGAAGAGGTCTGTGATTGCGACCCCCTGGGAGAGAGAGATCCCTTACACTAGTTATTCAATGACCTCAGAGAACCAACGTTTTAGTGGTTCTCCCTATTAATGTGGTGGTCATCCAATGATGTTGCTAATTTCTGGCCTTTAATAGTGTTTATGGTCATACTTAGTGATCTAGAAGCCATCCCAACTGATGTAGTAGACAATCGGACATCACAGCTGGTGTTCCCGTGGTGAGTCTAAGTGATCTACTGGTTACTAACCTATCTTCAGGCATTATGATTGACCAGAATCTCTTGTAAACCAGTATAGCACCATATATGGTCCTGCTTAGTCTGCCACTCAGATAAATACTATCAGTAAGCCACACCCTTGTTCAAGCAGAAGCTTCCAGAGATGAGCAAACTGATTCTAAATTAATTTAATTCAATCTGTATTTGGCAAAAAATTTGAGCTTCATCCAAATCTGAATTTTTGGTGATTTGGGTAAATTTTGAGGACATAGAAACTTTATTAAGAAACTGGAGAGTGATAATATCAGTCCTAGAGGACCTTAAAATATAATACAAAAATGTTTTTAAGCCAATCGGATTACTTTCTATTTGGGTAGATTTAGTCCTAAGAGACCTCAGAGCGCCATACAAAGTGCTCCAATTTCAGGCAAATTGGAGCACTTTCTGTTTGGATACAATTGATTAGGATCTGAATCGAATTTTGAGTGATTTTCTCATTTCTAGTCATGGACATCACTTTTTTGTTGGTGGCCAAATTTTTCATACATATTAAAAGGTAGAACTTTTGTAAAAAAAAAATTAAGATTTAGTCTCCAGACTTCTTGCTCTTATAAGGACATAACATATTTTACATTCTTGTTGCACCTACTCCGAGTTGACCTTGCTTATGTTAATGCTTATCCAAATAATATAGCTGAGATTACTGTTATACATATTTCTTTTTTTCCAATCAGGAATGTGAATCCTTTTCATCTGCCAAGATAACTTAAGTCTGTTTTGACTTCATCCCTGTAATATCTGACTGTAATACTATCGTCTGGAGGTCTATGTGCCTGATACCATGTTGTCCCAGCTGTGAGAGTCTGATCTTTGACTTGCTAATCATCTCACTTTCATTTCTCAAACATGAAATGCACAGCGTCTGCTCAATTCCTTCACATAAAAAATAAACTGTACAAGACGCAAGGGGGGGAAAAATGAGATTTTTCTCAACGGTCGCGTAAATCATTTGCTACTTATGATTCAGGAATGTTTTTCTTAAGACATCTTAAAAAGATTTAATGTTAGAAGGTGCTCGATACCTAGACATAGTAGATGAAGCCATCTTAGAATTAGAAGGAAGCGTTTCTATGACTAATGGATTGGAGAAATCTACAGTCAGGCAGAATTTAGGAACTCTAGAATTCCAAATCAATGGCATAAAAATGAGCAAAGGTTTACTTAGTCTTACTAAGAGTTACTTAACCGAAATTATACACGAGAAACATTAATACAGAGACGAAATCAGAAAATAAAGGACTGAAAAAGCAATAGTGATAAAATAAAGTGCCAAATAAAAAAATGCAACACAGTGCCCACATAATACTGCCATACAGTGCTTAACAGCTCCCTAAACTAAACAGTGCCCAAATAATGGTTCTACTCAGGGGCAGATTTGGCATTCCTGGGGGCTCTGGTCACCATGCTAAGTTCTACCCTGTCGCATTATTAAGCTCCAGATCCAGAGATCACCAGATCCACCATATTAAGTGGCCCCTTTGTCAAGATCCAGCTCTTTTACATGCCTTAAAGGGATTATCCAAGAGTATAAAAATGACCCCATATGCCGGACCCCTCACGCTGAATATACTTACTTGGCTCCCGCTGCTGCTCCTGATCCCCGCACCACCACTGCTGCTTCTCTCTGTGCGCATATGAAAACATACGGTGTCGGGGGGGGGCAGCCAATGGCAGGTGAGGATAGGGACGAGCCTCCCTAGCATCACCCTCAATGATAGGGAGGCTCGTCTCCGCCTGCCATTGGCTGCTCCTTTTCCCACCGGACACTGAATGTTTTCATCCGTGCACGGGGAGAAGCAGCAGTGGCGGTGCGGGGAGCCAGGTAAGGATATTCATTGTGAGGGGCCTGGGCATACAGGGGACATTTTTCATAGTCTTGGATAACCCCTTTAAGGATGTGATAGGGGAATACCTAAGCCAGTTATTCATCCACAGACAGTTGTTTCAGGATGTTGCCCCCTCATTAGTGTGGAGTAGGATTCTATCTAACCAGGAGCAATGCCTAGGAGATTTCTCAAACTAAACAATAGTCTTGGGGAGGCCAACTGCAAAAAACACAGTGGAGCCCCATTGAAAAGTCTCAACACAGCAATCCAAAGTGCTAGAGCTCCCTGGGAAACTGTAATATGCAAAATAACCATGGAGCCCCAGTTATGGGTCTTCAACACAGTGAAAGACAGATATCCCTCCAGGAAAGGGGTGTCCCCATTTTAGAGATCACCAGATCCAACATATTAAGTGACCCCCTAAGTCAGGATCCAGCTCTATTACAAGGGATATCTAGCTTTTACTGTGTTGAAGACCCATAACTGGGGCTTAACGGTTATTTAGCATATTGCAATTTGGAGATGAGTGACTCACTCAGAATTCGATCCAGGTTCTACTCGGCCAAATCGGTGAACCCATTTGATTGGGGTCTGAATTGATTTTGTTCAAATCAAAAGTGTTTCCAACTGGCCTGAAAATCTGTGTATTACACTCTGAGGTCTCCTAGGATATTTTATTTAGTTTTTCTTAATGTTTTTATAAATTTCTCTCTACCTCTCCCCAAAATTCAGCAGAATTGAATCACCAAATGTCCGGATTCCGATGCAACTCAAATTTTTCCAGAGTTCAGATCGAATTTTATTCATTTACAATTGATTCTCTCATTTCTAATTACGATGAATGCCGCTTCGCTCTCTGTTTTAGAACATTTATATAAGTTTCAATCCATGATGAAGGTCTCCCTCGGCCCTGAACCATATAGCTATCAGGCATTTTGGCACAGGAGGATGGTTATGATATAGTGTGCGAGATACAAATGACTCTATGACCTCCAGCCTGGGCTATTTATCTTTATCTTCTCCCTACTGCTTTAATTTCCTTGTAACCTTTCACATTTTTTTTACAATCTTTTCATTTCCAGCTGCCAGCTGTTAAAGAGGATGCATGGTGCTGAGCCCCATCTGGATAACATTGGGATTTTTATATACAGTGACTGCTGCGCTGCATATTTTTGGGTTTTCAACCTTACTTTTACGTAGATGTATATACAGTATAGAGAGGGAGACAGATTAAAATCTCAGGAACCACTTTTATACCGTAAGATGCTTCGTGCTAGATAGGTAAGCACTACATTACCATTTTTTTAATAAACCTGTGGGTGTAGGTAAGGTCCATGTGCCAAGCTAATGATTGTGTAAATTTTTGGGAATGAACCTTTACACAATTGCAAAAATTGTAACATGTAAAGTGTTGGCAGTTTGTCAAGTGATCACATTTTTGAATAAGCACCTAAAATCAGAGGATGTGCTACCAACTATATGCAAAATGAAAGGGAGCTGAATGATCGTAATAGAGATCATTCATTCCCCTTTCACTTTGCATGGGGCCATGTAAATGAGCACCAATCAACTTCTATATCGATGATCGGTACTCATTATTGGTTCTGTATCGTGGCGTACTATCAGACCCTAACACATATGCAATCCCATCCCAGAGCTTTCCTGGTAGCTGTTTTCTTACATGTAGCTTCCTAAGATCTAATGAAGAATTTTTTACGTACAATGAATTTGATGAATATATGAAAATACGCTCAGCTCCAGAAAGAAGAAAACTATCTCTTATCAGAAAAAAGGAAGAGATAGCGATCTGCAGACAGCTGATTCAGGATTCCTTCAGTGAACTGGTGATCTGTATGAGATGCCTTCTACATAGATAGATAGATAGATCTCCCTTGGATGTGGTCAGCGCGCCCTCCGTCATTGCACTTCCAGCTACGTCAGAGCACTTGGAAGAGGCTTTCTGCGCCGCTCAAGGGGGCTGGATCTGTGTCGTCATCATTCTACACATGCGCAGTAGTCCGACAGGGACGCTGAGGTTCACATTATCCACTGGAACCACTAATGGTGAGCTGGATTAGTTTATTATAAATTTAATTTTACACAACTGTGACTGTGTGAATCAACATGAATTTTTAACCCACTATGCACTCATCACTTTCATGTTATATCATGTCTCCTACATTTGATGAAATATGAAGAAATCATGTTCTTTTTCATGCACTTGGATTGTCACTCGTGTGATTTGTGATTGACACATATAAATTATGTCTTGTTACACATATTTATTCATCACTAGTTATGTTATTTGCAATTGTGAATAATCATGAGAACAATGTCACCTATTATGTGAACAAATAATCACTAATCATGTATGGGGTACTTAATCCTGCATTTGTCACTATTACCTTGCTTGACAAAGGCCTCATTCTTCTGGGCTGAAACGTTGCCTTGGGAATAAAAGGGTCCTCACCCGTTCACCGTATTTGGAGAACTGCCTCATTTTTGTGAATATAGATAGATAGATAATGGATAGATAGATAGATAGATAGATAAATAGATAATGGATGGAAACAAAGATAGATAGACGATAGATAGATAATATATGGATGGATAGATAGATAATAGATAGAGTACCTTGCAAAAGTATTCACCCCCTTGACTTTTTCCGTATTTTGGTGCCTCACAACCTGGAATTAACATGGATTGTTTGAGGATTTGCATCATTTAATTTACAGAACATGCCTACAACTATGAAGATGTTTTTTTTTTATTGTGAAGCAAACAACAAATAGGACAAAATAACCGAAAAAGTCAATGTGCAGAACTATTCACCACTCTGAAGTCAATACTTTGTAGAGCCACCTTTTGCGGCAATCACAGCTCCAAGTCGCTTTGGATAAGTCTCTATGAGCAGTTGTCACATCTACTACTGGGATTTTTGACCATTCCTCCTTGCAGAACTGCTCCAGCTCCTTCAAGTTTGATGGTTTGCGCTTGTCAACAGCAATCTTTAAGTCTGACCACAGATTTTCTATTGGATTGAGATTTGGGCTTTGACTAGGCCATTCCAACACATTTACATGTTTCCCTTTAAACCACTCAAGTGTTGCTTTAGCAGTGTGTTTGGGGTCAGTGTCCTGCTGGAAGGTGAACCTCCGTCTGAGCCTCAAATCACGCACAGAGTGGTACAGGTTTTGCTCAAGAATATCCCTGTATTTAGCACCGTCCATCTTTCCTCAACTCTGACCAGTTTCCCAGTCCCGGCTGCTGAAAAACCTCCCCACAGCATGATGCTGCCACCACCATGTTTCACTGTGGCGATGGTGTTCTTTGGGTGATGTGATGTGTTGGGTTTGCACCAGACATAGCGTTTTCTTTGATGGCTGAAAAGTTAAATTTTAGTTTTATCAGACCAGAGCACCTTCCTCTATACATTTTGGGAGTCTCCTACATGCCATTTCGCAAACTCACAACGTGCCTTTTTGTTTTTAGCTGAAAGTAATGGCTTTCTTCTGGTCACTCTGCCATAAAGCCCAACTCTATGGAGCATACAGCTTATTGTCATCCTTTGTACACCTACTACAGTCTCTTCTGTGGAACTCTGCAGATCCTCCAGGGTTACCTTAGGTCTCAGCGCTGCCTGTCTGATTAATGCCCTCCTTGCCCGGTCCGTGAGTTTTGGTGGGCGGCCGTCTCTTGGCAGGTTTGCTGTTGTGCCATGTTCTTTTCATTTGGTTATGAAAGATTTGATGGTGCTCCTGGGGATCATCAAAGATTTGGATATTTTTTTATGACCTAACCCTGACTTGTACTTCTCAACAACATTGTCCCTTACTTGTTTGGAGAGTTCCAGTGGTTGCAGTGTTTGGTTAGTGGTGCCTCTTGCTTAGGTGTTGCAGCCTCTGGGGCCTTTAAAAAAAGGTGTATATATGTAATGACAGATCATGTGACACTTAAATTGCACAGAGGTGGACATCATTTCACTAATTATGTGACTTCTAAAGGTAATTGGTTGCACCAGAGCTTTTTATTGGCTTCCTAACAAAGGGGATGAATTTTCTATTTCTCATTATATATTTTTCTCATTTCACTTCACCAAGAGAACGGAAAGGACGGATTCTGCAGATAACTGAGACCTAATAACTGAGTCTTTCGGGCGTACACAAGCGCGACCATGTAACAGAATCGCGCATGCACCGTACGCGATGCCTGCCTGTCTGCTCTCTCACTCCCGTGCGCGCGCTCCACTATCTTCAGGCTCCAAGTGCCCCACGTGATCACTGTAGACTTGCAATCTGCGGCAAGTCTACAGTGATCACGTGGGGCACTTGGAGCCTGAAGATAGTGGAGCGCGCGCACGGGAGTGAGAGAGCAGACAGGCAGGCATCGCGTACGGCGCATGCGCGATTCTGTTACATGGTCGCGCTTGTGTACGCCCGAAAGACGGGAACGAGCGGCGATTGAGGCGGACGGCGCATGCGCAGGATTCAGAAGCGCCGTCCCGGCGACTGAGCCGGCTGTCAATTAAAAGGCATAGAGGCGGCGTTAGGGCAGGGGCGGTACGGCCAGAGGAGAGGGAAGGGCTACCCCCTTGACTTGTTGCTTGACTGTTTGAGCAAGAAATTTGAACTTTATAAGAAGATTTTTTTATGAATAAACAGCGCAGGAGAGCGGGACTAACATGGATAACTACACACTCAAGATAATCTATAAGGTACTGTTGATAGTTTATAAAGTGAAAATGTGGTGAAAGGTTCGCTTTAAGGCTGTAATGTAACAAAATATGAAAAAAGTCAAGGGGGGTGAATACTTTTGGAAGGCACTGTAGATAATGGATGGATACATAGATAGATACATACAGGGAGTGCAGAATTATTAGGCAAGTTGTATTTTTGAGGATTAATTTTAATATTGAACAACAACCATGTTCTCAATGAACCCAAAAAACTCATTAATATCAAAGTTGAATATTTTTGGAAGTAGTTTTTAGTTTGTTTTTAGTTTTAGCTATTTTAGGGGGATATCTGTGTGTGCAGGTGACTATTACTGTGCATAATTATTAGGCAACTTAACAAAAAACAAATATGTACCCATTTCAATTATTTATTTTTACCAGTGAGTGAAACCAATATAACATCTCAACATTCACAAATATACATTTCTGACATTCAAAAACAAAACAAAAACAAATCAGTGACCAATATAGCCACCTTTCTTTGCAAGGACACTCAAAAGCCTGCCATCCATGGATTCTGTCAGTGTTTTGATCTGTTCACCATCAACATTGCGTGCAGCAGCAACCACAGCCTCCCAGACACTGTTCAGAGAGGTGGACTGTTTTCCCTCCTTGTAAATCTCACATTTGATGATGGACCACAGGTTCTCAATGGGGTTCAGATCAGGTGAACAAGGAGGCCATGTCATTAGATTTTCTTATTTTATACCCTTTCTTGCCAGCCACGCTGTGGAGTACTTGTGACTCCAGTGATGTTGCAGCTCTAAAATATGGCCAAACTGGTGGCAAGTGGCATCTTGGCAGCTGCACGCTTGACTTTTCTCAGTTCATGGGCAGTTATTTTGTGCCTTGGTTTTTCCACACGCTTCTTGCGACCCTGTTGACTATTTTGAATGAAACGCTTGATTGTTCGATGATCACGCTTCAGAAGCTTTGCAATTTTAAGAGTGCTGCATCCCTCTGCAAGATATCTCACTATTTTTGACTTTTCTGAGCCTGTCAAGTCCTTCTTTTGACCCATTTTGCCAAAGGAAAGGAAGTTGCCTAATAATTATGCACACCTGATATAGGGTGTTGATGTCATTAGACCACACCCCTTCTCATTACAGAGATGCACATCACCTAATATGCTTAATTGGTAGTAGGCTTTCGAGCCTATACAGCTTGGAGTAAGACAACATGCATAAAGAGGATGATGTGGTCAAAATACTCATTTGCCTAATAATTCTGCACTCCCTGTACATAGGAGATAGATAGATAATATATAGATAGATAGATAATAGGCAGGTAAATAGATAGATAAAGGATGGATATATAGATAGATAGACACAGTATAAAAAAGTCCCCACTACGTTGCCTGTAACTTTTGCGTGGCAGGTGCTATAGTGAAGTGGGTAAAGTTCACACAGCAAGTCTTTATGTTTATCGGACCGCGCTGCTCAGAGTCCTCGGAAGGTGTTCCTCTTTTTTAATTTGGAGCCAAATGCACATTCAGACAAGTTGACCCTGGTTAACGGTGCTTCACTATCTGTGCGACCTCCTTTCTGATTTACAGAGTGGCTCGCTGAGAAGAAGGGCGTCTGATGTGGATACCGATGTTGTCCTATGTCTGAAGGTGCATTTGGCTCCAAATCAAAAAAGAGGAACACCTTCCGAGGATTCTGAGCAGCGCGGTCCAATAAACATAAAGATAGATAGATAATAGATTGAGGGATAGATAGATAGATAGATAGATAGATATACAGATAATAGATAGATAGATAAATAATAGATGAATAGGTAGGTAGATACATATATAGATAATACCTGTAGATGAATAGATGGATAGATAGCTAGATAGATAGATAGATAAATAGATAGATAGATAAAGATATTCACTGTACATACCTGAACTTCCTTCACAACACTTAACAACCAATCTCTCCTCCTGTTCAGCGATGTAGCAGACGAATAATTGCAGAAGGCTAAATAATAGCCACTATAATGTCTACAGACGGCAAACATGCCACAAAACAGAACCCTAAGTTCACCAAGTTAAAGAGAAAATCAACATCGCAATCAGTCCCCAGACACCAGCTAAACTTATTGCTTTGGGATAAAGGGCCCATATAAAAAGCAGAAAGCACTTTTGATTTTTTTTTTTTTATCTTCGCTTTGTGTCGATGTTATTGCCAGTGACATCTGTGAGACTGTTTCAAAAATTCCCCATCTGCCTTTTCAGAGAGATGACTTTTTGTTGCCGGTTGCCATTAAAAACAGAAATTTGAATATACATAGACAAATGTCACTTCCCGGATAATTGTTTCATAAATCTGACAGTATTCTTTCTGGAACTTAAGACTGTTAAAAAAAAAAAAGTGAGAGCCTTTGACGGAGTCTGAGTTTCCTCATCCCGGCAACACAAAGATCAAGGAGAAACTGAGGTGTCAATAGACACTATGGACACTATGTAATGTTCCAGGCAGAGGCACCATTCTGACCTCAGCTATTGATGTCTGTCGCAGACATAGCATTTAGACACAGAAGACGGACAGTTTAAAGTCTTACAGATACAATGTTAGGGATTGAGAAACTGTATTTTGTGAAATACTTTAAAGAAAGACAGGTTTTAACACTAGGGACAGGATAGGGGCAGTTAGTTTATTCTTGGCTCCTCTTAGGTATCCCTGCACTCCAGGGTGACTCTTTCCCATGCCGACCTCTACTCTTAGCTAACCCTGCACTCCAGACTGACTTTATCCCATGCTTACCCTCTACTCTTAGCTAACCCTGCACTCCAGGCTGACTTTATCCCATGCTGACCCTCTACTCTTAGCTAACCCTGCACTCCAGGCTGACTTTATCCCATGCTGACCCTCTACTCTTAGCTAACCCTGCACTCCAGGCTGACTTTATCCCATGCTGACCCTCTACTCTTAGCTAACCCTGCACTCCAGTCTGACTTTATCCCATGCTGACCCTCTACTCTTAGCTAACCCTGCACTCCAGGATGACTTTATCCCATGCTGACCCTTTACTCTTAGCTAACCCTGCACTCCAGGCTGACTTTATCCCATGCTGACCCTCTACTCTTAGCTAACCCTGCACTCCAGGCTGACTTTATCCCATGCTGACCCTCTACTCTTAGCTAACCCTGCACTACAGGCAGGCCATTTAATTCAGAATGCTCTTATTCTGTAGACTAAACTTCTACTTCATGCTGACCATCTACTCAACACTAACCCTGCTCTCTAGGCTGACTCTCTACTTCATGCTCTTTACTCTAGGCTCTCTACTACAGACCCTCTTTACCAAGGTCAGACATGTCACTTTATGGCTATTGTTTCATAAATCTGACAGTATTCTTTCTGGAATGACTGCTATGAAATAGAGTCTTTCACGATGTATGAGTTTCCTTATCCTAACAACACAAAGATCAAGGAGAAATTGAGGTGTCAATAGACAAAAGTATTGGTCATTGAGGAGAAGTGACCCTATGGTTACGATTCAATTAGGCACCCTCTGCCTGAAACCACTGCATCCCTTCATATAAGGGGGCAGGAAGGTGCAGGTATTGTTTCTCCACCATACATTGCAGGTGAGATGGGCATTGTCGTCCACGAGTCAAGGACATTTGCTAAGTCTGGACATCCAAATTTATGCATGGAGGATCACGTCTTTCAGTCAGCCTCACAGCCAATCAGAAGGAAGGATATTGCTTTGTCTATTAGACACTATGTAAGGTTCCAGGCAGAGACACCATTCTGACCTCAGCTATTGATGTTGTTGGACTTGTCTGTCACAGACATAGCATTTAGACACAGAAGACAGCCAGTTAAGGTCTTAGAAGGGACAATGTTAGGGATGGAGAAGCGGTAGATTGAAATAATTGATATAAAGAAAGGTTTTTACACTAGGGACAGGAAAAGGGCAGTTAGTTTATTCTGTGTTTTACTACAATACATTAGTAAGCTCCTTGTATTAACTTTCTCTACATGATGATAAATACCATTTGCTGAAGTGAGACAACAACTTTAATGGAAATTAAATAAAATAAATCTACTGGCTGATGATTTTTTTAAGCATCATAGTTGCACTGGACATTGCACAATTGTGCCTTTTCCCCAAAAACCTGCTGCAAAGCTTTTACAGTTAAAAAGTGTACAATAAGCATTGTTTCCAGCATCATTGGTAGTATATATTTCACAAGGGAAAATTTTTGGAACTTTTTTTATTTTTTTATAACAAAATAAAAAAGAAAGACGAGTCCTAGGAGACCTCAGAGTGTCATACGCAACTTTTCAGAGCAATCGGAATATGTTCGATTTGGGACTGGTTCGAATTTATTCTTTCCCAAATTGAATCTTATGACCAATTCATTAAAAATGGACCCGAAACAAATTTCAATAAATTATTTTATTTTTAATTTCTATATTGGTTTATTTTTCTCAGAATGAAACCAACAAATCAGAATGAGATAGAGAAGAATTGGTTAAGGATGTCCAAACCTCCTTCTGACGAAGATGGGATGCTATAAAAGTTGTAGCTGGCAGGCAATGTATCCCTCAAATGATATAAATGTATGAGAACCACTTTCAATGGAGGCTATATCTACATAAAGGATGACATGGTGACATAAAGGTTATCTCACATTGACATCTAGGCTTCCAACTAGCAAAACACTGGAGGCATTAACTTACAAAATGTCTTCCTTTTAGGTTCTAACCAAATTTAACATTGGTGGTGGTCATGGTGGAGGATGCAGGGAAGATCGACCAACCCTACAGAGTTACTCAAAATCCAAACTGAACCTTTACTCTCGGTTGGCCATCCACTTCAGCCTGGCTATCTGATTCAGAATACCCTTATTCTCTAGGATGGCCTTCTACTTTAGGCTGACCCTCAAGGGTGGTTCTTTACTTCAAGCTAGCCACCTAGTGATCCTCTTTTACAGGATGAACCTCTAGTTCAGACTGACCATTTAATTTGGAATGCTTATTCTCCATGCTGATCCTCTACTACATGCTAAAAATAGACTCTGGACTGATTCTGTACTCCATGCTGACCCTCTATCCACACTCCAGTCTCACTCTATCCCATGCTGACCCTATACAATAATCCTGAACTCCAAGCTGATTCTCTATTTCACGCTAACCTTGCACTCCAGACTGACCATTTAATTCAGAATGCTCTTATAAATAAATGATGGGAGTGATCTCTGTACTGCCTAACAAGGGGCAGTACAGAGATCACCCCCATCATTTATTTATACTAAGGACTGTGAATAGAAATGAACAAAGTTCCGAAAAATTCTATTTGGCTGCTTCACTAAATTTTACAAAGAAATTTGCTTTGTGACGAACTGCTAACATCACGAAGCGCATATGTAGCTGAAGCAATGATGGGGAATGGTGATCGCATCACCCGTGTCATTGAACCCTTCAGATGCCACATTCATTGCTGATTGTGGCATCTGAGGCTACCATTTAGGCCTTTTAGTGATTAATCAGGGTAAAATAAAAATAAAAATACATATTCACCTCATCCATTTGGATGCGTAGAGGATGTCACAGCTATCTTGATTAAAGACACTGTGCGGAGACGTGTTGACATCATCACACTGGCCAGACACGGTGATGACATCACTATGCCCGGCAAGTGCATCTGCATGGTGACATTACATGTCACCCTGTGCAAGATTTTGCGCAGTATCTTCAATCAAGATGGCCGCAACGGCCTCTTCCCACGCAAATGGGTGAGGTGAGTATTATTTTTTTTTTTTCTTACTGCCATTTTTGTGAAAATTGATTTGTAATAACAAAGCGTGAGGAAATTCGGCTTCATGGAGAATTAGATTTTTCCTGAAATTCGGATGAAAGTAAATTCTTCAGAATTTGATTTACTCAACCCTAACTGTGACGAGGGACATCCTCTGCATCTAGAGGAAAGAAGTTTTCTACACAAACATAAAAGAGGATTCTTTACGGTAAGAGCAGTGAGACTATGGAGCTCTCTGCCTGAGGGGGTGGTGACGGTGAGTACAATAAAGGAATTCAAGAGGGGCCTGGATGTATTTCTGGAGCGTAATAATATTACAGGCTATAGCTACTAGAGAGGGGTCGCTGATCCAGGGAGTTATTCTGATTGCCTGATTGGAGTCGGGTGGGAATTTTTTCCCCCTAAAATGATTAAAATTGGCTTCTACCTCACAGTTTTTTTTTCCTTCCTCCGGATCAGCTTGCAGGATAACAGGCCGAACTGGATGGACAGATGTCTTTTTTTTTTCAGTCTGATAAACTGTTACTATGTTATACTGTATGTAACTGCTAGACACATTGTGGGATATGTCACAGGTGACATAATGCGCTGCGTGCCTAGGAGAACACAATCTCTATTTAACCAATTTATTTTCCTGCAGTTTCTTTTTATTTTTCAGTTCCTCTTACAGGTCACCCTCCCACGGAGCATAATTAAATTAATTTGAAAAGCAATAACTAAATATAATTTCGGCATAAAGAAAAACTATTGTTCAGAGGTTCAGCTCCTAATTGCATTCTTATTAAAACATTTTTCTACAGAGAATAAAAAAAAAGTAGTGGGGGGGGGGCAAAAGATGTTAAAAATAACAAATATAAGAATCATTACTCATCTCCCCTAACACCGCTGCCCCGTCTCTGCTCCGTTCCCTGCTGCTGAGGAGATACCCGCTCGGCCAATCACAGGCTTAGCGGTGGCCCATCTTAGACAGCACTTAGGAAGTGCTGAGCAGAGGCGGAACAGCAGCGCTGGGGATCTCTGGAGGTAAGTAATGATTCTTATTTTTACCGTGTTCTGGCTCATTTTTTCATAAAAAAACAAACAAAAAAAATCTCATTTAACGCTTTGCATTGCGAATGAATGGAGCTTTTTGCCGTTTCTCTACTATTCCTCCAAGAAATTTAGGAGCAAATTATGACACCCCGTGAGAATGGGGGGCAAGAGGGATTGGTACCACCGTAACCTGTTTTGCAGATGAAAAGGACTTTGAAAAATGAGTGTTCGGTACCCTTCATACAGCATTGCCTTACTGACACATTGTAACAGACCGCATTGTGAAGACAAAATAAACCTAACTCATACCCATGAAAGTTAGCAGAGGTCTTGAAAAGGGTAAATATGGTAATTCAATGTTTATATAGGTGATTCTGGACGCTAGCCACATCGGAAGGACCTGAGTCCAAATTGGCTATGTTAAAATATTTTAAGTAGCTTTTACTTAGACATCAGGAGGACTTGCTTCCCTGTCTGTGCGTAGGCAGCAGCTCCTCAAGCACCTGCTTCTCCCAAGATGCATTGCAATAGTGCATTAACCACTTCCTCCCCAGCATATAAAACATCCTCACATATAGCCCCAGAGACACATATAGTATATAATGCCCCCACAATTTCCTCCTCCACTGTCTAGAGAGAGATAGCTATATACTTCTATGAATTTGGAAGTATAGATGAATGGATTTGCAAAGGGTGTCCAGTCCGCTTCATTTGCTTCACTATGAGATCACTAAGCCCGCATTGAGGGGAGCAGGATCTACTGAGCATGTCAGTCCACTACTGAATGCAAGAGAAGGTGGACTAGAAGGATAAACAGCAGGGGGCGCTAGAACGGGGGAAAATGTATGGAAAAACAATGTTTGTTATTGCATGTATATTGCAGTAGTACTTCATTCACAATGCTCTTTTCACTGTACAGTACTACATTTAGTGGGATAACCCCTTTAAGGTGAGTAGAGGGATGAGCGAAGTTATGAAAACTTTGATTCGGCTGCTTCATCGAATTTCACAAAGAAATTTGCTTTATGGCAAATTATTTCCTCATGAAGCAAATTTCTTTGTGAGTAGCAGGCGATTGCGCCTCCCCCATTATTAAACCCCCATCAGAGATGAACGTGGCATCTGAGGCCTCATGGAAGATGGCCGTAGCAGCCTCTTCGCGCTTAAATGAATGAGATATGTATTTTTTTACGCCATTTTAGGGAAAACTGATTCGTTACCCGAGGCACGAGGAAATTCGGCTTCACAGTGAATCAAATTTTCCCTGAAATTCGTGTTGAAGCCCAGTTTGAATTTTA
This sequence comes from Bufo gargarizans, assembly GCF_014858855.1. Taxonomy (NCBI): domain Eukaryota; kingdom Metazoa; phylum Chordata; class Amphibia; order Anura; family Bufonidae; genus Bufo; species Bufo gargarizans. The sequence goes on from NC_058089.1 coordinate 109,052,457, forward strand.
ATTCGCTCAACACTAAAGGTAAGTGTAGGTGTTGAGCGAATCGAATTTCAGGATAAATTAGATTCCTGCAAAGCCAAATTTCCTCGTACTTTGCGGTAGCGATCGGATTTAACCAGAAAAAGTGCAAAAAACAAAAAAAATTATTCTTACCTGCTCCATTTGCTCGCAACGGCTTGCTTCAAAATCTTGTCCGAAATCCCGTGCGTGATGACGTCATCTGGGACCGCAATAGATTTCGTATGAGTTTTTCAAACAAGATAGCGGCACCCGGCCCGTCACAAGCAAATGGAGCAGGTAAGTATGTATTTTTTTTTTTTTTAGGCCTCTTTCACATGGGCGAGTTTTCCGCGTGGGTGCAATGCGTGAGGTGAATGCATTGCACCCGCACTGAATCCGGACCCATTCATTTCTATGGGGCTGTGCACATGAGCGGTGATTTTCACGCATCACAGCATGCTCTATATTGCGTGTTTTTCACGCAATGCAGGCCCCATAGAAGTGAATGGGGCTGCGTGAAAATCGCAAGCATCCGCAAGCAAGTGCGGATGCGGTGCCATTTTCACGCATTGTTGCTCGGAGATAATCGGGATGGGGCCCCGATCATTATTATTTTCCCTTATAACATGGTTATAAGGGAAAATAATAGCATTCTTAATACAGAATGCTAAGTAAATTAGGGATGGAAGGGTTAAAATATAAAAATAAAATTAAACTCCCCTTATCCACTTGTTCGTGCAGCCCGGCTTCTATTCTTTCTTCTTCTTTGATGACTTGGGAGGAAAAGGACCTTTAGTGACTTCACCTTGGTGATGGATCAGTGACATCACCAAAGGTCCTTTTCCTTCCAGGTCATCAAAGAAGAAGAAAGAAGTTTAATTTTTTATTTTATTTTTTAACCCCTCCATCCCTATTTTATTAAGCATTCTGTATTATGAATGCTATTATTTTTCCTTAGAACCATGTTATTAAAATCTACACAACACCTAAACCAAACCCAAACTTCTGTGAAGAAGTCCGGGTTCGGGTCTGGGTACCAAACATGCCGATTTTTTTCACGCGCATGCAAAACGCATTAAACCGCTTTGCACTCAGGTGGAAAAATCTAGCATTTTCGGGCGACGCACCCGCATCCTATCCGGCCCTCACACGCGACGCCCGTGTGAAAGAGGCCTTACACTCTGTTATTTATATCAGATGCCGCAATCATGTTCGGTGAAATTTTCAAATACTTTGCTCATCTTTAATAATATGCAACATCTTCAAATCTGAAAATATTTTAGATTTCTGTCCCAGGGCTTCTTATGAAGTGTGAAAGCACAAGCGTAGGTCAGTGGTGTGTATAGCTCTGTGACAGCTGCTTGTTGGCGCAGAGCTCGGTCATATGTATGGGGGCTCTCAGCCAAAGCACTACAAACTGCATAAATCTCATAAAGACCGAGAACAAACTCAACTTTTCTAATATTCGCCTCTTTTGTCTGCAAGAACAAAGACAGAAGCACTTCCTACACCTTATATCTTCTCTCCGAGTCCCCGGAAGTCTCTGACCGCCTGCCACCGGACATCCTGAAGCCCAATTGTTTCAAAGAAAACATCCAACCACTAAATGTAAGGTGGTGGACGTGGGAAATATTCTATGATTATACAGTGCATGACTGCTTTATGCTTAAGTTAAAGGATTTGTCCAAGAAGCTATGATTAAGAAAAATCATATAAAATAAAAAATATATAAAATAATATAAAATTATCAAAAAATATATAAAATAATAAATGAAGTTATATTCATTGTACTAATCCCCTTCCGCTCCCATTCTGGTGCTTTTCTGGTGTCCCACAGTTCTCTGTGTCTTCACCTCCATCAATGATGTGCCGACACAGACATGTGACTGATACAGCCAATCACTGGCTCTCTTGGTGGCCTGTGAACAGGGGCGGATTAAGTGCATGATAGGCCCGGGGCTTTCTACCCAACTTGGGCCCCTCCCTCCATTTTAGTTAAGCTTTTTTTGTAGGAAGAGGCTACTGTGCTTCGTGAGCGCCACAGTCTCTTCCTAGGCCATATGACACCTTCAGACTAAAAAATAATACCCCAAATTACCCCAAATTGAGTCCTAAATTGAAAAATTTGGTCGCCAAATTTAAAATACACATAATTATAATAAAAAAGACATGGAGGAGAATACAGCACTACATACCTCTTTCATCCAGTGACATCTCCTGTCAGGGGCGTAGCGTGGGGGGGGCCAGGGGGGCCGTTGCCCCGGGCGCCAAATTGTAGGGGGCGCCAGGCAGAAGGCAGTAAAATGAGGGTGATGGAAGCCTATGGCTCCCATCCCCTCCGTTCCGCCTGGCATCAAGCTTTAAAACGCAGTAGAGCGGCGCAGGAGTCCAGGAGATCGTGATTATATGACCGTGACCTCCTGCGCCGGGTCTCGCGAGATGACGCGATGACGCGGCGCAGGAGGCCACGGTGATGTGTTCCTGACTGCCTGCGCCGGGTCTCGCGAGATGACGCGATGACGCGGCGCAGGAGGCCACGGTGATGTGTTCCTGACTGCCTGCGCCGGGTCTCGCGAGATGACGCGATGACGCGGCGCAGGAGGCCACGGTGATGTGTTCCTGACTGCCTGCGCCGGGACGCCCAAGCAAAGACTGCAAGAGGTGATGAAGAGAGGTGAGTACTTTTTATTTTTTTTTATGTAAGTACTGGGGGCCATACTGGGGGCACTATGGAGGTGGCCAGTATATTTAAAGAATGGGTACCGTTTTATATTATACAGAGGGGCCATGATACATTATACAGAAGGCCATTATATATTATAGTTATACAGAGGGGGCCATAATAAATAATAATTATACAAAGGAGCCATTATATATTATACAGAGGGGCCATTATAATAATACAGAGGGGCCATTATATATTATAATAATACAGAGGGGCCATTATATATTAGAATTATACAAGGGGGCCATAATATATAATAATTATACAGAGGGCCCATTATTAATAGCCTCTCTGTATAACTATAATATATAATGGCCCCTCTGTATTATTATAATATATAATGGCCCCTCTGTATAATATATAATGGCTCCTTTGTATAATTATTATTTATTATGGCCCCTTCTGTATAACTATAATATATAATGGCCTCTCTGTATATTATATATAGTGACCCCTCTGTAATATTAGGATATATAATGGCCCCCTCTGTATTAATATTATATATATATATATAATGCCCCTCTGTATAATTATTATATATAATGACCCCTCTGTAATATTAGGATATATAATGGACCCTCTGGATAATTATTATATATAATGGCCCCCTCTGTATTATTAGGATATATAATGGCCCATTATATATCCTAATATTACAGAGGGGTCATTATACAGAGTGGGGCATTATATATAATAATAATAACTAATATTAATAAAACTCTGCAGAGATGTGACGTGGCTGAAAGAAGGTGTCATGGCGGTCTAATGTCTGAATGAAGATGCTGAGGAAAGTCTACATCACAGGAGACGTCACTGGATGGATGAGGTATGTGGTGCTGTATTATACTGTATATTTTGTAGTGATGTATGTAATGTCCAAACACATATTTGTTATACGGTAGGGTTGGGGGGGGGGTGGATTGAGAATTTGGCGCATCCCTGCTGCATCCTGGCCCCAGACTTCAGGTCACACTGTGCGTGTTCTGAATTCTGGGGCCTTATACCCATCTACTACATCATCTGTACTTAGAGCGTTGTCACCATGTTATCTGTGGTGTTACATAGGACTGCTACATTAGCTGTAAAAGGGGCGTGTCCACAGGTTGGGAGGGGGGGGGGGCGCAATACATGGCTCGCCCCGGGTGCTGGCAACCCACGCTACGCCACTGTCTCCTGTCATGTAGACCTTCTTTTTCCTCTTCTCCTCCATTTGACCCAGACCACCATGGCAAATTCTTTCAGCCACATCTGGTCTCTACAGAGTTTTTAACACAGACAAGTTAGATTTCTCAATTTTTCCATCACAGTAATTTCCCCCAAACTGTCCCCATATAGTAGTTTGCTCCCACACAGTAATTTCCCCCACATAGTAATTTGCTCCACACTGCCCCCACACAGTAATTTCCCCCACACTGCCCCATATAGTAATTTCCCCCACACTGCCCCCATATAGTAATTTCCCCCACACTGCCCCATATTGTAATTTGCCCACACGTAGTCATTTTCCACACACAGTAATTTCTCCCACATGGTAATTTATCCCACACTGCCCCCACATAGTAATTTCTAGCATAGGACACCGTGGCATGGGGAAAAGTGATCGCTATGCCGTCGCTCGCCCCCATGCAGGGCAGCAGTGTGCCAGTGGCAGATCGCTATTCGCCAGAGCGATCTGCCACCTGCAAATCCAGATGTTTTAGCATGAAAACTCTCACTCATCGGGCATTTAGAGGCAGTATTAGACTGCCAGATGATCACTAATAAACTTTCATAGGAACACTCGTTAGCAATCATCTGCCAGGAAATCTGCCCGTCTAATACACCCTTTATTGATCGGTCAGTATTGTATTATCTTATAATATTGGATATATAGAATTAGACACCTGTAGGTCTGTTTGAGGTTAGAAAAAGCGTCACGAAGATAGAACATCTTTCAGCTTCACCAGCAGACAGAAAAACCTGATATGGGATGATATTTCATGGTTAATGGTAAGATTACCCCTTTAAATTACAAAAAGTTCACCAATAAAAATATAGTGACATGCCTTCATCCTGCCAGTCCTGGGATTTCATACAATTGGCTTCTTCTTGATTTCACTGATCAGTACAATATATATTGGCACTTACTTTCCTTCATGGGTAAAGGAGGAGAAGGTATTCGCTTATTCTGAATCATGCGGGCATCGACGAGAAGAGAGGTGAACTATATATACAGTTCTCACAACTCCATTAGTGATAATTTGCCCAAATTTAGGTGATATCACCACACCATTTGCAATGACTGGCTCAGACTAGTTTACCTCTCCAGTTGTATTCATTGGACCACCTTTAAGTGATGTCATCACCCAGTTGCGTACGTTAGTCCTCCGTGATGTCACCACCCCAGCTATTCATTGGTCTAAAATTAAGTGATGTCATCACCCAGTTGCGTACGTTAGTCTTCCGTGATGTTACCACCCCAGCTGTTCATTGGTCTAAAATTAAGTGATGTCATCACCCAGTTGTGTACATTAGTCCTCTGTGATTTCACCACCCCAGTTGTGTTCAATAGCTTACCTTTAAGAGATGTCACCAGCCCATTTGTGTTCATTAGTCCACTTTTAAGTGATGTCACCACCCCAGGTGTGTTCTCTAGTTTACATTTAAACAGCCCACCTTGTGTGCATTAGTCCACTTTGAAGTAATTTTACCACACCAATTGTGTTAATTAGTCCACCTTTAAGTCATGGCATCACAGTGGTTGTGTTCAATAGCTAAGCTGTAAGTGATGTCACTACCCCAGTTGTGTTCAGTAGCTGAAGTGTAGGTGATGTCACCAGCCCATTTGTGTTCATCAGTCCACCATGAAATGATGTCACAACCCAAACTCTGGTCACTAATTTAGATTTAAGTGATTTCTCCACCCACGTTTACGTTCATCAGTCCACCCTTAAGTGAATCCACCACCCTAGTTATGATGATGCCATTAATCCCATTCCAGGGGCCCCGGTCTGTCTCTTGCTCCACTCTGAAGTACATTATTACAGTTCATTTGATTAAATAAATACCGATCTCCACCCTTTACGTCTTTCTCCAACTTGAATGTCTTTTATGGGGGGGCTTTTTTAAACAATGGGAATATTGCCATCTTGACATTTTCCCACCAATTAAAGAAAAGTCCCCTAAGAAATCAATGGCAGATCTTGTAAATGAGGCAAGGTTTAAAACCGCATATATTATTGCAGACAGATTTCAGTCTGACCACAGCTGGTTATTTCCCAGAGAAAATCTGAACTTTGCATGTAGTAACTACCGCTAACAATTTAATTTCAATAGTTCTTAGGGAAATTGGTATATTACCATCAAAACTCATCTTCAGTGTTAATTATCTCAATATTTATCTCATTCAGTATGGAAATGACAGCATTGCAGTCTCATTAGTGTCGGCTGTGTGTTTTTTAAACTTTGCTCAATTTCTACTTCTTGCTGTTAAAACCGGGGATAATTATTTGATTCTAATATTGCAAATTTTAATATTTCCTTTGGAGATACTGATGATAATAATGGATTTCATTTCCATGCATTTAGAAGAAATGAGAATATGGAAGAGACACAGGACGCTGGAGACACGTTAGATGTAGGTAATATTTGCGGCCACAAAATGCAAACTCTTATATACTGAAGCTTGAGCTCCATAAATCTCTTAAAGGGGTTGTGCTATGATATAAAATATTCTACAGTCTTCAAAACAGCATCTGGATCTGAATACTTGTGTTATTGCATGTTATTAAAAATGTAGTATAGTCACTGAATTATTCACAAAAAAATATATCTGTATAGCGCCACCTGCTGTTTGTACTGTTCCTTATTTCTCCAACCACCTCACTGAAGTGGTCGTACGCGCTCAGTTTAAATCTTGAACTGCCACCAGACATTTCTTCTGTTAGAGGCTGTGGTAGTTACAGAGAAAGAGCTGCAGCAGAAAGGACATACACCCTGAGAAAAGACACGCCCAATGAGCTTAAAGGGGTTGTCTCACTTCAGCAAATGGCTTGTATCATGTAGTGAAAGTTAATACAAGACACTGATGTATTGTGATTGTCCATATTGCCTCCTTTGCTGGCTGGATTAATTTTTCCATCGCATTATACGCTGCTCATTTCCAGGGGTTACGACCACCCTTCAATCCAACATTGGGGGTCATGCTTGCACACTATAGGAAAAGGCACCAACCTCTCTGGTGACCGAGATCGTGGTGTGTACATAGGCTGGTGCTTTTTTCCCATAGTGTGAAAGCACGACCACCATTAATGGATTGCAGGGTGGTCATAACTAGGGATGAGTGAATCGACTTCGGAAATGTTTTTTTAGGTGCCCTCGTTATGCAGCTATTTCTACCTTCCATTCCCCATGGGGTTCAGGCACCTGCATTGTTGTCTGATCCATGTCCTGTGTTTTGTTTGGGTTCCAGTACTTCTGCTGTCTGTTTCCGCTGGTGCTTGCACCAGCGTTGTTCCTTGAAGAAAGCTGCCAAGTGTACCGGGATCTTCCTGGAGATGCGACCAGGGAGCCCTCGGCCAAGTTCATCCTCACCACTAGGGGCTCTGTGAAGAACGGGGCTCACTGGCTCTCCGCCCGCTGGGTTTTACCTCTGGTCTGCCAGTGCACTTGGTTCTGTGGTAGTTCTACCACTATTGCCTAACCTGCATTTGTTACTGTCATGTTCCTTTATTACATGTGTAATAAAAGTATTCTGTTGGTCCTTGGTCTGTTTTGCCTGTGTCCTGTTTGCAAGATGTTCCAGAGGACTGCCCCGGCCCCCGGTACGTGACAGTATAATATGAGAGAAACATGAATCCAGCCAGCAAAGGAGGCAATATGGATAATAACAATACATTAGTAAGTGCCTTGTATTAACTTTCTCTGCATGATAAATGCAATTTTCTGAAGTGAGACTACCCCTTTAAACAAATCTAGCAGAACAATTGGGGCAATAAATGGGGAGATCTCTGGACCCATGTGAGGTACAGGACTGGTTCTAGGTTTGTTCGAAAGAGATTGTCATGTACTATATAATGTTTAATTTTCATTTTTTAAATTGATCTTGGAATAACTCCATTAAAGCGGCTTTCCATAATTAATATGTCTATCAAATAAGATGGTGGGACCATCTATCAATCTGATTTTTTGTGGGATGGTAGATAGTAGTGATGAGCGGCAGGGGCAATATTCGAATTTGCGATATTTTGCGAATATTTTGTAGAATATTCATCATATATTCTTGAGGATAGGTCATCAACATTATGAGCCTAGAAAAAGGTCACTATTGTATTAAGCTGTTTATATAGTTCTATTGAAGCACTGGACCATTCAATTGCCTGATGGCAGGTATAATACACTGCAATACTTCTGTATTGTAGTGTATTATCGTTGTCAGAGTAACTCTGCCCTAGCCCTGAGTGTAAACACCATGAACAAGATAATGTGGCTTGTTAGTGCTCCCTCTGGGACCCAACCCACAACCCAAGCCCATGTCTTTAGCAGCAGGCGCCAGCCATAACGTAGATCTTTAGATAAGGTAAATGAGAAAGTGCACTCCCTCTGTCTCATGCCTTACATACCGTGGTCAATAACCACAGCATCTACAGGGTTACATGAACAGAATTAGCGCTATCTCCAATTCTCTCTGCTACCGTATGTCATGGTCTTACCTTCTCACTGTTCTCCTTCGTTTGACATGTGCTGGCGGCCATCTTGGTTTCTGGGTTTCTTGTAGCCTCCCACCCTGCGGCTTCTCCTTCCCACTGGGAGGAGCTGGATGCCTAGCTCATATATATAGGAGGTCTGTGGCTTCAGTTCCTTGCTTGGTCCTCCTGTGTTCACATGCTTCTAAGACTGCTGCTGCTTCTGGTTCCTGATCCTGGCCTCGTCTGACTACCCCGTTGGTTCCTGATCCTGGCTTCGTCTGACTACCCTGCTGGTTCCTGATCCAGGCTTCGTCTGACTACCCTCCTGGTTCCTGACCTCTGTCTACGCAAGACCCTGCCTCGATTTAGCCATCCGTTTGGACTTTTGCTTACAGCTTGTTTTTCAATAAAGCCTTCTTATTTCCACTTATCTCTTGTTGTACGTCTGGTTCATGGTTCCATGACATTAGGACCAAGCCATGAATTCTGACGGTACAGGGCCATCCTCGCTACCTACGCTGGTTGCCAGACTTGATCAGCAGGATCACCTGTTGGGTCGGTTCGCTGTGGCGTTGCAAACCCTGCTTGAACGCACGGCTCATTTCGCTTCCGTTGCCGATGGGTCGGTTGTCGCTCCTGGGCCCGCTCCTACTGCCGCTCCGGTTGTTGCGCCAGAGTCTACCCCGACACCTGTTGCTGCGCCTGCGGTGTCTCGGGGTATGACCGGTTCTGCCCCCCTTCCACAGCGCTTTGGGGGAGAGCCAACTCAGTGCCGAGGTTTCCTTAACCAGGTGGGCATTTATTTTGAGTTGCTGCCACATGCCTTTCCTACTGAGAGATCAAAGGTGGGCTTCTTGATCTCGCTGCTCTCGGACAAGGCCTTGGCCTGGGCCAGCCCTTTATGGGAGAACAACAATCCGGTGGTTGCCGAGTTTTCCGGTTTTGTTGCTTCTCTTCGGAAGGTATTCGATGTGCCGGCTCGTGCTGCCTCTGCTGCGAAGCTCCTTATGTCCATCAGACAGGGTTCACGATCCGTAGCTGAATACGCCATTGAGTTTCGTACCCTGGCAGCAGAGGTGGGCTGGAATAATGAGGCTCTGGTCGCTGCTTTCTCTCATGGTCTCTCGGATGCCTTGAAGGATGAGGTTGCAGCTAAGGACCTACCAGTGGAGCTCGAGTCTCTTATTTCTTTCCTGATTTTGATTGACACCAGACTCAGGGAGAGACCTTCCTTTAAGGAGAGCCTGCGGAGGCCTTCTAACAGATTGGCGCCTACGTTTGCTGTCCCACCCGTGCCTCCCTCTCCTCCCACGCCTCCTGGGGATGACTTGTCTGGGGGTGAACCCATGCAGCTGGGGTTTGCTCGCCTGTCCGAGGGGGAGAGGGTACTCCGGAGACGCGAGGGCCGATGCATGTACTGTGGTCTCGGTGGGCATTTTCGGTTGGCATGTCCGAACCGTCCGGGAAACGCTCGCACGTGAGATCCTGTCGGGGGCAGATCTTGGGTGGAGTCTCCTCGTCCCCGGTTTCCCGTGTTGACAAACCACTGATCACTGTTGTCCTCTCCTGGTCACCGCAGTGTGGGGCTAGTTGCATCCATGGGCCTGTCAAGTTGCTGTGTACTTCCTCGGACTCTCTGTTGCCTCCTGAATACGAAGAGTACCGGGATGTATTCGATAAGGTGCGCACGGTTGCCCTACCTCCGCACCGCCCATACGATTGTGCCATAGAGTTACAATCTGGTGCCGTTCCTCCTCGTGGCAAAGTCTATCCACTGTCGGTAGCGGAGAATGAGGCCATGGAGGAGTACGTGAGGGAGGCGCTTTCACGCGGACACATTCGCAAATCCTCGTCCCCGGCAGGGGCTGGATTTTTCTTTGTGAAAAAGAAGGGCGGTGAGTTGAGGCCTTGCATCGATTACAGGGGTCTCAATCGCATCACGATCAAGAACGCTTACCCGATACCCTTGATTTCCGAGCTGTTCGATCGCCTCAAAGGGGCCACGGTCTTTACCAAACTCGACCTGAGGGCAGCATATAACCTGGTAAGGATCAAGGCGGGCGATGAGTGGAAGACCGCGTTTAACACCAGGACCGGTCATTATGAATCCTTGGTTATGCCCTTTGGGTTGTGCAATGCGCCCGCAGTCTTCCAGGAATTCATCAACAATGTTTTCCGTGACCTGTTGCAGCAGTGTGTGGTGGTCTATTTGGATGACATCTTGGTATATTCTGAATCCATGGAGGCCCACATTATGGATGTCAGACGAGTGTTGCAACGGTTACGAGAGAACAGGCTGTTCGGTAAGCTTGAGAAATGCGAATTTCACCGATCCCAGGTAACCTTCTTAGGTTACATCATTTCCGCTGAGGGGTTCTCCATGGATCCTGAGAAGGTTTCGGCTGTCTTACAGTGGCCCCAGCCCAGTGGTCTCCGTGCCCTGCAGCGCTTTTTGGGCTTCGCCAATTATTATCGGAAGTTCATCAGGGACTTTTCTATGCTAGCCAAGCCTCTCACGGATCTGACCAGGAAGGGCAGTAATTTCCAGGTCTTGCCGCTCGAGGCCATCCGAGCTTTTGAGGTTCTAAAGTCCGCCTTTGTGTCGGCTCCGATTCTGTCGCATCCCAAACCTGGGTTGCCCTTTGTCCTCGAGGTGGACGCGTCTGAGACGGGAGTAGGCGCCCTTCTGTCTCAGCGTAGAACACCAGAGGGTCCTCTGCTTCCTTGTGGGTTTTACTCCCGGAAACTGTCTTCCGCGGAGTGCAACTATCAGATTGGTGACAGGGAGTTATTGGCCATCGTGCAGGCCCTTAAAGAATGGAGGCACTTGCTCGAGGGTTCGGTGGTTCCGGTTCTCATCCTGACGGACCACAAGAATCTGACCTACCTTTCTGAGGCCAAGAGATTGACACCACGTCAGGCCAGATGGGCTCTGTTCTTGTCACGTTTTAATTACGTGGTCTCCTACCTACCCGGTTCCAAGAACATCAGAGCGGATGCCTTATCACGGCAGTACTCCGAGCTGTCCGGGGAGGAGTCGATTCCGACTTCGGTCATACCTCCGAATCAGATCCTGGCCGCCATTCGCACCAGCCTGACCTCTCCCCTGGGTGAGCAGATTTTGGCGGCTCAATCTGGTGCTCCCTCTGGGAGACCCAACGGCAGGTGTTTTGTGCCTGAGGAGTTGCGCACGCGGTTGTTGCGAACCTACCATAACTCCAAGGCCGCGGGGCATCCTGGAAAGAATCAGCTGTCCTGGGCTGTTTCACGTCTGTTCTGGTGGCCTTCTCTACGTTCCGACATCGCCGCATATGTAGCGGCATGCTCCGTTTGTGCCCAGAGTAAGTCCCCTCGGCACCTTCCGATGGGCCTTTTGCAACCCATAGCCACCGGGGAGCGCCCATGGTCACACCTGGGGATGGATTTCATTGTGGACCTCCCTGCATCCCGAGGCCATACGGTCATTCTCATGATTGTGGATCGGTTTTCCAAAATGTGCCACTGTGTTCCTCTCAAGAAGTTACCCTCTGCACAAGAGTTGGCCACGATTTTCGCCAGGGAGGTCTTCCGGTTGCACGGTTTGCCCAAGGAGATTGTGTCGGATCGGGGGAGTCAGTTTGTGTCCAGGTATGGCGCGCCTTTTGCTCCCAGTTGGGGATTCATCTCTCTTTCTCCTCGGCCTACCACCCTCAGTCCAATGGGGCCGCAGAACAATCCAATCAGGCCTTGGAGCAATTCCTTCGTTGCTATGTCTCCGATCACCAAGACAATTGGGTTGACCTCCTGCCTTGGGCTGAGTTTGCCAGGAACACGGCGGTGAACTCTTCCTCTGGGACGTCTCCCTTCATGGCCAATTATGGGTTCCAACCTGCCGTGTTACCGGAGGTATTCTCTCCCCAGGATATTCCGGCTGTGGAGGATCACCTTTCCGTCCTACGTGCTTCTTGGGTACAGATCCAGAGGTCCCTTGAGGTCTCTGCGCAGCGCCAGAGACTCCAGGCTGATCGCAGACGAGCGCCCGCTCCTTCCTACCAGGTCGGAGACCGTGTATGGTTGTCCACCCGCAACCTCAACCTTCGAGTGCCCACTCCCAAGCTGGCGCCTCGCTTTGTTGGTCCCTTCCGAGTGCTTCGCAGGGTAAACCCAGTAGCCTATGCCCTTGCGCTTCCTCCTGGCATGCGGATCTCCAACGTGTTTCATGTCTCCCTGTTGAAGCCATTGGTGTGTAATCGTTTCACTTCCTCGGTTCCTCGGCCCCGTCCGGTCCAAGTGGGCAATCGTGAGGAATATGAGGTGAGCAATATCCTGGACTCACGCCTGGTCCGCGGTCGGTTGCAGTTTTTGGTCCATTGGCGTGGTTATGGTCCAGAGGAGCGTTCCTGGGTTCCCTCCGCAGATGTCCATGCTCCTGCTTTGCTCCGAGCCTTCCACGCACGCTTCCCTCAGAAACCGTTCCTTACTCCGCGGAGGAGGGGCCCTTGAGGGGGAGGTACTGTCATGGTCTTACCTTCTCACTGTTCTCCTTCGTTTGACATGTGCTGGTGGCCATTTTGGTTTCTGGGTTTCTTGTAGCCTTCCACCCTGCGGCTTCTCCTTCCCACTGGGAGGAGCTGGATGCCTAGCTCATATATATAGGAGGTCTGTGGCTTCAGTTCCTTGCTTGGTCCTCCTGTGTTCACATGCTTCTAAGACTGCTGCTGCTTCTGGTTCCTGATCCTGGCCTCGTCTGACTACCCCGTTGGTTCCTGATCCTGGCTTAGTCTGACTACCCTGCTGGTTCCTGATCCAGGCTTCGTCTGACTACCCTCCTGGTTCCTGACCTCTGTCTACGCAAGACCCTGCCTCGATTTAGCCATCCGTTTGGACTTTTGCTTACAGCTTGTTTTTCAATAAAGCCTTCTTATTTCCACTTATCTCTTGTTGTACGTCTGGTTCATGGTTCCATGACACCGTAGAGTGGCAGCTCCATGTTACAGCTAACAGTTGCTGCTTAAAGGAGTTACCCAACTCAGACATTGATGGCATATCTCGAGAATGTGCCATCAAAGTCAAATAGGTGTGAATCCTGCCTCAGGGACCAGTTCCTATATAAAGAACAGAGCCCTCAAAGTCGAGATCACACAGCACATGCAAGGGTGTTCTCCATTCATTGATATGGGAGTTCTGAAAATACCCAACCATTGGTTTGCATCTATCTGGCATTGATGGCATATGCTAGCGTGATGCCATCAATGTCTACGATGGGATAACCTATTTAAGGTGGCAACTTTGGTTGCATTAAAATACCATGCATGTACAGCAGATATCAGGAAGAGGTTATGTCTCAGTATGATTGTCCATAGTAGGTGGGTTAGGGGCTGGGTGGACATGTCATGGATGCCAGTGGAGGCACCATCAAGCCACCTTGTCTTGTTCACGGGGTTTACTTCCAGGTCTAGGGAAAAAAAAAGAAAATAATATTTGCCCCTGGTGAAGGAAGTCTAACAAACCAAAACTTTATAATGTTTCACACTGTTTAGCTTTATTATCTCTCATAAGGTCATCTTGAAACACTTGCAGAATAAGCATCAATGACAGCTGGTCCGGGGAATTATGATTATTTTTTTATTGTAATTTTTCTATCCTCCAACAAATGTGAAAATATCACAAACAGAAAAAAATAATGAGGCCAGCGTAAAAAAAAAAAAAACTGCGTCCACCATAATCACACAGCGCCCTATTCTGCAGTAAATAGAAATATAAAAAAAATTATCTGCTCAGGCTCAAACTGCATCTTCTGCAAAATAAAAAATGTAAGGCAAAATGCAAATAAATGTGACATTATCATCCCGAAGTAGAAAAACAGAAAACATATGAGGCAGCAGAAACGTTACAAAATCCTTTGAATTTAAAAGGGAAAATTTAAGCGAGTATAAAGCTTTTAAGAAGCTTTGTCAGGATTTAATGCCAAACTGATCCAGATCTGTATTAAAACAATGATTATCTGACAGGGAAATATGCAGATTTATTTTATTTTAATAACTGCCGTTATTAGGAAAGTTCCTCATTTCGGTGCTCGCTTAATATGATGTGATTGTAATTGCAATCATTCTTCCCTTAGGAATGAATTTATATTTTTTGATTTGATTTTACTTAAATTAATATGGCTGTCAGCGCTGATCCAATGGGATTTATCACCCAGCTTTCCTTGAGTCCTGAGTAACATGTTGGTCTAAGTGCAGTAAGAGAGTGGGAAGAGTATTACTGCATATAACTGTCCCACTACCTATGGGAGATGATGAATAGATAGATAGTAATAGATAGATTAGATAAACAGATACTATTTCAATGGATTTCAATAGCTTTTGGCACGAGATAACAGTATGAAATGTGTTATCAGAGTCAATTTCAGTTCAGCTAAATCGATAGATAGACAATAGATAGATAGATAGATAGATAGATAGATACAGTAACTGTACAAATGTACATATGCAGTGGCCAGGATTGGGGGTCCTAACTCTACACTAGGTCCCCCGGACATATTGCTGCCTTCTGTAAGGGATGGTAAGGCGTGGTGCCCCCCAATAGGAAATACTATAAGTCCAGAAAGTCAGGGTCTGCAGTAACCAGTGTGCTTTGTACCTGGAAGAACTCAAGTGCAAAACAATACAGGCGAGGCATAGGGCTGGCTTCTCCAGAAGAAGGTTCAATGCTGAGGAAAGGCCTGAGATAGTAGTCCCTATCTCTCTCTCTCTGTCTCTCTCAGAAGGCTGATATCTTGGCAGGGTGGCCTCTGGTCAAAGGGCTGGTGACCCAGGGTCTGTGGTAGAGTATCCCCTTCTCAGCATCTTCTTCTGGTCACTAGTGTTGAGCTGCAGGGGCAATATTCGAATTCGTGATATTTCGCAAATATTTGGGGCGAATATTCGCCATATATTCGCGAATTCGAGAATTCGTTATCTCCAGTCATCATTTTCTTGATTGCGGAAATCGACAATTGAAAAATTTGCGATAAAAATTCGCATTACGAAAGTTCGCAATCAACACTACTCCTGAAGTCAAAGATATTGCAGCCTTCTCATTGGCCCCCAAGCTAGAAGCAGGGAGGGATCATGTGTACTGATTTAAAAAAAAACTCGAATATTCGAAATTACAAATATATATCACTATATTCTAAATATTCGCGAATTCTCAAAGTGCCGATATTCGCAATAAAAATCCGCAATTCGAATATTCGTGATCAACATTACTGGTTACTCAGAAGTCTGGCAGAGTCTCTTCTACTAAACACTGGTCCCCATCTGAAGACAACTAGGGGCTCTGACTGCGCTCCGTATATACAGTTTGTAACTGATCTAGAACCTTCTTGTGGGAGGGGTGAGAAACATGGAAAGAAGGAAGGAAGGAAGGAAAGGAAGAAAAAAAAAGGAAGGAGCCCCTTATGTCTCTTTATGAGCTCTGATCAGTGAGAGTGTTAACTTTTATTGTAATTGCATCTCTACACCATTCATGTCTGCAAGATCCACACAGGAAGCCGGTAATCCATTTTCTTTTTACTGTTAGTGAATGATCCCTGAGTTTATGACAACTGCTGTCTGATTTATATATATACAGGTCCTTCTAAAAAAAATTGCATATTGTGATAAAGTTTATTATTTTCTGTAATGTACTGATAAACATTAGACTTTAATATATTTTAGATTCATTACACACAACTGAAGTAGTTCAAGCCTTTTATTGTTTTAATATTGATGATTTTGGCATACAGCTCATGAAAACCCAAAATTCCTATCTCAACAATTTAGCATATTTCATCCGACCAATAAAAGAAAAGTGTTTTTTAATACAAAAAAAAGTCAACCTTCAAATAATTATGGAGGCAATCAGCCTGTGGCACTGCTGAGGTGTTATGGAGGCCCAGGATGCTTCGATAGTGGCCTTAAGCTCATCCAGAGTGTTGGGTCTTGCGTCTCTCAACTTTCTCTTCCCAATATCCCACAGATTCTCTATGGGGTTCAGGTCAGGAGAGTTGGCAGGCCAATTGAGCACAGTAATACCATGGTCAGTAAACCATTTACCAGTGGTTTTGGCACTGTGAGCAGGTGCCAGGTCGTGCTGAAAAATGAAATCTTCATCTCCATAAAGCTTTTCAGCAGATGGAAGCATGAAGTGCTCCAAAATCTCCTGATAGCTAGCTGCATTGACCCTGCCCTTGATAAAACACAGTGGACCAACACCAGCAGCTGACATGGCACCCCAGACCATCACTGACTGTGGGGACTTGACACTGGACTTCAGGCATTTTGGCATTTCCCTCTCCCCAGTCTTCCTCCAGACTCTGGCACCTTGATTTCCGAATGACATGCAAAATTTGCTTTCATCCGAAAAAAGTACTTTGGACCACTGAGTAACAGTCCAGTGCTGCTTCTCTGTAGCCCAGGTCAGGCGCTTCTGCCGCTGTTTCTGGTTCAAAAGTGGCTTGACCTGGGGAATGCGGCACCTGTAGCCCATTTCCTGCACACGTCTGTACACGGTGGCTCTGGATGTTTCTACTCCAGACTCAGTCCACTGCTTCCGCAGGTCCCCCAAGATCTGGAATCGGTCCTTCTCCACAATCTTCCTCAGGGTCCGGTCACCTCTTCTCGTTGTGCAGCATTTTCTGCCACACTTTTTCCTTCCCACAGACTTCCCACTGAGGTGCCTTGATACAGCACTCTGGGAACAGCCTATTCGTTCAGAAATTTCTTTCTGTGTCTTACCCTCTTGCTTGAGGGTGTCAATGATGGCCTTCTCGACAGTAGTCAGGTCGGCAGTCTTACCCATGATTGCGGTTTTGAGTAATGAACCAGGCTGGGAGTTTTTAAAAGCCTCAGGAATCTTTTGCAGGTGTTTAGAGTTAATTAGTTGATTCAGATGATTAGGTTAATAGCTCGTTTAGAGAACATTTTCATGATATGCAAATTTTTTTAGATAGGAATTTTGGGTTTTCATGAGCTGTAGCCAAAATCATCAATATTAAAACAATAAAAGGCTTGAACTACTTCAGTTGTGTGTAATGAATCTAAAATATATGAAAGTCTAATGTTTATCAGTACATTACAGAAAATAATGAACTTTAACACAATATGCAAATTTTTTTAGAAGGACCTGTATATATATATATACAGTACAGACCACAAGTTTGGACACACCTTCTTATTCAAAGAGTTTTCTTTATTTTCATGACTATGAAAATGTATGATTCACACTGAAGGCATCAAAACTATGAATTAACACATGTGGAATTATATGCATAACAAAAATGTGTGAAACAACTGAAAATATGTCATATTCTAGGTTCTTCAAAGTAGCCACCTTTTGCTTTGATTACTGCTTTGCACACTCTTGGCATTCTCTTGATGAGCTTCAAGAGGTAGTCACCTGAAATGGTTTTCACTTCACAGGTGTGTCCTGTCAGGTTTAATAAGTGGGATTTCTTGCCTTATAAATGGGGTTGGGACCATCAGTTGCATTGTGGAGAAGTCAGGTGGAGACACAGCTGATAGTCCTACTGAATAGACTGTTAGAATTTGTATTATGGCAAGAAAAAAGCAGCTAAGTAAAGAAAAACGAGTGGCCATCATTACTTTAAGAAATAAAGGTCAGTCAGTCCGAAAAATTGGGAAAACGTTGAAAGTGTCCCCAAGTGCAGTCACAAAAACCATCAAGCGCTACAAAGAAACTGGCTCACATGCGGACCGCCCCAGGAAAGGAAGACCAAGAGTCACCTCTGCTGCAGAGGATAAGTTCATCCGAGTCACCAGCCTCAGAAATCACAGGTTAACAGCAGCTCAGATTAGAGACCAGGTCAATGCCGCACAGAGTTCTAGCAGCAGACACATCTCTAGAACAACTGTTAAGAGGAGACTGTGTGAATCAGGCCTTCATGGTAGAATATCTGCTAGGAAACCACTGCTAAGGACAGGCAACAAGCAGAAGAGACTTGTTTGGGCTAAAGAACACAAGGAATGGACATTAGACCAGTGGAAATCTGTGCTTTGGTCTGATGAGTCCAAATTTGAGATCTTTGGTTCCAACCACCGTGTCTTTGTGCGACGCAGAAAAGGTGAACGGATGGACTCTACATGCCTGGTGCCCACTGTAAAGCATGGAGGAGGAGGTGTGATGATGTGGGGGTGATTTGCTGGTGACACTGTTGGGGATTTATTTAAAATTGAAGGCATACGGAACCAGCATGGCTACCACAGCATCTTGCACCGGCATGCTATTCCATCCGGTTTGCATTTAGTTGAACCATCATTTATTTTTCAACAGGACAATGACCCCAAACACACCTCCAGGCTGTGTAAGGGCTATTTGACTATGAAGGAGAGTGATGGGGTGCTGCGCCAGATGACCTGGCCTTCACAGTCACCGGACCTGAACCCAATCAAGATGGTTTGGGGTGAGCTGGACCGCAGAGTGAAGGCAAAAGGGCCAACAAGTGCTAAGCATCTCTGGGAACTCCTTCAAGACTGTTGGAAGACCATTTCAGGTGACTACCTCTTGAAGCTCATCAAGAGAATGCCAAGAGTGTGCAAAGCAGTAATCAAAGCAAAAGGTGGCTACTTTGAAGAACCTAGAATATGACATATTTTCAGTTGTTTCGCACTTTTTTGTTATGTATATAAATCCACATGTGTTAATTCATAGTTTTGATGCCTTCAGTGTGAATCTACAATTTTCATTGTCATGAAAATAAAGAAAACTCTTTGAATGATAAGGTGTGTCCAAACTTTTGGTCTGTACTGTATATATGTATATATACAGTTGCAAGAAAAAGTATGTGAACCCTTTGGAATGATATGGATTTCTGCACAAATTGGTCATAAAATGTGATCTGATCTTCATCTAAGTCACAACAATAGACAATCACAGTCTGCTTAAACTAATAACACACAAAGAATTTAATGTTACCATGTTTTTTTTGAACACACCATGTAAACATTCACAGTGCAGGTAGAAAAAGTATGTGAACCCCTAGACTAATGACATCTCCAAGAGATAATTGGAGTGAGGTGTCAGACAACTGGAGTCCAATCAATGAGATAAGATTGGAGGTGTTGGTTACAGCTGCCCTATAAAAAACACACACCAGTTCTGGGTTTGCTTTTCACAAGTATTGCCTGATGTGAATGATGCCTCGCACAAAAGAGCTCTCAGAAGACCTACTATTAAGAATTGTTGACTTGCATAAAGCTGGAAAGGGTTATAAAAGTATCTCCACAAGCCTTGCTGTTCAGCCCACAGTAAGATAAATTGTCTATAAATGGAGAAAGTTCAGCACTGCTGCTACTCTCCCTAGGAGTGGCTGTCCTGTAAAGATGACTGCAAGGGCACAGCGCAGACTGCTCAATGAGGTGAAGAAGAATCCTAGTGTCAGCTAAAGACTTACAAAAGTCTCTGGTATATGCTAACATGCCTGTTAGCGAATCTACGATATGTAAAACACTAAACAAGAATGGATTTCATGGGAGGATACCACAGAGTAAGCCACTGCTGTCCGAAAAAAACATTGCTGCACGTTTACAGTTTGCACAAGAGCACCTGGATGTTACACAGCAATACTGGCAAAATATTCTGTGGACAGATGAAACCAAAGTTGAGTTGTTTGGAAGAAACACACAACACTATGTGTGGAGAAAAAGAGGCACAGCACACCAACATCAAATCCTCATCCCTACTGTGAAGTATGGTGGTGGGGGCATCATGGTTTGGGGCTGCTTTGCTGCTTTAGGGCCTGGACAGATTGCTGTCATCGAAGGAAAAATGAATTCCCAAGTTTATCAAGACATTTTGCAGGAGAACTTGAGGCCATCTGTCCACCAGCTGAAGCTCAACAGAAGATGGGTGTTGCAATAGGACAACGACCCAAAGCATAGAAGTAAATCAACAACAGAATGGCTTAAACAGAAGAAAATATGCCTTCTGTCATGGCCCAGTCAGAGTCCTGACCTCAACCCGATTGAGATGCTGTGGCATGACCTCAAGAAAGCGATTCACACCAGACATCCCAAGAATATTGCTGAACTGAAACAGTTCTGTAAAGAGGAATGGTCAAGAATTACTCCTGACTGTTGTGCACGTCTGATCTGCAACTACAGGAAACGTTTGCTTGAAGTTATTGCTGCCAAAGGAGGTTCAACCAGTTATTAAATCCAAGGGTTCACATACTTTTCCCACCTGCACTGTGACTGTTTACATGGTGTGTTCAATAAAAACATGGTAACATTTAATTCTTTGTGTGTTATTAGTTTAAGCAGACTGTGATTGTCTATTGTTGTGACTTAGATGAAGATCAGATCACATTTTGTGACCAAATTGTGCAGAAATCCATATGATTCCAAAGGGTTCACATACTTTTTCTTGCAACTGTATATATATATATATATATATATATTCCTCCTAGTCGCAGTGTCACATTAAGCAGTACAGACTTAGGGGCACATTTATTAAGACGTTTTAGATAAAGCCCTGAAGATGCACCGGCCTCTTCATAACTTTGTCGGATCCACCGCCACTTCTAAATGTCTTGCTGTCTTACATTTAGACTTTTTTCTAGGCCTAAAACAGGTGTAGAAAATCGCAAATAAGACAGGCCTGCCGGCCCACCCCCTTCACCGCCCGCTTTTTTTGACCTGGCGTGAGTGGGGAGAAGTCACAGATTGCGCCAATATTCACCAGAAATACACCTAATTGACTTGTATTTCTGCTTAATAAATGACGCCCATAATATTATCTAATAACTCATTGCCGGGATCTATCATACACGGTATCATCTTAAAATTTGACAATACAGACAAGTTCATTAAATCTGCTTTGGGTACAGTTATGTGTACGTGGCTTAACAAATCTTCAGTTAGATGATACAACTGCCTGTTTACAGGCATTGCGAGTCCGCTTGCTCTGTATACCATTTAGATGCCGCGGTGGCTATTGCCCATGGCATTTAAGGGGTTAAACGTCCAGCGTCGGCACTGCCCGTCCCAGCCATTAGAGCAGTAGTGCAGCTCTAATGTAAGAGCCGAGCCCCTGCTCTCCTCTGTACAAAAGACCCATGTGGCGCTTCATAAAAAGTTAGCGGCCTAGCCCAAGGTACCTTAGTGACCGCCGGAAGTAGGGGTGCACCGCCAATGAGGCCAGGTAAGGCGATCACCTCAGGCAGCACCAGGTAGGGGCAGATAGGGGGGCAGCAGAAGAGCCATGGTATGAAGGGAAGGGGTTAGGTTAAGAAATTGGCATTGGGGAGGGAGGGGTGCCGTTTCAGTTTTCGCCTTCGGCAGCAAAAAGGCTAGGTTCATGTTGGTGGTCACTAAGGAGTTAAAGTTTCTGCGATGAGATGATATCATGCTATGACACCATGGGACACCCTATGTATTGAGCTAAATTCTGGATTCTTCAAGTGACCAACTTTTACATTTTTTTCCAGAGGAAGGTCTTATGATGGAAGGCATTGACACGATCTGATGTTTCTGTAAATAAAAGTCTTATATGAATTTCAGAGAGTGCAGAGTCTCTGAGATAAACTTACCGGCTCCACTGTAAAAGTGAGATTTCTTCCCTAATTTTCCGGTGATCCAAAGCCATTCAAATGTATTTAATATTTAATGTTTCCCCTACGATGCAGTGCCATTTTATGACGCCATATGGCGCTACATTACAATTGTACTGCAGCACAGTTACCATGTATTGAGCCATGGGCTGCAATATCTGTATTTTTCAAATAACCCATTTTTCATTGCTCTGCCTGCATCCACAAGAGCGCTAATCCAAGATGAATTTAATATACGGAGTATAAGGAGTGAATTTTGCCAAAATAATATTTTAAAATATTGAGCTTAAGCTATCTACGTAAGAGGATGCCAGCGTGAATGATCATTAATTGATTCTCTTTTTCTCACTTATTAAAAATAAATCTCTCTTGAAAAAAAAAAAACTGGCATTGATGAAGCAACCGTAAAAGAGTTCAGCGCTACAGCAGTACCACTTCCGTCAATGTTAATGAGATCTATTTTAAAATATTACTAATTTCCTCGGCAGACGAAATATGAAACCCTTAAGTGTTTCAGCAGTAGACGAATCTTAAAAGCATTGCATATGTATAAAGTCACAGCTTGGTTCCCTCGAAGGATTTGCACAAATGCTATGTACAATTTGGTATATTCTTTGAGGTTTAACAAAACAAATGATGTGTGCAGCATATAGTCATATATTATATCCAGCTGGGCCCCGCCATTAAATATGCACCTGTAATAGGGTAATGAGAAAAATGTCCCTTCAGATTTTTCCGCAAGTGACTTAAAGAAGCTCCCTACTGAACTTGCAAAGAGCAGATGATCTCTAGAGACAAGTGGATTTTGAGCAGTTTCATTAAAAATTAAACAGGGAAAGTATCTTTGATAAAATCCTACCGGTGTACAGCCCTTACAAATGCCATCTTATTTAAAATAAAAAGATGGGCAAGCGGAATGGAAAGTTAGTTGCACGGGTAAAAAAAAATAAAAATTGTAAAAAAATTAGCCATAAATTAGAAAATAGCAAAAAAATAATTGAAATTGATAGAAGTATTGTACTAAAGTCATGTTGCTTATTTTTCCCAGCTACCTCTAGAGTTATGATTAGCCCAGATTGAGCATTTGGACTAAAAATGACTTGAGCAAATCGATTAGTTAGAACTGAATTTAGACCCAACTTTTGAAAAAAAATAAAAAAATATTCGGTAGAATTAGAATTTCTCCAGATTCGTTTGGGTAGAATTTTATCAGCGAGAGAGAGAGTTCTTCTAGGCATTTAATAAACTTTTAATTCAAGTAGAATCAATTTGTATCCGAATTTAATTACTTGGTCGATTTGGACCGAAACTAATTTTGGGAAATTCACTTATCTCTAATTTGGACAATGCCCAAGAAGGTCAGAGTTGGCCTACAAGACCTAACTCAATAACAGCAATCCCTAAATTTGAGTGACGGATATGCAAAGGAAGGCAAATTGTTAACACGACCCAAGTATAGCTGTAGGTAAGGGGCCACTTCATCATTCAATGGCCAAGCTTGGATTAAAGGAAGCCAACATTGATACATATTTCCATCACCAAAATGCCAGTAAAGAATCTGAAATCTGAATTTTAAGCTTCATTGATGTTCCCATTTAGGGAAGTCCCAGTGACATAACCTTTATCGGCGGTAAGTATGCCACTGAAGAGAAGTCATGCATGAAAAGGATGTTCTAAAAAGTGTAACTTGAAGTTCCTGAAATCTACATGGAAAGTTTGTAGCAGAGCATTATACATGGGGAATGTATAATATTGTGTGGCAAAGAGCCATTAGGGCCCCTCAAATACCAGGGCCTGAGTATAAATGCTACTATACTTCTCAACCCTTCACAGCTTATTGTTTTATAGTAGTGTTTCAAGAAGAGGATAAGTCCTTGTACATAGAAAAAAATATAGAAGTAAGGCAATTTGTTAAAGACGACTGAACTGGAAGACATCAGCTCTGAAGTGTAAGATGTCCATATGGGTCCCTAGTTATAAATTAAACCGCAATAGTAGAAAAATTACCAGTGTAGAACAAGTATGATGAAATAAACCATAGCTCTCCAATGAAACCTGTAGACGCATGAACATATAATGACAATTTATGAGGCATCAGATTTATAGGTTGAAGGTTTCTTTGGTCTTCATGGAAAGGTCCAGACAAGGGCATTCATATTAGCGGCACCGTAAATCAAGCGTCCACAAACATCTCTTTTAGTAGCATTAGAACCATGGCATTATTTGATAGATTATTTATTACTTGTATGACCAAGAAAGAGGCAAATTATTACAGATAAACTTTACCCTCATTCACTTATCCCCACAATGTTTCACAGATTTTTCAATTACGGCTGTTGTTTTGAATAGGAGGAAGCAGAAGCTAAAGCAAAGTCTAGAACTGTGTCTGTGTCAATTCAGACTATAAGACACAACAGACTATAAGACACACAGAGGATTTGGAGGAGGAAAATAAGAAAATAATATTTTTCATCAGACCTTAGATCAGACCCCCAATCCTCATCAGTAGTGTTGGGCGCGAATATTCGAATCGCGAATATTAATCACAAATATCGGCACTTTAGAAAATAGCGATATATATTCGTATTTTCGAATATTCTAGATTTTTTTAATCTAAACCCATGATCCTTCCCTTCTTCTTGCTTGTGGGCCAATGAGAAGGCTGGAGTGTCTTTTTCTGAGCTTAGCAACATCCCTAGAAACCAATAGGAAAGTTGCCGACCCCTTACTATATAAGAACCTCCCCAGCAGCCATTTTCTACAGTTTTTTTAAAGTTCTGAGAGAGACAGCGGTGTCATTGCTGTGCTCTGTGCTTTCCACCCTACATTAGATAGATAGATAGATAGATAGCTTTTATATATATATATATATATATATATATATATATATATAATACAGATAGTTAGTGGAGTTTTGAGAGAGGAATGTTACCCAGTTCTTTTCTTATATAGGATTCTAGCGGATCAACAATCATGGGTCTTTTTTTGATGGATTATTCTTTTCATTGATGAGCTAAGTGTTTCTATTGTTGAAAGGTCGGGACTGCAAGTAGGTCAGTTCAGCACCTTGACTCTTCTGTATAGCCATGCTGTAGCACTTATACAATCCCATACCATCAGAGATGCTGACTTTTGAACTGTGTGCTGATAACTGGATGGTCCCTCTCTTCTTGAGTCTGTAAGACACATTGTTCATAGTTTCCATAAACTATTTCAAATGTAGATCCCTCTGACCACAAAACCGTTTTTCATTTTGCCTTAGTCCATTTAAATGAGCTTTGACCCAGAGGAGGCATTTCTGGATGGTGTTGACATATGACTTCTTCTTTGAATGATACCACTTTAACTTGCATTTGAGGATTGCACAGCGAACTGTGTTCACAGACAATGATTTCTAGAAGTGTTGCTGAACCCGTGCAGTGATTTCTAGTACAGAATCATGACTGTTTTTTAATGCACTTTCGCCGTAGTGTCCGCAGATCATGAGCATCCAATATTGACCTTCGGCTTTCTCCCTTGTGCTCATGGATTTCTCCAGATTCTCTGAATCTTTTGATGATATTATGCACCATTGATGGTGGGATATTCATCATCTTTGCGATTTTACATCGACAAATTTTTTTCAGAAAAAAACGTTTCCCAGCGTTGTTTAGGGGTGCAGATGCTGAGTCACTCACCATGCCGTCTGGCATCTTGGTCAGCAGTATCCTCTCCATGTTGCAGCCTCCATCATCATGCTTAGTGTGCATGCATGCTCCTGAACAATCTTCATGCTCATGAAACCTTCCCCAGTCAATGGCTAAGGGTCCCTAACTATTTTAGTCACCCTCTCCCAGCAGAAGGTGCCTGAGCTTTAGGTTCTCTGCTCAGCTAAGGTCTTGAGAAGTCTAGTGTTTCTGCAATTTATCCGCATTTAACCTGTTTTATCTCTGGCCTGTGTTCCTGGTGTGCTCCTTGTCATTCCCACCCTGCCTGTGTACTTCTGCACTTTCAAGTCAAGTTTGAGTTCTGTTTAAGTTAACCCTGTCTGTCTGTCCAGTCTGTAAAACACCTAGGCTGTCCTTACCTTTTCTGCACTACTACCCTGCTTGTCCGTCTATCATGTGTCTGCAGACATTCACACTCCCAGTGGTCTTACTGGACCACAAAGCCAGCCTTCAAGTCTGAGTGACTGTTCAGACCATACCTGCAGTTTTGGTGCATTTCTGGGGTGTTTTTGCTATTCTCAGCTCCTCGTACTTACACCAGATTCCCTGACCTCAGTGTATCATCTGCCAACTCTGCTGAGGTTATGCCAAGAGGTAGCAGCCTGGTTGCTCCCCTACAGTTAAGTTCAGATCCCTGTACAAGGGTTAAAGGGTGCATACCAGGGAAGCGCTGAAATAATGCCCTTAGTGGTTAGCCCAAAGCCAAACCAGTTAGTTGGTACAGAGGGTTCACATTCTCTTATGCACTCAGAGAGATTATACACCATGTAGATTAAGCTGTGAGCAATGAAGATCTACCACCACACCCTTCCAGTCTTATTTAAGTGACGTTTCAGAGCAGTCCTATGTAAAATCACAAAGTATGATATCAGGATGAGTTGTGTTAATTTAATCAGCCCAACTCTGCTATAATTGAATTGTATGAAACCTATGAATCTACTATGCACCTCTTCAACGTCCTTTGCTTGTATGTCAATGCTCAGATTTGTTTTAGCATCAGATGTTTTTTTCCTTTCAGATGCTGAGGTGCGGCAGACCATGGAATTGGAGGAGGATTCAATTAAATGGTAAGAGCAAAGTCATATCTGAGGTGAACATCTATAGTGGCCTCCTGGAATACCTCTTAAGTTTGTTATATTCTAGGATTTATATGAGAAGATTCCATTGCAGCTATTTTCTGCTTCTGTTTGAAATTCAAGATAAGTTGGTCGTCCTCACCTCTGGCTACAATGATGAACTCCTTTGTTCCTTAAAGAGATGGTCCTCTTTTTAAATTGAAATGTCCTCCAAAACACAAGCTGATCACCAGATGCCCTGCTCTAGGGATACTCAGGAATCACCTGTAAACTGTGGTGAAGCAACATGCACCAAGTGTACTATTGCCTGTGGCACTCCAGCATGTTGAATGAAGTATTACATCATGTCCATTGATATCAATAGGTTATCTGGGTAAGACATAGGCCCTTGAAAGTTGGAGGTTGTACTTTATGACATATATACACCTACATGCAGTGGCATTCATAGAAGAGAGGGGAGCTCATGGTAAAGGTCAAAATGGACACTGTATTATGGTGGTTTGCCAAAGAAAGAAGGGTCTGATATTTCTACTATGCCTTTATAAAGACCCTTGGGGCAATGCCTTACTCCATTGTTTCCTAACAATTCAGATCCTCTAGGGGGAATCCGGTAACAATTTTTACCCCATTGCTAGCCATACACGTTGGCC
Source organism: Bufo gargarizans (assembly GCF_014858855.1). Classification (NCBI taxonomy): domain Eukaryota; kingdom Metazoa; phylum Chordata; class Amphibia; order Anura; family Bufonidae; genus Bufo; species Bufo gargarizans. The sequence goes on from NC_058089.1 coordinate 109,079,848, forward strand.
AAATGGTCATTCGTCCAACAGCCTCAGACCCCCTTACATGCAAGGTTGGGTCAGCTGAGCATGCATGTGTCCTGAATGAGAAGAGGGGGAAAACACTGTCAGATACCAACAGCTTATCTCCCAGAGATAAAAAGGACAGTTGAAATACATTTTGTCTTCTGTCCAGGAAAGGTCGCAATGTCCCCATACACATTAGATGGTTGTCTGATATGCACAATTTGGTGGGTTTGCCCAACATTTGTCAAATTTGTATGGCCAACTTAAGTAGAAAACATGCTGAGACCAACTAGAATTGGACCCTCTTTTTACAAGTGGGTCTAACTGTGAATAGAAGTAGAAGTTACGGAAGGTATTCCCTTAATAATTATTTCTAGATCATTATTCTTTCTAGATCATTCTATGCCAGATTCAAAAGAGCAGAAGATCCATTTCTACTCATGCTTTAAGTAATACCAACCAAGATTTCCCACTGGGTATGTCAAGAACTTTCAGTCAAGGCTGGAAAATGAATAGTAAATTACTGCAATTCCATTTACTTTCCACACAAAGTCTAAAACCATTTTCACAGTTGAAAAAAGATATGTCGTTCTGACTCTGACATCTGGGGATACAGACACATTTGCCACATTGTCATCCACAGTACAAGTTAAACAAAATGTCTACAGGGAATATGAAGACTTTGAAAAATTCCAACACAAATATGTTTTGAACTCATTTCAAGGATCCTTTCTTCCATTTAGAGGCAGGGATTCTTAACTATTTAGCAGTCATACAAGTGCGGATTAGCAGATGACACCATCTCAAAAGATATTGATGTGTGTCCATTGATGCTTTTGTAACTGTTAACTTAATAGTAATACTTAAAGAGGTCCTGTCACCACTCCTGACATGTCTGGTTTACTTGTGTTTCCCTTGTAATAATAATTCTTGTAATAATATGATGCACCATTCTTTTATTATTCCTGCTAGAAGTTATAAATTAATGTCCAGCTGGGTGTTACCAACTGGGAGTGTGTCCCTGCACAATCTGACACTGGCAGCACTGACTGGATAGTATCAGACCTGGCCTGACCTTCACTGCAAACTGTTAGCAATTTATTTATAACTTCTAGAAAGAATCTGTTGTGTTACATTACATCCTTTTTCCTTAGCGCTGGTGACAGCGACATTATCTGCGCTATATCTCCTGTATAACGTTTGTGCATCCTAAATATCTGTGACATTCAGTGTAATTTTTTTGCCGCTGCTGACAGCGACATTACCTGCGATACATCTCCTGTATAACGTTTGCGCATCCTAAATATCTGTGACATTCACTGTAATTTATTTGCGTATACACTTACAAAACCTGCGCTACCGTACGTGACATACTTGCAAGAATATATACCATTTAATATGCTCAAGGCGAGCAGTAAGGGATGGGTAATGTGGCCGAGCTGCTCATGGCGCACGCAGAGGCCATAGCCCTGGGTGCATAGAAACATAGAAACATAGAATGTGTCGGCAGATAAGAACCATTTGGCCCATCTAGTCTGCCCAATATACTAAATACTATGAATAGCCCCTGGCCCTATCTTATATGAAGGATAGCCTTATGCCTATCCCATGCATGCTTAAACTCCTTCACTGTATTTGCAGCTACCACTTCTGCAGGAAGGCTATTCCATGCATCCACTACTCTCTCAGTAAAGTAATACTTCCTGATATTACTTTTAAACCTTTGCCCCTCTAATTTAAAACTATGTCCTCTTGTAGCAGTTTTTCTTCTTTTAAATATTCTTTCCTCTTTTACCTTGTTGATTCCCTTTATGTATTTAAAAGTTTCTATCATATCCCCTCTGTCTCGTCTTTCTTCCAAGCTATACATGTTAAGTTCCTTTAATCTTTCCTGGTAAGTTTTATCCTGCAATCCATGTACCAGTTTAGTAGCTCTTCTCTGAACTCTCTCCAAAGTATCAATATCCTTCTGGAGATATGGTCTCCAGTACTGAGCACAATACTCCAAATGAGGTCTCACTAGTGCTCTGTAGAGCGGCATGAGCACCTCCCTCTTTCTACTAGTAATGCCTCTCCCTATAGACCCAAGCATTCTGCTAGCATTTCCTGCTGCTCTGTGACATTGTCTGCCTACCTTTAAGTCTTCTGAAATAATGACCCCTAAATCCCTTTCCTCAGATACTGAGGTTTGGACTGTATCACTGATTTTATATTCTGCTCTTGGGTTTTTACGTCCCAGGTGCATTATCTTGCACTTATCAACATTAAATTTTAGTTGCCAGATTTTTGACCATTCCTCTAGTTTTCCTAAGTCCTTTTCCATTTGGTGTATTCCTCTAGGAACATCAACCCTGTTACAAATCTTTGTATCATCAGCAAAAAGACACACCTTACCATTAAGGCCTTCTGCAATTTCGCTGATAAAGATATTAAACAATATGGGTTCCAGAACAGATCCCTGAGGTACCCCACTGGTAACAAGACCTTGGTCTGAATATACTCCATTGACTACAACCCTCTGTTGTCTGTCCCTCAGCCACTGCCTAATCCATTCAACAATATGGGAGTCCAAGCCCAATGACTGCACTTTATTGATAAGCCTTCTATGTGGGACAGTATCAAAAGCCTTACTAAAGTCTAGATAAGCGATGTCTACTGCACCTCCTCCATCTATTATTTTAGTCACCCAATCAAAAAAATCTATAAAATTAGTTTGACATGATCTCCCTGAAGTAAACCCATGCTGTTTTTCATCTTTCAATCCATGGGATTTTAGATGGTCCACAATCCTCTCCTTAAGTATGGTTTCCATTAATTTCCCCACTATTGATGTCAGGCTTATTGGCCTATAGTTGCCCGATTTCTCCTTACTACCTTTCTTGTGAATGGGCACAACATTTGCTAATTTCCAATCTTCTGGGACGACTCCTGTTGCCAGTGATTGGTTAAATAAATCTGTTAATGGTTTTGCTAGTTCACCGCTGAGCTCTTTTAATAGCTTTGGGTGTATCCTATCAGGCCCCTGTGACTTATTTGTATTCATTTTAGACAATTGACTTAGAACCTATTCTTCTGTAAAGACACATGCGTCAAAAGATTCATTAGTCTTCTTTCCTAACTGAGGTCCTTCTCCTTCATTTTCCTTTGTAAAAACTGAACAGAAGTATTCATTGAGGCAGTCAGCTAGTTCTTTATCTTCTTCCATATACCTTCCTTCTTTAGTTTTTAATTTGGTAATTCCTTGTTTTAGTTTCCTTTTTTCATTTATGTATCTGAAGAATGTCTTATCGCCTTTTTTCCCTGACTGAGCTAATTTCTCTTCTGCCTGTGCTTTAGAAGCTCTTATAACTTGTTTGGCCTCTCTCTGCCTAATCTTATAAATTTGTCTGTCATCCTCATTTTGTGAAACTGTGCCTCCTGCCAGAGCGCAAGAAACACACTCATGCACGATACCTAGCTTCATGTCACAGTTTGCAGGGCGGCGTAGGACACCACTCTCGAAGTCACACCAGTGAGACCAGGTGGTCAGTTGGATTGCAGCAGATAATGCTTCCAGTCGGTTAAGCACCGCCCTGTCTTCCACAAAGTCCAGTCTCGATAGCCAAGAGTCTGGTCAACAGAATCCTTACCCGGATCCTCCTTCCTTCCACCATGGAGAGTCCTGGCAAACAAGTGATCCCACACTTGAATATTCCAAGGAGCTCTTTTCAGCGTCATTCCTGGATTTGGGCCTCTCACCAAGCTCCCTTGAAGAGGGAAATGAGGAGAGCTTGTGCACTGATTCCCAAACTCTTGAGCATCCACAGTCAGAAGAAAATGATGGTGGGGAATGGCAATTAGTGTTTCACAAGGTCGATGATGATGATGAGACACAGTTGCCAAAAAGTCATTGGCAATTAGTGTCTCAAGAAGTTGATGATGAGGATGAGACACAGTTGTCAATAAGTGAGGTTCTTGTTTGGTCAACAAGTTAGGAGGATGACCAGAGTGAGGAAGTGGAAGGTGGAGTTGGTGGACGATGAAATCACTGACCCAACCTGGGAAGGTGGCAAGCCGAGCGAGGACAACAGTACAGAGGGGGTACAGAGGGGGAGGGATCTTCAGCACCATAACAGGATGGAAGAGGCAGTGGGGTGGAAAAAGGGAGAAGGCGGGCCACACCAAACAGGCCTGCAACTGTTCCCTGGAGCACCCCCTTGTGGAAATCTCCCTTAACAAGGGGTAGGTGTTCCGCAGTCTGGCGCTTTTTTGAGGAAAGTGCAGACCATGAAATAATTGTAATTTGCAACCTGTGCTGTACAAAAATAAGCAGGGGCTTGAACACTAGCAACCTCATCATCACAAGCATGATCCGCCACATGGCATCAAAGCACCCTAAAAGGTGGGCCGAACCCCTGGGTTCACAATCAGTGTCTGCGAGTCACACCACTGCCTCCTCTTTCCCTGTGCTATGTGCTGGCCAATCCCCTGTCCAAGACGCAGGCCCGGATGTCTCCCACCCTGCACCTGGACCTTTGCAAGCACCATCATCTAGCACATCTACTTCTGTGTCCCAGAAAGCGTACAGATGCCTATACCCCAGGCATTTGAACAAAACCGAAAATACCCACCCACAGGCTATAGCACTAAATGTGCACCTTTCCAAATTACTGGCCCTGGAAATGTTGCCATTTAGGCTTGTGGACATTGAGGCTTTCCGCAGCCTGATGGCGGCGGCCGTCCCTCATTATTCAGTCCCTAGATGCCACTATTTTTCCCAGTGTTTCGTCCCCACCTTACACCAGCATATGTCTTGTAACAGCACCCGTGACCTGACCAACGCAGTTATTGGGAAGTTCCACTTAACGACTGACACATGGACAAGTGCTTTTGGCCAGGGATGCTACATTTCCCTGATGGCACATTGGGTGAACGTTGTGTAGGTCGGGAGCGAGTCGTACCCTGAGATGGCACAGGTGCTACCGACACCAAGGATTGCGGGCCCTACTTCCATCAGGATTTCCACCACCACCTACATTAGTGGCTGCAACCCCCCCTTCTCCTCCTCCACCTTCTCCTCCACTTCCACCTCTAAATTCTTATCTTGCAGCACCAGTCAGCCATCAGTCAGTAGCTGGAAGCGGTGTAGCACTACAGTGGGGAAGCGGCAACAGGTTGTGCTGAAACTAATTTGCTTAGGTGACAAACAGCACATCGCCGCAGAGCTGTGGCAGAGTATAAAAGACCAGACTGAGCTGTGTCTCTCACCACTCAACCTACAACCAGGCATGTTTGTGTCTGATAATGACCATAACTTGGTGGCGGCTTTCGAGCTCAGCAAGCTCACACGCATACCATGCCTAGCCCACATGTTTAACTTAGTGGTTCAGCGGTTTCTCAAAACCTACCCCAATTTGCCTGAGCTACTGGTTAAGTTGCGCCGCGTGTGTGCCCATTTCTGAAAGACATCTACAGCTGCCGCCGGTCTGGCAACACTGCAGAAACGCTTGCAATTGCCTGCTCACCAACTGTTGTGCGATGTGAGCACGCGCTGGAACTCCACCTTTCACAAGTTGGCCAGGCTTTGTGAGCAGCAGAGGGCAGTAGTGGAATACCAGCTGCAACATGGTCGTCTCCTTTCCAGTCAGCTTCTGCTCTTCACAAGCCAGTGGGCATGGATGTCTGAACTCTGTGAGGTTTTACGTAACATTGAGGAATCAACACAGATGGTGATTGGCGATAACGCTATTATCAGTGTAACCATCCCACTTCTGTGTCTACTCAAACGCTCGCTGCTCACAATGAAGGCGGACGCTTTGTATATGGAAGAGGTGGAAATGGGGGAAGACAGTACACAGGGTGATAGCCAGACCACCCTCTGTTCGCCTTCTCAGCGCAACTTGGATGATGATGACGAGGAGGAGCAGGAGACGGTTGCCTCCGCTACAGAGGGTAGTACCCATAGCAGGTTTATTCCATCTGTTCAGCGTGGATGGGCCGTAGAGGCGGAAGAGGATGAGGAGATTGAGAGTCATCCTCTAGGTGAGGACAGCGAATTCTTGTCTTATGGGACTCAGGCACACATGGCTGACTTTATGTTATTCTTCCTTTCCCGTGACCCTCGCATTATACGCATTTAGGCCAACACCGGTTACTGCTTGTTCACCCTTCCTGACCCCCGCTACAAAGAGAACTTCTCATCTCTCATTCCTGTGGTGGAGAGAACTAGCAAAATGGTGCAATACCAGAAGGTCCTTGTGCAAAAATTGCTCCCAAAATTTCCAGCTGATTACGCTGGTGGCAGAGTACGTAGTTCCTTGGGAAACCGAGGAGGGTAGACAAGAGAATCACACAGCAGTTCCAACAGAGGCAGGGCAACACTCTCCAAGGCCTGGGACAGTTTAATGACACCGCGCCAACACCCTCACCCTGATGCGTGGCCTAGTGTCACAAGGAGGGAATAGTTTTGGAAGATGGTAAAGGAGTACGTAGCAGACCGTGTCAGCGTCCTCAGTGATCCCTCTGTGCCTTACAACTATTGGGTGTCCAAGCTGGACACGTGGCACGAACTGGCGCTCTACTCCTTGGAGGTGCTGGCCTGCCCTGCCACCAGCGTTTTGTTAGAGTGGGTATTTAGTGCTGCTAGGGGCATAATAACTGATAAGCGAATCCACCTGTCAACTGAAAATGCTGACAGGTTGACTCTTATCAAAATGAACACGGCCTGGATTGCCCCTGACCTCTCTACTCTACCAGAGGAAACCGACTGAACAAAAAGGCACTTTATATGTGGCTTTTATGGTGTATTGAATACATTGTATTCCCATGCACCCCTTATACCACAAAAAAAAGTGTATATGGTTCAATCTTCCTTTTCTTTACCTCCTCCTCCATCATATCAACATGCTTATCAGGCTTCCCTCACTCCTAATGTTTTAAATGGTCAGATCAGCAGCAGACCCTCACCCCTAATGTTTTAGATGGTCAGATCGGCAGCAGGCCCTTGCTCCTAATGTTTTAGAGGGTCACAAGCAGGCCATCAATCATAATTTGCCAAGGGTGTGTATGATGCACTCCTTTATGTGTAATAAAGGGTGTATTGGAGTGCCGGTTCCTTGTAATTTTTGGCAGCTCTTTCACTTAGTGCATAGGCTTTATGAGTGTAGGAGTCCCACTACCTGAACAATTGTACCACAATGTGAATGAGGCCCTCCTTTATGTGATATACAGGTTGTATCGGAGTGCCTCTTACTTGTAATTTTTGGCAGCACTTGCACTTTATATACAAGTAAATATACAGTAAATAATGTTTCCTAACAAATTTTTCCTCTAAAATCGATTTTATCTTCGGTTTTGTGCGTATTATTGTCAGTCTGTAAAAGTGGCGCACCTCTTGGACAACATTGTTCCCAGCAGCGACCTGGGAGTCCAAGATGCATCTAGACATCCTCCCCATGCTGTTCCCAAACCATTACAATGGTGTTTCCATCAATTTCTGACCTTTTCCTGTGATCCAGACACCCTCCCCTCTTTAGAGCAGGGGGTGCCTGGTTTAATGCTCTGGTTCTCCCATTGACTTCCATTGTGCTAGGGTGCTCTGTACAGCACCCGAGCATCCCAAAGTGTTCTACTCGAGCACCAGAGCACCTGAGCAATTTGGTGCTCGATCAACACTAATAACAACAAAGCTAAACCAGACAAAAGGTCAGCCTGTCTGATTTGGTGCTAAACAAGTCTGGCTTTTTTTTTACCTCCAAAACATGCTCTTCTTTAAACCCTATAGTAGCTGTGGGATTTTACCAGATTCTCATTCAAAGTCCCAAAAGTCTCTCAGTATTTATTAACACTTTTCACAGAGCCTCACAAATACAGTGCAAACAGGATATATATCACAACATACATATGTAGTTACGCAGTATTAAACAGTACAAGTCAGGACAAGTTAACCCTTTAAAGTGGAATAAAGTAAGGAGTTTGCATAGGGGAATTGGGCAAATGTCCACAAATTTCCAGGCTTCAGAGTACCCCTGCTCCAGGGCACTACAGGTGCAGACAGAACATTGGAAGGAAGTCGCAGAGACAGGTCCATAAGTGATACCAGTGGGAAGGCAGTGACAATGGAACCCCGAGGCTACATGTGGTGACTATCACCAGCCCTACCGGAGATGTTTTTGTAGACAGTGAACTGGCATTGGTATGGGGGACATTTTTTTGTACTCCAGAAAGTGGCATCAAAAAGTCGCAATTTTTGGCTTACGCTATGCTTGTGCAAGATTTTGTGAGTTTTTAAGGGTTTAGACCCCCGCTTACCATTAAAAAAAAAAAACTGGACAAGCTGAGATGGGGAGTGGGCAGCGATAGCCAGCCTGGAACATTTATTATAGTCTATACCAGGAAGCTGAAATAGGTTCTAGATTAATTGGTTTCATCATTGATATCGGAAATGAATCCTTGCAGTCATAGTAGTCAAATGCAAATTAGTCGGAATTCCTTAACTACTACATATATTAATATGAATTGATATGCATTAATTCATTGTCTATTAGAAATAAGCTGTTAGGTCTATGATAGATCAAGGCTAAATCCAAGGATTTTTATTTTTCTCTTCAGTTGGCTAGAATCTTCCACCCAACTTTATCTGCATGGGACGTTTGTCATTGCCTTCAACTATTAGCATAGTAATACTAAATATCCAGACCTTTAATGCCATTTTCGCTCTCAAGTGTGAAGCAGAACTAACACACTTAGGCGATAAGTACATCAAAGAGAGCATAGCGAAAGGCAAAAATGCCTCCTGTGGTAGTAAACTTCATATGCAAAGGACTACAAGGGCTTTTTTGCTGAGTTTTTGTTTCCCTTTGAAGTAGTTGATGATAACAATGAGAAGGTTCATGCCTCAATGTGACAACTTGACTTTTTTAATATTTGCTTGGACTGTTATCATCTGTTGAGTTATTTTTTATGTTTATATCTATAATGCATTATTGTAATATATGTAATTATACTTATTTTCTCTACATTAAAAAGTTTTCCAGTTTAAAAAAAAAATTCCTTGTCTTATACTGTACCGTTTGTAGGAATGCTAATTTAATAGAATGTGTTAGGGTACTTTCACATTAGCGGCAGAGGACTCCGGCAGGCTGCATGCAGTACTTTTAGTCCGGCTGCCTCTCACCGTGCGCTGCCGTGCCGCCGCCGGAACTCTGCCCCCACCCTAATTATAGTCAATGGGGGCGGAGCTGCAGTCCGGGGGCACACGTGAACTAGTGACAGGAAGGATCCGACAGGCTGTTCACCTGCCGGAACAGCTTGCCGGAGTCCACTGCCGCTAGTGTGAAACTAGCATTACACTGATTTGAATGGGCACTGTGTAATGCATTATTTCTCCTGTGCTGGCACTTGCAATGTCCACAAAACTTCCTTTCTTCCCTTCCTTCCCCAGGGGCACAACTAAAGGCTCATGGTGCAAGACCTCAGCTTGGGCCTCCCGTTCCCCAAGTGGGACTGGTTGCAATTGTTACCACTATAGCTATGCCACTGTATCTATCCATACAATTGGAGAGTCAAGGATGCAATTTCCAGACCGGTGGATGGGATGCAAGAGGAGTTCCATCTGGGCATTTATCTCGCTTATATTCTACCTTTTTTGTCTATTGACCATGGCTGAAACAATCATCTGTTCTTACAATGTGAAGGGTCTGAACGCACCAGCAAAGAGGAGCCAAATTTGTAAATTTTTACCAAAGATCCAGGTAGGAATAGTGTTTCTACAAGAAACATACTTTAGAGCTAAACGTTTACTACAACTCACTCACCTAAGTTACAACCAGTGGTTTCAAAGTAGCTTCCCATCTTCAGCATCATCTGTGGTTAGTATTGCAATTCCTAAAAATATCCCTTTTGCTGTGCAGTCCACTTGCATTGATCCGGATGAAAGATATTTGTTTCTCAAGGGTGGTATTGGTTCTTAACTTTATACCTTTGGAAACATATATGCCTCAAATGTCATCCAGGCTGACTGGATTCAGAGAATACACAGAGAGCTGTGTTTTTCTGTGCGGAGATTTGAATGCTTCTATCCAACCTCAGCTGGATTCCTCTCTCTACTGTTCATCGCTCCCCAGATCGACCCTAGATAAGATTCAATTGGCACTTTCAGACTCAGCGCTAGTGGACGTTTGGAGAACATTTTACCCTCTGTAAAGGGACTATTCTTTTTTCTCCCACCTTCATCACACCTATCATCGCATACACTACATATTTTTCCCCTATAACCACCTACATCTTTGAAGATCTGCAACGATAGGTGATATTCTGCTATCCGATCATGCTTCAGTTTTTATGGATTATGGTCCGTAAGGTTTCCCCACAACAGATTATAGATGGCACCTTAACTGCACTCTTCTTAGCAAAGAGGTACACTTAAATCAAATTTAGGGAGTTCTTGCAGAATATTTCCATTTTAATGATTCTCCAGAGATCTCTGAGGGGTTATAGTGAGAAGCTCATAAGCTGGTAGTTAGGGGACACTTCTTGGCATTAGGAGGCCACATAAACAGAACCAGGCAGAAAACAATCTTGGAGTTGCAGGAAAAGATACAGAGATTGGAACTCACTCATTAACAATGTCAGTCTCAGGAGATATTCGATCAGTTGATGGGTGCCCGCACTGACCATAACAACCTACTGAACACTTGCACAGCCAAGTTTTTTCTCTCTTCGCAACTCAAATACTACTCCCATGGAGATAATGGTCAGCCCATTGGAACTCACGCAGGTCACTGATTCCTTAGTTAGACTCACCAAGACGTTCAGGAAGACCTTGCTTAAGACTTCATATTCTATGCACCTTCCAATACTCGATCTTTGTAACAGGGGACTTTGCCTTTCCCAGACTCACTCCATACTCAGTCCCACCTTACAGACCTCCATTTTTCAAAAACATCATCTCATTGGGTAAATCGAGAAACATTTCCACTTTGGCCATACCTACAGAAAGGTCTTTTTTTGAAAAATATGTTTTGCATTGTTTAGAACCTAAGAAGAAGATCTCAGCTATATATTCTCAACTGCTCCCAAAAACAAGATCCTCTGAATGTTGGTTCATAGAGAAGTGGGAACGAGATCTTGGGGGGAAATTCTCAGACATAGAGATGAACTGTCTCTTATTACTTTCTACTAAAATCTCCCTTTATTTTATTCTGCAAGAAAATTCTTATAAAATACTTACCAGATGGCATTACACACCGGTTAGATAAACCCTTATTTTTCCTGACTGCGATCCCACCTTCTAGAGATATGGAAGGGAGTGAGGATCCTACTTTCACATATGGTGGCATTGCCCTCAGGTTGCAGATTTTTGGTCCTCTATCTGTAGAACCTTATCTCAGATCTGTGGCATTACTGTATCTATATCACCTAAATTGTGCCTCTTGAGCTTATTCACAGGATTGAAAGCTTCTTCGAATATTAAGACCACCCTATATTGGCGAGGGCCAGAGTGTTGATTGTGGGCCATTGGGAAAAAAGGGAGCCTCCCTCGCTTTGGTAATGGCAGGTAAAATATTTTCCGATTTGAACCATTAGCCTATTGGGAATCTCACTCCCCACTTAAGTTTGCATTCATCTGGGGTCCCTGGAAAAAATACAGGGGATACTCTTGATTGTACTCAACTCAATTTACCTACCTAGGATAAAGATCCTTCCTTATTGCAGTAATCCTCTGCCACATATCATGTAGGTATCGCCCCCCCCCCTCTTGTTCCCTCCCCCTCACCCCTTCTTACCCTCAGACTGCCACACCTCACTCCCCTATTTTGGTTATGTGTTTGGTTCCCTTCACTTTTCCTGTTTGTTTGCTGGGTTTTCCCATTATTCATTGTATAATACACCTAATATTATGCTGTATGTAGGCTCAGGTGATATTGTCGGTGGGGCCGTGTTTTCTGTACTAATTTATACTGTTTGGAATTTTATCTATGTGATCTCAGCTTTTGACTCTTGTCTGTAGATCTTCTAATCTTGCAATAAAATACGTTGTTTTTTTTATTTATTTTTTTAAAAAGGATGCAATTCCCTTGTAGGATTTCAGGCAAAAGGTCCACTAGAAAATCCAATAGCAAAAAAAATGAGGCAAAACTCAAAAACTAGTGAAAAGGCTGATGGGCCCACGTAATTTTTCAGCCCAGCACAGTGAGGCCTTTGTCCTTTGTTTTTTTCCTATTAGATTATCTATCTATCTAAAAAACAAAAAGCAGCAGCACAGCAGTGGTAAAAAAATCGATTGCAATCCCTCATGAACTGTAGGCAGCAGAGTCCATAGATAATTTCCAAAAGACAAATATTGAGGAAGCACTCCAACGTGGATAGAGGATGGCAGACACGTTTATTACCCCAGTAGCAACGTTTCAGCCCAGCTAAATGGGGCCTTTGTCAAGAAAACAAATGATGTCAAGTACATCCTTAAATATCCACAGTGATTAATGAAAGCATGATTACATAATTAATTGTTCGTGCTCCAATTAAAGTGTAAATCCATACAAAACATAATTCTGAATTCATCAAAATATTTCTAAAGTGTTACACCATGATTGATTTATCACACATTTCATTCCAGATAATCTCTGGTGTGTACAGTAATTCAATTCATAAAAGAGCCAATAGTAAATTCACACCTCCTGTGCAAAGTGATTATTATGCAATTATAGAAACCAGCAATAGCTGTAATAGTTAAAATAAAAACCAAACACCTAATACTTCGTTGGTGGTTCCAGTATGAGTCGTAGCGTCCCCAAAGCTCTACTGCGCATGTCCAGGTGTCCGTGTTGTATCAATCAGCACTCGGTGGGAAGCGCGTCACGTGGTTGGGGAGCGTCATCACAAGGTGCCGCATCCGGGGGAGGGAGCAGAGAAACCCACACATCATCCAGTGACTGACCCAGTCACATGATCGGGGCACGCATATATAAACAAAAATTAACAATAGAATACAGGATAGACTTAGACTGGTAAGGCACAAGAAGGATGTAGGGAAAGTGTTTATCATGATCACCTCAAGGATTTTGAATAGATGGATCTTACAATAAAATTAACTCATTAGATATACAAACTTAAGGGTTCCATTATATGTGCATAATTAAATTATCAAAAAGGGAGGAACTAGTAATCATAGAAAGAGGGCGATATCAAGCATTATTCATGGTCAGACTACTCCCACTAGTGAAATAAATAGGAGATCCTGGGATCGGGTGCGATAATTCGCCACTATCAATGGCCAAATTATCAGCACCAGTTATGGTCCCATGAAGAAGGGTACAAATTCATGCCAGTCAACACGAGACCAAATTCTTATCCCAAACTCCCCAAGTAGGACCACACAGGTTCTTCAATGTCAAGTCTTAGCACAAAATGGACCCAAATATTTTTAAAAAATTATATATAACGGATATAACACAAGGATGATCAAACACATCCTAATAGTATAGATATCATTCTAATAATAATTCCTAGTAGGCCAGACCAGTAGAAATATGAATATTATAGATTAACTCATAAGACGGAACCATCAAGCTGTAGTGGTGATTAGTGATGAGCAGCAATATTTGTTTTTGCGATAATTCGTGAATTTTTCTCATAATATTCACAATAAATTTGTGAAGTCATTATTTTCTCACAAATCGTCACTTATGATGCTCATCTCCCACTATCTGTATTATATATAAGAACTAACTAACAAACTAACTAACTAACTAACTAACTATCTAATGTAATTAAATAAGGATCCAGATGAGTTTACAAAGCACAGAGCACAGCAATGACACTGCTCTCTCTCTCTCTCTCTCTCTCTCTCTCTCTCTCAGAACTGCAAAAAACAGCAGAAAATGGCTGCTGGGGAGTTTCTTATATAGTAAGGGATAGGCAACTTTCCTATTGGTTGCTAGAGATGTTTCTAAGCTCTGACAAAGATATTGCAGCCTTCTCATTGGCCCACAAGCAAGAAGCAGTAGTATTGATAAAAAAAATACTAGAATATTCGCGATTACAATTATATATCACTATATTCTAGATTTTCGCGAATTCTCGAAGTGCCGATATTCACGCTAAAAATTAGCGATTAGAATATTCGCGATCAACGCTAGTGGTGATGAGATGACAAAGATGATTTCATTCTAAGAAAAAAGGTATACATTTACTGCATAATACAGATAATTCAAATACAGTAAAGGTAACGATGACATCATTAGTAATGACCCACAGATAATCACGATGAGAAAATTCACCTACATTAAACTACTGTATGGTAAACCCCACAGCTCAATCAAAGAGGCCCCACTTGAGCTCCATATTGAGAGGAGACCCCTTTGTCTAAGGGTCAGCAATCGGTGAATCCATTGGAGTTCTCTTTGCTTAAGAATTAATTTCCTATCTCCTCCTCTTTTTAAAGGTGGAACATTATCAAGGATTCTAAACTTCAAATCCTTTTCTCTGTGTCCAAATCCAGCAAAATGTTTAGGAACCAGTAGATCTTTCCTCTTCTTACGGATAGTATATCTATGTTGGTTTATTTTTGTCTTTAAGTCCCAAGTTTCCAACATAAAGCAGGCTACAAGGGCATTGAAGGAGATATACCACAAATGTACTGTGACAAGTAAAAAAATGATGGTCCCCAACGTGGGGTGAGTAAAACTGTCACCCTTGAGCATGCATGAACAATTGACACAGCTCAGACAGGGATAACATCCCAATTTTTTGGAACCAAAATATGTCTGAACCTTTTTCTTCACAAGTACATCAGCCTTGACAAGTTTATCACGTAAATTTGGAGGAGGTCAATATGACATAAGTGGAGGAACTGTGAGCTCATTAATATGTGTAAGGTTACTGGTTAAGATAGGCCAGTGTTTCCTAATGATGTTACTAATGTGGTTACTCTGTTCAAAAAAAGTAGAAATAAAAGGAATACGTGACAATGGAATTTTCTCCCTTGTGGTAGCCATATTTTGCTGTTGTATTGTATTTGTCAAATGTCTATCAATAACCTCAGAGGGGTATCCTTTTTGCTTAAACTTTTGTGCCATTTGTTGGTATCTAAAAGGTCGTTGTTTGGGATCTTTTACTATGCGTTTAATTCTCAAAAATTGACTATAAGGTAGAGCATCAATTGTTAATCTAGGATGAAAACTCTTGTACCTCAGTAGGTTATTGCAATCAGTTAGCTTAATATATAAATCAGTACCCAACTTCTCTCCGACCACATGTACTGTAGTGTCAAGGAATTGTACCTGGTATGTTGAGAATGTTAATGTAAAGGTAATCTCAGAGTCAATATGGTTCAGATAATGATGAAAATCATGTACAGAAGATTCACTCTCTGTCCAAATCAAAAGATTATTGTCAATGTATCGCTGTCACCCCAACAACTGGTTGAAGTGGTGGGACCAAAGAAATTGGGATGTTTTCCCTGTCTGAGCTGTGTCAATTGTTCATCAAGGGTGACAGTTTTACTCAACCCACTTTGGGGACACACCATGATATTTTCTTAATTGTGACAGTACATTTGTGGTATGCCTCCTTCAATGCCCTTGTGGCCTGCTCTATGTTGGAGAGACCACTTGGGACTTGAAGACGAGTATAAACAAACATAGATACACTATCATTCAGAAGAGGAAAGATCTACCGGTTCCTAAACATTTAGTTGAATTTGGAAACAGAGAGAAGGATTTGAAGTTTAGAATCCTTGATCATGTTCCACCTTTGAGAAGAGGTGGATATAGGGAATTAATTCTCAAGCAAAGAGAAGTCCAATGGATTGACCGATTGCAGACCCTCAGATCAAGGGGTCTCCTCTTAATACGGAGTTTAAGTGGGGCCTCTTTGATTAGGTTGTGGGGTTTACCATAGTTTACTGTAGTTTTCTCATCGTGATTATCTGTGGGTCATTACTAATGATGTCATTGTTACCTTTACTGTATTTGAATTATATCTGTATTATGCAGTAAACTTACACCTTTTTTCTTTTTTAATTTTAGAATGATATCATCTTTGTCATCTCATCACCACTACAGCTTAATGGTTCTGTCTTGTGATTTAATCTATAATATTCAAATTTGTACTGGTCTGGCCTACTAGGATTTATTATTAGAATGATATCTATACTATTAGGATGTGTTTGATCATTCTTGTATTATATCCTTTATATATAATTTTTCCCATTTTGTACTAAGACTTGACATTGAAGAATCTGTGTGGTCTACATGGGGAGTTTGGTATGAGAATTTGGTCTCGTGTTGACTGGCATGAATTTGTGCCCTTCTTTAAGGGACCATAACTAGTCTGACCATGAATAATGGTTGATATCTCCCTCTTTCAATGATTACTAGTTCCTCCCTTTTGGATGATTTAATTATGCACATATAATGGAACCCTTATGTTTGTACATCTAATAAGTTAATGTTATTGTAAGATCCACCTATTCAAAATCCTTGTGTTGATCATGATAAACACTTTCCCTACATCCTTCTTTTGCCTTACCAGTCTAAGTATATCCTGTATTCTATTGTTAATTTTTGTTTATATATGCATGCCCCAATCATGGGACTGGGTGAGTCAGGTTATCCTGTGTGGGTTTCTCTCCTCCCTCCCCCTGAACCTTGGGAATGCTCACGTGATCGTCACGAGACGCACGTCCCGCCGAGTGTTGGATTGATGCAACACGGACACCTTAACATGCGCAGTAGCAGCTATGACTCACACTGGAACCACCAATGAAGTAGTAGGTGTTTGGTTTTTATGTGGGAACTGCAAAAGATTATTGTGTCACATGTTAAATCATGTATTTCATCCTTATGTGAAATCCCTGTTACCAGGCTGTCCGGTGCACTACATACATTCCACCACTAGATGGGGGTAGCACCACAGTATATATAGCACAGTTCAGGCCTAGTTAGTGAGTTGAGAAGGTGTGGGAGTTGCAGGAGTTGATGGAGTGAGGAGCAAGGGGAAGGAGAGCCCCCCCCCCCCTCTCAGCTCTCTCTTGGGCTCCACGGCCCAGAAGAGCCAATTTATATCTCAGTGTCAAGCCAGGAAAATAGGCAGAGGTGAAGTCTGTATTCTACCATTCACTCTTCCGGAGTAGCAAGTGGATTTTGCCAAGTGTGGAAAAGACAAAAGAAGGACAAAGCCATTATTCTAGGCTCTAGGCGTCTTTGTATGAAGGTGAAGGATTTATTAGCTTCTGGCAGCCTCACCGTTATTCTAAGGACAGATAGGACTAGCATCACTTGTGTGTAGAAGATAAAGACTTCAACTACCTCTACTGAGATTGAAGCCAGGCAAAGAGCTGGATATCAGTGAGTACATAACTAACCACCCTAGCCTGAGACATAACTACAAGTACCGCCTGTTACTGGGATTCATCCCATCCAACTTGCACGTGTATCAGAGACTGTTATATAATTGGATGTAAACTGTTATCAAGAACCTGGTTATAGTAAAGTTCTCAGTTGGATTTAAACCTGCCTCATTCTTCTAACTCCATACTACTACCACTCTCAACATTTTGCACCATCATGGTGCTGGCGTCACGACATTGCTTAATTCAAGAGCCCAGCTGCACAAGCACTCAGAAACCCAATCACCATCAAGGGCACCTCGATTACCACCTGGCCGGTGTCCCCTGTAATAGAGTGTGTCCCGCGGAGAATCCAGTGCTGTTCTCCCCTTCACTGCACTGCTGGCCCAGGGAGGCGCCTGCTAAACCGTGAGCAACTGATGAACTGTTGTACCCTTTCGGCCCACCGTGAACCTCGCGTTTTCCCCCCTGCGGACTGGCACGTTGCACTATTACAGCTGTTGCTGTTTTCTATAATTCTATAACTTTGCACAGGAGGTGGGAATTTACTTTGGGCCCTTTCTTTTATGAATTGAATTACTGTACACACCAGAGATTATCTGGAATGAAAGGTGTGATAAATCAATCATGGTGTAACACTTCAGAAATATTTTTTATGAATTCTGAATTATGTTTTGTATGGATTTACACTTTAATTGGAGCACGAACAATTAATGATGTAATCATGCGTTCATTAATCACTGTGGATATTTAAAGGGAACCTGTCACCTCCCAAAACCATCCCACGCCGCCAGCAGTACCTGCGTGTCGCCAGCAGTACCTGCGTGTCGCCAGCAGCATGTTTCTGATAATGCATATCTTCCTGAAGGCAGATGCAGCAAAAGTACTGAAAACGTTGTTTTATCCCCTGCCGGCGCGCTTCTCCACACCTGCTTGAAGTCAAGGAGGCAGCGGACTCCTCGCTTCAAATCACGATAGCTGCTACCCTTCCCTGCCCCTTCGCTGTGACTGACAGCTGGCTTTGCCGAACTCTCTGCATAAGCGCTGTCCGTCACAGCGACGGGGCAGGAAAGGGTCGCGGCTACCGTGATTTGAAGCAAGGAGGCCACTGCCTGGGAATCTCCTGATGGGCAGAACAGATATGTGTGCAAGATATTATACTATAACCACACCTGGAATAAAAGCATAGTAACCAATAAAAAACCATAAATAAACATATTTGTAGATCCAGCCGCTGGGCACGCTAGTCCCCGTCTCCCATATCTCCAATTCCCTGTTCCAGATTACTGGGGGGAAAAAGAGAGAGAAAAACAATGACTTTTGTTATCCAGACATGATCTATCAATACCTGTGTTCAAACTCAACCATTACCCAGGAGTAGGACAGAGCAGAACAGGCCGAGGAAAAGGGCAAGCCATATCGGATCCGCCTGTTGGGTATGACTATGGGTTCCTTGCTCTCGGGTCTCTGCCCCTTGATTAGATTTTTATTGATGTTTTTATTGAGTTATATACCTCATCACAATGTATATATATGCACTTTATTATTTATACATTTATTCACTTTGCACTTCATGTAACACTATTATATCGCTGTAACACTGCATATATATGATATATAATATAGTATATTGATTTGCATATTGATTAATTATGTTATGAATTGTACACGGCTTTCTGACGTCATGTTCACTGATTAGATGAATTGTTTGGCTTATATATTGGTCACTTGCACTTGTGTTTAATGCTCTATTGTTGAGCCGAAACGTTGCTTCCTTTTTTGCCACATGGGTGAATAAATCTTAGTTTTCTTACCTGGAGTGCTGTCCGGTTTTCATTTTTTACATTTGGGCTCTGGACATATGCCCTGGGACATAGCACCCGTCTTATGTTCCTTTAGATATATATATATAATGCTGTCAGCTGCAGCCTGTGCTCCGCACTACAGAACAGATACCGGCGGTATGGCAGGAGATAGCAGATCTGCACCATTTTTCCTTGGTTTAATGGCATCAGGTTGTAGACTCATCCAAAGAGCTGTCTCTCCGTCAGATCACCGCGCCTAAAATATATGATCCTATTATCCCCTGTGTGTCACACTCAGCCAACATTGTAAGCTCTTTGAGGGATTTAGCTGACATCTAATGTGCCTGTGTGACTGCAATAGTTATGCTAGATCCCACTCCATGCGTGATTCATAGCCCTGCATGGCTGCCATTTCTATGCAAATAAACTGGAGACAAATGCTGCTTACAGGGATTTGCAAGGAATATAAGAATCGCCTCGGAGCACTTTTTGCAAATGATGTTGTGAAACAAAGCAAGGACCAAAGTAAGTCCTGAGATGAGTTTATTAATATTGTCACTGGTTGCTGGTTTCTATTAATATTTTGTAGATGACTGTTTTATTGCAGCCTGAGGGGATTCAAAGGGCTTTTAATTGCTGCATGATTCTGTATATAATCCATCACCCATTAGGTCCTTATCTTTGCTTCTTGAATTTATTTGTTTTCTCATGAAAAAAATTCAATACAATATCACAATATGTGAGCAAACAATTGAATAGGCTGCAATTCACACAACAACCACCAGGTGGCAATCATAGACACATAGAGCATAGATGTCTCATGACAAAGTATTGCAAAATCGTGGATTTTTTTTATAAAGATGGACATCTCATGCTATGCATACATCTCTGCTCAGCCAAAGGTAAGGAGGGGCACATATGCACCTACCAGAGGAGAACATATATAAGCAGCAGAGGACCTTATAGAAGAAAACCTGCACGACAAAGCAGATGTAGACCCAGTGTGTCACTTGAACAGATTTGTCTTGAAGCTACTCCTAAGAGTGTTATCTAAGTGGCTCTCCAGCTGTTTACCCTTTAACCCCTATACAGAGATCTGGACTTTGCTGCAGGGGAACCACTAGGTTGCTACCTCTTGGAGTAGACCCAGTTCAAGTGACTGCTGACCCACAGGGATCACAAAACACAGGTGCAGGGCACTGAAGGATTAGGCAACAACTGCAGTCAGGGATCGGCCAAGGTCAGGCTAGGCAGAGAATGTGTAATCCACTAAACAGACCGAGGCCAGGACGGGCAGCTCAGGGTCAGAACAGAGAACAGCACACCTTCAAAACTTGCAAAATGGAACCTATTGCTCAGGCACAAGGAAAGGTGTCTAAAGTACGCCAGGGTAACCAGCAATTAGTTGGGGAAGGTCAGGGTGCGCACCCTATGGGCAGAGAGGGACATTGCTGGCAGGCCTCAGCCTCCATGGAAAGAGCATTGCTATTCCAGTGGCCTGGATTGTTAGACAGAAAGAGGAAGATGGTGGTGAGACAGAGCTGCTGGTGTCTTGTAGTTCTGGCAAGAAAGGTGGCGACCGTGCTAACCAGAATGAGTGGAGCAACAGTGGTCACGGACTGCCACCATAACAAACTTTCTGGGTTTTTGTGCAAATGTCAAATTTATGAAATCTCACCTTATAATCTGCCACTACAGATCTAGTAAGGAATATCATTGGATAAATGTGTTATTAACCCAACAGTGGAACAAAGCCAACATGAAAAGCTTGTGTGTTAAGGCTACTTTCACACTTGCGTTCTGGGTTCCGCCTGTGAGTTCCGTTTGAAGGCTCTCACAAGTGGCCCCGAACGGATGCGTACATCCCCAATGCATTCTGAGTGGATAAGGATCCGCTCAGAATGCATCAGTATGGCTCCGTTTCGCCTCCGTTGTGCTCAGCAGGCGGACATCCGAACGCTGATTGCAGCGTTTTCGTGTCCGCCTGGCCATGCGGAGCCAAACGGATCCGTCCAGACTTCCAATGTACGGATCCTATCGTCTGCATTATAGGAGCGGATCCGTCTGTGCAGACACCAGACGGATCCGCTCCGAACGCAAGTGTGAAAGTAGCCTAATGTGCCAGGAATTGACGCCTGCTACATCTCTCTACTTTCCAGCGTGTTACAGAATCATTGAAAGTGTCCTATTAGTAGTTCTCATAGCTCAGGAAAGAAGCATCTCCTAAACTAAATGGTGCAATAATGTAGAAGTAATGAATCTTTATGGAGTTTCAGCATATGCATTAAAAAAAGCAAAAACACAACATATAACCCAATGATGTATTAAGATACATAACACTGCAGTTATACGGCAAACCATGAATAGATTACTCAAGCTCGTATTAAAATAAGGAACAGAAGATATTACTTTCCAAGCAAAGTGACAGATCTGCCTCCCTCTAAGTCACGACTCGAAATGTGAGGATAATTCAGGACTGTATTATATGATGATGGCTGCATCTAGCTATGTGCAGACCATTGGCTTATCACATCTTCTGCTGCTATCCCTTAGGTTGGCGCTGGCTGCTAAGGGGCCCTTTAGTTATTACTTACGTCTATTCAGATACAACATCATGTACAGGACTCTAAACTTAGCTCCACTCAGCAGCATGGAGTACAGGAGAGGGAATCGTCATCCACCATGTTGTCAACCGCCCGGGAACGACCAACCTAAGGGTCCATTCGAAAACACGGATACCGGCCGCATTTTGCAGACCGCACATGGCCGTCCCTGTGATAGAAATGCCTATTCTTGTCTGCGATTACGGGCAAGAATAGGACATGCTCTATCTTTTTTGTGGGGACGAGGAACGGAACTACGGATGCGGACAGCACACGGCGTGCTCTCTGCATCTTTTGCGGCCCCGTTGAAATGAATGGGTCCGCACCCGTCCCGCAAAATTGGACGTCTGAAAGGACCCTAACAGTGAACATACAGTAAGATAAGCAATTATGGATAACACAGACGACGCGCCCTAAAATCAGCTAAACAGTGTGTGACCTATGCAAACATGATAGTTCCCCCTGGGCACCCTCTACTCCTCTCACTCATGGTGCCTAGGGGTCCGTTCTTCTCTCTGCACCACAATTTAACATAGCAAATCTTAAAGTTACTACACACATCTCAAGGAGGGGGATCTATCACTCATTACATTTCCAGCACTAAACACTGCAAAACTAATAGCAGGACCACAGATCGCCATAGGGTTCCAATAATTCCAACAGTAACTAAATAAATATATAAAATAAATAACTATGTAATACAAAATACATGGACAAAATATTGTATTTTTTGCACTATAAGTGGAAAAGTGGAGGGAGAATGTCAGTGCATCTTATGGGGCAAATGCTAATGAGCACTTCCATTATGCTCATTAGTACAGGAGGACTGGGGAGCGGTGAATGTAGCGCTCCCGGGCGCTATACTCACCGCTTCCTGGTCTTCTCCTGTAGGACTCTTCACAGTGTGAGGACGTTGGGGCATTCTGTGACCTCACGTTGTGTGACAGCACAGCCTGGCAGGAAGAGCAGGAGCTGGATCTCAGGAGCGGCAGCGGCATCTGGAACAGGTGAGGTGAGTTGATTTTTTTTTTGTCTGCTGAGGTCTGATTCACATTGGGGTCTGATCTGAGGTCTGAATGGGGGCCTTATTAACATTGGGGTGTGATCTGAAGTCTGAATGAGAGTCTTATTCACATTGGGGTCTGATCTAAGGTCTGATTGGCGGTCTTATTCACATTGGGGTCTGATCTGAGGTCTGAATAGGGGTCTTATTCACATTGGGGTCTGATCTGAGTTCTGAATGAGAGTCTTATTCTCATTGGGGTCTGATCTGAGGTCTGATTGGGGGTCTTATTCACATTGGGGTCTGATCTGAGGTCTGAATAGGGGTCTTATTAACATTGGGGTGTGATCTGAGGTCTGAATGAGAGTCTTATTCTCATTGGGGTCTGATCTGAGGTCTTATTGGGGGTCTTATTCTCATTGGGGTCTGATCTGAGGTCTGATTGGGGGTCTTATTCACATTGGGGTCTGATCTGAGGTCTGAATAGGGGTCTTATTCACATTGGGGTCTGATCTGAGGTCTGAATAGGGGTCTTATTCACATTGGGGTCTGATCTAAGGTCTGAATAGGGGTCTTATTCACATTGGGGTCTGATCTGAGGTCTGAATAGGGGTCTTATTAACATTGGGGTGTGATCTGAGGTCTGAATGAGAGTATTATTCACATTGGGGTCTGATCTGAGCTCTGATTGGGGGTCTTATTAACACTGAAGCACTAAGCTGAGGTCTGATTAGTATTGGGGGTCTGATTGGTGGTCTGATCTGAGGTCAGATGAATTTTTTTTTTCTTATTTTCCTCTAAAACCTAGATGCGTCTTATAGGGTGAAAAATATGGTGTATAAAATAAATAAATAAACAACTATATAATAACAAGTGTTGAGTGCAGTGAAGCAGTTGAAGCGGAAATTGGTCCGAAGTTTAGGTAATGAAAATGAGGTTTTCCTAAAATGGCGGCTGCCAGTGTTAGACTTCAAGTAAAAAACGCACCAAAAACGCAATAAGCTTCTTCCTTATATTTCTTTATCAAAAATACTTGGCATTATCGTGCATACATAAATGACTCATAGTCAAAAGCAGATATAATCATATAAAATCCATACTTAACAGTAAAGTCCCTAGCGCATGGGTCCTTCATGCACATGTTCAGCACATGTGGTGCCTAGAAAGCATATAGCTAGGATCAGGGGCAGAATTTTACAAGTGGGGAATGCAACGTGGGACTAAAGGAGATAGATCCGAGTAGCATGGAGCACGATAATGGTGCTTCTCTCCACAGGTCTGGGGCAAAATGTGTTAAAAACCTGGAGAACCCCTTTAAAGGGGTTGTCTAGGTTCAGAGCTGAACCCTTACATACCCCATCTTCACCCCTCCGGCCCCCCTGATATGAGCTCATGCTCTGATGCTGTCCTTTGAATCGAGCAGGGAAAAGGAATATTTTTGAGACCAGGCTCTCCATGGGGACTGCTAGGTGGAGAGCAGGCTTTAGCTCTGCCCTAGCCCATAAAACAGCTAGGGCAGCGCTAAAGTCTGCCCATCAGAGCCGGTGACATCACCGGCAACGCTGCTAGGCAGAAGCCTCCACCTAGCAGCGTAAAAATAGAAACAAAAAATCCCTTGCCCTGCGCGATACAGCAAAGGGCAAGGGAGAGCATCGAAACATGAAATGGGGCCTGAGGGGTGAAGATGGGCATATGTCCGGGTTCAGCTCTGAACACCGACAACCTTTTTAAGGCCAGATGTCGTGAAGCTGAACTGTCATTAATGTTTCTTTCCTGTACTCTCAGAGATAATCGAGCAAATTTACCTGCAGTTGTATATAGAAAAAATATATCAACAAAACGACTGCTGCAATAACATGCTCACCGCGGATGCCTTGACAAACCCAACACCGCTACATCGGCAAGTAAGCATGGAAATGATGCTTTCAGTTCAAAATTACTGAATAAATATATCTTGCAGACAGTTGCTATGACAATAGGTATCACAGAGGGCAACTTCTAAAACTTAACTTTTAATATGAATCTACAAAAATACATCAATGAAAAAAGGTCCAAACAGGACCAAAATGTCCGTAGTACAGCAAAACAAGAGCGAGCTCTCACAACAAGGACGGTTAGTGTCCAGGAAGGGTGACACTTGTGGGACTACACGTCAATATACCTAGTGTCTATCCACGGCTGGGGGACTCCAGGGGGCAAACAATACAGCACCCGTATCATTTGCCCCCGGAGCCCCCCAGCCGCGCATGTGGATCTGTGAGAGGATGACTTCTACCTTATTCAACAGATAAGTGGTGTTATGTGATCTTTGTACGCGAGCACCATATTGGACCATTTCTACTATATCTGAGAGGAGGTTCTGTGGTCTTTACCTTCTAGATCATATCCTACCGCGTGCAAGTACCACACTGTTCTATCATATATTGACCTTAGTCCTCATATTTCATCACAGATATCTGCGGGTCTGGGGCGCTTCAGTTTGCTTTATTGCTTTTTGCATATTTTTGTATAGTTGTTACCAGTCTGATACCTACTGTCCCCTGACGAACCTTGTGTATTTTAAGGGGAAACGCGTTGGGACTTTGTAAATTTGTAAATTTATATATGTTGTATCAGATGAGTGATAGGGCTGCATAAGGACAGGTTAGCCAAGGCACGTGGACAGAGTACTCCTACCATCAAGGTGCATCTCTGGGCTGAGCAGATTCTCTTTAGGGTGAACATAGGGATAGACACTAGGTATATTGATGTGTATGTAGTCCCACGAGTGTCACCCTTCCTGGCCACTAACCGTCCTTGTTGTGAGAGCTCTTTTTTGTTTTGCTGTACTACAGACATTTTGGTCCCGTTTGGACCCTTTTCAATTGATGTATTTTAGTAGATTCATATTAAAAGTTAAGTTTTAGAAGTTGCCATCAGTGATGCTTTCAGTTCTTGAGACATTTGCACTTGACTTCTTGGCATGTACCAGACATTTTTGCACATCCTTTTGATAGACAGTATAAAGCATGTGTATACATGATATGTGTCTATATATGGTGTGTGTGTATATATATATGGTATGTGTGTATATATGGTATGTGTATATATATGGTATGTGTGTATAACTGTATATGTGGTATTTGTGTGTATATGTGGTATGTGTGTATATGGTATTTCTGTTTGTATATATGGTATGTGTGTATATATATGGTATGTGTGTATATATGTGGTATGTGTGTATATATAGTATGTGTGTATATATATGCTATGTTTGTGTATATATGGTATATGTGTATATGTGGTATGCGTGTGTATTTACGGTATGTGGTATATATAGTATGTGTGTATATATGTGGTATGTGTGTGTTGTAGGGATTTGCTCTGGTAGGCAGGGTAAGCGGACGCAGTACAGAGGAAAGAACCCGGTAGTAAAGCAAAAGTTCAGTGTTTATTCACACAAAACAATAAAGCAAAAACAACACTGGGCAGAGTCCTGGTGTTAATTCACACCACATAAAGTCCACAGCACAAACGTGTCACCTGGCGGACTGTTTTGTCCATGGCAATCCACAGCCGTCCACAGCACGCTATAGGGCGCCTAATTTTCAGCGTGCAGCTCTCCAGCACGCTACCAACTGGTTGGAACCCAAGACCACAGTGCTTCACAGCTCCACTATGAAAATGCAGGGTTTTTATTCCCAGCCCAAAACCTGGCCTGGAACGTGGGGAACAGCCACCGATCCTGCTCTTTGGCTGCTCCCAATAAGAACCGGCCCGGATCGGCTTTACAGCCACACTAAGTAAAAACACAGTGTCAGTGAGCACTAGCTGCTGCTGACACACTAAACTACCGGTTCCTATCTTACCGAGGCCAGGAACCTCGGTGACACAAACCTTCTGTCAATGACGGACCTCTGCACCTTCCTACAGTGATTATATGGTATGTGTGTGTATATACAGTATGTTTGTGTATATACGCCATGTTTGTGTATACAGGGAGTGCAGAATTATTAGGCAAGTTGTATTTTTGAGGATTAATTTTATTATTGAACAACAACCATGTTCTCAATGAACCCAAAAAACTCATTAATATCAAAGCTGAATATTTTTGGAAGTAGTTTTAAGTTTGTTTTTAGTTTTAGCTATTTTAGGGGGATATCTGTGTGTGCAGGTGACTATTACTGTGCATAATTATTAGGCAACTTAACAAAAAACAAATATATACCCATTTCAATTATTTATTTTTACCAGTGAAACCAATATAACATCTCAACATTCACAAATATACATTTCTGACATTCAAAAACAAAACAAAAACAAATCAGTGACCAATATAGCCACCTTTCTTTGCAAGGACACTCAAAAGCCTGCCATCCATGGATTCTGTCAGTGTTTTGATCTGTTCACCATCAACATTGCGTGCAGCAGCAGCAACCACAGCCTCCCAGACACTGTTCAGAGAGGTGGACTGTTTTCCCTCCTTGTAAATCTCACATTTGATGATGGACCACAGGTTCTCAATGGGGTTCAGATCAGGTGAACAATGAGGCCATGTCATTAGATTTTCTTCTTTTATACCCTTTCTTGCCAGCCACGCTGTGGAGTACTTGGACGCGTGTGATGGAGCATTGTCCTGCATGAAAATCATGTTTTTCTTGAAGGATGCAGACTTCTTCCTGTACCACTGCTTGAAGAAGGTGTCTTCCAGAAACTGGCAGTAGGACTGGGAGTTGAGCTTGACTCCATCCTCAACCCGAAAAGGCCCCACAAGCTCATCTTTGATGATACCAGCCCAAACCAGTACTCCACCTCCACCTTGCTGGCGTCTGAGTCGGACTGGAGCTCTCTGTCCTTTACCAATCCAGCCACGGGCCCATCCATCTGGCCCATCAAGACTCACTCTCATTTCATCAGTCCATAAAACCTTAGAAAAATCAGTCTTGAGATATTTCTTGGCCCAGTCTTGACGTTTCAGCTTGTGTGTCTTGTTCAGTAGTGGTCGTCTTTCAGCCTTTCTTACCTTGGCCATGTCTCTGAGTATTGCACACCTTGTGCTTTTGGGCACTCCAGTGATGTTGCAGCTCTGAAATATGGCCAAACTGGTGGCAAGTGGCATCTTGGCAGCTGCACGCTTGACTTTTCTGAGTTCATGGGCAGTTATTTTGCTCCTTGGTTTTTCCACACGCTTCTTGCGACCCTGTTGACTATTTTGAATGAAACGCTTGATTGTTCGATGATCACGCTTCAGAAGCTTTGCAATTTTAAGAGTGCTGCATCCCTCTGCAAGATATCTCACTATTTTTGACTTTTCTGAGCCTGTCAAGTCCTTCTTTTGACCCATTTTGCCAAAGGAAAGGAAGTTGCCTAATAATTATGCACACCTGATATAGGGTGTTGATGTCATTAGACCACACCCCTTCTCATTACAGAGATGCACATCACCTAATATGCTTAATTGGTAGTAGGCTTTCGAGCCTATACAGCTTGGAGTAATACAACATGCATAAAGAGGATGATGTGGTCAAAATACTTATTTGCCTAATAATTCTGCACTCCCTGTATACGGTATGTGTGTGTATATATGGTATGGGTGTATAGGAGGTATGTATGTGTGTATATACGGTATGTGATATATTTTGTATGTGTGTGTATATTGTATGTGTATGTGTATACAGTACAGACCAAAAGTTTGGACACACCTTCTCATTCAAAGAGTTTTCTTTATTTTCATGAATATGAAAATTGTAGATTCACACTGAAGGCATCAAAAGTATGAATTAACACATGTGGAATTATATACATAAAAAAAAGTGTGAAACAACTGAAAATATGTCATATTCCAGGTTCTTCAAAGTAGCCACCTTTTGCTTTGATTACTGCTTTGCACACTCTTGGCATTCTCTTGATGAGCTTCAAGAGGTAGTCACCTGAAATGGTTTTCACTTCACAGGTGTGCCCTGTCAGGTTTAATAAGTGGGATTTCTTGCCTTATAAATGGGGTTGGGACCATCAGTTGCGTTGTGGAGAAGTCAGGTGGATACACAGCTGATAGTCCTACTGAATAGACTGTTAGAATTTGTATTATGGCAAGAAAAAAGCAGCTAAGTAAAGAAAAACGAGTGGCCATCATTACTTTAAGAAATGAAGGTCAGTCAGTCCGAAAATTTGGGAAAACTTTGAAAGTGTCCCCAAGTGCAGTCACAAAAACCATCAAGCGCTACAAAGAAACTGGCTCACATGCGGACCGCCCCAGGAAAGGAAGACCAAGAGTCACCTCGGCTGCGGAGGATAAGTTCATCCGAGTCACCAGCCTCAGAAATCGCAGGTTAACAGCAGCTCAGATTAGAGACCAGGTCAATGCCACACAGAGTTTTAGCAGCAGACACATCTCTAGAACAACTGTTAAGAGGAGACTGTGTGAATCAGGCCTTCATTGTAGAATATCTGCTAGGAAACCACTGCTAAGGACAGGCAACAAGCAGAAGAGACTTGTTTGGGCTAAAGAACACAAGGAATGGACATTAGACCAGTGGAAATCTGTGCTTTGGTCTGATGAGTCCAAATTTGAGATCTTTGGTTCCAACCACCGTGTCTTTGTGCGACGCAGAAAAGGTGAACGGATGGACTCTACATGCCTGGTTCCCACCGTGAAGCATGGAGGAGGAGGTGTGATGGTGTGGGGGTGCTTTGCTGGTGACACTGTTGGGGATTTATTCAAAATTGAAGGCATACTGAACCAGCATGGCTACCACAGCATCTTGAAGCGGCATGCTATTCCATCCGGTTTGCGTTTAGTTGGACCATCATTTATTTTTCAACAGGACAATGACCCTAAACACACCTCCAGGCTGTGTAAGGACTATTTGACCATGAAGGAGAATGATGGGGTGCTGCGCCAGATGACCTGGCCTCCACAGTCACCGGACCTGAACCCAATCGAGATGGTTTGGGGTGAGCTGGACCGCAGAGTGAAGGCAAAAGGGCCAACAAGTGCTAAGCATCTCTGGGAACTCCTTCAAGACTGTTGGAAGACCATTTCAGGTGACTACCTCTTGAAGCTCATCAAGAGAATGCCAAGAGTGTGCAAAGCAGTAATCAAACCAAAAGGTGGCTACTTTGAAGAACCTAGAATATGACATATTTTCAGTTGTTTCACACTTTTTTGTTATGTATATAATTCCACATGTGTTAATTCATAGTTTTGATGCCTTCAGTGTGAATACAATTTTCATAGTCATGAAAATAAAGAAAACTCTTTGAATGAGAAGGTGTGTCCAAACTTTTGGTCTGTACTGTATATGGTATGTGTGTATATGTGGTATGTGTGTGTATATAGTATGTGTGTATATATGTGTGTATATACAGTATGTATGTGTATATACGCTATGTGTGTGTACATACACTATGGTGGTCATTTATTATACTGAAATACTCCTATATTAAGCGTGTTCTGCGACTTCGCCCCACTCAGGCAAGGTCTAAAATTGTGGGCAAGGCGCGGGCGGGGCGAGCCGGCAGGCCTGCCTTGTTTGCGATTTTCTACACCTGTTTTAGGCATAGAAAAAGGTCTAAATGCAAGACAGCAAGAAAACTGTTTTACATTTAGAACTAACACTGGATGCGCTGGTTATGGAGAGGCCGGCGCTTCTTCATAATTTTGGCCGATCCCCCGTCTGTGCAGGGGTTACTATGACCGGCGTCTAAACCACTGGTCCTAATAAATGTGCCCCTCTGTGTGTATATATGCTATGTGTGTGTATATACTGTATGGTATGTGAGTTATTTATTAACCATTGGTTCCATGCACCGGGGATTAAGAGTGAATGCTCGCGCTATAGACATGAATAGAAATTGTCTTCCAGTGATCTTTTGTGACTCTCATTTCAGTGCTGTTCTTTCATCAGGCTTCAAAGCTCAGCATCATCCACTCTCCAATGTCCCAGAAACAAACGTTGGTGAGACGTACACTGCAATCAATGTATGCAGTAATGCTTATTATACACAAATGTATTCTATAGAAACTGTACAGGGCACGTAAATCAATTTCCATGCTTAGAGAAAGAGTTTGTTTTCTTTAGAAAATCCATTTTCAATGTGAAACGTGTAATCTTCTATTTATAGACAAATCCTGCTAAAGGGGTTTGCCCATGACCAATATGTGCTACCTATTCACAGGAGAGGTGACAAAGGTATGATGACTGGAGTCTGACCCTGGGGACCTCCACCACTGGATCATCGGACCTCCCGTGTGTAGAAAGCAGCGGTGTAAATGCATGTGTAGCCACCATCTACTCACTTCTACGGAATTGGTGAGTGCAGTGCTTGGTTATCGCCTTCAGGTCAGGCTGAAAAAAGACATTTGTTCATCCAGTTCGGCCTGTTATCCTGTAAGTTGATCCAGAGGAAGGAAAAAAAACCTGTGAGGTAGAAGCCAATTTTCCTCACTTTAGGAGAAAAAATTCCTTCCCGACTCCAATCAGGCATCAGAATAACTCCCTGGATCAGCGACCCCTCTCTAGTAGCTATAGCCTGTAATATTATTACACTCCAGAAATACACCCAGGCCCCTCCTGAACTCCTTTATTGTACTCACCATCACCACCTCCTCAGGCAGAGAGCTCCATAGTCTCACTGCTCTTACCGTAAAGAATCCTCTTCTATGCTTGTGTACAAACCTTCTTTCCTCTAGACGTAAAGGAAAGAAGCCCCTCCTTCATACACCAGATCTTGAACCATTTGTTAACCTCCTTAATCTCCCACTGCCTTTCTTTTGTGGCTTGGGGTACAGGTAGCATTTGGGAAAACACTACCTTTGAGGTCCTTGCCCTAAGCTTGTGACCTAAATTCTTAAAATCATTTTTAAGGACTCTCCACCTACCTCTAACTTTGTCATTGGTTCCAATATGGACCATGACTGCTGGATCTTCTCCAGACCCTCCCAGTAATCTGTCAACCAATCTGCGATATGTCGAACTCGAGCACCAGGAAGACAACACACCGTTCCACGATCCCGGTCTTGTAACAGATCGCCCTATCTGTACCTCTAATAATTGAGCCTCCCACTACCATCACCTGTCTGGCCTGCCATGGTCTCCTGGTCCCCTGCTTACTGGAGCTGGTATTCCCCTGACTGGAAGAGGAAGTGTCCGGATACAGCAGTGCTCTCCGTGAACTGATTCCAAACGAGGGATTTGCTCACATTTTGAACAAAGATATGCACCCTCAAACATCTGTTCCAGGACTGCACTGTCAATAATAGAACACATACTAATGGAGAGTACACAATAAAAGAGAAAGAAAAAATACAATAATACAGTACAATGAAAAGCAACTGTCTTCCTGCAGTCCCTTCCTAAAGTCCCTGAATCTCAAATCACTTAATCTTAAGTCACACTCTTAATACAAACCCACACTACAAATTACGCGAACGCTCACAACCTCAAGTTTTTTGTCTGTTTATATATAGGTGCTGCTCCCAAACATCTTCAAACCAGACTGCTGTTTTTTTTTTCTCTCTGGATGCAAAAGTAAACAAAGCAGTGTTCACACCGGGGACTTCGGGTCTTTATTATTGTGATCATAGCAGTCCCAGTAGTCAGACCCCCAGCAATCATACATTTATCGCCCATCCTGTGAAGGGGTGATAAATAGGGATGAGCGAACCCGAACTGTATAGTTTCGTAAAAGTCCGGGTTCGGGTTCGGTGTTCGTCGCTTTCTTGGCGCTTTTTGAAAGGCTGCAAAGCAGCCAATCAACAAGCGTCATACTACTTGCCCCAAGAGGCCATCACAGCCATGCCTACTATTGGCATGGCTGTGATTGGCCAGAGCACCATGTGACCCAGCCTCTATTTAAGCTGGAGTCACATAGCGCCACCCGTCACTCTGCTCTGATCAGAATAGGGAGAGGTTGCGGCTGCGACAGTAGGGCGAGATTAGGCAGATTAACTCCTCCAAAAGACTCCATCCAGTGATCGATCTGCAGCTGTGGATCATTGAGCTGCTGATACTCAATTGCTCACTGTTTTTAGGCTGCCCAGACCGTTTGTCAGTCACTTTTTTCTGGGGTGATCGGCGGCCATTTTGTGTCTTGTGGTGTGCCAGCACAAGCTGCGACCAAGTTCATTTAACCCTTAATGGTGTGGTTGTTTTTTGGCTAATTCCTACATCAGTGTGAAGCTGTCACACCAAGTGCATTTAACCAACAATAGTCTGGTTATTTTTTGGCCATATACTACATCAGGGGCAAGCTGCGCAAGTCACCAAGTGCATTTAACCCTCAATGGTGTGGTTGTTTTTTGGCTAAATCCTACATCAGGGTGAAGCTGTCACACCAAGTGCATTTAACCAGCAATAGTCTGTTTATTTTTTAGCCATATACTACATCAGGGGCAAGCTGTCACCAAGTGCATTTAACCCTCAATGGTGTGGTTGTTTTTTGGCTAAATCCTACATCAGGGTGAAGCTGTCACACCAAGTGCATTTAACCAGCAATAGTCTGTTTATTTTTTGGCCATATACTACATCAGGGGCAAGCTGCGCCTGTCACCAAGTGCATTTAACCCTCAGTAGTGTGGTTGGTCAAGCTGTCACACCAAGTGCATTTAACCATCAATAGTGTGTTTATTTTTTGGCCATATCCCAGTCTAATTCTGTCAGTAAACCTATACCTGTCACCCAGCGCCTAAATACTAGGCCTCAAATTTATATCCCGCTAAATCTGTCGTTACTGCTGTACGGTTGTGGCTGGTCAAGTTATTTAGTGTCCGTCAAAGCACATTTTTTGTTCTGGGTTGATATACAATTCCCAATTTAGCAATTTCATAATTTAGTGGTTTCTGCTGTATCAGAGCTATTTGAAATCTATCCCTAAAAGGGTAGATCATATTCAAGGTGCACATAGGGTCATTCAGAATAACTTCACACACACGCTACTGTGCATTTCCAAGTCAAATTCTGTCAGTAAACCTATACCTGTCACCCAGCGCCTAAATACTAGGCCTCAAATTTATATTCAGCTAAATCTGTCGTTACTGCTGTAGCTGGTCAAGATATTTAGTGCCCGTCAAAGCACAGTTTTTGTTCTGGGTTGAAATACAATTCCCAATTTAGCAATTTCATAATTTAGTGGTTTCTGCTGTATTAGAGCTATTTTAAAGCTATCCCTAAAAGGGTATATAATATTCAAGGTGCACATAGGGTCATTCTGAATAACTTCACACACACGCTACTGTGCATTTCCAAGTCTAATTCTGTCAGTAAATCCATTCCGGTCACCCAGCGCCTAAATACTAGGCCTCAAATTTATATCCAGCTAAATCTGTCGTAACTGCTGTACTGTTGTGGCTGGGCAAGTTATTTAGTGTCCGTCAAAGCACATTTTTTGTTCTGGGTTGAAATACAATTCCCAATTTAGCAATTTCCTCATTTAGTGGTTTCTGCTGTATCAGAGCTATTTGAAATCTATCGCTAAAAGGGTATATAATATTCAAGGTGCACATAGGGTCATTCTGAATAACTTCACACACACGCTACTGTGCATTTCCAAGTCTAATTCTGTCAGTAAACCTATACCTGTCACCCAGCGCCTAAATACTAGGCCTCAAATTTATATCCAGCTAAATCTGTCGTTACTTCTGTACTGTTGTGGCTGGGCAAGTTATTTAGTGTCCGTCAAAGCACATTTTTTGTTCTGGGTTGAAATACAATTCCCAATTTAGCAATTTCCTCATTTAGTGGTTTCTGCTGTATCAGAGCTATTTGAAATCTATCCCTAAAAGGGTATATCATATTCAGGGTGCACATAGGGTCATTCTGAATAACTTCACACACCCGCTACTGTGCATTTCCAAGTCTAATTCTGTCAGTAAACCTATACCTGTCACCCAGCGCCTAAATACTAGGCCTCAAATTTATATCCAGCTAAATCTGTCGTTACTGCTGTACTGTTGTGGCTGGGCAAGTTATTTAGTGTCCGTCAAAGCACATTTTTTGTTCTGGGTTGAAATCCAATTCCCAATTTAGCAATTTCCTAATTTAGTGGTTTCTGCTGTATCAGAGCTATTTGAAATCTATCGCTAAAAGGGTATATAATATTCAAGGTGCACATAGGGTCATTCTGAATAACTTCACACACACGCTACTGTGCATTTCCAAGTCTAATTCTGTCAGTAAACCTATACCTGTCACCCAGCGCCTAAATACTAGGCCTCAAATTTATATCCGGCTAAATCTGTCGTAACTGCTGTACTGTTGTGGCTGGGCAAGTTATTTAGTGTCCGTCAAAGCACATTTTTTGTTCTGGGTTAAAATACAATTCCCAATTTAGCAATTTCCTCATTTAGTGGTTTCTGCTGTATCAGAGCTATTTGAAATCTATCCCTAAAAGGGTATATAATATTGAAGGTGCACATAGGGTCATTCTGAATAACTTCACACACACGCTACTGTGCATTTCCAAGTCTAATTCTGTCAGTAAATCTATACCTGTCACCCAGCGCCTAAATAATAGGCCTCAAATTTATAGTCAGCTAAATCTGTGGTTACTGCTGTGCCTGTATTAGTGTAATACGGTACCTAAATAGATAGCCAGATAGTGTTAGTTGTCTTTAAAAAAAGGCCTGAATTTGAATTCAATACATTGGGTCAAATAATATTTTTGTTGTTGTGGTGAACGATAACAATGAGGAAAACATTTAGTAAAGGACGCGGACGCGGACATGGTCGTGGTGGTGTTAGTGGACCCTCTGGTGCTGGGAGAGGACGTGGCCGTTCTGCCACAGCCAAACGTCCTAGTGTACCAACTACCTCAGGTCCCAGTAGCCGCCATAATTTACAGCGATATTTGGTGGGGCCCAATGCCGTTCTAAGGATGGTAAGGCCTGAGCAGGTACAGGCATTAGTCAATTGTGTGGCCGACAGTGGATCCAGCACGTTCACATTATCTCCCACCCAGTCTTCTGCAGAAAGCGCACAGATGGCGCCTGAAAACCAAGCCCATCAGTCTGTCACATCACCCCCATGCATACCAGGGAAACTGTCTGAGCCTCAAGTTATGCAGCAGTCTCTTATGCTGTTTGAAGACTCCGCTGGCAGGGTTTCCCAAGGGCATCCACCCAGCCCTTCCCCAGCGGTGGAAGACATAGAATGCACTGACGCACAACCACTTATGTTTCCTGATTATGAGAAAATGGGAATACCACCTCAGCACGTCTCTGATGATGACGAAACACAGGTGCCAACTGCTGCGTCTTTCTGCAGTGTGCAGACTGAACAGGAGGTCAGGGATCAAGACTGGGTGGAAGACGATGCAGGGGACGATGAGGTCCTAGACCCCACATGGAATGAAGGTCGTCCCACTGACTTTCACAGTTCGGAGGAAGAGGCAGTGGTGAGACCGAGCCAACAGCGTAGCAAAAGAGGGAGCAGTGGGCAAAAGCAGAACACCCGCCGCCAAGAGACTCCGCCTGCTACTGACCGCCGCCATCTGGGACCGAGCACCCCAAAGGCAGCTTCAAGGAGTTCCCTGGCATGGCACTTCTTCAAACAATGTGCTGACGACAAGACCCGAGTAGTTTGCACGCTGTGCCATCAGAGCCTGAAGCGAGGCATTAACGTTCTGAACCTTTGCACAACCTGCATGAACAGGCACCTGCATGCAAAGCATGAACTGCAGTGGAGTAAACACCTTAAAACCAAGGAAGTCACTCAGGCTCACCCTGCTACCTCTTCTGCTGCTGCCGCCTCGGCCTCTTCTGCTGCTGCCGCCTCGGCCTCTTCTGCTGCTGCCGCCTCGGCCTCTTCCTCCGCCTCTGGAGGAACGTTGGCACCTGCCGCCCAGCAAACAGGGGATGTACCACCAACACTACCACCACCTCCGTCACCAAGCATCTCAACCATGTCACACGGCAGCGTTCAGCTCTCCATTTCACAAACATTTGAGAGAAAGCGTAAATTCCCACCTAGCCACCCTCGATCCCTGGCCCTGAATGCCAGCATTTCTAAACTACTGGCCTATGAAATGCTGTCATTTAGGCTGGTGGACACAGACAGCTTCAAACAGCTCATGTCGCTTGCTGTCCCACAGTATGTTGTTCCTAGCCGGCACTACTTCTCCAAGAGAGCCGTGCCTTCCCTGCACAACCAAGTATCCGATAAAATCAAGTGTGCACTGCGCAACGCCATCTGTGGCAAGGTCCACCTAACCACAGATACGTGGACCAGTAAGCACGGCCAGGGACGCTATATCTCCCTAACTGCACACTGGGTAAATGTAGTGGCAGCTGGGCCCCAGGCGGAGAGCTGTTTGGCGCACGTCCTTCCGCCGCCAAGAATCGCAGGGCAACATTCTTTGCCTCCTGTTGCCACCTCCTCCTTCTCGGCTTCCTCCTCCTCTTCTTCCACCTGCTCATCCAGTCAGCCACACACCTTCACCACCAACTTCAGCACAGCCCGGGGTAAACGTCAGCAGGCCATTCTGAAACTCATATGTTTGGGGGACAGGCCCCACACCGCACAGGAGTTGTGGCGGGGTATAGAACAACAGACCGACGAGTGGTTGCTGCCGGTGAGCCTCAAGCCCGGCCTGGTGGTGTGTGATAATGGGCGAAATCTCGTTGCAGCTCTGGGACTAGCCGGTTTGACGCACATCCCTTGCTTGGCGCATGTGCTGAATTTGGTGGTGCAGAAGTTCATTCACAACTACCCCGACATGTCAGAGCTGCTGCATAAAGTGCGGGCCGTCTGTTCGCGCTTCCGGCGTTCACATCCTGCCGCTGCTCGCCTGTCTGCGCTACAGCGTAACTTCGGCCTTCCCGCTCACCGCCTCATATGCGACGTGCCCACCAGGTGGAACTCCACCTTGCACATGCTGGACAGACTGTGCGAGCAGCAGCCATAGTGGAGTTTCAGCTGCAGCACGCACGGGTCAGTCGCACTACGGAACAGCACCACTTCACCACCAATGACTGGGCCTCCATGCGAGACCTGTGTGCCCTGTTGCGCTGTTTCGAGTACTCCACCAACATGGCCAGTGGCGATGACGCCGTTATCAACCACTTCTATGTCTCCTTGAGAAAACACTTAGGGCGATGATGCAAGAGGAGGTGGCCCAGGAGGAGGAGGAGGAGGAAGAGGGGTCATTTTTAGCACTTTCAGGCCAGTCTCTTCGAAGTGACTCAGAGGGAGGTTTTTTGCAACAGCAGAGGCCAGGTACAAATGTGGCCAGCCAGGGCCCACTACTGGAGGACGAGGAGGACGAGGATGAGGAGGAGGTGGAGGAGGATGAGGATGAAGCATGGTCACAGCGGGGTGGCACCCAACGCAGCTCGGGCCCATCACTGGTGCGTGGCTGGGGGGAAAGGCAGGACGATGACGATACGCCTCCCACAGAGGACAGCTTGTCCTTACCCCTGGGCAGCCTGGCACACATGAGCGACTACATGCTGCAGTGCCTGCGCAACGACAGCAGAGTTGCCCACATTTTAACGTGTGCGGACTACTGGGTTGCCACCCTGCTGGATCCACGGTACAAAGACAATGTGCCCACCTTACTTCCTGCACTGGAGCGTGATAGGAAGATGCGCGAGTACTAGCGCACGTTGGTAGACGCGCTACTTAGAGCATTCCCAAATGTCACAGGGGAACAAGTGGAAGCCCAAGGCCAAGGCAGAGGAGGAGCAAGAGGTCGCCAAGGCAGCTGTGTCACGGCCAGCTCCTCTGAGGGCAGGGTTAGCATGGCAGAGATGTGGAAAACTTTTGTCAACACGCCACAGCTAACTGCACCACCACCTGATACGCAACGTGTTAGCAGGAGGCAACATTTCACTAACATGGTGGAACAGTACGTGTGCACACCCCTCCACGTACTGACTGATGGTTCGGCCCCATTCAACTTCTGGGTCTCTAAATTGTCCACGTGGCCAGAGCTAGCCTTTTATGCCTTGGAGGTGCTGGCCTGCCCGGCGGCCAGCGTTTTGTCTGAACGTGTATTCAGCACGGCAGGGGGCGTCATTACAGACAAACGCAGCCGCCTGTCTACAGCCAATGTGGACAAGCTGACGTTCATAAAAATGAAGTATGTATCCACTGGACTCTGGGGTCGAGTGGAGGGTGGACCATAGGCGCAAAACACAACCAGAGTTTGTTTCAAACCAATAGGTTTTTTTTATTATTTTTGTTATCGTGACAACGCGTTTCGGGGTTCTGTGGGCCCCTTTTTCAAGTCTAAAAAACATGTACATACAAATTATATAAAAAGGGATAATAGTAATAATAATATGTCCGTCAAGCTTAGATTTGGATGTAGATATAATGAATGAATGGATACATATATACGTCAATACCATGATGTCAATAAAAAGTAAAAAATTATATAATATAATAATAAAAATATAAACAACTATCAATTGTAAAATATGGAAATAAAAATGTAAATATATATATATATATATGAGAGGCGCCAATTGATTACGTGGCTGAAAATAAATAGCTGTTTGCAGGGCGCGTGTAAGGTTAAACAATCTTGATATAGATATGCTATATAAAAGTTTAAGCAGTTAAATATTTAATTTCATGGTAAAAATGCCAATACGAATAGTCAAAAAAGAGACGCAGGATGGGCATTGCATTATTGCTACAGCGTCACTTTTGTAAGTTTTAGCTGAGGGTCAATGAACCTATACGGTGGATACATAATATATTAAAGAAAAAAAAAACAAGGGCATGATGTGCTATTGGGTGGTAATATAGGGACTGAGGGTGAAGGCATAATAAGGTGTATACAAGAGGAAGTGGTGAGGGGAAGGAAGAGAGACAAGAGCGCTGGAGTACATACCGGTGAGTGCATGCTGATGGAAGTTGCGCTGCTCCCAGCTTCTGGCACGTGCGGCGTCCAGATGCTGTGTGCTGGGAGCGCGCGCTGGGCCGGCAAAGAGGAGGAGAAGTGGGCGGGGACTGGGCCGGCTGGGTGGTGCG
This sequence comes from Bufo gargarizans, assembly GCF_014858855.1. Lineage (NCBI taxonomy): Eukaryota > Metazoa > Chordata > Amphibia > Anura > Bufonidae > Bufo > Bufo gargarizans. The sequence continues at coordinate 109,119,540 of NC_058089.1, forward strand.
AACGTCCTGAATGGGCGGAGCTAGCTGCTGGTGGTGACGCAAACGCCCTGAGTGGGCGGGGCTTATGTAGTGGGCGGAGCCTAGTGCCGCGATGCGATGCAGTGTCGGCGCATGGACGTGGACGGGAGGGGGGGCAGCAATGTAGAAGGGCGGGAACGATGTGTGTGAGGGGGTGGGGCTATGAGGAAGCTAGGGATGAAAGGGATGACTGCAGGATGAGACTGAGAGTGGTGATGGGGACAGGGCGAAAGGGAGGGAAGGGAAAGCAACTATGCTAAGGGTGAATGACATGATGGGGTGGGCGGGACGGGATATGCGGGGGGTGGGATAGTGAGGATGTTGGGGATGCAGGGGAATGAGTGCAAGGTGATGCTTGGTGTGTTGGGGGGAGGGGACGCAGCAATACTAGGGAAATAAATGGTATAATGGTGGAAATTGAGAAAAGAGAGAGTTATGGGAAGGTGGTCCAGTTGGATTTAGAAACATTTGTTTTCTAAGCTTTCATTGAGACCGTAAGGGTCCAGTGTTTGGAGCTTGTATATCCAAAACATTTCTCTCCGTTGTAAAGTTCTGAACCTGTCGGAACAGCTGTCAGAGATATGTTCGATGGGCGTGATGGTTAGCCTAGTGGGATCCTTGTTATGGATGGCCAGGAAGTGTCTGGACACACTGTGGTTTAGGTAGCCCCGTTTGATATTCCATCTGTGGTTGTTTAGGCGTTCTCTGAGGGTCTGAATGGTTCGACCTACATATTGCTGTCCACAGGCGCATTCTAAAAGATAAATGACAAAACTTGAAGCACAGTTCATGAGGCTTTTGATAACGAATTCTTCCCCTGTGGTGTTGCTCTTAAAGGTCGTTATGCGGTTATTGATATTATCGCAACACTTGCATAGTTTATGGCTGCATTTGAAGCTCCCTTTAGATTCGGGGAACCATTTGGATGTGGTCATTGTGGCACGTTTTATTCTTTTTAGTTTGCTCGGGGCTAGTGCATTCTTTAGTGTGCGGGCCCTCCTAAATGTGAAGTGGGGCTTGCAAGAGATAGTTTCTTTGAGATAGGGATCGGCCTTCAGGATGTGCCAATATTTTGTTATGATGTTCCTTAGTGTTCCATGGTTGGGATTGTAAGGTGGTGATAAAGGATGATTTCGATTTTATACGGTCGACCATTGTGTCTGGTTTCTTTTTGGTTATTAGACAGTCCTCTTGGCTCTGCTCATAGGCGCGTCTGAAGGCCCCCCCGACTATTCCTCTTGGGTAATTTTTGTTTTGGAATCTGGAACATAAAATCTGGCTTTGTTCAATAAAGTCATTGGTTGTTGAGCAGTTCCTCCTTATCGTTTAAATTGACTAAATGGAATGTTGTCTTTCCATTTTCTGTAATGTGCGCTCTCATAGTCCAGGTAGCTGTTACCGTCCACTTTCTTGAAAAAGGTTTTTGTCATGATGGTGTTGCATTCAGAATATAAAACCAGGTCCAGGTATTCAATTGATATATTAGAACTTGTGGACGTAAAACTGAGGTTCCAAGTGTTGTTGTTTAGGTAGGACACAAATGTTTGGGCATCTTCTTCGCTCCCCTTCCAAATAAAAATTAGGTCATCAATGTACCTTTTGTAGAATACAATTGATTCCGTCCACTTGTGATTATTGTTAAGGAATGCCTCTTCAAACCGACCCATGTAGAGATTGGCAAAACTTGGCGCGAATCGCGTCCCCATTGCGGTCCCTTTGCGCTGTTTGTAGATTTTGCCCTCAAACGTAAAGACATTGTGTGTCAGGATAAACCTGATGGCATCAAGGATAAATTGCTTATGTCTTGAAGTCAATTGGTCATCCATTTGCAAAAAATGGTCCGTTGTACGGATGCCCGCCTCGTGTGGAATATTTGAATAGAGTGCCGCCACATCCAAAGTCAGCCACCTGTATGATGGGTCCCAGTCTATTTTTTTCAGAAGTGAGATTAACTGTGTTGAATCTCTTAAGTGGGAGTTGAGACGGGTAACGTGTTTTTGTAAAAAGATGTCCACGTAATGTGAGAGATTACTGGTTAGGGAATTAATTCCAGAAATAATGGGCCTTCCTGGAGGGTTCTTTTCAGTTTTTGTGAACCTTTGGTAGGTGGTAGAATATTGCTGTGTTCGGGTGGTCAATAGTGATGTATTCTTTTTCTTTTTTGGTCAGGATCTTGTTGTCCTATCCTATCTTCGTTCAGTGGATTGGCGTGGAGGGGCTCATAGTAAGCAGGATCGTCCAGGATCCTCTTAGCCTCCAAAATGTAGTCATCCCTCTCTTGGAGAATGATCCCTCCCCCTTTGTCTGCACTTCTAATGACTAAGGTGTCATTCTTAGTGAGTTCCAAAAGGGCTTCTTTCTCCTTTACGGTAAGGTTGTTCTTGTTCTTCAGGTTCTTATTTATGCTTCTTATCTCCTTAGACACTAGGGAAAAAAACGTATTAATGTGGTTCCCTTTGTGATGAGTGGGGTAAAAAGTAGATTTTGGCTTTAGATTCGTGTGTGTCGATGGGGTGGCTCCCTTTTGGAACTCACTAAGAATGACACCTTAGTCATTAGAAGTGCAGACAAAAGGGGAGGGATCATTCTCCAAGAGAGGGATGACTACATTTTGGAGGCTAAGAGGATCCTGGACGATCCTGCTTACTATGAGCCCCTCCACGCCAATCCACTGAACGAAGATAGGAGAAACTTCCTGATACTCCTAAAGGAAGCAGAGGACAACAAGATCCTGACCAAAAAAGAAAAAGAATACATCATTATTGACCACCCGAACACCGCAATATTCTACCACCTACCAAAGGTTCACAAAAATGAAAAGAACCCTCCAGGAAGGCCCATTATTTCTGGAATTAATTCCCTAACCAGTAATCTCTCACATTACGTGGACATCTTTTTACAAAAACACGTTACCCGTCTCAACTCCCACTTAAGAGATTCAACACAGTTAATCTCACTTCTGAAAAAAATAGACTGGGACCCATCATACAGGTGGCTGACTTTGGATGTGGCGGCACTCTATTCAAATATTCCACACGAGGCGGGCATCCGTACAACGGACCATTTTTTGCAAATGGATGACCAATTGACTTCAAGACATAAGCAATTTATCCTTGATGCCATCAGGTTTATCCTGACACACAATGTCTTTACGTTTGAGGGCAAAATCTACAAACAGCGCAAAGGGACCGCAATGGGGACGCGATTCGCGCCAAGTTTTGCCAATCTCTACATGGGTCGGTTTGAAGAGGCATTCCTTAACAATAATCACAAGTGGACGGAATCAATTGTATTCTACAAAAGGTACATTGATGACCTAATTTTTATTTGGAAGGGGAGCGAAGAAGATGCCCAAACATTTGTGTCCTACCTAAACAACAACACTTGGAACCTCAGTTTTACGTCCACAAGTTCTAATATATCAATTGAATACCTGGACCTGGTTTTATATTCTGAATGCAACACCATCATGACAAAAACCTTTTTCAAGAAAGTGGACGGTAACAGCTACCTGGACTATGAGAGCGCACATTACAGAAAATGGAAAGACAACATTCCATTTAGTCAATTTAAACGGATAAGGAGGAACTGCTCAACAACCAATGACTTTATTGAACAAAGCCGGATTTTATGTTCCAGATTCCAAAACAAAAATTACCCAAGAGGAATAGTCGGGGGGGGGGCCTTCAGACGCGCCTATGAGCAGAGCCAAGAGGACTGTCTAATAACCAAAAAGAAACCAGACACAATGGTCGACCGTATAAAATCGAAATCATCCTTTATCACCACCTTCAATCCCAACCATGGAACACTAAGGAACATCATAACAAAATATTGGCTCATCCTGAAGGCCGATCCCTATCTCAAAGAAACTATCTCTTGCAAGCCCCACTTCACATTTAGGAGGGCCCGCACACTAAAGAATGCACTAGCCCCGAGCAAACTAAAAAGAATAAAACGTGCCACAAAGACCACATCCAAATGGTTCCCCGAATCTAAAGGGAGCTTCAAATGCAGCCATAAACTATGCAAGTGTTGCGATAATATCAATAACCGCATAACGACCTTTAAGAGCAACACCACAGGGGAAGAATTCGTTATCAAAAGCCTCATGAACTGTGCTTCAAGTTTTGTCATTTATCTTTTAGAATGCGCCTGTGGACAGCAATATGTAGGTCGAACCATTCAGACCCTCAGAGAACGGCTAAACAACCACAGATGGAATATCAAACGGGGCTACCTAAACCACAGTGTGTCCAGACACTTCCTGGCCATCCATAACAAGGATCCCACTAGGCTAACCATCACGCCCATCGAACATATCTCTGACAGCTGTTCCGACAGGTTCAGAACTTTACAACGGAGAGAAATGTTTTTGATATACAAGCTCCAAACACTGGACCCTTACGGTCTCAATGAAAGCTTAGAAAACAAATGTTTCTAAATCTAACTGGACCACCTTCCCATAACTCTCTCTTTTCTCAATTTCCACCATTATACCATTTATTTCCCTAGTATTGCTGCGTCCCCTCCCCCCAACACACCAAGCATCACCTTGCACTCATTCCCCTGCATCCCCAACATCCTCACTATCCCACCCCCCGCATATCACGTCCCGCCCACCGCCATCATGTCATTCACCCTTAGCATAGTTGCTTTCCCTTCCCTCCCTTTCGCCCTGTCCCCATCACCACTCTCAGTCTCATCCTGCAGTCATCCCTTTCATCCCTAGCTTCCTCATAGCCCCACCCCCTCACACACATCGTTCCCGTCCTTCTACATTGCTGCCCCCCCCCGTCCACGTCCACGCGCCGGCACTGCATCGCATCGCGGCACTAGGCTCGCCCACTACATAAGCCCCGCCCACTCAGGGCATTTGCGTCACCACCAGCAGCTAGCCCCGCCCATCCAGGACGTTCGCACCACCCAGCCGGCCCGGTCCCCGCCCACTTCTCCTCCTCTTTGCCGGCCCAGCGCGCGCTCCCAGCACACAGCATCTGGACGCCGCACGTGCCAGAAGCTGGGAGCAGCGCAACTTCCATCAGCAGCACTCACCGGTATGTACTCTAGCGCCGCTTGTCTCTCTTCCTTCCCCTCACCACTTCCTCTTGTATACATCTTATCATGCCTTCACCCTCAGTCCCTATATTACCACCCAACAGCACATCATGCCCTTGTGTTTTTTTTTTTTTTTTTTTTTTATATATTATGTTTCCACCGTATAGGTTCATTGACCCTCAGCTAAAACTTACAAAAGTGAAGCTGTAGCAATAATGCAATGCCCATCCTGTGTCTCTTTTTTGACTATTCGTATTGGCATTTTTACCATGAAATTAAATATTTAACTGCTTAAACTTTTTTATATAGCATATCTATATCAAGATTGTTTAACCTTACACGCGCCCTGCAAACAGCTATTTATTTTCAGCCACGTAATCAATTGGCGCCTCTCATATATATATATATTTACATTTTTATTTCCATATTTTACAATTGATAGTTGTTTATATTTTTATTATTATATTATATAATTTTTTACTTTTTATTGACATCATGGTATTGACGTATATATGTATCCATTCATTCATTTATATCTACATCCAAATCTGAGCTTGACGGACATATTATTATTACTATTATCCCTTTTTATATAATTTGTATGTACATGTTTTTTAGACTTGAAAAAGGGGTCCACAGAACCCCGAAACGCGTTGTCACGATAACAAAAATAATAAAAAAAAACCTATTGGTTTGAAACAAACTCTGGTTGTGTTTTGCGCCTATGGTCCACCCTCCACTCGACCCCAGAGTCCAGTGGATACATACTTCATACACTGACCCAGACGGCGGCCTGGCCCCCGCCAAAGGTGAACACGGACGTAACCGGCAGCACCAACCAGCAACACTTAAACCACTCCTACTCGCCTCCAGTACAGTTGCACCGAACATTAGGTGCAACGACAGCAGGTGAGCAACACCATTCTTCCTGAATTGGAAGCCTGTTCTGAACCTACTCACCCTATGAGCGCCTTTTTCCTCTTTTGGCCACTTCTTTCTGTTCATAAAAATGAACCAGGCATGGATCCCACAGGATCTGTCCATCCCTTGTGCAGATTAGACATTAACTACCTCCCCTTAACCATATATTATTGTACTCCAGGGCACTTCCTCATTCAATCCTATTTTTATTTTCATTTTACCATTATATTGCGAGGCTACCCAAAGTTGAATGAACCTCTCCTCTGTCTGGGTGCCGGGGCCCTAAATATATGCCAATAGACTGTTCCAATGATGGGTGACGTGAAGCCTGATTCTCTGCTATGACATGCAGACTAATTCTCTGCTGACATGAAGCCAGATCCTCTGTTACGGGACCTCTCTCCTCTGCCTGGGTGCCGGGGCCTAAATATATGACAATGGACTGTTGCATTGGTGGCTGACGTGAAGCCTGATTCTCTGCTATGACATGAAGACTGATTCTCTGCTGACATGAAGCCAGATTCTCTGTTACGGGACCTTTCTCCTCTGCCTGGGTGCCTGGGCCTAAATATATGCCAATGGACTGTTGCAGTGGTGGCTGACGTGAAGCCTGATTCTCTGCTATGACATGCAGACTGATTCTCTGCTGACATGAAGCCAGATTCTGTGTTATGGGACCTCTCTCCTCTGCCTGGGTGCCAGGGCCTAAATTTATGACAATGGACTGTTACAGTGGTGGGTGACGTGAAGCCTGATTCTCTGCTATGACATGCAGACTGATTCTCTGCTGACATGAAGCCAGATTCTCTGTTACGGGACCTCTCTCCTCTGCCTGGGTGCTGGGCCTAAATATATGACAATGGACTGTTGCAGTGGTGGCTGACGTGAAGCCTGATTCTCTGCTATGACATGCAGACTGATTCTCTGCTGACATGAAGACAGATTCTCTGTTACGGGACCTCTCTCCTCTGCCTGTGTGCTGGGCCTAAATATCTGACAATGGACTGTTGCTTTGGTGGCTGACGTGAAGCCTGATTCTCTGCTATGACATGCAGACTGATTCTCTGCTGACATGAAGCCAGATCCTCTGTTACGGGACCTCTCTCCTCTGCCTGGGTGCTGGGCCTAAATATATGACAATGGACTGTTGCAGTGGTGGCTGACGTGAAGCCTGATTCTCTGCTATGACATGAAGACTGATTCTCTGGTGACATGAAGCCAGATTCTGTGTTATGGGACCTCTCTCCTCTGCCTGGGTGCTGGGCCTAAATATCTGACAATGGACTGTTGCAGTGGTGGCTGACGTGAAGCCTGATTCTCTGCTATGACATGCAGACTGATTCTCTGCTGACATGAAGCCAGATTCTGTGTTATGGGACCTCTCTCCTCTGCCTGGGTGCCGGGGCCTAAATTTATGACAATGGACTGTTCCAGTGGTGGCTGACGTGAAGGCTGATTCTCTGCTATGATATGAAGACTGATTCTCTGCTGACATGAAGCCAGATTCTCTGTTACGGGACCTCTCTCCTCTGCCTGGGTGCCGGGGCCTAAATATCTGAGAATGGACTGTTCCAGTGGTGGGTGACGTGAAGCCAGATTCTCTGCTATGGGACCTCTCTCCAATTGATATTGGTTAATTATTATTTATTTTATTTTTATTTTTATTAATTTCCCTATCCACATGTGTTTGCAGGGGATTTAGGCTACTTTCACACTAGCGTTCGGCTGTCCGCTCGTGAGCTCCGTTTGAAGGGGCTCACGAGCGGACCCGAACGCTTCCGTCCAGCCCTGATGCAGTCTGAATGGATGCGGATCCGCTCAGACTGCATCAGTCTGGCGGCGTTCAGCCTCCGCTCCGCTCGCCTCCGCACGGACAGGCGGACAGCTGAACGCTGCTTGCAGCGTTCGGGTGTCCGCCTGGCCGTGCGGAGGCGTGCGGATCCGTCCAGACTTACAATGTAAGTCAATGGGGACGGATCCGTTTGAAGATGCCACAATATGGCTCAATCTTCAAGCGGATCCGTCCCCCATTGACTTTACATTGAAAGTCTGGACGGATCCGTCCGAGGCTATTTTCACACTTAGCTTTTATATGCCAATATAATGCAGACGGATCCGTTCTGAACGGAGCCTCCGTCTGCATTATTATGATCGGATCCGTTCAGAACGGATCCGATCGAACGCTAGTGTGAAAGTAGCCTTACCTACATGTTGCTGCCTTTTGCAGCCCTCTAGCCTTTTCCTGGGCTGTTTTACAGCCTTTTTAGTGCCAAAAAGTTCGGGTCCCCATTGACTTCAATGGGGTTCGGGACGAAGTTTGGATCGGGTTCGGATCCCGAACCCGAACATTTCCGGGAAGTTCGGCCGAACTTCTCGAACCCGAACATCCAGGTGTCCGCTCAACTCTAGTGATAAATACTGTCCATGGGACAACCCCTTTAATAATAGCGAACTGGTCTCATAGTAATTTGGGAGATGATAGATAAATATGCAGTGGAAGGGTTTGGGGTGGCCCCAACGCTTCGCTAGGTCCCCCGGACACCGTCGAGGTGTCACCACATGTTGCTGCTCTCCAGAAGGAATGGTAAGGCATGATGCAGTCCAATTGGAAATAAGTCCAGAGTCAGGATCTTCAGTTAGGTGCAAATCAATACAGGTGAGACATAAGGCTGGCTTCTCCAGTCTCCTCCCTGGAAGAAGAAGGGTTTGATGCTGAGGAAAGGCCTGAGCTAGCTGTCTCTCTTTCTCTCAAAAGGCTGGTACCCTGGCCAAAGGCTGGTGCTCCAGAGTCTATGGCAGAGTATCCCCGCCTTAGCGTCTTCTTCTGGTCACTACATAGTCTAGCAGAGTGCCCCCTTCTATGCATTGTTACCTAACTGCAGAACACTAAGGGCTCTGACTGCTCTCCTGATATACACTTTCTGGTTAAACTAGACCCTTTTAGTGGGAGGGGTAGAGTGGAGAAACTTGGCACAAACAGATACAATGTTACATCTCTTGTCTGTTATCAATAGCAATGACACAGAAGTTTTTCCTGACAAAAACAGGCTTTCAGACATAATAACATTAGACCTCCAAAGTGTCCCTCTTTTGAAGGGACAGTGCCTATTTTCAAAGTTCTTTTTATTATTATTAATAAATATATAGAGCATCAACATAAGTGAATACAAGGTTTACAGGTTTACAGTTTGTAAGATACATAGACACAAAGGACCAAAGTGAAGAGAAAACTTTATCAAGCAGAGTCAATTAAGTTATCGCATTACATATTTTATAAACCAGGTCTACAGAGATAAGTAAAGTCCTGCGTCTAGTCAAGTGGATAATGAGATGAAATAACTGATTAACTGAATATCATTACTACAATAACATTAACATACAGTAAAGGTAGAGGGAGGAGGAGGGCGAAGAAAGTTGAGTGATAGTGGGAGGGGGGGTGGCCTATGACCATCTCAGTATGGCGGTCTACTTATAGTATCGCTAAGTTTTGTCATCTAAAGTAAGGTAGGTATGTGAGAGGTTAAAATGGCAAGTAGTAAAAAGGTGTGGAAGGTTCTTGTGCATGCTCAGTGTGACACTATGTACTTTAGAATCTTCCTATTGATCAAAGTATCTGTGCCTTGCACAAGGGGACCAGGTAGTCTGAAATAAGGCATGAGACCTGGACTCCCATCCTGCCAATTCCTCTAAGCCAGTGGTGCCCAACCATTTTTCGTCTGAGGACCGCACTAGACTTGGTATAAATTTCACCGGCCAGAACCAGGTAGCTTTGCCAGCAAGAAATACAAACACTGTGAGGGGCACGTGTGAGCTTTACTGCTGTGAAGAGGGCACATATCTGGCCATTATTACTGTGAGGGGGCACGTGTGAGCATTACTGCTGTGAAGAGGGCACATATCTGGCCATTATTACTGTGAGCGGCACGTGTGAGCATTACTGCTGTGAAGAGGGCACATATACGGCCATTATTACTGTGAGGGGCACGTGTGAGCATTACTGCTGTGAAGAGGGCACATATATGGCCATTATTACTGTGAGGGGACACGTGTGAGCATTACTGCTGTGAAGAGGGCACATATACGGCCATTATTACTGTGAGGGGACACGTGTGAGCATTACTGCTGTGAACAGGGCACATATATGGCCATTATTACTGTGAGGGGCACGTGTGAGCTTTACTGCTGTGAAGAGGGCACATATCTGGCCATTATTACTGTGAGGGGGCACGTGTGAGCATTACTGCTGTGAAGAGGGCACATATACGGCCATTATTACTCTGAGGGGGCACGTGTGAGCATTACTGCTGTGAAGAGGGCACATATACGGCCATTATTACTGTGAGGGGCACGTGTGAGCTTTACTGCTGTGAAGAGGGCACATATCTGGCCATTATTACTGTGAGGGGGCACGTGTGAGCATTACTGCTGTGAAGAGGGCACATATACGGCCATTATTACTGTGAGGGGCACGTGTGAGCTTCACTGCTGTGAAGAGGGCACATATATGGCCATTATTACTGTGAGGGGACACGTGTGAGCATTACTGCTGTGAAGAGGGCACATATACGGCCATTATTACTGTGAGGGGACACGTGTGAGCATTACTGCTGTGAAGAGGGCACATATACGGCCATTATTACTGTGAGGGGCACGTGTGAGCTTCACTGCTGTGAAGAGGGCACATATATGGCCATTATTACTGTGAGGGGGCACGTGTGAGCATTACTGCTGTGAAGAGGGCACATATACGGCCATTATTACTGTGAGGGGCACGTGTGAGCTTCACTGCTGTGAAGAGGGCACATATATGGCCATTATTACTGTGAGGGGACACGTGTGAGCATTACTGCTGTGAAGAGGGCACATATACGGCCATTATTACTGTGAGGGGACACGTGTGAGCATTACTGCTGTGAAGAGGGCACATATACGGCCATTATTACTGTGAGGGCCACGTGTGAGCTTTACTGCTGTGAAGAGGGCACATATCTGGCCATTATTACTCTGAGGGGGCACGTGTGAGCATTACTGCTGTGAAGAGGGCACATATACGGCCATTATTATTGTGGGGGGGCACGTGTGAGCCTTACTGCTGTGAAGAGGGCACATATACGGCCATTATTACTGTGAGGGGCACGTGTGAGCATTACTGCTGTGAAGAGGGCACATATACGGCCATTATTATTGTGGGGGGGCACGTGTGAGCATTACTGCTGTGAAGAGGGCACATATCTGGCCATTATTACTGTGAGGGGACACGTGTGAGCATTACTGCTGTGAAGAGGGCACATATCTGGCCATTATTACTGTGAGGGGACACGTGTGAGCATTACTGCTGTGAAGAGGGCACATATCTGGCCATTATTACTGTGAGGGGGCACGTGTGAGCATTACTGCTGTGAAGAGGGCACATATACGGCCATTATTACTGTGAGGGGCACGTGTGAGCTTCACTGCTGTGAAGAGGGCACATATATGGCCATTATTACTGTGAGGGGACACGTGTGAGCATTACTGCTGTGAAGAGGGCACATATACGGCCATTATTACTGTGAGGGGACACGTGTGAGCATTACTGCTGTGAAGAGGGCACATATACGGCCATTATTACTGTGAGGGGCACGTGTGAGCTTCACTGCTGTGAAGAGGGCACATATATGGCCATTATTACTGTGAGGGGGCACGTGTGAGCATTACTGCTGTGAAGAGGGCACATATACGGCCATTATTACTGTGAGGGGCACGTGTGAGCTTCACTGCTGTGAAGAGGGCACATATATGGCCATTATTACTGTGAGGGGACACGTGTGAGCATTACTGCTGTGAAGAGGGCACATATACGGCCATTATTACTGTGAGGGGACACGTGTGAGCATTACTGCTGTGAAGAGGGCACATATACGGCCATTATTACTGTGAGGGCCACGTGTGAGCTTTACTGCTGTGAAGAGGGCACATATCTGGCCATTATTACTCTGAGGGGGCACGTGTGAGCATTACTGCTGTGAAGAGGGCACATATACGGCCATTATTATTGTGGGGGGGCACGTGTGAGCCTTACTGCTGTGAAGAGGGCACATATACGGCCATTATTACTGTGAGGGGCACGTGTGAGCATTACTGCTGTGAAGAGGGCACATATACGGCCATTATTACTGTGAGGGGACACGTGTGAGCATTACTGCTGTGAAGAGGGCACATATACGGCCATTATTACTGTGAGGGGCACGTGTGAGCATTACTGCTGTGAAGAGGGCACATATCTGGCCATTATTACTGTGAGGGGGCATGTGATGTATATATGTGTATGATGTATCTAGTGCATTATGTGATGATCACACACTGCTCTACATACATTACACACATCGATAGATTACACCCTACACTGTCACCTTCTTCTGCACGTCCATCTTGATGTCTGAGCTGTAGGCTTCAGCTCCTCAGCCGCCATACTTCTCGGGGTCCTTGCGCAGGAGATATGATATGAGATAGATAGGAGATAGATTAGATAGATAAACAGATGATAGATATGAGATAGATAGATAGATATTAGATAGATAGATAATAGATAGGAGATAGATAGATAGATAGATAGATAAATAGATATTAGATGGATAGATAGATAGATAGATAGATAGATAGATAGATAGATAGATAGAAGATAGATAGATAGATAGATAAATAGATATTAGATGGATAGATAGATAGATAGATAGATACAGTAGATAGATAGATAGGAGATAGATAGATAATGGATGGATAGATAGATAGATAGATAGATAGATAGATAGATAGATAGATAGATAATAGATACTAAGGAGAACCAACAGATTTTTGAAAGCAGCTTTTGACATGAACGGTAAAAAGAGACATTGAAAATAACTCAGGAGAAATTAAAAGGAAATTACCTCCGAGTGTAATTACATTACACGGCAATCTATACCCAAAGAATTAAATTAACAAATTCAGCTCTGCTACATCAGTACGTAATCTTACGATCAAAGATGCATATTTATTATTTTAATGTATTTCCTGAAAGTCTTTCCACGGTCACATCTGTTGTGCAGAGATCAGTGTTCAGACAGGGACAGAGTCGCCCTTAATTCTCGACAATATACACAGAATAAGTTTTAGTCAAACAGAGCGGGAGCGGCCCCTGCGCGGCGCGCACATACATCTGCAGGGTGTGCACGCTCTCTCTTAATGTCAGCCGTAAAAGCTCAACAATTATATCTTCTAATTCCCCGCATTTATTTGCAATAAGAATAACCAGCCATCTTCAGCTGCCAGGCGTGTGCCTCCGCATGAAAATGATGCCATTATCCCGCCTGGCTGTGACTAAAATATAAAGATCACGGCTCATATGATAAAGCAACGCAATATACAAAAGACAGAACAGAATCGTGCTTTTAAGGAATCCGAGAGACAAAAGGCAGGAAATTTATGCAGAAAGTTAGTAGGACTATTTTCACCCTTGGTCATATCTGGTATTGCACCTTAGCACCATCTGTTTGGAACTCTACTTGTTATTGCAGCTCAGGCCCACACTTGAAACAGCGCCACCCTTGCACATAGACTGAGTCTGGAACTGCAGCTCAGCTCCGTCTGCTTGAACCAGCCCCACTCCTGACTATGAACAGTGTCTGGTACTGTACCTCAAACTCATTTTTTTCTGCTCAGCCTGATCTACATGAAAGAGCGCCACCCTTGTCTGTGGACTGTATCTGGTACTGCAACTCATGCTTATTCATTTGAAGCAGAACCACTTGTGACTGTTGGTTGTATTTAGTGTTAAAGGGGATGTGATACAGAAAATATTCTACATTTTTCAAACCAGCGCCTGGATCTGAACACTTTTGTAATTGCATGTAATTAAAAATTTAGCATAGCCACTGAGCTATTCAATAAAATGTATCTGTACAGCGCCACCTGCTGTTTGTTCTTTTACTATTTCTCTGTCCACCTCTTTGAAGTGGTCGCACATGCTCAGTTTAAAACTTCAACTGCCACAAGCCATATCTTCTGTTAGAAGCTTTGGTAGTTATAGGGAAGGAGCTGCAGTAGAAAACTCACACCTCAGAGAAAATGGACGCCACCCAAAATATGGCCACACGCCCGGAGCTGGCAATTGGGGCAATGGTTGTGGAGATCTCTGGACCCATGTCAGGTCCAGGGCTGGTTCTAGCTTTGTTAGAGATTGTCATGTCCTATAGGACGTCTGATTTTCATGAGACAACTCTTATACATGGCTCAGCCTCCTCTACTTGAAACAGCGCCACTCTTGTCTATGGACTGTTTCTGGTATTGCAGGTCATTACCATTCCAATGAATGATGTTTAGCTGCAATACCAGTCACCACCAAACGGCAAGAGTGGTGCTGTTTCTGGAAGGACACAGCCAAGAGTTTTTTTGTTTGTTTTTTCATTCAAATATTTAAAAGATCTAAAACAATATATAAATGTGAAAAGTAAATATTCATATGCTGAGCTATGAAGGTGCAAAAGTGTCTGCTGATCAGATCCTTGTCCACATGACAACACTTCCTGCCTCTGTCTTCTTGTTCCTCAGAGTTATTCTAGGAACTGACCGGCTTTTATCTTTCTTACAAAGGTAGGAAAAAAAAACAGAGAGGTGTCACAGGATCCTATAGTAACACAGAAGTCAAGGCAGTGTTGTCATAGGGACATGGCATAGAAGCCCCTCTCACAAGGACCAGCACTTCCATCATACAGAGGATAACTGGTCACAGGGATAAGATTTTTGAATAAAATCAAAAAAATTTACCCCCCAAAGGTACATTTTGCAGATAATTTTTGGCGCTATACTTTAAGTATTTGGATAGACATGCAGATAGTAAGACTATTATGTGTCCCCCCAATCCTGCCCCCGGAGGCAGCACTTACTCTTCAGTCACAATGCTAAAGATTTCCGAAAGATTTCCACACGACTCCACGAGCGAAAAAAGTGTTATTTATCACCATAAAACCTGTCAGCTGCTGGTGTAACTGGAATTTACTGGGAAAGCATCTATCTATTATCTATCTATCTATTATCTATCTATTATCTATCTATCTATTATGTATCTATCTATTATCTATCTGTTATCTATCTATTATCTCTCTATCTATCTGTTATCTATCTATTATCTCTCTATCTATCTGTTATCTATCTATTATCTATCTATCTATCTATTATCTATCTTTCTAATATCTATCTATCATCTGTTTATCTGTCTAATATCTATCTATCTATCTATATATTTATCTATCTATCTATCATCTATCAATCTTATTAGACGGCTGCAGTAGCAGTATATAATGGTATTTCTCTACCTCAGTTTTTTATGTTAGATAACATTCTAGATAAGTCATACAGTTACTGAATAATACCCATAATCACCATACAAAGACCAATATTACCGCCATACGGTGACCATATAGTGGTAGATACCACCTCTACACACCCGTCCCGCAGTATATATACGTGACTAGAGTACAGTTCCAGGCAGTGACACACAGGAGATCGGCTCACACTTCATATACTTTCTGCACACATGAGACATCTGTCATACACATCTCTCCCACATTGGATATTTGGCACACAGCGCTCTCATATACGATAGCTGCAGCGCACGTCTCTCTTACATTTGATATTTGCTGCACACTAGCTCGGGTCGAACACCTCGGGATGCTCTGGTGCTGTACAGAGCACCCGAGCACAATGGAAGTCAATGGGAGAACCCGAGCATTAAACCAGGCACCCCCTGCTCTGAAGAGGGGAGGGTGTCTGGTTCACATGAAAAGGTCAGAAATTTATGGAAACACCACTGAAATGGTTCGGGAACAGCATGGGGAGGATGTCTGGATGCATCTTGGACTCCCAGGTCGCTGCTGGGAATGATGTTGTTCGAGTAGTACGACACTTTTACAGACTGACAATAATACGCACAAAACCAAAGATAAAATCTATTTTTAGAGGAAAAATTGTTAGGAAACATTCTTTCCTGTATATTTACTTGTATATAAAGTGCAAGTGCTGCCAAAAATTACAAGGAAGAAGCACTCCGATACAACCTGTATATCACATAATGGAGGGTCTCATTCACATTGTGGTACAATTGTTCAGGTAGTGGGACTCCTACACTCATAAAGCCTATGCACTAAGTGAAAGGGCTGCCAAATATTACAAGGAACCGGCACTCCAATACACCCTTTATTACACATAAAGGAGGGCATCATACACACCCTTGAAAAATTATGATTGATGGCCTGCTGGTGACCCTCTAAAACATTAAGGGTGAGGGCCTGCTGTCAAGCTGACCATCTGAAAATTTTTGTGGGCAAGGGCCTGCTGCCAAGCTGACCATCTCAAAATGTAGGGGTGAGGGTCTGCTGGTGAGCTGACTCTCTAAAACATTATGGTTGAGGGCCTGCTGGTGACCCTCTAAAACATTATGGGTGAGGGCCTGCTGCTGAGCTGACTCACTAAATACACACTTTGACAAAACGCTGGCAGCGGGGCAGGCCAGCACCTCCAAGGCATAGAGCGCCAGTTTGTTCCACGTGTCCAGCTTGGACACCTAGTAGTTTTAAGGCACAGAAGGATAGCTGAGGACGCTGACAAGGTCTGCTACGTACTCCTTCACCATCTTCCAAAAATGTTTCCCTCCCTGTGACACTAGGCCACGCATCAGGTTGAGGGTGCTGGAAGGGTGTCATAAAACTGTACCAGGCCTTGGAGAGTGTTGCCCTGCCTTTGTTGGTACTGCTATGTGTTTCCCTTGTCTCCCCTCCTCGGTTGGCCAAGGAACTACGTACTCTGCCACCAGCGTTGTCAGCTGGACATTTTTGGAGCAATTTTTCCACAAGGACCTTCTGGTATTGCACCATTTTGCTCGTCCTCTCCACCACAGGAATGAGAGATGAGAAGTTCTCTTTGTAGTGGGGGTTGAGAAGGGTGAACAACCAGTAATCGGTGTTGGCCAAAATGCGTACAACACGAGGGTCACGGGAAAGGCAGCATAACATAAAGTCTGCCATGTGTGCCTGAGTCCCAACAGACAAGACTTCCTCTTCCTCCTCTTCTACCCATCCACGCTGAACAGATGGAATAAAACTTCCATGGGTACTGCCCTCTGTAACGGAGGCAACCGTCTCCTGCTCCTCCTCCTCATCATCATCCAATTTGCACTGAGAAGACGAACAGAGGGTGGTCTGGCTATCACCCTGTGTACTGTCTTCCCCCATTTCCATCTCTTCCACATACAAAGCGTCCACCTTAATTGTGAGCAGCGAGCGTTTGAGTAGACACAGAATTGGGATGGTTACGCTGATAATAGCGTTATCGCCGCTCACCATCTGTGTTGATTCCTCAATGTTGCGTAAAACCTCACAGAGGTCAGACATTCCTGATTCCCAAACTCTGGAGCATTCACAGTCAGAAGAAGATGACGGTGGGGAATGGCATTAGTGTTTTACGAGGTGGATGATGATGATGAGACATAGTTACCAATAAGTCAACCGCAATTAGTGTCTCAAGAGGTTCATGATGAGGATGAGACACAGTTGTTTAAGTATGCCCCCGTTTTCGTGTAATTTTAACTTTTATTATATGCAAATGAGCCTCTAGGAGCAGGGGTGGCGTTGCACCTGCTCCTAGAGGCTCCGTTCGCCCACCTAATTTCCACGCCCTTCTGTTCACGCCCCCCCCCCCCATGCTCCTAGAGGCTCATTTGCTTATAATAAAAGTTAAAATTACACGAAAACGGGGGCATACTTAAATAAAGAAATTCTGAGTTAAATTCAGGTATTTTCACATCTATAATGTTAGCCTGTTTAATAGCAAAAATTGACAGAAACCCTTTAAAAGGACTTTTGGGTCTTTAACAAGTTTTAGTAATTTAGCGCAGGTTGTGCTAAAAATATATATTGCTGCCACACACAATAGTCCTTAAAAGTACTTTTGGGTCTATAACATGTATAAAAACTAAAATATTGCTATTTCACTCCCTACTCTATCTCTCCTTTCTGCTCTCCAGCTCTCCCTGACTAAGACTGAGCTGAACACGTGTCATCGGGTGTTATATAGCGTTCTGGCCAGCCAATCACTGTAATACCAGCAGCCAACATGGCTACGGCATTATAGTGAATGGCAGCACTTGTGTAGCAACCAATAAACGCGCAGGGAGGAGACTCGAGCACCGCACTCGAGCACACGCGGTATTTTTCTGTGTTCGGCTGAGCATGCTCTCCCAACACTACTGCACACCCATCTCTTGAGCTTAAGTTGCTTGTCACGCACTCGTCTCTCATACATTAGAGAACTGCTGCGCACACACTGCAGCGAGCCCCGGAGGAAACGGTGTAGAGGATGGGAGTGGTAGTGGCCCTGATGGAATGTTGTGTTACGGTGTACTTCCTCAGGTTGTTGATCCCCTGGGATCAGTGGAGTATAAATTTAGGCCAGAATTAAACTTACAAAAATATATTTTACTAAGTGCAATGTAGAATTTCAAATACATAGCAGCACGGTTTAAGTGCAATCTTCTGTCACCAGTGAGGGTCATGGAGGCAGGTTGGTTGGCTGCAGTTTAGCACTTGTATTGTACTGTCCTGATAGTAGCCTGGGTGATGGGTGTCTTAGCTGTAGTCCCTCACCTGGAAGCAGCTGTTCTCTCTGCTGTGCTGCTTTGCATGAGCAAAGTTAACCTCTATGGAGAATCCTCTCTAAGAGCAGGAGCTCGGCAGTGCGCTTCCTCTCCACACTCTGTCTGGACAGGACCCCCCCCCCCCCCACACACCTTCCTGGCCGGACCAGCCCATTTCCTCCAAGATGGGAATAACATGGTAGTTATCCCTGTTCCTTGCCAACGTTTTGCCATACATACCTTTCGAAAAGTAACAGCCATATAATATATAAAAATACATAACAATATAATGCAATTCAAACTATATACATCCGTAGTACCCCAGGTCTGGCTTACTACAACACCTCTCGAGCAAAAGAAACTTCTGGCACAAACGCCTGTCACACATTAGATTCCTGCTGCGCACACGCCTCTCACACATAAGAAACTTCTTACATGCACGCCTCTCACACATTAGATACTTACCACACACGCATAAGATACTGTATTTGCTACGCACACCCCTCTCACACAAGCACATGTACTTGGTGCACACATAGCTTACATCCATAATATACTTGTCACACTCATCAAATATTTGCAGCACACACACATTTCACATATGGGATCCTTGTTGCACTCACATCTCTGACATACCTCTCACACATTGGACATGTGTCATGTCTAAGAATACTTGCTGTACACGCCTCTCTAACATACGATATTTACTGCACACACGTGCATTTTAAGTGCACACACACTCACCTCTCATACACAGGATACTTGTCATACACACACCTCTCATTTATAGGATATATGTCATATATATACCATTCATACACAGGATACTTGTCATACACACACCTCTAATGTACAGGATACCTGTCATACACAGGATACTTGTCATACACACACCTCTCATGTACAGGATACTTGTCATGCACACACCTCTCATGTACAGGATACTTGTCATGCACACACCTCTCATGTACAGGATACTTGTCATACACACACCTCTCATGTACAGGATACTTGTCATGCACACACCTCTCATGTACAGGATACTTGTCATGCACACACCTCTCATGTACAGATACTTGTCATACACACACGTCTAATGTACAGGATACCTGTCATACACAGGATACTTGTCATACACACACCTCTCATGTACAGGATACTTGTCATGCACACACCTCTCATGTACAGGATACTTGTCATGCACACACCTCTCATGTACAGGATACTTGTCATACACACACCTCTCATGTACAGGATACTTGTCATGCACACACCTCTCATGTACAGGATACTTGTCATGCACACACCTCTCATGTACAGGATACTTGTCATACACACACCCCTCATGTACAGGATACTTGTCATGCACACACCTCTCATGTACAGGATACTTGTCATACACACACCTCTCATGTACAGGATACTTGTCATGCACACACCTCTCATGTACAGGATACTTGTCATACACACACCTCTCATGTACAGGATACTTGTCATGCACACACCTCTCTTGTACAGGATACTTGTCATGCACACACCTCTCATGTACAGGATACTTTTTATGCACACACCTCTCATGTACAGGATACTTGTCATACACACACCTCTCATGTACAGGATACTTGTCATACACACACTTCTCATGTACAGGATACTTGTCATGCACACACCTCTCATGTACAGGATACTTGTCATACACACACCTCTCATGTACAGGATACTTGTCATACACACACCCCTCATGTACAGGATACCTGTCATACAAACACCTTTCATGTACAGGATACTTGTCATACACACACCTCTCATGTACAGGATACTTGTCATGCACACACCTCTCATGTACAGGATACTTGTCATACACACACCTCTCATGTACAGGATACTTGTCATACACACACCTCTCATGTACAGGATACTTGTCATACACACACCTCTCATGTACAGGATACTTGTCATACAAACACCTTTCATGTACAGGATACTTGTCATACACACAACTCTCATGTACAGGATACTTGTCATACACACACCTCTCATGTACAGGATACTTGTCATACAAACACCTTTCATGTACAGGATACTTGTCATACAAACACCTTTCATGTACAGGATACTTGTCATGCACACACCTCTCATGTACAGGATACTTGTCATGCACACACCTCTCATGTACAGGATACTTGTCATGCACACACCTCTCATGTACAGGATACTTGTCATACACACACCTCTCATGTACAGGATACTTGTCATACATACACCTCTCATGTATAGGAAACTTGTCATGCACACACCTCTCATGTACAGGATACTTGTCATACACACACCCCTCATGTACAGGATACTTGTCATGCACACACCTCTCATGTACAGGATACTTGTCATGCACACACCTCTCATGTACAGGATACTTGTCATGCACACACCTCTCATGTACAGGATACTTGTCATACACACACCTCTCATGTACAGGATACTTGTCATACACACACCTCTCATGTACAGGATACTTGTCATGCACACACCTCTCATGTACAGGATACTTGTCATACACACACCCCTCATGTACAGGATACTTGTCATACACACACCCCTCATGTACAGGATACTTGTCATACACACACCCCTCATGTACAGGATACTTGTCATGCACACACCTCTCATGTACAGGATACTTGTCATGCACACACCTCTCATGAACAGGATACTTGTCATACACACACCTCTCATGTACAGGATACTTGTCATACACACACCCCTCATGTACAGGATACTTGTCATACACACACCTCTCATGTACAGGATACTTGTCATACACACTCCTCTCATGTACAGGATACTTGTCATACACACTCCTCTCATGTACAGGATACTTGTCATGCACACACCTCTCATGTACAGGATACTTGTCATACACACACCTCTCATGTACAGGATACTTGTCATACACACACCTCTCATGTACAGGATACTTGTCATGCACACACCTCTCATGTACAGGATACTTGTCATGCACACACCTCTCATGTACAGGATACTTGTCATACACACACCTCTCATGTACAGGATACTTGTCATACACACACCTCTCATGTACAGGATACTTGTCATGCACACACCTCTCATCTACAGGATACTTGTCATGCACACACCTCTCATGTACAGGATACTTGTCATACACACACCCCTCATGTACAGGATACTTGTCATACACACACCTCTCATGTACAGGATACTTGTCATACACACACCTCTCATGTATAGGAAACTTGTCATGCACACACCTCTCATGTACAGGATACTTGTCATACACACACCCCTCATGTACAGGATACTTGTCATGCACACACCTCTCATGTACAGGATACTTGTCATGCACACACCTCTCATGTACAGGATACTTGTCATGCACACACCTCTCATGTACAGGATACTTGTCATACACACACCTCTCATGTACAGGATACTTGTCATACACACACCTCTCATGTACAGGATACTTGTCATGCACACACCTCTCATGTACAGGATACTTGTCATACACACACCCCTCATGTACAGGATACTTGTCATACACACACCCCTCATGTACAGGATACTTGTCATACACACACCCCTCATGTACAGGATACTTGTCATGCACACACCTCTCATGTACAGGATACTTGTCATGCACACACCTCTCATGTACAGGATACTTGTCATACACACACCTCTCATGTACAGGATACTTGTCATACACACACCCCTCATGTACAGGATACTTGTCATACACACACCTCTCATGTACAGGATACTTGTCATACACACTCCTCTCATGTACAGGATACTTGTCATACACACTCCTCTCATGTACAGGATACTTGTCATGCACACACCTCTCATGTACAGGATACTTGTCATACACACACCTCTCATGTACAGGATACTTGTCATACACACACCTCTCATGTACAGGATACTTGTCATGCACACACCTCTCATGTACAGGATACTTGTCATGCACACACCTCTCATGTACAGGATACTTGTCATACACACACCTCTCATGTACAGGATACTTGTCATACACACACCTCTCATGTACAGGATACTTGTCATGCACACACCTCTCATCTACAGGATACTTGTCATGCACACACCTCTCATGTACAGGATACTTGTCATACACACACCCCTCATGTACAGGATACTTGTCATACACACACCTCTCATGTACAGGATACTTGTCATACACACACCTCTCATGTACAGGATACTTGTCATACACACTCCTCTCATGTACAGGATACTTGTCATACACACTCCTCTCATGTACAGGATACTTGTCATACACACTCCTCTCATGTACAGGATACTTG
This sequence comes from Bufo gargarizans, assembly GCF_014858855.1. Classification (NCBI taxonomy): domain Eukaryota; kingdom Metazoa; phylum Chordata; class Amphibia; order Anura; family Bufonidae; genus Bufo; species Bufo gargarizans. The sequence goes on from NC_058089.1 coordinate 109,142,547, forward strand.
TCATGCACACACCTCTTATGTACAGGATACTTGTCATACACACACCTCTCATGTACAGGATACTTGTCATGCACAGACCTCTTATGTACAGGATACTTGTCATGCACACACCTCTCATGTACAGGATACTTGTCATGCACACACCTCTCATGTACAGGATACTTGTCATACACACACCCCTCATGTACAGGATACTTGTCATACACACACCCCTCATGTACAGGATACTTGTCATGCACACACCTCTCATGTACAGGATACTTGTCATACACACACCTCTCATGTACAGGATACTTGTCATGCACACACCTCTCATGTACAGGATACTTGTCATACACACACCCCTCATGTACAGGATACTTGTCATGCACACACCTCTCATGTACAGGATACTTGTCATACACACACCTCTCATGTACAGGATACTTGTCATGCACACACCTCTCATGTACAGGATACTTGTCATGCACACACCTCTCATGTACAGGATACTTGTCATACACACACCTCTCATGTACAGGATACTTGTCATACACACACCTCTCATGTACAGGATACTTGTCATACACACACCTCTCATGTACAGGATACTTGTCATACACACACATCTAATGTACAGGATACTTGTCATGCACACACCTCTCATGTACAGGATACTTGTCATACACACACCTCTTATGTACAGGATACTTGTCATGCACACACCTCTCTTGTACAGGATACTTGTCATGCACACACCTCTCATGTACAGGATACTTTTTATGCACACACCTCTCATGTACAGGATACTTGTCATACACACACCTCTCATGTACAGGATACTTGTCATACACACACCTTTCATGTACAGGATACTTGTCATACACACACCTCTCATGTACAGGATACTTGTCATGCACACACCTCTCATGTACAGGATAATTGTCATGCACACACCTCTCATGTACAGGATACTTGTCATACACACACCTCTCATGTACAGGATACTTGTCATACACACACCTCTCATGTACAGGATACTTGTCATACACACACCTCTCATGTACAGGATACTTATCATACAAACACCTTTCATGTACAGGATACTTGTCATACACACACCTCTCATGTACAGGATACTTGTCATACACACACCTCTCATGTACAGGATACTTGTCATACAAACACCTTTCATGTACAGGATACTTGTCATACAAACACCTTTCATGTACAGGATACTTGTCATGCACACACCTCTCATGTACAGGATACTTGTCATGCACACACCTCTCATGTACAGGATACTTGTCATGCACACACCTCTCATGTACAGGATACTTGTCATACACACACCTCTCATGTACAGGATACTTGTCATACACACACCTCTCATGTATAGGATACTTGTCATGCACACACCTCTCATGTACAGGATACTTGTCATACACACACCCCTCATGTACAGGATACTTGTCATGCACACACCTCTCATGTACAGGATACTTGTCATGCACACACCTCTCATGTACAGGATACTTGTCATGCACACACCTCTCATGTACAGGATACTTGTCATACACACACCTCTCATGTACAGGATACTTGTCATACACACACCTCTCATGTACAGGATACTTGTCATGCACACACCTCTCATGTACAGGATACTTGTCATACACACACCCCTCATGTACAGGATACTTGTCATACACACACCCCTCATGTACAGGATACTTGTCATACACACCCCTCATGTACAGGATACTTGTCATGCACACACCTCTCATGTACAGGATACTTGTCATGCACACACCTCTCATGTACAGGATACTTGTCATACACACACCTCTCATGTACAGGATACTTGTCATACACACACCCCTCATGTACAGGATACTTGTCATACACACACCTCTCATGTACAGGATACTTGTCATACACACTCCTCTCATGTACAGGATACTTGTCATACACACTCCTCTCATGTACAGGATACTTGTCATGCACACACCTCTCATGTACAGGATACTTGTCATACACACACCTCTCATGTACAGGATACTTGTCATACACACACCTCTCATGTACAGGATACTTGTCATGCACACACCTCTCATGTACAGGATACTTGTCATGCACACACCTCTCATGTACAGGATACTTGTCATACACACACCTCTCATGTACAGGATACTTGTCATACACACACCTCTCATGTACAGGATACTTGTCATGCACACACCTCTCATCTACAGGATACTTGTCATGCACACACCTCTCATGTACAGGATACTTGTCATACACACACCCCTCATGTACAGGATACTTGTCATACACACACCTCTCATGTACAGGATACTTGTCATACACACACCTCTCATGTACAGGATACTTGTCATGCACACACCTCTCATGTACAGGATACTTGTCATGCACACACCCCTCATGTACAGGATACTTGTCATACACACACCCCTCATGTACAGGATACTTGTCATGCACACACCTCTCATGTACAGGATACTTGTCATGCACACACCTCTCATGTACAGGATACTTGTCATACACACACCTCTCATGTACAGGATACTTGTCATACACACACCCCTCATGTACAGGATACTTGTCATACACATACCTCTCATGTACAGGATACTTGTCATACACACTCCTCTCATGTACAGGATACTTGTCATACACACTCCTCTCATGTACAGGATACTTGTCATGCACACACCTCTCATGTACAGGATACTTGTCATACACACACCTCTCATGTACAGGATACTTGTCATACACACACCTCTCATGTACAGGATACTTGTCATGCACACACCTCTCATGTACAGGATACTTGTCATGCACACACCTCTCATGTTCAGGATACTTGTCATACACACACCTCTCATGTACAGGATACTTGTCATACACACACCTCTCATGTACAGGATACTTGTCATGCACACACCTCTCATCTACAGGATACTTGTCATGCACACACCTCTCATGTACAGGATACTTGTCATACACACACCTCTCATGTACAGGATACTTGTCATACACACACCTCTCATGTACAGGATACTTGTCATGCACACACCTCTCATGTATAGCATACTTGTCATACACACTCCTCTCATGTACAGGATACTTGTCATACACACTCCTCTCATGTACAGGATACTTGTCATGCACACACCTCTTATGTACTGGATACTTGTCATACACTCACCTCTCATGTACAGGATACTTGTCATGCACACACCTCTTATGTACAGGATACTTGTCATGCACACACCTCTCATGTACAGGATACTTGTCATGCACACACCTCTCATGTACAGGATACTTGTCATACACACACCCCTCATGTACAGGATACTTGTCATACACACACCCCTCATGTACAGGATACTTGTCATTCACACACCTCTCATGTACAGGATACTTGTCATACACACACCTCTCATGTACAGGATACTTGTCATGCACACACCTCTCATGTACAGGATACTTGTCATACACACACCCCTCATGTACAGGATACTTGTCATGCACACACCTCTCATGTACAGGATACTTGTCATACACACAGCTCTCATGTACAGGATACTTGTCATGCACACACCTCTCATGTACAGGATACTTGTCATGCACACACCTCTCATGTACAGGATACTTGTCATACACACACCTCTCATGTACAGGATACTTGTCATACACACACCTCTCATGTACAGGATACTTGTCATACACACACCTCTCATGTACAGGATACTTGTCATACACACACATCTAATGTACAGGATACTTGTCATGCACACACCTCTCATGTACAGGATACTTGTCATACACACACCTCTTATGTACAGGATACTTGTCATGCACACACCTCTCTTGTACAGGATACTTGTCATGCACACACCTCTCATGTACAGGATACTTTTTATGCACACACCTCTCATGTACAGGATACTTGTCATACACACACCTCTCATGTACAGGATACTTGTCATACACACACCTTTCATGTACAGGATACTTGTCATACACACACCTCTCATGTACAGGATACTTGTCATGCACACACCTCTCATGTACAGGATACTTGTCATGCACACACCTCTCATGTACAGGATACTTGTCATACACACACCTCTCATGTACAGGATACTTGTCATACACACACCTCTCATGTACAGGATACTTGTCATACACACACCTCTCATGTACAGGATACTTGTCATACAAACACCTTTCATGTACAGGATACTTGTCATACACACACCTCTCATGTACAGGATACTTGTCATACACACACCTCTCATGTACAGGATACTTGTCATACAAACACCTTTCATGTACAGGATACTTGTCATACAAACACCTTTCATGTACAGGATACTTGTCATGCACACACCTCTCATGTACAGGATACTTGTCATGCACACACCTCTCATGTACAGGATACTTGTCATGCACACACCTCTCATGTACAGGATACTTGTCATACACACACCTCTCATGTACAGGATACTTGTCATACACACACCTCTCATGTATAGGATACTTGTCATGCACACACCTCTCATGTACAGGATACTTGTCATACACACACCCCTCATGTACAGGATACTTGTCATGCACACACCTCTCATGTACAGGATACTTGTCATGCACACACCTCTCATGTACAGGATACTTGTCATGCACACACCTCTCATGTACAGGATACTTGTCATACACACACCTCTCATGTACAGGATACTTGTCATACACACACCTCTCATGTACAGGATACTTGTCATGCACACACCTCTCATGTACAGGATACTTGTCATACACACACCCCTCATGTACAGGATACTTGTCATACACACACCCCTCATGTACAGGATACTTGTCATACACACACCCCTCATGTACAGGATACTTGTCATGCACACACCTCTCATGTACAGGATACTTGTCATGCACACACCTCTCATGTACAGGATACTTGTCATACACACACCTCTCATGTACAGGATACTTGTCATACACACACCCCTCATGTACAGGATACTTGTCATACACACACCTCTCATGTACAGGATACTTGTCATACACACTCCTCTCATGTACAGGATACTTGTCATACACACTCCTCTCATGTACAGGATACTTGTCATGCACACACCTCTCATGTACAGGATACTTGTCATACACACACCTCTCATGTACAGGATACTTGTCATACACACACCTCTCATGTACAGGATACTTGTCATGCACACACCTCTCATGTACAGGATACTTGTCATGCACACACCTCTCATGTACAGGATACTTGTCATACACACACCTCTCATGTACAGGATACTTGTCATACACACACCTCTCATGTACAGGATACTTGTCATGCACACACCTCTCATCTACAGGATACTAGTCATGCACACACCTCACATGTACAGGATACTTGTCATACACACACCCCTCATGTACAGGATACTTGTCATACACACACCTCTCATGTACAGGATACTTGTCATACACACACCTCTCATGTACAGGATACTTGTCATGCACACACCTCTCATGTATAGCATACTTGTCATACACACTCCTCTCATGTACAGGATACTTGTCATACACACTCCTCTCATGTACAGGATACTTGTCATGCACACACCTCTCATGTACAGGATACTTGTCATACACACACCTCTCATGTACAGGATACTTGTCATGCACACACCTCTTATGTACAGGATACTTGTCATGCACACACCTCTCATGTACAGGATACTTGTCATGCACACACCTCTCATGTACAGGATACTTGTCATACACACACCCCTCATGTACAGGATACTTGTCATACACACACCCCTCATGTACAGGATACTTGTCATGCACACACCTCTCATGTACAGGATACTTGTCATACACACACCTCTCATGTACAGGATACTTGTCATGCACACACCTCTCATGTACAGGATACTTGTCATACACACACCCCTCATGTACAGGATACTTGTCAGGCACACACCTCTCATGTACAGGATACTTGTCATACACACACTTCTCATGTACAGGATACTTGTCATGCACACACCTCTCATGTACAGGATACTTGTCATGCACACACCTCTCATGTACAGGATACTTGTCATACACACACCTCTCATGTACAGGATACTTGTCATACACACACCTCTCATGTACAGGATACTTGTCATACACACACCTCTCATGTACAGGATACTTGTCATACACACACCTCTCATGTACAGGATACTTGTCATGCACACACCTCTCATGTACAAGATACTTGTCATGCACATCAGTGCAGATGAACAGACATGCCTGGAGTCAGTGGCGTAGCGTGGGTTGCCAGCACCCGGGGCAAGCCAAAAATTGCGCCCCCCCCCCCCCGCGCCTACCCCAGACACGCCACTTTTAACAGATACTGTAGTAGATCACTAGCAGTCCTATGTAACACCTCAGATAACACAGAGATAACTCTCTGAGTACAGATAATGTAGTAGATGGGTGTGAGGCCCCAGAATTCAAGACACAGTGTGACCTGAAGTCTGGGGCCAGAATGCGGCAGTGTGGGCCAAATTCTCAATCTTCTCCCCCAACCCTACCATGAAACAGATATGTGGATGGACATTATTATTACAGTAGAATACCGCACCATACCTGTTACATCCAGTGACGTCTCCTGTGATGTAGACTCTCCTCGACGTCTTCATTCAGAGATACGACCACCATGATAACTTCTTTCAGCCGCTTCTCGTCTCTGCAGAGTTTCACAGAAAAAAATTTAGGTTCCTCACTTTACTATCATGCTCTCCTTCCTGGTATCTCAACACTGTCATCCTGCTGCCCCCCAATACTGAGCTAGAGCCAGACAGATAGTCCCCCATTCCTCATAATATTATTCCCCCTGTATATTATAATGGCCCCCTCTTTATTATTAATGTACTGGCCCCCTCTTTAATAACAAAGAGGGGGCCATTATATTAGCAAAGAGGGGGCCATTACATTAATAATAAAGAGGGGGTCATTACATTAATAATAAAGAGGGGGCCATTACATTAATAATAAAGAGGGGGTCATTACATTAATAATAAAGAGGGGGCCATTACATTAATAATAAAGAGGGGGCCATTACATTAATAATAAAGAGGGGCCATTACATTAATAATAAAGAGGGGGTCATTACATTAATAATAAATCGGGGGCCAATACATTAATAATAAAGAGGGGGCCATTACATTAATAATAAAGAGGGGGTCATTACATTAATAATAAAGAGGGGGTCATTATATTAATAACAAAGAGGGGGCCATTATATTAATAATAAAGAGGGAGCCATTATATTAATAATAAAGAGGGGGCCATTATATTAATAATAAAGAGGGGGCCATTATATTAATAATGAAGAGGGGGTCATTACATTAATAATAAGGAGGGGCCATTACATTCATAACAAAGAGGGGGCCATTACATCAATAATAAAGAGGGGGCCATTACATTAATAATAAAGAGGGGGCCATTACATTAATAATAAAGAGGGGGTCATTACATTAATAATAAATCGGGGGCCAATACATTAATAATAAAGAGGGGGCCATTACATTAATAATAAAGAGGGGGTCATTACATTAATAATAAAGAGGGGGTCATTATATTAATAACAAAGAGGGGGCCATTATATTAATAATAAAGAGGGGGCCATTATATTAATAATAAAGAGGGGGCCATTATATTAATAATGAAGAGGGGGTCATTACATTAATAATAAAGAGGGGCCATTACATTCATAACAAAGAGGGGGCCATTACATCAATAATAAAGAGGGGGTCATTACATTAATAATAAATCGGGGGCCAATACATTAATAATAAAGAGGGGGCCATTACATTAATAATAAAGAGGGGGCCATTATATTAATAATAAAGAGGGGGCCATTACATTAATAATAAATCGGGGGCCAATACATTAATAATAAAGAGGGGGCCATTACATTAATAATAAAGAGGGGGCCATTATATTAATAATAAAGAGGGGGCCATTACATTAATAATAAATCGGGGGCCAATACATTAATAATAAAGAGGGGGCCATTACATTAATAATAAAGAGGGGGCCATTATATTAATAATAAAGAGGGGGCCATTACATTAATAATAAATCGGGGGCCAATACATTAATAATAAATCGGGGGCCAATACATTAATAATAAAGAGGGGGCCATTACATTAATAATAAAGAGGGGGCCATTACATTAATAATAAAGAGGGGCCATTACATTAATAACAAAGAGGGGGCCATTATATTAATAATAAAGAGGGGGTCATTACATTAATAATGAAGAGGGGGTCATTACATTAATAATAAAGAGGGGCCATTACATTCATAACAAAGAGGGGGCCATTACATTCATAACAAAGAGGGGGCCATTACATTAATAATAAAGAGGGGGTCATTACATTAATAATGAAGAGGGGGTCATTACATTAATAATGAAGAGGGGGTCATTACATTAATAATGAAGAGGGGGTCATTACATTAATAATAATAATGTACTGGCCCCCTCTTTATTATAAATATAATGGCCCCCTTTTTATTAATAATGTACTGGCCCCCTCTTTGCTAATATAATCGCCCCCTCTTATTACTGTGCCAATGTCATTGAATAGGATAGCCTTTCTGCTCCAGTCCTCTCCTCTCCTCTCCCACCCCCCATACTGCCCCCAGAGCCTCTGCAATTAGGTAAGTTAACATAAAAAAAAAATACTTACCTATCTCCATCCCCGCTTGTTCCCGCCGCAGGCAGTCGCAAACGCCTCACTGTGCCTTCCTGCACCGCGTCATCGCGTCATCTCGCGAGACCCGACGCAGGAGGTCACAGTGAGGTTATCGTGACCGAGTCCTGCATCGCTCTACTGCCTTATAGGCTTCAGGCCACTAGGCCTGAAGCCTATAGGGCATAACGGAGGGGACGGGAGCCATAGGCTCCAGTAGCCCTCATTGAAATTTTGGATGCCTGGCGCCCCCTGCAATTTGGCGCCCGGGGCAACGGCCCCTCCGGCCCCCCCCCCCACGCTACGCCCCTGCCTGGAGTAGAGGGGCAGTGTCATATGCTTACTTTACCTTACACATTCTCACACCATCTTTCAACCCCCGCCACATGTATGGGGCAGGCTGGGACTGGGAATCTGCCATACTGGGCAGATTCCAGATGGGCCGCTCCACAGTCCCTTTAAATTCTGCCTCTGCACATTTAGGGCCTCCTATGTACATTCTGTCCTGCCACTGTACGGATCAGGCCCACCCTATACGTACTAGCCCATCTCTGTACAGATCAGGCCCGCTCCAGTGCATTCTAACTTGCCTCTGTACAGATTGAGTTCCCCTCCATAGAACATTTTGGCTACCTCTTTAAAGGCTATGTACACCTTATTTTTATTATTGCATTGCACTCATTTTGAGCTAAAAATCATCCACAGATGTCCCCCACCTGGTAGCTGAAGACTATATAGTCACTGTATGGGGGAAGTGCAGTGTCCTGAAATACACTGTAAACCATTGAAAGAGTTAATATCACTGTATGTCATGTATTATGTGCATTTACTACAAATCCCATAAGGTTGTATAGGGAGCTGGAGGTCCCATGAGGCTAGTCATGGCTGGCCCCACCCTTCCTCTCTAGGAGGAAGATTCTGGAGTTAATGGCTGACTGCGGAGGAGTGAACACCTCAGAGCATCAAGGAGCAGCTTCTGTATTGAGACTCCATTCCCCTACAGTCCACAAGCAACCTATGTGCTATCCCTCAGATGGGGAAAGATCTATAGAAGGTTTTGCTGACAGAAAAGGGATTGTGGACTTTGGCAAAGAAGGTAATTGCTGCCTCATCTGGCTATAGCCTCCTCTGCAAGTGGTGGAAACACTGTAAGATGCAAGCTGCCCACCATAACCAAAGAACAGAGGAGCCCTCCCCTGTTTAGAGACTGTATTCCTCTGAGGATATTGCAGATATAATATACTTATATATCTGATGATAGGGAACGTGCATCCCTTTAGAGATTGACCAGTCTGAGGGAGAGAAGCTAGCCTCCATATACAACCTTTGGAAACTACTTGAATTGTTTGTAAAGCCTGCATTATATGTGAATAGTGCTTGTGTGGACCACCTGCTACCTACAACCGGGACCCTGTCTCGCACCGTCAAACAGCAATATCAAGGGCACCTCAACCACCACCAGGCAGGAGAACCCCAGAATTAGAGTGCGCCCCGAAGGGAAGAAACGGTGATCTCTTCCCATCACTGCACACCGGCCCAGGGAGCTTCAGGAAACCATGAGTATGACTACAGCACCCATCCGGCCACCCACACTAATGTGGGCCCCTGCAGCCTGGTCGCGACAGAACCCACACCCAATCTTGGTGATTTGGGGTATATATTGTACCTGAAAGGACACAGCCGGAGGAGCACAGGGGGGCGGCTTCCACTGCCCCTCATTGTCATCATGTGGAGTAATATTTTGTTAGTTTTCACCCCTCCACCAACTAAACTCGGGAAGTATCATCACTCTTTATATCTTTAACAGATTTTTATGTCAAAACTGAAGACGGCAAGATGAATGAAAATGTACCTTGTTCGGAGACTCACTCCTCGTACAATTTCTCAAGCTAAAACAGAAAATAACACGGTGAGTCTTCCACTGACAAGAGCACTGCCGCGCAGTATTTATGTCCCCATCAAACTTCTTGAAGTAGTTTTGAGACCTGCCATAAATATCCGGGCACTCTGGGATAGTAACATGGCGTTTTAATGTCCAGCAGTAAACAACGCAGGCGCCGATGTAGCAGAGCGAAGTTTGTTATATCTAGCAGAACTGATTTTGCAATTCATTCTGACTCATGTGTTGAAAACCTGAAGTTTCTTCCAGCTTGTCTGTTTAAGTCATTATTCCCCCTTTCCTTAGCATTGTGCTATTCCTCTGTTATTCCTCTTAGAAATGCAGAAATACATTGAAAACTGTGTGTCCAATCAGTGCTGCCGGTCCCCAACTGTGTAGAGATATAGCCGTGACTTTTGCCATCCAGTATCCATTATCATACCAGTTCAATGTTGTCAGTCTGACACTGTCCAATCAATGCTGACAGTGTCAAGTCTATAGGGGCATGATACATCGACAAAGGAAACGGAATACATATCCATGAGGAATGACTGAGGACCGACACAACGCAGAGATCTAAGATACATGATCCAGAATTGTTATTTCATGGGGAACACAATTATTACACAGTAGGGGCTCATGTACACAACCGTATGTATTTTGTGGTCCGCAAAACATGAATCAGAAAAAAAAACGGATGACATCCGTGTTGCATTAGTTTTTTTTCCAGATCCATTGTAACAATGACTGTCCTTGTCCGCAAAACGGAACATGCGGACATGCAGACACGGAATGCACATGGAGCCATTTCCGTTTTCTTTTCAAGCCCCATTGAAGTGAATGGTTCCGCATGCAGACCTGTACAAAAATCGAACGGAAACAGAAAACAAAAATACGTTTGTGTGCATAAGAGACATGTCAGGAGACATAACTTGAAGGTCCTGGGCCCCAGTGCAAAATCAGAACCATGGCCCCTCACCTACCACATGGCATTTATAATATGATTGCCTTCTTATATGTCAGAGTGGACTTTGGACCTCTTCAGGAGGCCAGGGCCGGTGTGCAGCTGCTACTTTTGCACCACCTAGGACCTGACAGGACAGGTCCTCTGTAGAGGTTTTCCCAAATGGAGACATCTATGGCAGCTTCCTAGACTATAAGGAGGGTCTGCAGAGTTACAAAAATTACTTGTTTATATATTGGGTGTGGGTCCCATAGGTTGGATGTCCATGCACGTGTGGCATATCCTACACATAACCAAAACTTTATCAACTATCCACCACTGGGGCCCTGACCAGTTACTAAAAAGTGGGTCCCCAGGCCTCCAATCTATTGGTGACCAGATATGGGCACTGCCGTTCTATTCAAAATCTATGAGACTGATAAAGATAGACCCGTACAGGGGTTAGCTATGTCCATCAGTTACATAGACATGCTTGTCCACTGCTCCATTCAAATGCCTCTGAAATAGGTGCCTCAGGGCCTCGGTTCTAGTGATTGTTTGTGGTCCCAGTTGTTGGAAACCCAGCAATCCTACATTTATGGATATGGGATACATGTTAAGAGTGGGGAAAACCCCCTCACTTAGAGAAGAGAACATTTATATATTTATTGTTTGAAAATTCATCTGCAGGCAAATCCTTCAATATTAAGTCATATGTGTTGTTTTTAAGACAATAGAAGCAGAAATGCTCCAAGTTTCTCATCTCTAGCCATAGTACACCTTGAAAGCTTATCTGAGTTTTCAAAAAAGTTTGCATAATGACTCTTCTTCTTTATATAATCATAACTGTAAAGGAATATGTCTTTTTTTGGGCTTCCATGATGTCCTTTATTATTCCCCTCTTCAGCTGTGCGGCTAGATGCATTTCTCTCACAAGCATGGGCCATCTTCTTTCCTCTGCCAGCACTGTACTGCTGTCCTTTTCCTTACTTCCCACTATGTTTATTTTCAGAAAACAGAACAGATAAGGAGGGAGAGATCACACCTACAGATGAGCAGGAGGCTCCTGTGAATTCAGAAGCAGTGTTGAAGCAGTTCTGTTATCAGGTTCAGGATCTCTGCTCTGACATGCCCCCACTTACTCTCAGCCGTCTTCTGAGTATATTTTACTAGGAACAGATCTTGCCTGACAACAGGCAGTGGACTGCAAATTAGGTAGAAGTGAGACCCCTAGTGGCCATGACTTGTATTGAGCTAATCAAAGTATCCGAAAAGGACTTCGATCCAAATTTCAGAAGAAAATTGATTCATCACGAAGCCAAATGTCCTTGTGTTTCGTGGTAACAAATACATTTTTCCTAAAAACGGAGAGGCCTTTCGCTCTCATCTTAATGTGATCACGTGGTGATGTCATTACGCTTGCCACAGGTCCTTTGGCGGGTTTTCTTCAATCAATATGTGAGCAGACGGCCCCTCCGCAAGCAAATGGATGAGGTGAGTATTATTTTTTCTTAACCCTGATTAACCCTGCGACCAGTATTGAATATTCCCTGTCATTGCGCCAGCTCCATACAATGGAAAGAGATTTGTGTCAAAGGAATTCGTAACGAATCAAATCTCTAGCCATGGCTTTACACCTTTGTTTTCAGGTAGATGCAGACATTTGCTATTTACGCCATTCTTTATTATATGACATGGAGCTGTGTGAAAGTGCAGGGAACCCGTGGAAATTCGGGTTCGCCGGGTTGAGCCGAACTTCAGGTTGACCCGAACCTGAACCCTATTCAAGTCAATGGGGACCCAAACTTCACTTTATTATTTTCCGTTATTATATAGTTAGAGCAGAAAATAATAGCATTCTTCAGACAGAATGCAAAAATAATAAAAACTCACCTCATCCACTTGTTGCAGTGTGTTCTATGTTCTTTCAGCAGGACCTGCCAAAAGACCTGAGGAGACGTCAACACAGGTCCTTTGGCAGGTCCTGCTGAAAGAAGATAGAAGACACTGCGGCAGCGCAATCAAGTGGATGAGGTGAGTTGTTGTTTTTTAACCCCTAAATGGCCAAATGATGTTGCATTCTGTCTTAAGAATGCTATTATTTTCCGCCATAACCATGTTTGTTATAAACGAAAATAATAAAAAATTACCCAATCACTGAACCGGTACGAACCCAAACTTTGCAGTTCAGGTTCGCTCATCCCTAGCAGAGATTCTTTAAATTTAACTACAGTTTACCCTTCGCTTCCCCATACGTGAACCCTACCTAAAGATAAGATCTCCCCTCTTGAATTTAAAATATAAATGCTGCCTAAAAGATTTTCCGCAGTAGGACAAGCCTGCAGAACATGATAGAACATACAGCAATTTATATGCATTACCAAGTGAGCTTCGAACTCAGCGGGAAAAAAAAAGGGCTTTTTCAATTTTCTGCTGGAGGTGAGCAAATGCCAAGGACTACAAAGGGTCTTCTCTACTAATTAAAATTTTCTTCTAACCTTTGTGGACGCTATTTTAATCACTGAGATCTCTGATTGAAATTTTTTCTTGGATACAATATGAGTCACTCATCTCCATTTACAGAGGGCAAGTGCAGGGCCCGAACCTCAAGCTGGCATCCGTTGTAAAACACGAGAGGACACTTTGTTACGTCAAGTCAAGCAAAAGGAGAATCTGCAGCTCTTAATCTTCTTCTCCAGATCTGGTTAACGTTGGGAGACGTTTCTAATTGAAAGTCCTATCGTTCGCAAGAGATAATTGATATTTTTGTGAATAATGTTTATGTCACCCGAGCAAAGAAAAAATAGCCTGGATTTTTTAGTTTAATTAATAGAAAGATATGAAGGATAAATTATTAAACCAAATTCATGTATGTCTGTGTAAGCTGATTATAACACAATCTTAAGTATTTTCCATTTGAAGGTGAATTTCTCAATTAATTTTTCAGCATGCTGCCATTTCAGTTAAGCTCCTTCGCTGAATTCGATAAAACAATCGTTTTAATTCCCCCTTTATCAAGCTGTATAAATTATGCATTTTCTAGCGTAATTCTTTTCAAGATCTAAGATATTCTACGGAGAGGGTTTTGCGGTCCGCAGTGTAGCTTAAATGTATAATAAATATAGTCAGATTGATGACCTGAAGAGTGCCCCCGAGTTGTGCTATATTCAGTACAATTATGGTGCCAAATACTGCCTCCTATGTACCATAAATACAACTACTATAATACTGTCCCTTATGTACAAAATTATACCTAATTATATATATATATATTACACAGCCTTTCGAAAGGTCCTGGGCAGGACTGAAACTTTGCATATTTCACATGTGTGGATACTTATACAAGACTGTGAAGTGGTGCACATTTCTTTCTGTAGAACAAAGATATGACATTGGGATCCCTGAGTGTTGGCACCCATATGCACATTTCATGGGGACTTATGCTGATATATATATATATATATACAGTGGATATAAAAAGTCTACACACCCCTGTTAAAATGTCAGGTTTCTCCAAATATATTCTAAGACCTCTTGAGATGTCCAATGTACTGAGCCTTTCCTCCTCGGGAGAAGTTGCAGCCGGTGAAAAACTGGGCAGACATATCGTCTGATTGATATTAGAAAAAGTAGGAACCTTTGGTAAAAAGGTTGGTAAAAACCTTAACAGGACCTTGTCCTGAAGGATTTTTAAATAGGGCTCAGAAGCCCCCAGAGCCTGAAGTTCCCCAACTCTCTTAGCTGATGTGATAGCTAGTAAGAATGTGATCTTTAGGGATAGGAACCTCAAGTCCACCTCATTCAAAGGCTCAAAAGGGGGGACACATAACCCTTTTAGAACCACCGTTAAGTCCCACTGTGGGATTGGTCTCAGGATTCTGGGTTTAAGTCTTTCGGCTCCCTTCAGGAACCTCTTGATTAGGGGGTCCTGAGAAATCGGTCTGCTAAGGCATGCCGATAAGGCAGAGACGTGAGCTCTGAGAGTAGATGGGCTTAGACCCTTGTCTAGACCATCCTGGAGGAACTGTAGAATAGCGGAGAGAGGAGGGTCTGAGGCAACTACCTCTCTGTTATTACACCATTGCAGGAATATTCTGTAGATTCTAGAATACTTCCTGCTTGTAGATTCCGCTCTGGAGTGAGAAATTGTTCTCAGGACCTCCACAGATAACCCTCTAGCTTCTAGAAGGACCTGTCAATCTCCAGGCTGTCAGATTGAGCCTCCTCAGATCTAGACAGGGACCTGTGTTCTGATACACAAGGTCCTGTATTAGGGGAAGTCTCCAATAATTGCCCTGACTTATCTTCATGAGCTGGGCGAACCAAGACCTCTTTGGCCAGAATGGCATGATGGCAATCACCGAGGTCTGGTCTTGCTTGATCTTCATCAATACCCTCGGTATCATGGAAATTGGAGGGAAGATGTATGCCAGCCTGAACCTCCACGTTATGGACAGAGCGTCTATCGCTACTGGGTTGTCCTCCCTGTAAAGGGAACAGAACCTGCTCACCTTGGCGTTCAATCGGGAAGCCATCAGGTCGATTTCCGGGGTGCCCCACCGCTGGACAATCATAGAGAAGATGCTCTTGTTCAGGGACCATTCCCCTGGAACTGGTAGACCCCGACTCAGGTGATCTGCCACTATATTGAGATCCCCTTTGATATGGACTGCCATTAGGTGGGATAGGTTGATCTCTGCCCAAGAGAGAATAGAACCCACCTCCCTCAGGAGGGTTAGGGATTTCGTCCCTCCCTGTCTGTTTAGGTAAGCGACCACAGTAGTGTTGTCTGTCCGGACTCTCACCGCCTGACCGCGGATGAGAGGAGCAAAATGAAGGAGGGCTAGTTTGACCGCTCTCAGCTCTCTCCAGTTGGATGAGAGGATTTTCTCCTGGGGATTCCAAGTACCTTGTACTGGGTTGTCCTCCAGATGGGCCCCCCAGCCCAGCAGAGAAGCGTCCGTGGTCAATGTGACCCAACGAGGTTGGATCAGAGACCTCCCATCCTTTAGGTTCTTCCACCACTTGAGCGAAGAACGGACTTCTACCGACAGGGAGTGCATTCTGTCTAGGTCTTTGGGCTTGCGACTCCAAGCTGCTAAGACCTCCTCCTGAAGAGGGCGTAAGTGCCATAAGGCCCAAGGAACTGCCTCTGCAGATGCTGACATGTGGCCTAACATCCTCATAAGAAAAAGGCAGAATTAAAGATTATAATAACCATATTATAATTCTATGGCTAACAATGGGAGACTCCAGTAAGGAGTTTAGCCTGACCTGGAGTCCACAGGACAATAAAAAAGCAACCCCGTCCAGTTGGGGCCGGGTTATATGGGGTAGGGGCTTAATTAGTTAATTACTAATTAGGATACTTAGGCAGAAATTTTTGTTAATTAAAAATCCTGCCTGTCCTGACCAGTTTCACAGGGGCAAATACCCCACTTGTGCTGCTGGTTAGGATGAAAGGGAACCCTCTGATGCTTTGGAAGCTCTCTGTGGACCATGGCTTTATGTGCACATAGAGTGCTCCAATATATTCACTATTGCGAAATCGGCACTAATGATGTGAATATTTTGGCGCAATATGTGCACCTTCACATTTTAACAGGTCTGACTACTTATTAGTGATTGCTGCACTAAGTATTGTTATGTACTTGTGACATCACAGCACTATGTATGCATGTATGTATGTAGCATACATACATAAATACATACAGCACTATGTATGTAGAATGTATGTATGGACAGCAGAACCTATCAGTAGAGATTGCCTTGCGGTTTACCTGGTTGTCGTTTTGCGGCGAACTTTGCGCGTTCGCTATTCGTCGAACATGCAAACATATGGCGATATTCGCATCCACCATATTAGTAGAGGTTTTCAATATACCTGCATCCACAAAATTACTGCTTGAGGGTGATATACAGTACCAGCTTCAACTAACAACTGATTGAGTCCTGCCATATATCAGCTTCCACAAAATAGTAGTAGAGGGTTTTCCATATACCTGCGTCCACAAAATACAGATTGCGGGTTTTGATATGCCTGCTTCAACTAACAACTGATTTAGGCCTTCCATATATCAGCTTCCACAAAATAGTGGTAGAGGTTTTCTATATACCTGCGTCCACAAAATTACTACTTGAGGGTGATGTACCAGCTTCAACTAACAACTGATTGAGGCCTGCCATATAATAGCTTCCACAAATACTGCACTTCTCTAAGGACTTTGCCACAGGGTCATTTTAAAAATCACAGGCAGAGGAAGAGGCAGGCCATTCCGCAGGGGTGGTAGGGGTCGGGCAGGTGCACCAGGCCGGAGCCTAAGTGGGAAGTTAGAGAAGGTGCGTGCCATTATGTCAAAGGACGCACCACCGTTGGTTGAGTGGCTCACTCAGCCTTCCGTTTCTGCACCTTCCTCATCCTCTGTATCTACACCCTCCTCATTCTCTGCTGTGTGCACCCCCAAAGACACCACCACCACCATAGGCCCCTCCACTCAAGTCAGAGGAATTATTTTCTGATCCATTCCCAGACCTTACCGATGCGCAGCCATTCTTGGCATCGGATGAGGAAGAGGAGGTAGCAACAGCCGCCACCCAGCGGTGTGACGACAGTACCCACATCAGACCAAGGAGGGTGGTCCCGGCTGTTGCTGCCTACTCCGAGATCTCTAATGTAAGCGGTGGTGAAGGTGACTATGATGACGTGTCGATGGACATCACGTGGTTGCCCACAAGAGAGGATGGGAGGGGAGTTCAGAGAGAAAGACAGAGCAGCAGATAGGGAGGAGAAGGAGGAGAAGCAGGCAGAACTCGCAGTGCACAGGAGGCAAAAAGCAGACTGCAAATGTATCTGGAGCGAGCCATCCACCATGCACGGTCACATCTGGCGCTCCCAGCCCACACATATCCTCCACCACTTGCCTTATATATATACAGCAGTATAAAAGGCCTTTTATGTCAAGTGAATGCTTAATTTTTGGGGCCTGTACGGGCCGACAGTTACGTATTTATCCTGTGACCGCCTAATGTACCTCCAGCCACAGAAATCCAAAGTTCTTTGCTGTCAGGTGAAAGCCTATTGGCTAATTTTTGGGGCCTGTACTGGCCGACAGTTAAATTTTTTATCTCTAGCCACATAATCACACCCTTGTCTCACTCCTCTGCCTCTCATTATGGTGGCGTATGAACTGCATTCACCATAAGGACTTTCTAATGTCACAGGATTATGTGACTGTGCCCCCCACCCTGTACTGTGCCCCTCACCCTGTACTGTGCCCCCGTATACCCTGCATTGTGCCCTCTTACCACACCCTGTGCAGTGCCCCTAGTCATTCCCTGTACTGTGCCCTCTTATACCCTTTTATCCGGTCACAGTATGGCAATGTTATCCGGTCACGGTATGGCGGTGTTATCCGGTCACTGTACAGAGATGTTATCCGGTCACTGTACAGAGGTGTTATCCGGTCAATGTATGGCGGTGGTATCCAATAACTGGATGGCCATAACTGTATCCCTTTCCCTGCCCACGCCATCCTTTTTTAGACCTGGCATGAGCGGGAAAAATATGAAGATTGCGGTGCTAAGGACCTTTGCACCAAATCGGAGTCAGAAATACGCCTAACATAGACGTATTTCTATATAATAAATGACCATCTAATTGTATTATTATTTGGGGGTAGGGTTAATATCTTTATATTATATAGATTCTAGTGTATTATACTGTGCCTTGTATTTCCCAGTAGAAAATGATCCTTGGGAAGCACAGTCCTCCTCCCTGACCACCAGGACCAGGTAGCGCTCAGTACATGGCGGCCTCCCCTCTCCGCCACGCTGCTCCGCTGTGTACTGGTGCTTATTCTGACACTAGGGCTAGGTTCAAATCCTATTTTTGTCATACATTTAATGCATACCAAAAATGTATGCGTTAATAGATGCCTCAGACCGTTCAGCATACAGTTTCATGTTAGAAAAAAAATTTATGTTAACGTATGCATTTTTTTTAATAGACTCTGCAGGATACAAAAACGTGGAGTGCTGCACATTTCAATACATCAAACCGATAGGAAATAAAAAATTTCTAGGCTCCAGCAGGGCACATTTTTGAGAGTTCCCTTTAAGACGGATAAAAATGGCCTATGATTAAAATACATATTTTTTCTGGGAATATTTGACCATGATCCCCCTCTGATATGTCACTGTCCATGTTGTGGGACTATTTGTGCACTCATAGTTTGTATTTGGTGGCTGCAAATATGACCTGAAGGTTTTTCAGGTTCGCCTGCTAATAAAGTCGATGGACGCGATGCGAACGCGCTGTTTGCAAACATTTTATCGAGAACGGGCGTTTGTGAATCGTCCCGGCCGATGTTCGGCCATCACTATCTATCAGCTACACAATATCACTATCTAACCGACACTGACTATCTGTATTATATATATAAGCTAACTAACTAACTAACTATCTAATGCAATGACACAGGAAAGCAGAGAGCACAACAATAACACTGCATACAAGGACTGCTGGGGAGGTTCTTATATAGTAAGGGGGAGGCAGCTTTCCTATTGGTTGCTAGGAATGTTGCTAAGCTCAGATAAAGACATTGCAGCCTTCTCATTGGCCCACAAGCAAAAAGGGAGGTTACTGGTGAAAACAAAATATAGAATGTTCGAAATTACGAATATATATCACTATATTCGAAATATTTGCGAATTCTCGAAGTGCCGATATTCGCGATTAATATTCGCTATTCGAATATTCGCGCCTAACACTAGTAGGCAGCTGCAATTTAAACACAACATTCGCATCCATAGAGTTGTGCCTATCTGCACAGCCACCTCCAGGTGAGCATTTAGTTGTCTAATTGGCGCCTTGCTCTCCTAATATACTACCCCAGGGGCCCCGTGTTTTGTTTCTCTTTTTCAACTCAAAAGGTCAGGGTGTCTGAACTTTACATAGTCCCTTATAGTAACTGTGGAAGATTTCTACCTTTTCAGTGCATAGATAGAAAGTCTCAAAGTCTCTCAGTATTAGCTGGCTGTGCTGTAACCCTTTCCACAGTGCAGTGCAGATATAGTGCAATAACAGTGTGAATGGATATGTTACAATAAACATAAAAAATGCAGTTCAACAATATAAAACAGTTTAAGTGTAAACAACGGCATAAATCAGTGCAGGTTAACCCTTAAAACCGCACTAAGTGCGTTGAATGGAGGGTGGGCAGACATACGTGATACCCCCTACTTTACTTTTTGCGCTCTGTTTTAAAGATAGGCGCAGAACCCAGAGGTAGAACCCGTCCCTATCAGACATTGGGGGCATATCCTAGCAATATGCCCCCAATGTATAAGATGGGCCAACTCCTATACATGGAGGAAGGACCATCAGAATCATTTTCTCTGTTGGGCCCAAGGGACTTCAGTCAGACGCAGAATATGAGTCCCAGAAAACTAATTTAAAGAGGACATATCCCCGCCCGTGAATGTCTTTTTTCACTGCATTCCTCATGAAATAACAATTCTGGATCCTTATTTGTTATTACTCTGTCGTATCATTGCTCAGTTATTCCTCCTAGAAAGTTATGATTAAATTGACAACTGACTGGTACCAGTTGGGGGAGTGTCTTTGCATAGTTTGATACTGGCAGCAGTTTTTGGACTGTGCCACGCTGTGTAAGGACACCACCACCCTCTTTTCCTGGTACCACCCAGTTTTCAATTGATTCATACATTTCTGAATAGCTATTTTTCATACATTACAGAATAGCTATTTTTGATGCACGCAGCACATCAGTAGCTGTAATTAGATAATGAGACGTCCCCAGCAACACCTTGTTTCTTCCCTTGATTTTTCTTACACGTAATTAGACACAGGGAAATATTTACTGTAAAGTCTATAAGAGAAGACGATGAGGCTGTAAAATGTGTTTTATCTAGCTTCATAACGACCAGACATTTAATATCAATTTATTCATGATTATTCCCTCCGCCGGCATGTAATCTTATTTTTATCACATAGAAATGAAAAGAAAACCATTTACAGGCAACGCGGGGGAACCTAGGCTGGATGCAAAACCAGGTCGTCATCCAAAGCCTCTCTCACCCACACACCAAGGGGTAGGTGGCCACCAGGATATTGTCTAACCACCTGTTTCCAGATCCGAAAACGGTTTCTATTCTGTTCCCTTTAGACCTCTTACATTCCCCATAGGCACCATGGGACGGCTCCTCACAGCGCCAGATATTCTCAATGGTCCTAGGGGTGAGAACCTTCCTAACATGGCATCCAATGCCATGAGCTTGTCACAATAGAAATTGGAGGTGTCCTAGGACTTTCTAGACTGCTACTGCGAAGGGGCCAATAGAGAGCGATAGAATGTTTTAAAGGGTTTGGGACGAGATTAGCAAACATTGAGGCACAGGTGGGGGATGGTGTGAAAATTGAAATGATCAATACTTACCTGCTGCTTCAGGTAAGTATATTCAGGTCATATTGACAGCATGTGACCTCTGCAAGCAGTCAGTGATTGAGGCCTGTGATTGGCGGCATGTTGTTGACATGACATCAGCTGTGCAGCCCTGTAATCAAAGAAGATAATGATGTATGCTACTATGTATACATATGTGTATTATGTGATTATTTTAGTTTTTTATAATAGCATCCTGTGGTTCCTGAATGCTACTGTATGCATATATGCATTGCATATATGTTTTTTTTTTTTTTACAAAGGGGTGCTTTGGGTGATGCAAGTCATTTTTACCTATAGTGATGTATGCTACTGCATGCGTATACACACCTTATAAGTGTGGCATGCATTTGTATTTAGCCCTTTGTACTCTGATACCCCTAAATAATATCCAGTGTGACTAATTGTCTTAGGAAAGTACTACTTAGGAAACAGAGTCCACCTGTGTATAATTTATTTTATAACTACAGCTGTCCTGTGAAGGCCTCAGAGGTTTGTTAGAGAACATTAATGATGAAGACTAAGGAACACAACAGACAGGTCAGGGATAAAGTTGTGAAGAAATGTAAAGCAGGGTATAAAAAATATCCCAGACTCTGAACATCACACGGAGCACTGTTCAATCTATCAACTGGTAATAGAAGGAGTATGGCCACCTACCTAAACTGACAGCCCAGGTATAGAAGAGCACTAATTAAAAAAGTAGCCAAGAGGCCCGTGGTCACTCTGGAGGAGCTGCAGAGATCCACAGCTCAGGTGGGAAAATCTCTCCACGGGACAACTATTAGTCATGTACTCCACAAATCTGGCCTTTATGGAAGAGTGCCAAGAAGAGAGCCATTTTTGAAAGCAAGCCATACTTGCTTTAGACTTCACACATACTTGCTACTTTGTGTTGGTCTATCACATAAAATCCCCAAAAAATACATTTCAATTTGTGGGTGTAACGTGAAAAAATGTGGAAAAGTTCAAGGGGTGTTAATACTTACCCAAGTTACAGCATGCTTTTTTTTTTTTTTTTTTTTACAATGGGTTCCTATGGGTGATACATGCTTGACATGTGCTGCTGCATGCATATATGCATATATTACATGTTTTTTATTTTTTTTTGCAGTGAGTTCCTACAGTGTGCTACAGCTACAATGTCGATAGATTAATTGCAATTTTATTTTATTTTATTTTTTTTCGTTTTACAGTGGGGCCCTATGGGTGAAAAAGACTACTGTATGCATACAGGCATTGCATTTTTTTTTTCCCAAAGAAACCACCTGCCAAAGGCTGAAATCCCATGTGAACAGAGGCTTAATTTGCTTCTTTAACAGTTGACCGAAATAAAATGTATCTGAACATCAGACGTGTGACTGGATGAACGGTAAATAAATGAATTTAAAAATAAACTAATAAAATGTTTTTCTTTTATTTATGTGTTAATGACTTTAAATTCATCCTGGAAATATTTATGATTGAAGTGATTTATTTTCAGTCAATGTAGCTGTTAGTTACCTTAATTGATGTCATACTTGACAAGCTTTCAAAACAGGAGTCCCTGACAGAATTAGCTTCTTCCATATCGCCCACCTGAATTGGATATTTATGCAATTGTCTTTTGAAGCTTCATTGTCTTAGTCCTATTTTATTGTCTGATGTCAACACGTCTGCCAGAAGGAGGGGAAAAAAATCTAAGGAATTATTTGAAAAAGTGACAGGAAGAAAATCACAGAAATTGTTAAACTGTCGGGCACAGTTTTGCCAAAGTGCCAAAAAAACAAACAAAAAAAAAATGCATTTTGCAGTTACATATAAATAGAACCTGTAAGAAATCGGATAAAAGAAAGTTTAGCGCTATGCTTTCTATTACACACGGCGATGCGGGTGAGAGGCAGGAGAAGACAAGACGTAGCAATTTAGATTTAAAATATTAGCTAATAAACAAGTTTAACAAATCTTCACAACACCTCCCATTGTTCTGGGAGCTTAAATGAATAATAAATGTTGTTAGCATAAATTAGTTCTGCCTCGGCTTGTTGTGAAAATGAATCTTATTATTGTCTTGTTGTGTTGTTTGAGAAGGAAGGAAGAAGGCCTTGATTAAGTTTTTTTTCCCATTTTTTTTAATTATCATTAAGCTTTTTTTGGTAAGGATTAGCAATACGCAAAGGTGGGCATTCGTGACGCATTCCTAAAAGTGAGAAATAACAAAAACATAACAAATACAAATGTAAAAAGTCTTAACTATTTTCTTTAGCATTTTTCCTTCTCCTTCAACAGGGTGTGTCATCAGAAAAAGACCTATTGTTTTAATAGTTTGTACGGTATTGTTAAACATATATTTTTTTCACTACCTGCACTGGCCACCAAGCATAATAATAATATGTCAAGACTTTCTGTTTAGTGAACTGCTGTATGGCAGCCAGGGGTAGACTGGCCTTAGACCCTACAGGGCAACTCCCTCCTCAAGACCTCCAGCCATGTTAAAGGGGTATTCTCAAGACTCTATTTCATACTTACCTGCTCCCGGCGCGCTGTCCACTTCCTGGTTTCGGCACTCGGCAGGGGGCGGGCTCCATCTTCATTGATGTCTTCTCCCGGCCGGGGCTGAACCGGTGACTGGTGACTTCTTCCTGACAAGTATACTATACTGGCCAGGAATAAATCACCATAGCGCATGCGCAGCCTCGGCGTGCGCGTTCAGTACAGCGCGCGGCCGGGCAGGAGAAGAGAAGAAACGTCGTCTGCGCACGTGCTGCCACCGCGATTCCTAAGAAGAGCCAGGGAAACGGGAAGACGGAAGACAACAGTCAGGTAAGTATATGTTTATTTACTTCTAAGGGGTGGGAATTTGTTAATTAAATATATTTAGAAAAATGTACACTGTTAAATTATTAACAGATTTAACAGTGATCATTAAGATGAGAATACCCCTTTAAGTACTTATCTGATGCTCCCTTCCTGACTCCTGAAGTCAACTGTTTGCCATCCTGAGGAAACTGGAGCAGGAGGACAGAATGTGGTAGCTGGCACTGGCGACCTCAAAAAGGCAGTTTTTGGAGAGATGGTTGGTGCTGCTGGGCAGTTTTTTGTGATTCATTGTAGCATTTGGCTCTGCTCGAGTGATATAATGTGCCACAATATGGTATTGCTGGCCCTGTCTACTTGTGTTGGCCCTGCCTTTTGTCAGTTTGGAACCAACAAAATGGGGCCACCTTTAGGTTTTTTTCCAGGGCCACTTTAAGTTCCCAGTCCGCTGCTGATTGGCAGCTATCATGGGTCATAGACACAATAGAGTGGAGCTGACTCGAACTGACCTCTATATGAGAGATTTCTAGGCATGGTCTGTGAATTGTGCAGAGGTCATTGTGCAGGGAGGGGGTGCAGATAAGCTGTTAAATCACCTATTGTAAATAGTCGATACTGCAATCTGTATGTAGATGTTATATTCTGCCTAAGATGATAATTAGATGACTGCTGAGAAGTGATCTCTACAGAACAGGAAGTGTCGATCTTTTATTATGCTTAGTGGCAGGATTTTCATTTTTATATCGATCAGCATTGCAGCTCCGCCATCAGTTTATACTGTAAGATATAAATACCTCCCTTCAGATATTTTTTCTGATCTCAGTTTACACAAACAGTATGCTTAGCTCATAATGCCTAGTACAGTCATGCCCAATAGGCCCCACGGTAAAACTCCTCAGGTTAATGATCAAAATTATTACTCACATCAGTTACAATCTAAATTCTCAGTCACTCAAACACAACTGCGCTAACTAGGGCCAATTTCATCAAACTGTAATAAACCTATCTGTACTGTATGTTTTTGAAGTATAGGAGAAAAACCCATAGCAGATCCAGAGATGTAGTTTAAAGAACGATGGTGTTTAATAGAGCTTTCCGCCTACAGATGTAGTTAGCGTTATCTTGACGCTAGGCCCACAAGGCTGGACACTTTAACCCAATTTGTTGTGCTATAATATGATTTTGTTGTGGTAAGCCAGTCATGATAATGTTGGCTACATCGGTTCGATGTGCCACTTAGGATACTGGTGTCTTTTTTTGTGTGGCATAGGAGCTCTTGGACTTGCTTATGCACAAGGTGTGACTGCTGCCTCTGCATCCTCTCTAGTTAACCCCATGAGCAGACCCAACTAAACATGGGGAGAACATACAAACTCCATATGATTGTCCAGATGAAGGGGACGTTTCGTCCCAGAAACTTGTTGACAATCCTGTGAATAAAGATTATCATGAATCTACTGCATCGCTCCTGATAATCCATATCCTGGCAGCGCCTACAGTGATCTGAAAATATTTTTTTTCCAGTTACCTGTCGAGCCTGTTGTTTGCCTTGGAGCTACACAGAAGACCACAGCTGCAGCCAAGGATAAAACCGCCTACTGGTCGGGATCATAAATAACCAGAAAAGCTATTTACAGCCATTGTGACTCTTGACAACGCGATCTGGTAAGCACATTTGTGTTTTATTAAAAACCACAGTTTAATAACTGATACCGCACATGTGGCGCTCCCTTCTCCCTATTTGTATCTTCACTGGTTGAAGAGAAGGCATGCCAAGTATTCCTATACAGCAGAAGTATCATTTCTTACTTAACATGTAGTTGTATAGCGTAGTGGTTAAGGTTCTTGGCTCTAATGTAGAAGGTTGTGATGTTCGAATCCTTAAAAAAAAAAAACTGGAATAGAGGCTACATTTAAATATATATACATTTTTAGCCATAATATATTTACATATATTATTATATATTCGCGGAAGAAATGTGGTGGGGAAAAAATCCTAAATTATCGCGATCGGCGATCACTTAAACGTTTGGTGAAATCAAATCGGTAGAACTCAGGGCTATGTTTAATAGCGAAAGTAAGAGCATTTCCACATGCACAATGCAAAGGGAACTCAAGGGATTGGGACTGAACAGCTGTGTAGCCGTAAGAAAACCACTAATCAGTGAGGCAAACCAGAAAAAAAGGCTTAAATTTGCTAGGGAGCATAAAGATTGGACTCTGGAGCAATGGAAGAAGGGCATGTGGTCTGATGAGTCCAGATTTACCCTGTTCCAGAGTAATGGGCGCATCAGGCTAAGAAGAGAGGCAGATGAAGTGATGCACCCATCATGCCTAGTGCCTACTGTACAAGCCTGTGGGGGCAGTGCTATGATCTGGGGTTGCTGCAGTTGGTCAGGTCTAGGTTCAGCAACAGTATGTGCTCCAAGAATTAGTTCAGCTGACTACCTGACCATACTGAATGACCAGGTTATTCCATCAATTGATTTTTTTTCTTCCCCGATGGCATGGGCATATTCCGAGATGACAATGCCAGGATTCATTCGGCTCAAATTGTAAAAGAGTGGTTCAGGGAGCATGAGACATCATTTTCACGCATGGATTGGCCACCACAGAGTCCAGACCTTAACCCCATTGAGAATCTTTGGGATGTGCTGGAGAAGGCTTTGCACAGCAGTCAGACTCTACCATCATCAATGCAAGATCTTGGTGAAAAATTATAAATACATTTTTTTGAAAATAAATCTTGTGACATTGCAGAAGCGTATCGAAACAATGCCAACAGCGAATGCATGCCGTAATCAAAGCTAAAGGCGGTCCAACGGAATATTAGAGTTTGTGACTTTTATTTTGGACAGGAAGTGTTTATACTGTATATATATATATATATATATATATATATAAAAGTATTCCAGAAAACGGACAGCACATCCAGTAGAAAAAACTGTAGTTTATTCACCCATGTGGTACAGTGAGGCAACGTTTTCGGCTCAAACACAGAGCCTTTCTCAGGCTCTGTGTTTGAGCCGAAACATTGCCTCACTGTACCACATGGGCGAATAAACTACATTTTTTTCTACTATATGTGCTGTCCGTTTTCTGGAATATTTTTGGGTAAGGAGTTACACCCTTGAACATAGCACTCGACGTTTTACTCTATAATTGGTGGTGGCATTTTTTTCCATATATATATATATATATTATTTATTTTTAGTAATTATTTATTTTGTGCCATACATTTTTTACAATTACTAAAAAATATAAAAATTTAATGTAGCCTCTATTTTTGAAACGTTTCTGCCAGGATTTGAACTCACAACCTTCTACATTAGAGGCAAGAACTTAAACCACTACGCTATACAGCTACATGTCAACCTGCAGTAAAACATGAAATGATACTTCTGCTCTATAGGAATACTTACTACATGACAAACTACTATGAGGTTTTTGCAACATAGTTTATCATTCAGCTTTATAGCTGAGTGGTTAAAGTCCTTGCCTCAAATGTAGAAGGTTGTGAGTTCAAATCCTGGCAGAAACTTTTCAGAAATAGAGGCTAGATTAGTTTTAAATAACCTGGGTGTCCCCAAGCACTAACTCCATATATAAACATAGCTAAATATGGAGTCAGAGCAGCGACTCCTAAGCCACGGACTCACACAGGGGGATTCCCTCACTTTACAGCGATCTTCTGCATAGACCTCAGTGGGACCCAGCACTGTCCCCTCTTCAGAGCAGGGGGTGCCTGGTTTAATGCTCGGTTTCTCTTATTGACTTCCATTGTGCTCGGGTGCACCCAAGCAACATAAACTGTTCTACTCGAGCACCACAGAACCCGAGCACTTTGGTGCTCGATCAACACTAGTAATTACCAGAAGCCGTCCCATTCACTTCAATGGGACGGCTCGTTCCTATACACTTGAATAGGAAAGAACCGTCCCATTGAAGTGAATGGGATGGCTTCTTGTAATAACACCTGCTCAGCGCTGCTGTTGTGAAAGTCAGCAAGTACAGCTACCAGACTGAAGCCAGAGTCTAGCACAGTCGAAAAAGTATAAGCAAGATACCCAAGTTTTCCTGCCAGTTTACCCCAATATCTGCTAAAGCCAAGAGAGAGACTTTTGTCTGGATACAAGCTTATTCAAGTAACACTGTTGAACTTTTACCAAGTCTGGACTCTTACTCCACCAACTATCACTCCCTCCTTTATTGTTAACGAGCCCAACCTTTAGGACTGACGGTATCCAGGTAGGAGCACCGTGACACAAAAAACTTATGAGGTCGCATCACCATAAGGCATTCCTAAAAACCTGGGACATGATCGACCTTGGGGGCAGCACGTTGCATCTGTAAGGAGGGCGTAGGTAGCCCCCTGGACATCAGCCCATTGAGAAGTTTCCCTGTAGGGTCTATGGCCAGAGCACCCCTAGGCATGATCATGGCACTGTGGGCCAGAGTATATTGGAATATCCTTTGCTATATAAATAATGGCTTATCTAGAAATAACAGTACTTCAAGTGTACAAAACATCACGGAAACTCTATCTATTATGTACAGCCTGTTGGCAAACTCTCCCGATATTGACTAAACTATACATTTAAATGCGTTCAATTAGAAAAGTGACTCTAGAATGAGTAGATTTGCCAGCTGTCCATCAGGTGTTATTTTGTTTTGTTATCTTCAGCTAGAACTCTAGAACATTTTCAAGATGCTGTTGACCTTTACTTCCAATGTACTCAACGGCAGGTTGATTATCAAGAAGATGTTTGTTCGTCAGTTATATTACCCAGAGGGCAGACTATGAATAATTTTGTTATTTGAATACCTTTAGCTGCAGTAAACTCATCGCTTTACCGGCTCATATTTATGCATTTCACTTTTTAATGGAGAATGGCAGGCATCAAACAGAAGCTCGATGTTCAGAGGAGTAATAAAATAATAGTGTACAGGATTGGCTAGATGTTCAATGGAAATTTGTTGTTTTCAGGGACACTTTTGGATACTTCTCCCCATTCTTATGACCTAATTTATTGATCACAACAGTCTTGAGCAGCATTTATTATTTTTATACCTACAAAATTGCACGCAAAAAAAAAAATCTCCTTGTACGCTCATGCTCACACAATTGGTTAAAAAAAGTATTTTGGCTACTGGTATAATTTTTTTATTGTTTTTCGCAAAAATTATCTATGGGCAGAAAAAAAGATAAAATTGTGAGAAAATAAATGATTCCGACAAACATATTCTCTAATTATCTGCCAGTAAATATAGTAATATCTCCACGTTCTCCATGGCCAACTCTGAAGCCATGTTTGCCATGCCTTGAAGGCAGCATACATCATAATCTGCTATTAATCTCCAAACCTCCTAATATTAGAGTTGCACAAATTCATTCTGAACAAATTGGATTCAACTAGAATTTTTAACAATTAGAATTTTTGATGAGAGAGACAGAGGACAGAAAGCAAAATAAAAATACTGAAAAAATGAGTCATTGGAAACCTCAGATTGTCTTACACAAATTTTTGGGCCAATTGCAACACTTCCAATTTGGTAGAATTGATTCGAACCTGAATCAAAATGATTGACCGTTCCAGCCTGATAGAATTTTAAGCGATTGGTTCATTGTACTATGATGGAAGAATTTCCTAAATTATGATAATAAACATATAGAGATCACGACTACAGATGAGCGAAATTTTGAAAAATTCGATTTGGCAGCTTCGCCGAACTTCGTCAAGAAATTTGATTCAGTACGAATTACTTTGTCACAAATCGCCTGCCATTGTATGGAGCGGGCACAATGACGGGGAACTTCCCCCTCGTAATTTAACCCCTCAGATGCCGCATGCAATGCTGATCGCTCAGGGGTTAATCCAGGGTTAAAAAAAAATAAAAAATTATACTCACCTCATCCAGTTGATCACAGAGAGGCCGTCCACTCCCATCTTAATTGAAGAAAACCGTGATCATGCTGGTGATGTCATGACAGTGATCAGTGATGACATCACCACGTGCAGCCAGCGTGATCATGGGGTGATGTCTTCGCGCTCCCTGCAGGTCCTTGGTGGGTTTTCTTTAATCAAAATGGGAGCAGACAGCTCATTCAAGTGGATGAGGTTGGCATATATTTTTATTTTTAGCCACCATTTTAGGAAAAATTTATTTATTACCCGGAAGCGGGAGGGAATTCAGCTTCTTGGCGAATCAATTTTTTCCTGAAATTTGTATCGAAGTCCTTTTTGGATATTTTGATTCGCTCAACACTAATCACAGTGGTAGGTTTAATGGATTTTACATTTAAGACCTCAGAGGCTGTACAGTGGCACACAGAGTCTCGAATGAACCCCAAGTGAATAAACATTGCACCCTCATTCAAGTTAGATATTGGAAAGGGTGACAAATTAAATCTTCCTCCAGGAAGCCAAACTTTGACAAAGAAGTGGGAACCCAAAAATTATACATTAGGAAGTCCTAATGACCATAACCCAACCTCTAGAAAGTCCCTTTAGGAAATGGTGCAATATTTCACAAGTATTACATGTAGGCCAGGAAAAGGGAATATATTATTTGTACCATGAAGGTATTCATTAGAAACACTGACAAAGTGTCTTTCCGATCAGTGCCTGTTTGAAAATACAGAAGTTTTTAAGAATAATGACTAGCATATTTTTCATGGGGTATAATTTGTTGATCCTTTACAAGCTGTTAAATTCTCTAAGTAGGCTTAATTTTGGCAGAGGTCCATAATACTACTGAAAAACTTCCCAGTTCGGGGATTATGTTATTTCTACCCTACTGCATTGGCAGAAGGTTTTGATCCCTTTGAATAAATTGAATATTTGGAGAAAAATAGAGGCTACTCCATTCATTCAATTTATTAAATCAAATTTCCAACTCCTACTTGAAATGTCAGCCAATTTAGATGGGAACATTGCGGGAGAATTATTCTAAGGAGAATTTTTGAAGTCAGTTTTTCTTGAGTCTTCATTTCTTGAGTCTTCGTTGTGCCAAATGTTGCGCAATGTTTGATAAAATTGGTGCATCTTTAAAAAGTTAATCTAAAGATATAGCTCTATTATTTTCAGAAAACCCTCATGGGTAGAGTTGAGCGAACACCTGGATGTTCGGGTTCGAGAAGTTCGGCCGAACATCCCGGAAATGTTCGGGTTCGGGATCCGAACCCGATCCGAACTTCGTCCCGAACCCGAACCCCATTGAAGTCAATGGGGACCCGAACTTTTCGGCACTAAAAAGGCTGTAAAACAGCCCAGGAAAGAGCTAGAGGGCTGCAAAAGGCAGCAACATGTAGGTAAATCCCCTGCAAACAAATGTGGATAGGGAAATGAATTAAAATAAAAATTAAATAAATAAAAATTAACCAAAATCAATTGGAGAGAGGTTCCATAGCAGAGAATCTGGCTTCCCGTCACCCACCACTGGAACAGTCCATTCTCAGATATTTAGGCCCCGGCACCCAGGCAGAGGAGAGAGGTCCCGTAACAGAGAATCTGTCTTCATGTCAGCAGAGAATTAGTCTGCATGTCATAGCAGAGAATGAGGCTTCACGTCAGCCACCACTGCAACAGTCCATTGGCATATATTTAGGCCCAGCACCCAGGCAGAGGAGGGAGGTCCCGTAACAGAGAATCTGTCTTCATGTCAGCAGAGAATCAGTCTGCATGTCATAGCAGAGAATGAGGCTTCACGTCAGCCACCACTGCAACAGTCCATTGGCATATATTTAGGCCCAGCACACACACAGGCAGAGGAGAGAGGTCCCGTAACAGAGAATCTGGCTTCATGTCAGCAGAGAATCAGTCTGCATGTCATAGCAGAGAATGAGGCTTCACGTCAGCCACCACTGCAACAGTCCATTGGCATATATTTAGGCCCAGCACACAGGCAGAGGAGAGAGGTCCCGTAACAGAGAATCTGGCTTCATGTCAGCAGAGAATCAGTCTGCATGTCATAGCAGAGAATGAGGCTTCACGTCAGCCACCACTGCAACAGTCCATTGGCATATATTTAGGCCCAGCACCCAGGCAGAGGAGGGAGGTCCCGTAACAGAGAATCTGTCTTCATGTCAGCAGAGAATTAGTCTGCATGTCATAGCAGAGAATGAGGCTTCACGTCAGCCACCACTGCAACAGTCCATTGGCATATATTTAGGCCCAGCACCCAGGCAGAGGAGGGAGGTCCCGTAACAGAGAATCTGTCTTCATGTCAGCAGAGAATTAGTCTGCATGTCATAGCAGAGAATGAGGCTTCACGTCAGCCACCACTGCAACAGTCCATTGGCATATATTTAGGCCCAGCACACACACAGGCAGAGGAGAGAGGTCCCGTAACAGAGAATCTGGCTTCATGTCAGCAGAGAATCAGTCTGCATGTCATAGCAGAGAATGAGGCTTCACGTCAGCCACCACTGCAACAGTCCATTGGCATATATTTAGGCCCAGCACACACACAGGCAGAGGAGAGAGGTCCCGTAACAGAGAATCTGGCTTCATGTCAGCAGAGAATCAGTCTGCATGTCATAGCAGAGAATGAGGCTTCACGTCAGCCACCACTGCAACAGTCCATTGGCATATATTTAGGCCCAGCACCCAGGCAGAGGAGGGAGGTCCCGTAACAGAGAATCTGTCTTCATGTCAGCAGAGAATTAGTCTGCATGTCATAGCAGAGAATGAGGCTTCACGTCAGCCACCACTGCAACAGTCCATTGGCATATATTTAGGCCCAGCACACACACAGGCAGAGGAGAGAGGTCCCGTAACAGAGAATCTGGCTTCATGTCAGCAGAGAATCAGTCTGCATGTCATAGCAGAGAATGAGGCTTCACGTCAGCCACCACTGCAACAGTCCATTGGCATATATTTAGGCCCAGCACACACACAGGCAGAGGAGAGAGGTCCCGTAACAGAGGATCTGGCTTCATGTCAGCAGAGAATCAGTCTGCATGTCATAGCAGAGAATGAGGCTTCACGTCAGCCACCACTGCAACAGTCCATTGGCATATATTTAGGCCCAGCACACACACAGGCAGAGGAGAGAGGTCCCGTAACAGAGGATCTGGCTTCATGTCAGCAGAGAATCAGTCTGCATGTCATAGCAGAGAATCAGGCTTCACGTCAGCCACCACTGCAACAGTCCATTGTCATAAATTTAGGCCCAGCACCCAGGCAGAGGAGAGAGGTCCCGTAACAGAGAATCTGGCTTCATGTCAGCAGAGAATCAGTCTTCATATCATAGCAGAGAATCAGGCTTCACGTCACCCACCACTGTAAGAGTCAATTTTCATAAATTTAGGCCCAGAACCCAGGCAGAGGAGAAAGGTCCCGTAACAGACAATCTGGCTTCATGTCAGCAGAGAATCAGTCTTCATATCATAGCAGAGAATCAGGCTTCACGTCACCCACCACTGCAACAGTCCATTGGCATATATTTAGGCCTAGCACACAGGCAGAGGAGAGAGGTCCCGTAACAGACAATCTGGCTTCATGTCAGCAGAGAATCAGTCTGCATGTCATAGCAGAGAATGAGGCTTCACGTCACCCACCACTGCAACAGTCCATTGGCATATATTTAGGCCTAGCACACAGGCAGAGCAGAGAGGTCCCGTAACAGACAATCTGGCTTCATGACAGCAGAGAATCAGTCTGCATGTCATAGCAGAGAATGAGGCTTCACGTCAGCCACCACTGCAACAGTCCATTGGCATATATTTAGGCCTAGCACACAGGCAGAGGAGAGAGGTCCCGTAACAGACAATCTGGCTTCATGTCAGCAGAGAATCAGTCTGCATGTCATAGCAGAGAATCAGGCTTCACGTCAGCCACCACTGCAACAGTCCATTGTCATAAATTTAGGCCCAGCACCCAGGCAGAGGAGAGAGGTCCCGTAACAGACAATCTGGCTTCATGTCAGCAGAGAATTAGTCTGCATGTCATAGCAGAGAATCAGGCTTCATGTCAGCCACCACTGCAACAGTCCATTGGCATATATTTAGGCCTAGCACACAGGCAGAGGAGAGGTTCATTCAACTTTGGGTAGCCTCGCAATATAATGGTAAAATGAAAATAAAAATAGGATTGAATGAGGAAGTGCCCTGGAGTCCAATAATATATGGTTATGGGGAGGTAGTTAATGTCTAATCTGGACAAGGGACGGACAGGTCCTGTGGGATCCATGCCTGGTTCATTTTTATGAACGTCAGCTTGTCCACATTGGCTGTAGACAGGCGGCTACGTTTGTCTGTAATGACGCCCCCTGCCGTGCTGAATACACGTTCAGACAAAACGCTGGCTGCCGGGCAGGCCAGCACCTCCAAGGCATAAAAGGCTAGCTCTGGCCACGTGGACAATTTAGAGACCCAGAAGTTGAATGGGGCCGAACCATCAGTCAGTACGTGGAGGGGTGTGCACACGTACTGTTCCACCATGTTAGTGAAATGTTGCCTCCTGCTAACACGTTGCGTATCAGGTGGTGGTGCAGTTAGCTGTGGCGTGTTGACAAAAGTTTTCCACATCTCTGCCATGCTAACCCTGCCCTCAGAGGAGCTGGCCGTGACACAGCTGCCTTGGCGACCTCTTGCTCCTCCTCTGCCTTGGCCTTGGGCTTCCACTTGTTCCCCTGTGACATTTGGGAATGCTCTCAGTAGCGCGTCTACCAACGTGCGCTTGTACTCGCGCATCTTCCTATCACGCTCCAGTGCAGGAAGTAAGGTGGGCACATTGTCTTTGTAGCGTGGATCCAGCAGGGTGGCAACCCAGTAGTCCGCACAGGTTAAAATGTGGGCAACTCTGCTGTCGTTGCGCAGGCACTGCAGCATGTAGTCGCTCATGTGTGCCAGGCTGCCCAGGGATAAGGACAAGCTGTCCTCTGTGGGAGGCGTATCGTCATCGTCCTGCCTTTCCCCCCAGCCACGCACCAGTGATGGACCCGAGCTGCGTTGGGTGCCACCCCGCTGTGACCATGCTTCATCCTCATCCTCCTCCACCTCCTCCTCATCCTCGTCCTCCTCGTCCTCCAGTAGTGGGCCCTGTCTGGCCACATTTGTACCTGGCCTCTGCTGTTGCCAAAAACCTCCCTCTGAGTCACTTCGAAGAGACTGGCCTGAAAGTGCTAAAAATGACCCCTCTTCCTCCTCCTCCTCCTCCTGGGCCACCTCCTCTTCCATCATCGCCCTAAGTGTTTTCTCAAGGAGACATAGAAGTGGTATTGTAACGCTGATAACGGTGTCATCGCCACTGGCCATGTTGGTGGAGTACTCGAAACAGCGCAACAGGGCACACAGGTCTCGCATGGAGGCCCAGTCATTGGTGGTGAAGTGGTGCTGTTCTGTAGTGCGACTGACCCGTGCGTGCTGCAGCTGAAACTCCACTATGGCCTGCTGCTGCTCGCACAGTCTGTCCAGCATGTGCAAGGTGGAGTTCCACCTGGTGGGCACGTCGCATATGAGGCGGTGAGCGG
This sequence comes from Bufo gargarizans, assembly GCF_014858855.1. Lineage (NCBI taxonomy): Eukaryota > Metazoa > Chordata > Amphibia > Anura > Bufonidae > Bufo > Bufo gargarizans. The sequence continues at coordinate 109,178,886 of NC_058089.1, forward strand.
GAAGGCCGAAGTTACGCTGTAGCGCAGACAGGCGAGCAGCAGCAGGATGTGAACGCCGGAAGCGCGAACAGACGGCCCGCACTTTATGCAGCAGCTCTGACATGTCGGGGTAGTTGTGAATGAACTTCTGCACCACCAAATTCAGCACATGCGCCAAGCAAGGGATGTGCGTCAAATTGGCTAGTCCCAGAGCTGCAACGAGATTTCGCCCATTATCACACACCACCAGGCCGGGCTTGAGGCTCACCGGCAGCAACCACTCGTCGGTCTGTTGTTCTATACCCCGCCACAACTCCTGTGCGGTGTGGGGCCTGTCCCCCAAACATATGAGTTTCAGAATGGCCTGCTGACGTTTACCCCGGGCTGTGCTGAAGTTGGTGGTGAAGGTGTGTGGCTGACTGGATGAGCAGGTGGAAGAAGAGGAGGAGGAAGCCGAGAAGGAGGAGGTGGCAACAGGAGGCAAAGAATGTTGCCCTGCGATCCTTGGCGGCGGAAGGACGTGCGCCAAACAGCTCTCCGCCTGGGGCCCAGCTGCCACTACATTTACCCAGTGTGCAGTTAGGGAGATATAGCGTCCCTGGCCGTGCTTACTGGTCCACGTATCTGTGGTTAGGTGGACCTTGCCACAGATGGCGTTGCGCAGTGCACACTTGATTTTATCGGATACTTGGTTGTGCAGGGAAGGCACGGCTCTCTTGGAGAAGTAGTGCCGGCTGGGAACAACATACTGTGGGACAGCAAGCGACATGAGCTGTTTGAAGCTGTCTGTGTCCACCAGCCTAAATGACAGCATTTCATAGGCCAGTAGTTTAGAAATGCTGGCATTCAGGGCCAGGGATCGAGGGTGGCTAGGTGGGAATTTACGCTTTCTATCAAATGTTTGTGAGATGGAGAGCTGAACGCTGGCGTGTGACATGGTTGAGACGCTTGGTGACGGAGGTGGTGGTGGTGGTGTTGGTGGTACATCCCCTGTTTGCTGGGCGGCAGGTGCCAACGTTCCTCCAGAGGCGGAGGAAGAGGCCGAGGCGGCAGCAGCAGAATAGGCCGAGGCGGCAGCAGCAGAAGAGGTAGCAGGGGGAGCCTGAGTGACTTCCTTGGTTTTAAGGTGTTTACTCCACTGCAGTTCATGCTTTGCATGCAGGTGCCTGGTCATGCAGGTTGTGCTCAGGTTCAGAACGTTAATGCCTCGCTTCAGGCTCTGATGGCACAGCGTGCAAACCACTCGGGTCTTGTCGTCAGCACATTGTTTGAAGAAGTGCCATGCCAGGGAACTCCTTGAAGCTGCCTTTGGGGTGCTCGGTCCCAGATGGCGGCGGTCAGTAGCAGGCGGAGTCTCTTGGCGGCGGGTGTTCTGCTTTTGCCCACTGCTCCCTCTTTTGCTACGCTGTTGGCTCGGTCTCACCACTGCCTTTTCCTCCGAACTGTGAAAGTCAGTGGCACGACCTTCATTCCATGTGGGGTCTAGGACCTCATCGTCCCCTGCATCGTCTTCCACCCAGTCTTGATCCCTGACCTCCTGTTCAGTCTGCACACTGCAGAAAGACGCAGCAGTTGGCACCTGTGTTTCGTCATCATCAGAGACATGCTGAGGTGGTATTCCCATGTCCTCATCATCAGGAAACATAAGTGGTTGTGCGTCAGTGCATTCTATGTCTTTCACCGCTGGGGAAGGGCTAGGTGGATGCCCTTGGGAAACCCTGCCAGCGGAGTCTTCAAACAGCATAAGAGACTGCTGCATAACTTGAGGCTGAGACAGTTTCCCTGGTATGCATGGGGGTGATGTGACAGACTGATGGGGTTGGTTTTCAGGCGCCATCTGTGCGCTTTCTGCAGAAGACTGGGTGGGAGATAATGTGAACGTGCTGGATCCACTGTCGGCCACCCAATTGACTAATGCCTGTACCTGCTCAGGCCTTACCATCCTTAGAACGGCATTGGGCCCCACCATATATCGCTGTAAATTCTGGCGGCTACTGGGACCTGAGGTAGTTGGTACACTAGGACGTGTGGATGTGGCAGAACGGCCACGTCCTCTCCCAGCACCAGAGGGTCCACTAACACCACCACGACCATGTCCACGTCCGCGTCCCTTACTAGATGTTTTTCTCATTGTTATGGTTCACCACAACAACAAATATATTATTTGGCCCAATGTATTGTATTCAAATTCAGCGGGATATAAATTTGAGGCCTAGTATTTAGGCGCTGGGTGACCGGTATGGATTTAGTGACAGAATTAGACTTGGAAATGCACAGAGGCGTGTGTGTGAAGTTATTCTGAATGACCCTATGTGCACCTTGAATATTATATACCCTTTTAGGGATAGATTTCAAATAGCTCTGATATAGCAGAAACCACTAAATTATGAAATTGCTAAATTGGGAATTGTATTTCAACCCAGAACAAGAAATGTGCTTGAACGGACACTAAATAACTCGCCCAGCTACAGCACTAAGGACAGATTTAGCTGGATATAAATTTGAGGCCTAGTATTTAGGCGCTGGGTGACAGGTATGGGTTTAGTGACAGAATTAGACTTGGAAATACACAGTAGCGGGTGTGTGTGAAGTTATTCTGAATGACCCAATGTGCACCTTGAATATTATATACCCTTTTAGGGATAGATTTCAAATAGCTCTGATATAGCAGAAACCACTAAATTATGAAATTGCTAAATTGGGAATTGTATTTCAACCCAGAACAAGAAATGTGCTTGAACGGACACTAAATAACTCGCCCAGCTACAGCACTAAGGACAGATTTAGCTGGATATAAATTTGAGGCCTAGTATTTAGGCGCTGGGTGACAGGTATGGGTTTAGTGACAGAATTAGACTGGGATATGGCCAAAAAATAAACAGACTATTGCTGGTTAAATGCACTTGGTGTGACAGCTTCACCCTGATGTAGGCTTTAGCCAAAAAACAACCACACCATTGAGGGTTAAATGCACTTGGTGACAGGCGCAGCTTGCCCCTGATTTAGTATATGGCCAAAAAATGAACAGACTATTGCTGGTTAAATGCACTTGGTGTGACAGCTTCACCCTGATGTAGGCTTTAGCCAAAAAACAACCACACCATTGAGGGTTAAATGCACTTGGTCGCAGCTTGTGCTGGCGCACCACAAGACACAAAATGGCCGCCGATCACCCCAGAAAAATGTGACTGACAAACGGTCTGTGCAGCCTAAAAACAGTGAGCAATTGAGGATCAGCAGCTCAATGATCCACAGCTGCAGATCGATCAGTTAATCAAGTCCTTTGGAGGAGTTAATCTGCCTAATCTCGCCCTACTGTCGCAGCCGCAACCTCTCCCTACGCTAATCAGAGCAGAGTGACGGGCGGCGCTATGTGACTCCAGCTTAAATAGAGGCTGGGTCACATGGTGCTCTGGCCAATCACAGCCATGCCAATAGTAGGCATGGCTGTGATGGCCTCTTGGGGCAAGTAGTATGACGCTTGTTGATTGGCTGCTTTGCAGCCTTTCAAAAAGCGCCAAGAAAGCGTCACAAAAGCGCGAAGAAAGCGACGAACACCGAACCCGAACCCGGACTTTTACGAAAATGTCCGGGTTCGGGTCCGTGTCACGGACACCCCAAAATTCGGTACGAACCCGAACTATACAGTTCGAGTTCGCTCATCCCTACTCATGGGGTGAAATTTATCATTTGATAAATCTAGTGTACATCTCCAGATATCTCCATCTCCATACTGACTTTCCCATCCATTTTTTTTTTCAAAAGTGACAATAGTGACATAATCACAAAAAAGTTGCATTTGCTAAAAAGTTGCAGTTATTTTTGTGCAACAAATGATGTATGCCAAAATTTGCCCCTTGTTTTAACTATAGAACACTGGCATACAGTTCCGCTTAATGTCTGACCTCACAGTATACGGGCACATTTACTAAAGACGGTTTCATATGCCAGTTTTCGGGTACGGCCACATGGAGCGGCCATGATATGCCAATAATAGGTGGCAACAATAATGGAACGTCCAATTAATACTACTTTGAGTTTTCTTTTGCTGCCAAAGCCAAAAGAAAGCCTGCCGACATGATGATGTAATCTCTCGCTGCGCGAGATTTCGCTCTAGATCTTCAATCAAGATGGCGGCGGCTGGCCCGTCGCAAGCAAATGGAGGCGGTAAGTTTGATAGAATTTTTTGTTATTGTTAATTTTACACAGTTTTTACACTCAGATGCCGCGATCATGTATGAACATGGCATCTGAGGGGTACAATGACGGGGGTGGCGCTATCCCTGTCATTGCACCTGCTACTTACAAAAAAATGCGCTTCACGAAGTGAGTATTTTTGTAAAACTTGGCGAATCAGCCGAATCGAACTTTTCCATTATTCGCTCATCACTAGAGTTGAGCGAACACCTGGATGTTCGGGTTCGAGAAGTTCGGCCGAACTTCCCGGAAATGTTCGGGTTCGGGATCCAAACCCGATCCGAACTTCGTCCCGAACCCGAACCCCATTGAAGTCAATGGGGACCCGAACCTTCCGGCACTAAAACGGCTGTAAAACAGCCCAGGAAAGGGCTAGAGGGCTGCAAAAGGCAGCAACATGTAGGTAAATCCCCTGCAAACAAATGTGGATAGGGAAATGAATTAAAATAAAAAATTAAATAAATAAAAATTAACCAAAATCAATTGGAGAGAGGTCCCATAGCAGAGAATCTGGCTTCCCGTCACCCACCACTGGAACAGTCCATTCTCAGATATTTAGGCCCCGGCACCCAGGCAGAGGAGAGAGGTCCCGTAACAGAGAATCTGGCTTCATGTCAGCAGAGAATCAGTCTTCATATCATAGCAGAGAATCAGGCTTCACGTCAGCCACCAGTGCAACAGTCCATTGGCATATATTTAGGCCCAGCACACAGGCAGAGGAGAGAGGTCCCGTAACAGAGGATCTGGCTTCATGTCAGCAGAGAATTAGTCTGCATGTCATAGCAGAGAATCAGGCTTCACGTCAGCCACCACTGCAACAGTCCATTGTCAGATATTTAGGCCCAGCACCCAGGCAGAGGAGAGAGGTCCCGTAACAGAGAATCTGTCTTCATGTCAGCAGAGAATTAGTCTGCATGTCATAGCAGAGAATGAGGCTTCACGTCAGCCACCACTGCAACAGTCCATTTTCATAAATTTAGGCCCAGCACCCAGGCAGAGGAGAGAGGTCCCGTAACAGACAATCTGGCTTCATGTCAGCAGAGAATTAGTCTGCATGTCATAGCAGAGAATGAGGCTTCACGTCAGCCACCACTGCAACAGTCCATTGGCATATATTTAGGCCCAGCACACAGGCAGAGGAGAGAGGTCCCGTAACAGACAATCTGGCTTCACGTCAGCAGAGAATTAGTCTGCATGTCATAGCAGAGAATGAGGCTTCACGTCAGCCACCACTGCAAAAGTCCATTGGCATATATTTAGGCCCAGCACACAGGCAGAGGAGAGAGGTCCCGTAACAGACAATCTTGCTTCATGTCAGCAGAGAATCAGTCTGCATGTCATAGCAGAGAATGAGGCTTCACGTCAGCCACCACTGCAACAGTCCATTTTCATAAATTTAGGCCCAGCACCCAGGCAGAGGAGAGAGGTCCCGTAACAGACAATCTGGCTTCATGTCAGCAGAGAATTAGTCTGCATGTCATAGCAGAGAATGAGGCTTCACGTCAGCCACCACTGCAACAGTCCATTGGCATATATTTAGGCCCAGCACACAGGCAGAGGAGAGAGGTCCCGTAACAGACAATCTGGCTTCACGTCAGCAGAGAATTAGTCTGCATGTCATAGCAGAGAATGAGGCTTCACGTCAGCCACCACTGCAAAAGTCCATTGGCATATATTTAGGCCCAGCACACAGGCAGAGGAGAGAGGTCCCGTAACAGACAATCTGGCTTCATGTCAGCAGAGAATCAGTCTGCATGTCATAGCAGAAAATCAGGCTTCACGTCAGCCACCACTGCAACAGTCCATTGTCAGATATTTAGGCCCAGCACCCAGGCAGAGGAGAGAGGTCCCGTAACAGAGAATCTGTCTTCATGTCAGCAGAGAATTAGTCTGCATGTCATAGCAGAGAATCAGGCTTCACGTCACCCAACATTGGAACAGTCCATTGGCATATATTTAGGCCCCGGCACCCAGACAGAGGAGAGGTTCATTCAACTTTGGGTAGCCTCGCAATATAATGGTAAAATGAAAATAAAAATAGGATTGAATGAGGAAGTGCCCTGGAGTCCAATAATATATGGTTAAGGGGAGGTAGTTAATGTTTAATCTGGACAAGGGACGGACAGGTCCTGTGGGATCCGTGCCTGGTTCATTTTTATGAACGTCAGCTTGTCCACATTGGCTGTAGACAGGCGGCTACGTTTGTCTGTAATGACGCCCCCTGCCGTGCTGAATACACGTTCAGACAAAACGCTGGCCGCCGGGCAGGCCAGCACCTCCAAGGCATAAAAGGCTAGCTCTGGCCACGTGGACAATTTAGAGACCCAGAAGTTGAATGGGGCCGAACCATCAGTCAGTACGTGGAGGGGTGTGCACACGTACTGTTCCACCATGTTAGTGAAATGTTGCCTCCTGCTAACACGTTGCGTATCAGGTGGTGGTGCAGTTAGCTGTGGCGTGTTGACAAAACTTTTCCACATCTCTGCCATGCTAACCCTGCCCTCAGAGGAGCTGGCCGTGACACAGCTGCCTTGGCGACCTCTTGCTCCTCCTCTGCCTTGGCCTTGGGCTTCCACTTGTTCCCCTGTGACATTTGGGAATGCTCTCAGTAGCGCGTCTACCAACGTGCGCTTGTACTCGAGCATCTTCCTATCACGCTCCAGTGCAGGAAGTAAGGTGGGCACATTGTCTTTGTAGCGTGGATCCAGCAGGGTGGCAACCCAGTAGTCCGCACAGGTTAAAATGTGGGCAACTCTGCTGTCGTTGCGCAGGCACTGCAGCATGTAGTCGCTCATGTGTGCCAGGCTGCCCAGGGGTAAGGACAAGCTGTCCTCTGTGGGAGGCGTATCGTCATTGTCCTGCCTTTCCCCCCAGCCACGCACCAGTGATGGACTCGAGCTGCGTTGGGTGCCACCCCGCTGTGACCATGCTTCATCCTCATCCTCCTCCACCTCCTCCTCATCCTCGTCCTCCTCGTCCTCCAGTAGTGGGCCCTGTCTGGCCACATTTGTACCTGGCCTCTGCTGTTGCCAAAAACCTCCCTCTGAGTCACTTCGAAGAGACTGGCCTGAAAGTGCTAAAAATGACCCCTCTTCCTCCTCCTCCTCCTCCTCCTGGGCCACCTCCTCTTCCATCATCGCCCTAATTGTTTTCTCAAGGAGACATAGAAGTGGTATTGTAACGCTGATAACGGCGTCATCGCCACTGGCCATGTTGGTGGAGTACTCGAAACAGCGCAACAGGGCACACAGGTCTCGCATGGAGGCCCAGTCATTGGTGGTGAAGTGGTGCTGTTCTGTAGTGCGACTGACCCGTGCGTGCTGCAGCTGAAACTCCACTATGGCCTGCTGCTGCTCGCACAGTCTGTCCAGCATGTGCAAGGTGGAGTTCCACCTGGTGGGCACGTCGCATATGAGGCGGTGAGCGGGAAGGCCGAAGTTACGCTGTAGCGCAGACAGGCGAGCAGCAGCAGGATGTGAACGTCAGAAGCGCGAACAGACGGCCCGCACTTTATGCAGCAGCTCTGACATGTCGGGGTAGTTGTGAATGAACTTCTGCACCACCAAATTCAGCACATGCGCCAAGCAAGGGATGTGCGTCAAATTGGCTAGTCCCAGAGCTGCAACGAGATTTCGCCCATTATCACACACCACCAGGCCGGGCTTGAGGCTCACCGGCAGCAACCACTCGTCGGTCTGTTGTTCTATACCCCGCCACAACTCCTGTGCGGTGTGGGGCCTGTCCCCCAAACATATGAGTTTCAGAATGGCCTGCTGACGTTTACCCCGGGCTGTGCTGAAGTTGGTGGTGAAGGTGTGTGGCTGACTGGATGAGCAGGTGGAAGAAGAGGAGGAGGAAGCCGAGAAGGTGGAGGTGGCAACAGGAGGCAAAGAATGTTGCCCTGCGATCCTTGGCGGCAAAAGGACGTGCGCTAAACAGCTCTCCGCCTGGGGCCCAGCTGCCACTACATTTACCCAGTGTGCAGTTAGGGAGATATAGCGTCCCTGGCCGTGCTTACTGGTCCACGTATCTGTGGTTAGGTGGACCTTGCTACAGATAGCGTTGCGCAGTGCACACTTGATTTTATCGGATACTTGGTTGTGCAGGGAAGGCACGGCTCTCTTGGAGAAGTAGTGGCGGCTGGGAACAACATACTGTGGGACAGCAAGCGACATGAGCTGTTTGAAGCTGTCTGTGTCCACCAGCCTAAATGACAGCATTTCATAGGCCAGTAGTTTAGAAATGCTGGCATTCAGGGCCAGAGATCGAGGGTGGCTAGGTGGGAATTTACGCTTTCTCTCAAATGTTTGTGAGATGGAGAGCTGAACGCTGCCGTGTGACATGGTTGAGATGCTTGGTGACGGAGGTGGTGGTGGTGTTGGTGGTACATCCCCTGTTTGCTGGGCGGCAGGTGCCAACGTTCCTCCAGAGGCAGAGGCCGAGGCGGCAGCAGCAGAATAGGCCGAGGCGGCAGCAGCAGAAGAGGTAGCAGGGGGAGCCTGAGTGACTTCCTTGGTTTTAAGGTGTTTACTCCACTGCAGTTCATGCTTTGCATGCAGGTGCCTGGTCATGCAGGTTGTGCTCAGGTTCAGAACGTTAATGCCTCGCTTCAGGCTCTGATGGCACAGCGTGCAAACCACTCGGGTCTTGTCGTCAGCACATTGTTTGAAGAAGTGCCATGCCAGGGAACTCCTTGAAGCTGCCTTTGGGGTGCTCGGTCCCAGATGGCGGCGGTCAGTAGCAGGCGGAGTCTCTTGGCGGCGGGTGTTCTGCTTTTGCCCACTGCTCCCTCTTTTGCTACGCTGTTGGCTCGGTCTCACCACTGCCTCTTCCTCCGAACTGTGAAAGTCAGTGGCACGACCTTCATTCCATGTGGGGTCTAGGACCTCATCGTCCCCTGCATCGTCTTCCACCCAGTCTTGATCCCTGACCTCCTGTTCAGTCTGCACACTGCAGAAAGACGCAGCAGTTGGCACCTGTGTTTCGTCATCATCAGAGACATGCTGAGGTGGTATTCCCATGTCCTCATCATCAGGAAACATAAGTGGTTGTGCGTCAGTGCAGTCTATGTCTTCCACCGCTGGGGAAGGGCTAGGTGGATGCCCTTGGGAAACCCTGCCAGCGGAGTCTTCAAACAGCATAAGAGACTGCTGCATAACTTGAGGCTGAGACAGTTTCCCTGGTATGCATGGGGGTGATGTGACAGACTGATGGGGTTGGTTTTCAGGCGCCATCTGTGCGCTTTCTGCAGAAGACTGGGTGGGAGATAATGTGAACGTGCTGGATCCACTGTCGGCCACCCAATTGACTAATGCCTGTACCTGCTCAGGCCTTACCATCCTTAGAACGGCATTGGGCCCCACCATATATCGCTGTAAATTCTGGCGGCTACTGGGACCTGAGGTAGTTGGTACACTAGGACGTGTGGATGTGGCAGAACGGCCACGTCCTCTCCCAGCACCAGAGGGTCCACTAACACCACCACGACCATGTCCACGTCCGCGTCCCTTACTAGATGTTTTCCTCATTGTTATGGTTCACCACAACAACAAAAATATTATTTGGCCCAATGTATTGTATTCAAATTCAGCGGGATATAAATTTGAGGCCTAGTATTTAGGCGCTGGGTGACCGGTATGGATTTAGTGACAGAATTAGACTTGGAAATGCACAGTAGCGTGTGTGTGAAGTTATTCTGAATGACCCTATGTGCACCTTGAATATTATATACCCTTTTAGGGATAGATTTCAAATAGCTCTGATATAGCAGAAACCACTAAATTATGAAATTGCTAAATTGGGAATTGTATTTCAACCGAGAACAAAAAATGTGCTTTGACGGACACTAAATAACTTTCCCAGTCACAACAGTTCAGCGGTAACGAGAGATTTAGCGGGATATAAATTTGAGGCCTAGTATTTAGGCGCTGGGTGACCGGTATGGATTTACTGACAGAATTAGACTTGGAAATGCACAGTAGAGTGTGTGTGAAGTTATTCTGAATGACCCTATGTGCACCTTGAATATTATATACCCTTTTAGGGATAGATTTCAAATAGCTCTGATATAGCATAAACCACTAAATTATGAAATTGCTAAATTGGGAATTGTATTTCAACCCAGAACAAAAAATGTGCTTTGACGGACACTAAATAACTTTCCCAGCCACAACAGTACAGCGGTAACGAGAGATTTAGCGGGATATAAATTTGAGGCCTAGTATTTAGGTGCTGGGTGACCGGTATGGATTTAGTGACAGAATTAGACTTGGATATGGCCAAAAAATAACCACACTATTGCTGGTTAAATGCACTTGGTGTGACAGCTTGACCAACCACACTACTGAGGGTTAAATGCACTTGGTGACGGGCGCAGCTTGCCCCTGATGTAGTATATGGCCAAAAAATGAACAGACAATTGCTGGTTAAATGCACTTGGTGTGACAGCTTCACCTGATGTAGGCTTTAGCCAAAGAACAACCACACCATTGAGGGTTAAATGCACTTGGTGACAGGCGCAGCTTGCCCCTGATGTAGTATATGGCCAAAAAATGAACAGACTATTGCTGGTTAAATGCACTTGGTGTGACAGCTTGACCAACCACACTACTGAGGGTTAAATGCACTTGGTGACGGGCGCAGCTTGCCCCTGATGTAGTATATGGCCAAAAAATGAACAGACTATTGCTGGTTAAATGCACTTGGTGACGGGCGCAGCTTGCCCCTGATTTAGTATATGGCCAAAAAATGAACAGACTATTGCTGGTTAAATGCACTTGGTGTGATAGCTTGACCAACCACACTACTGAGGGTTAAATGCACTTGGTGACGAGCGCAGCTTGCCCCTGATGTAGCATATGGCCAAAAAATAAACAGACTATTGCTGGTTAAATGCACTTGGTGTGACAGCTTCACCCTGATGTAGGCTTTAGCCAAAAAACAACCACACCATTGAGGGTTAAATGCACTTGGTCGCAGCTTGGATGCACTTGGTCGCAGCACCGCACAAGACACAAAATGGCCGCCGATCACTTCAGAAAAAAGTGACTGACAAACGGTCTGGGCAGCCTAAAAACAGTGAGCAATTGAGTATCAGCAGCTCAATGATCCACAGCTGCAGATCGATCAATTAATCAAGTGCTTTGGAGGAGTTAATCTGCCTAATCTCGCCCTACTGTCGCAGCCGCAACCTCTCCCTACGCTAATCAGAGCAGAGTGACGGGCGGCGCTATGTGACTCCAGCTTAAATAGAGGCTGGGTCACATGGTGCTCTGGCCAATCACAGCCATGCCAATAGTAGGCATGGCTGTGATGGCCTCTTGGGGCAAGTAGTACGACGCTTGTTGATTGGCTGCTTTGCAGCCTTTCAAAAAGCGCCAAGAAAGCGTCACAAAAGCGCCAAGAAAGCGACGAACACCAAACCCGAACCCGGACTTTTACGAAAATGTCCGGGTTCGGGTCCGTGTCACGGACACCCCAAAATTCGGTACGAACCCGAACTATACAGTTCGAGTTCGCTCATCCCTACTCATCACTAGTCATAACCCCTGGATATAAGCAGTGTATAATGTGATGGAAAATGACTCAAGTCAGAGAAAGAAGCAATATGGAAAATTACAATACATTAGTAAGGGCCTTCTATTAACTTTCTCTACATGATAAATGCCATTTGCTAAAGTGAGACAACCCCTTTCACAAAAAATCCACAAAATATAGGGAATAGAGTCTGTAATATAAAAGTTGACATTTCTGTGTTATATTATTTTATTTTTTTTGTTTTAAATTTGCGCCGCTTAGTATGATGGTAATTATTATAGATGAGCAAATTTTTCCTAATTCGATTCGGGTATGATTCAACTGAATTGACTTTCCGATTCACCCTAGACCAATCAGTTCAGCCCAAATCGTAAATGCTTCAATTGCCATCAAAAGCTGTGGATGACATTTACACAGGAAATGTTGCTAATGTGTTCATTAGTGTTGAGTGAATCAAAGGTCACGAAGTGGACTTCAATCAGAATTTCAGGAAAAATTTGATTTGTGATAAAGCCGAATTTCCTCACACCTCATGGTAACGAATAAATTTTTCCTGAAATGGCGTTAAAAAAAATAATAATAATAATACATACTTATGAGCATGGGCATCTTGAATGAACAAAATGTGCCAAATCTTGCATGCTAGCATTTGAAATCAGAGCAATATGCGGGCGTGGCAGTGAAGACTAGTGTTGAGCGTGAATGTTCTAATTGTGAATTTTTATTTGATATCATCACTTCGAGAATTCGTGAAGATCTAGAATATAGTGCTGTATCTTCGTAATTGTGAATATTCTAGATTTTTTTTATCACTAGATAAACCTATAATCTTTTTTCACTTATTGTACAGTGTATATAGCTTCCCTTTATTCTTATTATGCTATCTATCATCCATACCTTTTTTTAATAGTTATTATTTTACCTATCATTAGTAAACTTTTATTATAAGTATTTTCCTACCTATCATGAATAATTTATTTTTATAGATGGTATATTATTATTTTGTTTTAAATCATTATCTATAACATACAATAGACAACATATAACAGGCAATCACACAAAGGTTGTATGCCAAAAGCCAGGTATGTGCAAGCCAACAACCTATCCATGAGACAGATACAGTCAGCACACCTTACAATGGCAGCCTTGTGTGCAATGAGACATTCAAGACCAGCTCTCATCTCACTGAGAGCCTCAAAGTTGCTTGATTTTTGTTGGATGCCTTGGGGGACCTGTGCACCTAGATCATTATCATTAGGGTGACAAGAATTGAGGTAACTCTTCTCTCACTGCTTAGGAATTGTCCTAACATTTATTTTAAATACCCTTTCTATACTGTTTTGTCATGTAAACTAAATTGCATAAAACTTGGGCATAAGGGAAAAGGTCTTAATGTGACTGTCAGATGCCACAATCGGATTCTGAGGGGTTCAATGGGGGTGGCGGTGAGATCATTATTCCCCTTCATTGCACCTGCTACATACAATGGAATGTGATTCGTGATGAAGTAATTTGTGACAAATCAAATTTCTTTGTGAACTTCGGCAAAGCAGCCAAATTAAATTTTTGATAACTTCGCTCGTCTCTAGTGTTCATCCACGCTCTAGTTATATAGCATATTTGTTATGATTCACTTAAAGGGAACCAATCACTGTGAAAATGTGACTTAATATGCAGGAAGAATTTTATAGAGCAGGAGGAGTGGAGCAGATTGATATGTATTTTTGTGGGAAAAGATTCATGAAAACTTGTATTTCATTCATTTAAATTCCTGCTCATTGTGGTCAAGGAGGCGGTCCTATCAGTGATTAATAGCTCTCTCTATATACACAGTCATAGAAGGAAGGTTGTCAATCACTGATAGGACCACCTCCTGGACTTCAAAGTCCAGAATGGGCACAGATATAAAAGGATAAATTAGAAGTTTTACTGGATCTTTTCCAATACAACTATATAACAATCTGCTCAGCTCCTTCTGCTCTATAACCTGCTGCCTGTAGCTCACGCACCATGTTCAACATGACAGGTTCCCTTTAAAGGGGTATTGCAGTTACATTAAGTTATCCCCTATTCACATGATAGTGGATAACTATTAGATCGATGGGGATTTGACCACTAGGAGCCCCACAGACCACAAGAACATAGGCCTTATACTCTGGCAGCATGCACACTGCCGCTCCATTCATCTTTATAGGACTACATTAGAAATTAATGGAGCAGCAAGGCACATGCATTATGTCACGGACGGTGTACAGGAAACAAGGCAAAGCAACATGTATAAACGACTCGCTGGATCCAAAAACTAAGGAACCAAGGGAGACCCCTGCAGGAGACCTGGCACTTTCCCTGGCTGCTCAGCCTATGCAAAGATCCGAATGGTGGAGGTTTGCATATCCACGAACCTTGACTATAAAGCCCTGAGCACCCTACAATAGTGAGGGGACACGACCACCGGCTCCCTACACAAGATACGGAGGGAGTCAGGGTCACCTGGGATCCAGCAAACAGATAATAACAGATAAAGGTACAACACTTAGCTTTGAAGCAAACAGGAGGACAGAGTCAGCGTGCACACACACTCCAGGAAGAAGTATAAGCCGCCCAGAAAAGCCTTCTGGGGAAGAATTTAAAGGGAAGCAATTAGTCCAACACATGACAGCTGAGAGAGGCTGACGAGAGGAGGAGCTGAATACCACAACACAGAAACTCAAGGAGGAGGTTCTGAAAGGCCTCTGTCAGAGCTTCTCAGCTGTCTGGTTGTGACAGTACCCCTCCCTCTACGAGTGGACTCCGGACACTCAGAACCCACCTTCTCAGGATGGGACCTATGGAAAGCCCTGATGAGACGAGAGGCCTTAATGTCCGTCACTGGGACCCACATCCTCTCCTCAGGACCATACCCCTCCCACTGAACAAGGTACTGAAGAGAACCGCGGACAAGACGAGAATCCACAATCCTAGAGACCTGAAATTCAAGATTCCCATCAACCATAATCGGAGGAGGAGGCAAAGGCGAGGGTACAATGGGTTGAACATAAGGTTTCAATAAGGACTTATGAAAAACATTATGGATCTTCCAAGTCTGAGGAAGATCAAGACGGTATGCAACAGGATTGATGACAGACAGGATTTTGTAAGGCCCAATAAACCTAGGACCCAACTTCCAGGAGGGAACTTTCAATTTGATATTCTTGGTAGACAACCACACCAGATCACCAACATTCAGGTCCGGACCAAGCACACGTCTCTTATCAGCCACACGCTTATATCTCTCACTCATGCTCTTTAGATTATCTTGAATCTTTTGCCAAATAGATGACAAAGACGAGGAGAATCTGTCCTCATCAGGTAAACCAGAAGACCCCTCTCCCGAGAAAGTCCCAAACTGCGGATGAAACCCATATGCACCAAAAAATGGTGACTTATCAGAGGACTCCTGACGACGGTTATTTAAAGCAAACTCAGCAAGAGACAAAAAAGAACACCAATCCTCTTGATTCTCCGCCACAAAACAACGCAGATATGTCTCCAGATTCTGATTGACGCGCTCTGTCTGGCCATTCGACTGCGGGTGGAAAGCAGAAGAGAATGACAACCGAACCCCCAAGCGAGAACAGAAAGCCTTCCAGAATCTGGAAACAAACTGCGTGCCCCTATCAGAGACTATGTCTGAAGGAATATCGTGCAATTTGACAATGTGATCAACAAATGCCTGCGCCAGCGTCTTAGCATTGGGCAAACCAGGAAAAGGGATGAAATGCACCATTTTGCTAAAACGGTCCACCACCACCAGAATCACAGTCTTCCCCGAGGAACGAGGCAGGTCCGTTATGAAGTCCATGGACAGATGTGTCCAAGGACGGGAAGGAATGGGTAAGGGAAGGAGAGGACCTGATGGCCGTGAATGAGGGACTTTGGCTCGAGCGCAAGTCTCGCAGGCTGCCACAAAACCCTCAACCGACTTACGAAGCGCAGGCCACCAGAATCTCCGAGCGATGAGATCAAGTGTGGCTCTTACCCCCGGGTGCCCAGCAAGGACCGTATCGTGGTGTTCTTTAAAAATCTTGTGTCTTAAAGCGAGAGGCACAAACAACCTCCCAGGAGGACAAAGATCAGGAGCCTCTGACTGGGCTGCCTGCACCTCTGCCTCCAATTCAGGAAAAAGAGCAGAGACCACCACACCTTCAGCCAAAATGGGACCCGGGTCTTCAAAATTCCCACCTCCCGGAAAACAACGTGACAGGGCATCTGCCTTCACATTCTTAACTCCAGGGCGGAACGTGACAAACAAAATTAAACCTAGAAAAGAACAACGACCATCTGGCCTGTCTCGGGTTCAGACGCTTGGCTGACTCCAAGTAGGCCAGATTTTTATGGTCAGTAAATACGGTAATAGGGTGTCTGGCTCCCTCTAGCCAATGGCGCCATTCCTCAAAAGCCAACTTGATGGCCAACAATTCCCTATCTCCCACTTCGTAATTTCTCTCTGCGGAGGAGAGTTTTCTTGAGAAAAAGGCACACGGTCGCCATTTGGCAGGAGAGGAACCCTGAGACAAGACCGCCCCCCACACCCACCTCAGAAGCATCAACCTCAACTATGAAGGGTAAAGAAACATCAGGTTGCACCAAGATGGGAGCGGAAGCAAAACTCTCCTTGATATCAGAAAAAGCCTTACGCGCCTCTACTGACCAAGAAGAAAAATCTACCCCCTTTCTGGTCATATCAGTGAGTGGTTTAACAATAGAAGAATAATTCAAAATGAACTTCCTGTAATAATTGGCAAAGCCCAAAAAACGCATCAGCGCCTTCTGATTCTCAGGAAGCTCCCACTCCAGCACAGCGCGGACCTTCTCGGGGTCCATGCGAAAACCAGAAGTGGAGAGAAGAAACCCCAGAAATTGAATTTCTGGAACCGCAAACACACATTTTTCCAGTTTCGCATATAATTTATTCTCCCGCAGGATGAGCAAGACCTGACGTAAATGTTCCTTATGAGTTTTGAAATCGGGAGAAAAAAATCAAAATGTCATCCAAATACACCAATACAAATTTTCCCATCAAATGATAAAAAATGCTGTTCACGAAATGCTGAAAAACGGCTGGGGCATTCATCAAACCAAAAGGCATAACCAAATTTTCAAAATGGCCCTCAGGGGTATTGAAGGCCGTCTTCCATTCGTCCCCTTCTCTGACCCTGACCAGGTTGTATGCCCCTCTTAAATCTAATTTGGAAAAGACTTTAGCCCCAACAACCTGGTTAAATAGGTCCGGGATCAGAGGAAGCGGATAAGGGTCACGAATTGTGATATTGTTCAGCTCCCTGAAATCCAGACAAGGTCTTAAAGAACCATCTTTTTTCTTAACAAAGAAAAAACCAGCGGCAACAGGTGACTTCGAGGGTCGTATGTGTACTTTTCTCAGACTCTCAGAGATATAAGCACGCATAGCGATCCTCTCAGGTTGGGAAAGATTGTATAAACGAGATTTAGGCAGCTTGGCGTCTGGGATGAGATTAATAGGGCAATCGTACTCCCTGTGCGGGGGCAAATCCTGAACTCCACTCTCAGAGAAGACATCCGAAAATTCAGAGAGAAAAGATGGTACAGTCTTAGTAGCAACCTCAGAAACAGATGTCATGAGGCAATTCTCTCTGCAAAAGTCACTCCAACCATTTATTTGCCTCGCTTGCCAATCAATGGTGGGGTTATGCTTAGTGAGCCAGGGCAGCCCCAACACCAGAGGGGTGGGTAAACCGCTAAGGACGAAACATGACACATCCTCAACATGAGCATCACTCACAATTAAACGGATATTGTGAACTATGCCCTTTAATGATTTTTGAGAAAGTGGAGCGGAATCGATAGCAAAAACAGGAATATCCTTTCCCAAAGTGCGCACCTGGAAACCATGAGTTATCGCAAATTGATTATCAATTAGATTAACCGCTGCTCCACTATCCACAAAAATCTCACAAAAAATTTTATTGCTCTCTAGCGCCACCCTAGCCGGCAGGACAAAACGGGAACTACAAGCAAATGGAAAACCTTCAATTTCCGCCTCAACCTTGCCAATAGTAACAGACGGAACATTTTTAAAAGATTTTTTCCTGTTTGTTTCTTTATTACTCCCAGAAAACTGCCTGAATCTCCTAGAGGGACAAATATTTGCCAAATGATTTATACCTCCACAACAAAAACAAACCCTCCCATGCGAGCTGAATCTTCTATTGTCAGAAGCAATCAACCCCAGCTGCATGGGCTCCTGCTCAGAAGGGGCTGACGGCGACTGAGACCCCTGCGCACAGAGCGGGACCGCTGCACTGTCCTGGGACTGCGTATGACAGGAAGGAGACATCTCTCCTCTCTCTCTAAGACGCCTGTCAATACGAACGGCCTGAGACATAGCAGAGTCCAAAGAAATAGGCCTCTCATGAAAGGCAAATGCATCTTTCAATCCCTCTGAAAGACCATGGCAAAATTGACTTCGGAGCGCAGCATCATTCCAACCAGTATCAACTGCCCATCTCCGAAATTCTGAGCAGTATATTTCTGCGGATTGTTTACCCTGGCATAATAGACGTAGTTTAGACTCAGCCAGAGCAATACGATCCGGATCATCATATATCTGACCCAGGGCTAAAAAGAATTCATCCACTGAACGGAGAGGCCGTGCCCCCTCCGGCAGCGAAAAGGCCCAGGACTGAGCGTTACCTCTGAGCAGCGATATAATGATCCCCACCCTCCGTTCCTCATCACCAGAGGAGTGGGGAAGAAGGCGAAAATGGAGTTTGCAAGCCTCTCTAAAACGCACAAAATTCTCACTACCCCCGGAGAACGTATCCGGGAGCGAGATCTTAGGCTCAGAACAAACTCCATGAACGCAAGCTGAACCGGTCACTTGAAGCTGAGAAAAAGTCTTACGGAGATCAGCTACCTCCAATGAAAGACCCTGGAAGCGTTCAGCCAAAAGTGAAACCGGATCCATGCTTGAGACGGTTATGGCGGCTTATAATGTCACGGACGGTGTACAGGAAACAAGGCAAAGCAACATGTATAAACGACTCGCTGGATCCAAAAACTAAGGAACCAAGGGAGACCCCTGCAGGAGACCTGGCACTTTCCCTGGCTGCTCAGCCTATGCAAAGATCCGAATGGTGGAGGTTTGCATATCCACGAACCTTGACTATAAAGCCCTGAGCACCCTACAATAGTGAGGGGACACGACCACCGGCTCCCTACACAAGATACGGAGGGAGTCAGGGTCACCTGGGATCCAGCAAACAGATAATAACAGATAAAGGTACAATACTTAGCTTTGAAGCAAACAGGAGGACAGAGTCAGCGTGCACACACACTCCAGGAAGAAGTATAAGCCGCCCAGAAAAGCCTTCTGGGGAAGAATTTAAAGGGAAGCAATTAGTCCAACACATGACAGCTGAGAGAGGCTGACGAGAGGAGGAGCTGAATACCACAACACAGAAACTCAAGGAGGAGGTTCTGAAAGGCCTCTGTCAGAGCTTCTCAGCTGTCTGGTTGTGACACATTACCTGCTATTCCATTCATTTTGGAGACAGGAGGACCCCGGGTTCTTGTGATCAGTAGGGGTCCCAGAAGTCAGCCCACTATCTATATTTCTCTTTAATTTTATTTCCAGTGTGATCCCTGAATACAAGAAAGTTGTCTTCCACCTTGGCCATTGCTGGAGCAGTAATGACTGAAAATGCCTAAATTTCCACAAATGACATAGTGTCACAACCAGACAGCTGAGAAGCTCTGACAGAGGCCTTTCAGAACCTCCTCCTTGAGTTTCTGTGTTGTGGTATTCAGCTCCTCCTCTCGTTAGCCTCTCTCAGCTGTCATGTGTTGGACTAATTGCTTCCCTTTAAATTCCTCCCCAGAATGCTTTTCTGGGCGGCTTATATTTCTTCCTGGAGTGTGTGTGCATGCTGACTTTGTTCTCCTGTTTGCTACAAAGCTAAGTGTTGTACCTTTATCTGTTATTTTCTGTTTGCTGGATCCCAGGTGACCCTGACTCCCTCCGTATCTTGTGTAGGGAGCCGGTGGTCGTGTCCCCTCACTATTGTAGGGTGCTCAGGGCTTTATAGTCAAGGTTCGTGGATATGCAAACCTCCACCATTAGGATCTTTGCATAGGCTGAGCAGCCAGGGAAAGTGCCAGGTCTTCTGCAGAGGTCTCCCTTGGTTCCTTAGCTTTTGGATCCAGCGAGTCATTTATACATGTTGCTTTGCCTTGTTTCCTGTACACCGTCCGTGACACATAGCTAAGCATGGCTTCTTTTTTTAAAGGGTTTGTCCTATGATAAATATTCTGCAGTTTTCAAACCAGCACCTGGATCTAAATACTTTGCATATAATTAAAAAAATATTGCATAGCCACAGAGTTATACTCTAAAGTGTACCTGCTGTTTTTTTTTTCTGGCAACCTGGCTGAGGCGGATGCACATGTTCAGTTCCATCCTTCAATTGCCTCCTGAGTTGTGATAAGGAGAAAGCTGCCACAGAAAGGACATGCCCCAAAGATGGAGGAGAAAGGACATAGAGTGACGAGCAAAAGGGTAACAATGTTTTGAACTTTTGACTTTCAGGCTCCATATTTCATCATCCACTACAGCTTCCAAAGTGAGACTACCATCATTTTATAGGAAATCATCTTGGCTATCTCAGACATAAATTGGACTTGCAACTATTTAGCATATGATTAGTTATGTAGATTCTTCTCATGTAACTGCATTGTTACTGTTTTGCTCTTGGTGGTGGAACAATCTTTTTCTTCTTGTATACTACAAATTACGACCTATTCTCACATTCCTAATAGCTCAATGCATTATTAGTTTTATTCCCAAGTGAAAGGTCACTGATTTGAATCGAGGAGCAGCCATGAAGAAGATTTCACAAAAAGGCATCATCCATCGATAGCGGTATCTCAACCAAGAAAATTGCCAAACTGCATCAAGCGAGCGCCATGACAATTGGAAGAATAGGGATTGAAGTTCGTCCATCCATTCCAAAGCCAAGAGGTGGACGTCCAGGCAACAAGTCGGCTCATCTCAAGGTCTATCAGTTCTGGTGCAACAAAAACGGCAGTGGAGGTGGCTCGTATGCTTTGTAACAGTGAGAAAACAGACATCCATGCAAGCATCGTGCAAAGCACATTGCTCAAGTCTGGAATAGTAGGCCCCAAAAAAGGTGTAGAAGCCTTGACTTCAATATCATCATAAGAAGCGTTGGCTCGAGTTTGCAAAAAAAGTACGAACAGTGGACAGTAGAAGATTGGAAATGGGGGATTTGGAGCGATGAGACGAAAGTCAATAGACTAAGCTCCAATGGGTTCAAATTGGTCTGGAAGAAATAGGAGAAAAGAGGGCTAACAGATCAAGAAATTGAAGGAACTGTCAAGTTCGGTGAAAGAAACTTGATGATATGGGGTTGTTTCACAGTCAAAGGTGTTGGATACTTGACCAGGATCGATGGTGGTCTCAATGCTGAGCTATATGTGAGTAACCTACAAGACGAGTTACTTAGTACACTCGAGTACTATGAGTATGAAAATGACGACCTAGTGTTCCAGGAGGACAACAACCCGAAGTGTATGTCAAGATTGGCGAAGAAATGGTTCAATGACAATGATGTAGAGGTGCTCGATTATCCCGCACAGTCCCTAGACCTCAACCCAATCGAACACTTTGGGTAGAGTTGAAGAAAAAGCTGTATTTGTACCTAAGTGAGTCAACCAGTATGCACCAACATTGGGAACGTGTAGTAGATGATTGTCTATAAAGTGTAGTTCATGTTCAAAGCTGTAGTGGATGGTGAGATATGGATCCTGAAAGTCAAAACTTTAAAACATTTTTACTCTTTTGCTCATCAGTGTACCTCCTCAGCTGCAGCAGCAGTAAGGACTCAGCCCCGGAGGTGCCAACTTGATACAAATTTAGCAGAGCAACTGGACCAATGAAAGGTGAGGTCTCTGGATCCGTGTGAGGTACAGGGCTGGCTCTAGCTTTGTCAAAAAGAGATTGTCCTGTACTATATGATGTCTGATCTTCATTTTTTACATTAATCATGGGATGAACCCTTTAAGAGAACCTTGACTGGTATGACTGACTAATCTTAAAGCCATCTCAAATAATCTGTCCGTCAGGCCCCTGACCCAGTTCTCATGTATCTGATGATGGAACAGGGCTGTAGACTATGCAAATGGAACGCAAAATAGAGTAAATGTGAATGGAGCCAAACAGTTCAGTAAAAATTTCAGCAACCCTTTTGAAGCAGCAAACTAAAAGATTTGAGGCAATTATAAAGTTTGTTCTGCAAAGTAGCTCCTTAGTGGATCCGTAATTTTAAATCAAAAGCACCATATAAAGTACATTTTAAAAAAAATTCAACAATAGGATAGCAAACAAAATCAGCTCATAAAATATTGTGAAAGAGAATATTTTCCAGTCACTAAAGCTATCTAGCCAGATCATTAACTGAAGACTCCTTTAGACCAATTTACATAGTTCAGCTCCCATTTTTCATGAGCGGCATCCATATTACCCTTGGCATTGTTCCCGCGCACCGCGGCATTACCATGTTCTTTTCACCGGCATATTAGAATTGATTAGATTCCATTAGAATTATTTTCCGTGTGAGGTTCAAAAGGGGATTTTTCATTTCAAGTTTTCATAATATCAAACTAGTCTTTGAGTGGGAATGGATAGACGGTGATATTTGGATTTTCAATCCTGTGGAGATAGCACTCAAATCAGATTTCGAGCTATATTCATGACCTCTTGTGTAGTCTGATCATAATTATCTGACTGAGCGTGTATTATTGCTTTTGTTCATTGTGTTATGTTGTGTCTTCTGCTCGGAGTTTTAATATCATCCTTTTAGTTCTGAAAGTGCAGTAAACATCTCACAAATGTGTTATCTGATGAAGGAAATAGCTATGATAGGCAGGCATGCCTTGAATAATACATCAGAGTAGGTTTGTCATGGAAATGTGTTCGGAAAAAGTTATTATAGGAGTTTGGAATAAGTGGGGAGGGGTAAGAATGGAGACATTGTTCCCTTTGAGAATGATGCAGACAATGGCTGGCTATTGAACTGTTATATAGTTTTTTTCCTAACATGACAACTTTGGCATGAAAACTTTTTGAGAAGCCCTTCATCGGAGGCTAGGGACCATGAAATACTCCAACGGGTTCAACAAACCTGGGTTTTGCCTATGTGACTGTTGGCTTTGCCCAGCTTGCTGTGCCCTCCCCCGTGGGTCCTTGTGGCTGCTATACCACAGTTTTTCGCAGACTAGCCACAGCTCAGAGTATGTACCATGGACGGCACAAAACAATTTGCACACAGAAGCGTATGGTCCTAAGCTGCTAGGCTGGTGGACTAAGACTAAGTCAGCTACATAATCTTAGTCCAAGTCCTTGCAAGGAATGGGTAGTCCAAATCCTTGCACAGAAATCTGTTAAAGAAGTATTCCAGTTATTTCAAGTTATTCTCTATCCACAGAATAGGAGATAACTATTAGACTGGGGAGTGGGGGTCTGACCATTGGTACCCCCACTAGTCATGACAATGAGACCACATATCTCTCAAATTTTACAGAGCGGTAGGTCAAGCATGAACACTGCCACTTTGCGACTGACGGGAAAAGCTGAGTACAGCACTCACCTATTTCCAGAAGTCACATCCACGTGAGTGGAGCAACAGTGTGCATATTCGACCTGCCACTTAGTTCATTTTGTGGGTCCTTCAGTGAGGTTCCAAGCAATAAGACCCCCGTCAATTTAATAGTTATCCCCTATAACTGTGAATACATATGTGAATGTGAAATAAGAAGAATAGATCATTATAAACCACTCACTGAGCTCACAAACAAGTGGTCCTGTAGATTATTGCAGGTCAGCTTTACTTGTAGTCTAGAATGGAACACTAGTACCCCTTACTTCATGCAGAAGGATGGATTATTCTCCTTACTATTAGTGATGAGCGGCAGGGGCTATATTCGAATTCGCAATATTTGGGCGAATATTCATCATATTTTCGCAAATTCGTGATTATTTCTTGATTGTGAAAAATCGCCAGTGTAATATTCGCCTAATGTGCGTGAAATACAGGCGTGAGTCACTTTTGCGAAATTTTTCAAGCTGCTAGAAGTTTCCTGAGACTGGAGAAAATGGTTGGCACGGCAGAACATTAAAAATGGCTTTATTAGGCAGTTAGAGTGCTCCAATATATTCACGATTATGGTAATCGGCACTAATGATGCAAATAATTTTGTGCAATACGTAAAACTTCACATTTTAGCAGGTCTGCATGTATGTATGGACAGCAGAACCTATCACACTACCTAACACCCTGCACTGCAACAGCTCCACTATATCAGGATATAACCTACACTGACTATCTCCCACTAACTATCTGTATTATATATATATATGCTATCTAACTATCTATCTAATGTAGTGTGGAAAGCACAGAGCACAGCAATGACACTGCTGTCTCTCTCAGAACTTTAAAAAACTGTAGAAAATGGCTGCTGGGGAGGTTCTTATATAGTAAGGGGGAGGCAACTTTCCTATTGGTTGCTAGTAATGTTCCTAAGCTCAGACAAAGACATTGCAGCCTTCGCATTGGCCCATAAGCAAGAAGGGAGGTTACTGATGGAAAAAAACTAGAATATTCGAAATTACGAATATATATCACTATATTCTAAATATTTGCAAATTCTGGAAGTGCCGATATTCGCTATTAATATTCGTGATTCAAATATTCGCGCGCAACACTACTTACCGTACTATGACTGAGAAGAAGAGGAAAGGAGAGCACAAAAGTGAGTTACTGGCTCAACTGTCTTCTTAATTCCCATAGCCATCTATAGAGACTGCAACACACATGTTCAACCACTTCTAAGTAGCTATGATAGAAGGGCTGGATAGGCTGAATGCTCCCCGCCTTCCCCTGATCCTATTAAAAGTATTGCCTGGTGGCATAAAACCAAGAGAACGCCCCAAATTACCTTTGTCATGACACAACCATCTGTGATATAATATACACCCACTATTGCCATTACTGGGTAGACATCTAGTGACTTACATGAGTTATAGTTTCCAGTGGTGTATAGTACAGATCAAATATCTATACAATTCTTTGAAGACCCCAATATTAACCATCTATGATACTGACTCGCTACTTGGGTTCCCATTTTCTCCACAATGTAGATCCCAATCTCTTGTGGCTTACATACTAACCCAAATCTTAGCTGCTAGGTTTTGTTGGCCATGTGGAACCTATAACCCCCTTGGCTACAATTCTCCAGAGACATACATAGAATGCATAGACCAAATCCAATACATGTCTTGGTGGTCTCACAATCCAAATTGATGACAGACCTTATCAAAACTGGTGAAACGGAAAACTGGCTTAGCTGCCCAGAGCAAACTATCAGATTCCACCTTTCAATTTCCAAAGGAGCTCTGAAAAATGAAAGGTGGAATCTGATTGGTTGCTCTGGACAGCTAAGCCAGTTTTCCTTTACACCAATTTTGATTAATCTCCCCCTTTGTCTTTTAACTATGCCATTTTTTCTTGCTATTTTGCTTAATCCATGGCCATATGGGAGTCATGTTGGATACAAGTATGTTGTTCTCCAATATAAATACACATGAATTGGGACTCGGGAGGCAATCTTCTGGGTCTTTTTTACTCACCAGATGGAATACGAGAGTGCACTGTGACAGTCTGTAGACACGTCATTCCGTGCTCTGTCTTGATGAGATGCTTCAGAAGCCCAGAAATGAATTGCTAAAGTGGTGAAACTTAGAAGCCCTCTGCTATGGTAATTGATTACAATGACTTCTGCCATAAATGAGTGTTGACTGATTGCTTGGTCTGAAAAATGTAAGATCTCTCGTATTTTACAAAAGCACAAAAACAGAAATCGTTTGGTAATATTTTGTTCAAAATGAGTGGGTCCTCCTGCCACTTGCTCTAATCTTTATCAATTATGAATCACCTGTAATGAGTAACATGAAAAGGATTTTTTTCCAGTGTAAATTTGTGAAAATAAACCAATTTGTAATCTTTTATTAAAGTAAAACATGTTGTAGTGGCCAAAAATGTAATTTCATATTAGGTAAGAGTATACGATATAAAATAAATATAACAATAATATAGTACATCATAACAGTGACAATACTAATAATAAAATTAACAATAATAATAATAAAATACAGTTCAGCACAACATACTGTACACTAATAACCCATAACATTAAAAACACCTCTCTAAAATGTAGTTGGTCTTGCTACCAAAACAGCTCCGGCATGTCAAGGCATGAACCTCACCAACCCTCTCAAGGTGTCCAACATGTGCTTTTGCAGTAATTTATGCCACAGTAGCTCTTCAGACCAGACGGGCTAGTCTTTGCTCCCCAAATTCATCAATGAGCCTTGGCCACCCATCACCGGATTACTAGTTGTCCTATCTTTTGACCACTTTTGGTACGTACCAATGAATGCATACTGAAAACATCCTACAAGACCTTCCTTTTTGGAGTTTTCTGGCCCAGTCATCTAGTCATCATAGTTTGGCCCTGTTCGAAGAAACTTACATCCTTACCCTTGCCTACTGTTCCTGATTCCAGAACATCAACTTCAAGAACTGACTGTTCACTCGCTGCCTAAAATATTCCATCCCACATGGAAGTGGTGGTGATGAGACACATCAAGTCAAAACTAGAAGCTGTATACTGGTGTGCTGCTCAGTGGTGAATGATTCATGTGTATAGGAGATCTTCTAGGGGCAGTAGACCACTCAGCTGGATGTATGTTGTATACAGGCATGTTACATATCACCAGCCTTTTTTCAAAAAGTTGAGCTTTCTATGTGTGCATTTCAAGTCCAGTTGTAATATATGTCACATAATATGATGACTCTTTGTTTAACGTAGGATGGAGTCCAGTCAAATTTCTGACAAATTTAAAATTGTTTTATTGTTATATTGAAGGGGTTATGCCATGACTGAAAAATGAAAATCACACATTTTATCGTACATGACAATACCTTTCTAACAAAGCTAGAACCGGCCCTTTACTGTATATGATTCCAGAGATCTCCACATTCAATGCTCCAACTGACTGCCTAGATTATCTTCAGCCTGGTGGATCAAGGAGCATGTCCTTTCTGCTGCAGCTCTCTCTCTCTCTCTAACTGCCACAGCTTCTAACAGATCATATGGCTGGTAGCAGTTGAAAATTTAAACTGAGCGCGTTCGACCAGCTCAGTGAGACAGACAAACAAATAAGGAAAAGAACAAACAGCAGGTGGCGCTGTACAGATACATTTTATTAAATAACTTAGTGGCTATACTAAATATTAAATTACATGCAATTACAAAATAATTCAGATCCAGGCACTGGTTTGAAAAATGTGGAATATGTTTTGCGATGCAACCCATTTAAGTGAAAGAAAGTTTTAATAGCCATAATAATTTTTTAAAAAGCGTTGTGATCTACTCACCCACTTTATCAGACTTCTATGTCAGAAGTGGAATAGGGACTTCATAAATATGACGCATATTCAGTACACCAGACAACTGGTGCAGCTCCAAATCCTCTGCTTCCCTTCACATAGTATATTAAAATAACGGGCTGCCTGCAGCCACCACTAGGGGGAGCTTAGTGCCAGAAATATATATGGTCATTACTGAACTTAGTGAAAGCTGAGACATTTTTTCCACTGAGCTCACCTTAGTGGTGGCTGCAGAAAAATGCCGTAGATTTCTGTTTAGAAAAGGGAAGAGTTCAGTGCAGGACATCCTCCCATCCCATAGCAGTGACGTAATCTATCTCCATGCTCAGTATGCTACTGGTTATGATTAGGTCTTACCAGTATCCTTGCACAATAATAGTATAATACAATGTAATATAGATATATTTATCTAATAATTATAGAAGTAATATGATGATAAGAGTTATATTAATATGAGTTAATGAAAAACTGATGGGTGTCCTCCTGTGCCTCTGGTCCATTGGGTGGCCTGCCAAGAGTGTGTATGTTATCTTGTATCACACAGACGATGAAGGGAAAAACACAGAATAAATGTCATCTTTAGGACTCAAGAAGCATGTAAAAATGAACAGCTGGTGCTCATTTGGCCCACATCCTCCTCCTGTAATGCTTTTAGCTTGAGGCACCAGTAATATTTTAAGCCACTGTCACAGGAGCTATCATTGAGCCAACATTTCGAAAAGCTTGGATGTTAACAGAAAAATCTCAGTCTTTAACATCTTAATTTCTGCCATTTTTTATGACGGGGAGAAATTTCCATCTTATCAATGTAAATATTTTAATTTTATTTCTTTTCAGCTTTTTTTTATTTGATCTTTTTTATTTGATCTCTTTATTACAAAGATGTTTATGAAGCTTCTCGGATAGATTTTAATAGGCCATAGACGGCAAGGCATATGGATATGAGGAGACGTAGTCTTCTGATGCTGCCTATAGATAGATGTCCCGTTTTTTTTAAGTAGCGTTGAGGGAAAATTTGATTCACAGCGAAGCCAAATTTCCTCGTGCTTTGTGGTAATGAATCAATTTTCCTTGAAATGGCAGTCAAAAAAAAAATTCATACTCACCTCATCCATTTGCGTGTGAAGAGTTGGCCATGGCATCTTAATTGAAGATCCTGCGTGACATCTCATCCGCAATCATGTATGACGTCACTGAGACAGCCAGCATGATGACGTCATCACGTACTGACGTCAATGCGTACTGCATGAGACTTCACGCTGGATCTTCAATCAAGAGTTTTCGCAAGTAAATGGATGAGTATTTTTATTATTATTTTTTTAACATATTAAGCCCTGACAGCCCTCAATGGTCATGCGCATCTGAGGGGTTTAATGACATGGGGTGTCACCATCGCATTCCCCATCATTGCACCCCCTACTCACAAAGAAATGCACTTTGTGACAAGTAATTAGTCAAGAAGCAAATTTGTTTGTGAAATTCAGCAAAGCAGCCGAATCAAATTTTTTAGAACTTTGCTCGTCTCTAGTGGTGGGTTCTTTATGCCTCATCCAGGCAGAAATTATGCACTCCCACGGAATACTGTTAAAATATTGTTGGTGAGATCTAATAGGTTATTTGTTTCTCATTCAACAAGTAGAACTTAATGGCAAGCGATTTACTTCAAAGTCAACTTCAAGTGGGGTTGTCTTCTGCTGACCCTTGATTTTAAAGAATTTTGAGCCCAACTGAAAAAGATCTCAGATCCTTAGATTAAATATTTATATCTCGGCTCAGTCTTGAAAAGTATAGAAGACCACTTGGCGGTGGACTGTCAGTTCACACGTTAGGCCCATGTTCGAAAGAAGTCTACGACCCCTAATTTATTAAAGCCTGCATGTCACCAGGAAATTAAGGCACAGTGACTTGTAGGGCTAGCTCAGCTTAATGTACCTTTCACTTAGCAATCTGTTGCTGAATTTTAAAAGACAAGGTCATTTAATCCATTTGTCTAACCTTTACACCTAGTCTGCATGTATCAAAGGGGTTTGAGGTCTTGGAGAGTATAAAGCATAAAAAAAATAAAGGACTGTGAGATAAATACTCCTCAACTAGTCCCCACCTTCTACCATTTTTTTTTTTAATCTTCTCTGCTTTTTGTCAGATATTTCCTTTCTTTATCTCTTCAGGTCCTCCTTTCTCTCACTTACCTCAATTTATTTTCTTTTAATAATCCTATAATGTCACATAAAATTTAACACGGCTGATCCTTTTCACCCCCGACATCTGTCAGAGGAGAGTCGGGAGCTCCCTGTCAAGTCTTGCACACTAACTCAACTATGTTATGCCTACATCTGACGAAAGGATACATGGAGAAACTGGAGAAATTTGCTGTGCAACACTGTCAACATCTCTCTATTTATTTATTAATGTTTTTTTTTTTGCTAGTTTTTAATCTAACCACATACATTTTTGTTTTAATTATTTCACTCAATTTTCTACCTAAATTAACATGAACTCTAGAAGTTAACAAGACAATCTATCCCCCACTGTGTGTTATTCTGTTTGATTTTCTGTGTCTTCCCCAATCATACAGTCAAGTAGAAACCTTGCAAAAACGAAAGAAACAAATTTTTTACTCATCCCTTCCATCCTTGGGGTGGAGTTTACCCAAGGGGATGGCTTAATATGTCTGGTCTTAGAGCAGAAGAGGAAAGTTCTTGCTGTCACCAGTTACCTTACAGTATTGTGGGCATGAGGAGGAGGGAAACGACTGATCTCCTGGGACCAATAGAGAAAAAATATTTATGTAATCCTCTGTTTTATTTTCAATACAAATCAGACTAGGATCAAAGTAGGGGCAGATAATGGGAGAGTAGCTAGGATGTTCTTTTACTTTTCATTTTTTTTTGTGTATGTATTTCTTATGTTTTTGGTTCTTTTAAGGTTATATAATACTAAGTACAATCAACTAAAATGATTTATTCCCAAAGTGTTGCCCCAATCCCTTCCATATTTCAAAAGTAAGGGGCACGTCTGAAACAGTGGTCTTAATGAGCCCTTTAGCTGGTGGAGGATCGCCAAATTTATGTAGAGGCCGGGGTTTACATGACTTCTGTGCATCCAGCGCCAATTCTAAATGTAAGACAGCTTTCTTGTTTTCTTACATTTAGACCATTTTCTATGCCTAAACCAGGTGTAGAAAATGATGAATGACACAGTACTGCCGGCCTGCCCTCTTGCTCACCAACACCACACCCATTTTTTTTAGACATGGAGTGAGCAGGGAAGAACTTGCAGATTCTGACGCACCATGGCGTGTAACAGAATATGCGCCAGATACAGTTGCAAGAAAAAGTATGTGAACTCTTTGGAATGATATGGATTTCTGCACAAATTGGTCATAAAATGTGATCTGATCTTTATCTAAGTCACAACAATAGACAATCACAGTCTGCTTAAACTAATAACACACAAAGAATTAAATGTTACCATGTTTTTAATGAACAAACCATGTAAACATTCACAGTGCAGGTGGAAAAAGTATGTTAACCCTTGGATTTAATAACTGGTTGAACCTCCTTTGGCAGCAATAACTTCAACCAAATATTTCCTGTTGTTGCAGACCAGACGTGCACAACGGTCAGGAGTAATTCTTGACCATTCCTCTTTACAGAACTGTTTCAGTTCAGCAATATTCTTGGGATGTCTGGTGTGAATCACTTTCTTGAGGTCATGCCACAGCATCTCAATCGGGTTTAGGTCAGGACTCCATGACTGGACCACTCCAGAAGGCGTATTTTCTTCTGTTTAAGCCATTCTGTTGTTGATTTACGTCTATGCTTTGGGTAGTTGTCATGTTGCAAAACCCATCTTCTGTTGAGCTTCAGCTAGTGGACAGATGGCTTTAAGTTCTCCTGCAAAATGTCTTGATAAACTTGGGAATTCATTTTTCCTTCGATGATAGCAATCCGTCCAGGCCCTGACGCAGCAAAGCAGCCCCAAACCATGATGCACCCACCACCATACTTCACCGTTGGGATGAGGTTTTGATGTTGGTGTGCTGTGCCTCTTTTTCTCCACACATAGTGTTGTGTGTTTCTTCCAAACAACTAAACTTTGGTTTCATCTGTCCACAGAATATTTTGCCAGTACTGCTGTGGAACATCCAGGTGCTCTTGTGCAAACTGTAAACATGCAGCAATGTTTTTTTTGGACAGCAGTGGCTTCCTCTGTGGTATCCTCCCATGAAATCCATTCTTGTTTAGTGTTTTACGTATCGTAGATTCGCTAACAGGGATGTTAGCATATGCCAGAGACTTTTGTAAGTCTTTAGCTGACACTCTAGGATTCTTCTTCACCTCATTGAGCAGTCTGCGCTGTGCTCTTGCAGTCATCTTTACAGGACGGCCACTCCTAGGGAGAGTAGCAGCAGTGCTGAACTTTCTCCATTTATAGACAATTTGTCTTACCGTGGACTGATGAACAGCAAGGCTTTTGGAGATACTTTTATAACCCTTTCCAGCTTTATGCAAGTCAACAATTCTTAATTGTAGGTCTTCTGAGAGCTCTTTTGTGCGAGGCATCATTCACATCAGGCAATGCTTCTTGTGAAAAGCAAACCCAGAACTGGTGTGTGCTTTTTATAGGGCAGGGCAGCTGTAACCAACACCTCCAATCTCATCTCATTGATTGGACTCCAGTTGGCTGACACCTCACTCCAATTAGCTCTTGGAGATGTCATTAGTCTAGGGGTTCACATACTTTTTCCACCTGCACTGTGAATGTTTACATGGTGTGTTCAATAAAAACATGGTAACATTTAATTCTTTGTGTGTTATTAGTTTAAGCAGACTGTGATTGTCTATTGTTGTGACTTAGATGAAGATCAGATCACATTTTATGACCAATTTGTGCAGAAATCCATATCATTCCAAAGGGTTCACATACTTTTTCTTGCAACTGTATATGCCACAAAAGTGATGTATATCTGGTCATAATGACCCTCTAAATCTCTTGGTGATTAACATAACAAGTTCTCTAGAATGTATCTCTTAAAGGGGTTTTCCTAGTGTTTAAAGGGGTTGTCCAGGTTCAGAGCTGAACCTGGACATCCCTCCATTTTCACCCCGGCAGCCGCCCTGACATGAGCATCGGAGCAGTTCATGCTCCGATGCTCTCCTTTGCCCTGCGCTAAATCGCGCAGGGCAAAGGCATTTTTCTGAGTTCCGGTGACATACCGGGCTCTCTATGGGGCTGACAGGCAGCCCGGTGACGTCACCGGCACTGATGGGCGGGATTTGGCTCTGCCCTAGCCAGTAAAACGGCTAGGGCAGAGCTAAAGCCCGCCCCTCAGAGCCGGTGACGTCACCGAACACACTGCTGGGCGGAAGTTACCGCCCGGCAGTGTGTTATTGAAAACACAAGAGCCTGTGCCCTGCGCGATCTAGCGCAGGGCACGGGAGCGCATCGGAGCATGAGATGCTCCGATGCCAGGCTCAGGAGGGCTGCCGGGGTGAAAATAAGGGTATGTCCGGGTTCAGCTCTGAACCCGGACAACCCCTTTAATACTGATGACCTTTCCTCAGGACAGGATATGGATATCCGATCAGTGGGGTTCGACTCCTGGCAGGCAGCCCTTTGAAGTGACCATGGGCCATGGCGCTCTCCCCTTGCTAGGCCAGTAACCTCATGTTCATTGGTTACACAATCTAGGTGCTGCTCAGTCCCAATCAAGGGAATGTGGCTAAGCTGTGATACGAAGCATAGCCCCTATCCAATGTATGGCGCTGTGCTTTTTCAAATGTGAGTAAGCCACGCTGCTCACCCTGGAGCACCACAGTCTCTTCAAATAGCCAATAGACTTAGGTGCCGGCCATCAAACCCACCCCTATCACATATTGATGACCAATACTGAGGATAGGTCATCGGTATTAAACACCCGTCCAACCACTTTAATACCTTTGACTCTCTTAGAATTTCCATATCCTGTTTAACAGTGTAGGATTTATCTTTTCCTCTTATGCCGGTAAGCAAAACTTTCTTTAAAAACAAAAAAAGCTGAGAATTTATTTCCACCGTTGCCGAATTCTTTTTGCGAATATTTCTGATTAATTTTTATCTCTAGTGAAAGTCCCAAAGAATAAGCATTTGTAATGAGTCAAGGCTCGGAGAATCAATCAGATTCAGCACCTGAAGCAGGCTGTGAGACAACGGCAGTTATCTCAGCAGAAACAATGACGTTTTGTGACAGGAATATGATTATCGGAAAAATAAAAGCAGTTTTTTTATTGTTTTGTTGGGTTTTCTTTGCTACCACTTTCAAATTTCAATCCCGGCTGTAGCCGCCTTTAACACAGAATAGAAATTAACCTAAATATTCATTTCAACTTTTACTTACTTACTTATCAATGATAATTTTCATTTAATACATAAAATGCTCAGAATATTTTAAATGTTTTTTCCCCCGTTGCTGTTAGCAGGTGTACAATGGAAAGAGATGGTCTTGCATATTAGAGGAGATTTGTTAATTATGGGTTCTATACAAACAATTTCTTGCATTGAAGGAGTAGAAAATCGCTAATAATTTAGCATGAAATACACAAAGAACTTTGCAGCTGCAAAGCCAAACTAGCACTTAAGTCGTGAAGCCCATTCCTGCTGCCGCGCTCAGTGTTAATTAACCTATTTGCCCATGTTACTTGGGACCCAAATATACAGGAGATAAGTGGCAATAAGACACGCAGATTTGATTGCAATAAGGAGATTAATTGTGGATAAAAAAAGGCTCTTACATATGTAGATATCATCAGCATACGCAGAGGTGGGGGTTCTAGTACAAAATTTAAATGGTGCATCCGTAGCGGTATTGATTTGCTTGTTCAGGCCATGCTTCTATTGAGAAGCTTTCAGCCACCACTAGAGGAGCTTACAGCTTACAATGTGCTTATTGCATTTAATAATAAAATGGTTTGCAATCAGCTCTCTCTAGTGGTGGCTTTTGGGGGTTAGATTTATACCATTAAAGGGGGTGGTAATTTTAAAAGAGGCTGTCCATTTTTTGTCAACTTTTTCTCATATATATATATATATATATATATATATATATATCTCACTGTCCTGTGATAGTTAATTTCCTAATATAAAGTTATTACCTGTATGGCCCTTATTTTCAGATTCAAATGCTAGTCATGTGATCCCGTCCATAGCCCTCTGAGTTTTTTCTGGTGATGTCATGTCTACTGGATAGCTTCTGTCTCATAATTTTTTTCCTGATTCTAACTGCATCCCGGCCCATCTAATTTACATGGGCGGGAAGTAGGTGGAATTATCAAATCCCCTGCTTTTTCTTTTACCTGAATCAGTGCAGGAGATATAATAATGCCACATGGAGCTCTCATCTTGAAACGGCCTCTGATGGAGGGTCATGTGACCAGACACGTCAATCAGCCTCCTCACACTACGCACGCTAGTTTCCCATGTGCATTGCTTTTTAATGGAGGATGCTGATGAACAGGTCTGGTCACATAACCTTCCACCAGTGTCCAATTAAAGTTGGGAGATCCATGCACTTCGTGGAGACCTCTTTGCATGACAAGTGGGCAGTGGATCTTCACAGAACATTTATTGAGGATATAATAGTAACTTACATAGCATCCTATTTTTCTATACATTTTTTAAAATAAGCTTTAGGCTTTATGACTATCCAGGGAACTTGGAGCTCAGCATATAAATCTGGACCTGATAGTTCTAATAAAAATGGCGTTCAAGGGTGGACATTCATTTTAAAGAGGACCTCTCAAATCTCCTGACATGTCTAAATGCTTGAATTCCCCAGGATATAAACATTTCATGGAGAAAATAAGAGCTGCCAAATCCAGAAACTTCTTTTTCCATTTTTTTTTCTTCTTTAATGATAACACAGCAAGAAAGTTCCAAAGACCCATAATCTTCAAGCTGGATCTTCTGGTTGGACACCATAGATTGCAACATTGAAAACATTTCCATATGTTTTGTGCGTACCAGAACTGTGTCTTATTAAACCAGGAAGTTTAAGGACCATAAAATAACTGATAGGTGTGGGGCAGTTGATCAAAATGCTGCCAATTGTTTTTTTGTTTTTGAATTAGTTGAGAAGTAAGGAGAATCCATCCAGTCTGAGAAATAGAGGCAGATGAAGGACTAATATCTGATACGGATGACTCTACCAGTTACATGGCTGATATAAGACCTCATAATGCAGTATGTTAGGTTGTAGACTTTAGCTATGACACAAGTATTGAGAATTGAGGGTTTGCACTTACTGTACCACTAAGCTATAATGTTCTACATGTGATACATATTACTGTATGTTTTTTCTTCCTTTGGGTTTCCTCTCGTCAGCCAGTTTCCTCCCATTAATAGATGCTAGACATGCTAATAGATTAATTGGCTTCTAAACAAAATGGCCCTGGAGTGTGTGTATGTGCATCTGTGGTGGAGAAATTAGATTGTGAGATCCATTGGGATATTGAGAACTAATGTGTCTGATGAACCTGCCTGATGTGTCTGCATAAATACGTCTGATGTGTCTGGATACACACTTATGAATCCTATGTTCTGTGGGATTTGCTTGGTCTCTGTAAACAAAAAGACCTAAACAAAAGTCATAATAGAAAACATAGGAGAAGAATAGCTAAAACAAAAGTAAAAGGAACCTGCAAGGAGATGTATGCTGCCCAAACAAAGGGCAGCATGAAATCCTCTTAGGTTACCTTATTACAGAAACATATGTTTTACTCGGAAATGCTACAGTGTTTCAGAGAAAACATAGGGGGATATTTATCAAAGACTGGTAACATAGTAACATAGTACATAAGGCCGAAAAAAATACATTTGTCCATCCAGTTCGGCGCGTCATCCTGCAAGTTGATCCAGAGCAAGGGACAACGTTCACCCAGTGTGCCGTCAGGGAAATTTGGCATCCCTGGCCAAAAGCACTTGTCATTTGTCATTCGTTAAGTGGACATTCCCAATAACTGCGTTGGTCAGGGCACGGGTGAGGTTACGGGACACATGCTGGTGTAAGGCGGAGATCGTAAAAAATAGTGGCGGCTGGGGACTGAGTAACGAGGGATGGCCGTCGCCATCAGGCTGCGGAAAGCCTCAGTGTCCACAAGCCTAAATGGCAACATTTCCAGGGCCAGCAATTTGGAAAGGTGCGCATTTAGTGCTATGGCCTGTGAGTCGGTGGCTGGGTACTTGCGCTTTCGTTCCAAGGTCTGGGGTATGGACATCTGTGGCGCTAGGACACAGAAGTGGATGTGCTAGCTGATGGTGCTTGCGAAGCTCCAGGTGCAGGGCGGGAGGCATCCAGGGGATTGGCCAGCACGCAACACAGGGGAAGAGGAGGCAGTGGTGTGACCCGCAGACCCACCTATTAGGATGCTTTGATGCTATGTGGCGGATCATGCTGGTGGTGGTGAGGTTGCTAGTGTTAACGCACCTGCTCATTTTGGTACGCCGCAGGTTGCAAATGACAATTCTTTTATCGTTCGCACTTTCCTCAAAAAAGCGCCAGACTGCGGAACACCTACCCCTTGGCAAGAGAGATTGCCGCAAGGGGGTGCTCCAGGGAACAGTTGCGGGCCTGTTTGGTGTGGCCC
The DNA here is from genome assembly GCF_014858855.1 of Bufo gargarizans. NCBI lineage: Eukaryota > Metazoa > Chordata > Amphibia > Anura > Bufonidae > Bufo > Bufo gargarizans. The sequence goes on from NC_058089.1 coordinate 109,215,766, forward strand.
GCCTTCTCCCTTTTGCCACCCCACTGCCTCTTCCAGCCTGTTACGGTGCTGCGGATCCCTCCCCCTCTGTACTGCTTTCTTCGGTCGGCTTGCCACCTTCCCAGGTTGGGCCAGTGATTTAATCGTCCACCACCTCCTCTTCCACTTCCTCACTCTGGTCATCCTCCTCATTGACCTAACAACAACCTCACTTATTGACAACTGTGTCTCATCCTCATCATCAACCTCTTGAGGCGCTAATTGCCGTTGACTTATTGACAACTGTGTCTCATAATCATAATCCACCTCGTGAAACAATAATTGCCGTTCCCCACCGTCATCTTTTTGTAAATGTGGTTGCTCAAGAGTTTGTGCATCAGTGCACACAATCTCCTAATGTCCGTCTGGAAGCAGGCTTAGCGAGGGGCCCAAATCAAGGAATGGCGATGAAAAGAGCACCTCGGAATATCCAAGTTTGGGAGTGGTGTCATGCGCCGCCCTGCAAACTGGGACATGAAGCTAGGTATTGTGGATGAGTGTATTTCTTGTGCTCTGGCAGCAGGCACAGTTTCACTGCGCCCAGGGCCACGGCCTCTGCGTGCACCATCAGCAGCACGGCCACTTCCCCGTCCCTTTCTGCTTGCCTTCTGTATATTAAATGGTATATATGCTTGCAAGTATATCACACGTACAGTAGCGCAGGTATGCGCAAATAAATTAAACTGAATGTCACTGATATTTAGGATGTGCAAACGTTATACAGGAGATGTAGTGCAGGTAATGTCACTGTCCGCAGCGTCTATGTAAAAAGTACACTGGATATCACTGATATTTTTTGTATGCGCACACGTTAAACAGGAGATGTAGCGCAGATAATGTCGCTGTCCGCAGCATCTGCGGAAAAAGTACACTGAATGTCACAGATATTTTTAGGATGTGCAAACGTTATACAGGAGATGTAGCGCAGGTAATGTAACTGTCCGCAGCGGACACTGTCTAAAAAGTACACTTTGGAATGGATGTCACAGATATTTTTAGGTTGCGCACACGTTACACAGGAGATGTAGCGCAGATATATTTAGCACAGGTTGCGCTAAAAATATATAATGCTGCCAGATACAAAAATAGTCTTTAAAAGGACTTTTGGGTCTCTAACACCAACCCTGCCTAACAAAAAAATGTAATTCAACTCCTCACACTATCTGTCCCTTCTTCAGCACAGCTCTCTCTGTCTAAGACTGAGCCGAACCACGTGTCATCGGGTGCTTTATAGCACCCGATGACGCGTTCCGGCCAGGCAATCACTGTAATGCCAGTAACCAACATGGCTACAGCATTACAGTGAGTGCCAGTACTTACCTGCACGATTATTGCATCGTGATGCTCGAGCCGAACTGGTGTTCGGCCGAGCATACTCGATCAACACTAATAAGTAATAATAAAAGGGAAGGAACCAATAAGCATAACTAAAAAAAATACCCTTTTATCACAAACTGTAGAAATCAGAAGACAGAGAAGAAGGCATCTGTCACCAAAATGGATCATTTTTGACATTTTATTTATAATGTAAGAAAACAATCTGACAATGCAGTGTTGTTTATTACCACTGGCTACCGTCCGTTTACTCATAGCCATATATCACACTGTCACTTTGACATTACTACTGCTTTCATGATGTTAAAGAGTTGGATAGGAGATGGATACAGTCCTAGGAGACCCCAATGTGTCATACACAACTTTTCAGGGCAATTTTGATTAGGCCCAAGAATATTTGAGCCCAAATCGAATCTACGTTGCCAATTCATGCAACGTAGACCTGAAGCGAATTTCAAGAACTGTGATCATCTCTAGGAGAGACCTGTCAATTAACCTGAGCCAGGAGACCATCCCCTGTCTCAATCTTGAGAAAAAGTGATGGTCCCCTGAAAAATCATCCTGACGTGGAAGGTTGAACAACCCTCTCCTCCTCCATAAGGTCCCCATGCTGAATCAGTATTCCATTTGATAACTACACATAAACTTTTGGGAAGGCTTTGCCAGTACAAGACAAATTTATCACTTATAATCATCACTAAAATAAGGTTCCTTAGTCCCATATTCCTGCTAATCCAAATAACCATAGTAAAAAGCAGTTCAAACTCTATGGGAATGATAGAAGCAGCTAAGTCCACCCCTTATAGTCATCATTGGTGTCTCCAGACATCATATATTTAGCATGCCATGCTATGAATAAGTGATCTACAGATGTGTCCTTCCATATCATTCCTCTTGGCTTGACATATCTCAAGATGGATGGAGCGAGATAACTGGTTTTGAAAAAAAACAAACACTGGGAGTTATTTATGCTATATGTGTATATGAGTTCTACCCAATCATATTGTGATGTTGCCATAATGTATGGAATTTGTATCCTGAGAAATTGGAATTCTTAACAAAATTCATGAACATTTAAGATGTATTTCAAGGCAGAACCCCACCTTGAGACCTTTATTCCTTCTTCCTAAAATGGCCTAGTCAATTCTGTATACAAAATCCCATCAGAAGAAATGCAGACCCTCAATACATACCTATAGAAATACATAATTCTTGAATGACAGCCCATGTATATTTCATCCCTTTATCCCTTCAATAAATCTGACTTTTATTTCTATCGGCCCGTCCTTCGTGTATCGCTAACACATCGCAGTACTAATCTGCGGTCAGTGATTTTGTTTCTTAAGTGTCCTGTTGCTTAGAAGTCTTGATTTCATTCTTACTGGAATATAATATCCATTTCCCGCACGCTTTATCAGAATACTTTTGGTTTACTGTTTGTCTGTGTAATAGTATTAAGGCATTAAAAGGATTACTTTCTTGCTCCTGCTCGCAAAGATATAAGAGGGAGCTAATGACTGTGCTCTGGAGCAATGCATCATGGGTAGTGGTGGTAATAACTGACTTTCCAGAAATCAGATCATTTCGGTAAAATTACATAAACGTACAGTGATTTGCAAGAGTACGTCAAACGCATTATGTGATGGTAAAGAAAACAAATATGACGAGGTTATTGAAGGTAAAAGTTGTTAGAAGCGTGAACTCCCCGAAGAACATGTGGAATTGATGCCTTTAGGGGGAAAAATAGACAGAACTTACCAGTATGTACATTTGTAATTCCCTGGCACTTAGGGCTATCGGCTAGACATATGTCGCACATCTGAAAATGTCAAATCAGGACAAGAAAGGCAAACATATTCTGAGCTGGTTTCTAATTTTTTTACACATCCTCTATGCGCTATAAAATCAGTGCCCCTTTAAGGAGCTGAATTGATACCACCAATAGTAGCTCGTTAAATCCTCCTTCCATTGCACCTTCTTTTCAACCATATCCCGGTGCAGGTTATCACCACTCATTAAAATGTAGACAAGATAAACATGGGACTGATGCCCTGCCTCCAGGGATCCCACATTAGCCTCATGAGTTACCCCTATGCTGTGCTATGCATGCTGTTGTATATATAGATGTGTCCTTCCTTGACCCCATGATATGTTAAAAAAACAACAACTTGATTTTGTTGTGTCACGAGATGTCTATTTCACGTGTTTCTCTGTGCCCACCCATTGGTTGTGCCGTGTATTGCAGTCTGTCAAGCGTTTTTCTAATTGTTGCAATATTGTGTTGAGTCCTTAACCGAATTCAAGCTAAGAAATGGGGAGACACTTCTGTAGTTAAACTTAAAGGGGTTGTTGGGATTCTCATATTGATGACCTATCCTCAAGATCCATCAAGGAACAGCCTGCAATGCCTCTACTCCTAGAGCCTGTCAGAGGGCAGAAGATCGAGCAGGCAGAGCACGGGGAGTGCTGGCTCCTCCTCCTTCAGCTTCCTGTGCACAGGAGGTGGCAATACCAGCACAGAGCACTAGAGGGCGTGATGAACCACAACTTGCTGCCAGCATCCCTGAATCTGCCTCTCCTGTGCAACATGTAACGTGGGGGTCTGTGGGAGACCGCGTTGCGGAGCACCGCATGGTTGCTGTGGAGACGACGTCACCCGATGACAACACCACCAGTCTGGAAGATGGAGAGCTGCGACCTTTGCGTCCGCCGTACGGCCTGACGGCTTTTCTGGAACCCGTTCCCGAGTCAGCTGGGTGAGTCCACTGCGGTGTCTCTTCCCCTTTCTATATCCTCTTCTATTGTGTCTTTGTTGTGTCTTTGTTGAATGTGTTAGGGTCGTCACTTGCGTCGCCCTTAACTGGGAGTTGGCGTGAGATTGGGGAGACTTTTGGGCAATTTTTTGCCGTAATTTCAAGCTTTAGGCCCCCTGTTCTCCAGCCTCAGATTTCGCTGGTGTCGGCATAGGTGGATTCTGCACCAGGTGAGGTGCTATTGGAACCACTTAAAACGGGGGCTGCTGCGGGAGTTAATGTTCCGGCAGTTGCTGCGGGTGTCGCAAGGAGGTTCAGCCTAATTTTGAATCAATAGGGGCCTCAAATGGAGTGAGTAACCGCTTTGGGGCTTAGAGTCATTTTAAGCATGAGTGTGCGACCTGCACAGGAATGCACGCTCAGTCAAAGTGCTTTAGGCGCAACGCGAGGCCTCGTCCCGGCGATTCTGAAGGGAAAAAGAGACGTCGACGGTGAGACCCGAAGCGATGCTCCATTTTCTAAGTGATTATCCAGACAGGGACTCGGCCCAGTTTTTGAAGGAAGGTTTTCGTTTTGGTTTTAAAATCCCTTTTGTGCCCAACGCACCGGTTTTTGATCCATTGAACCAGAAGTCAGCCCGACAGCACCGCCGTAGCCCCACTTGCGGGCGGGTCTCTTCTTTAGGAGTGGTGCCCAAAAAGGAACCCAATTAATACCGACTGATCCATCATTTGACCTATCTGGTGGGGTTTTCCGTCAATAGCGGTATTGGACAGGAGTTGAGTCCAGTTGTATACGTCTATTTTGACAGGGCGGTGGATTGGGTACGTCAGTGCGGGGCGGGAGGCCTCATGGCCAAGATGGATATTGAAGTGGCTTTTTGTATCCTGAGAGTTTTCACCTTTTTGGTTGCATGTGGGATGGCCATTTTTATGTCGATTGATGTCTGCCCATGGGTTGCTCTATTAACTGTTCGTACTTTGAGGCGTTTAGCACTTTTCTTGAATGGGTAGTGCGGAGAGAGTCAGGTTTTCAGTCAGTGCCACATTACTTGGATGATTTCCTTTGTATAGGACCTGCTGCTTCGCGGCAATGTTCTCTATTGCTTCATACTTTCGAACAGGTGGTGTACCATTTTGGGGTTCCTCTGGCCCCCGACAAAACCGTTGGGCCAGTGACAGTGCTTTTCTTTTTGGGTATTGCGTTGGATTCTGTTGCTATGGAATGCCGGTTACCTTTAGACAAGTTAACAGAGTTGCGTAACCTAGTTCACGACCTATTCGGGATACGGAAAGTTTGCTTGCGACAACTTCAATAGCTGTTGGGCAAGTTGAACTTTGCATGTCGCATTATACCGATGGGGCGCGTTTTTTGTCGACGGTTAGCTACGTCAGGGGTCCGGAGCCCCTTACATTTCATCCGTTTAAATGTTGATAACAAGGCAGATCTTAGGGTTTGGTTTTTCGATTTGTTTAACAGTCCATCACTTTGGTGGGAAGATTGGGCGGACAGCGTCGACTTAGAATTATTCACGGATGCCTCAGGGGCTTTTGGATTTGGTTCTTACTTGCAGGGTCAGTGGATGGCAGGTGTTTGGCCTTCTCAATGCCATGCTGCGGGGCTTACTCGTAATCTGAATCTGTTGGAACTGTTTCCAATAGTAGAGGCTGTGGAGGTTTGGGGATCGCATTTTTAGAACAGCCATGTTCATTTTTGCTGCAATAATCTGTCGGTTGTACAGACCATTAATATTATTTTGGCGTCTTTGCCTACAGTGGTAAAAAATTTTACGCCATCAAGTTCTGCGAGGGTTGGAGCTTAATACATGGATGTGTGCTCGTCATGTTCCTGGAATTTCAAACTCCATTGCTGACTCCTTGTCTAGATTACAGTGGGATCGTTTTTGCATGCTGGCATCATAGGTGGCGCAGCATGGAATTCCCTGCCCGGAACATCTTTGGAGTCTGGCATTCGGGTCGCCTTTGCCTTGATGGGTTGTGCACTGACTGATTCGATGAGGCGCTCTTATCAGACGGTTTGGAGAGAATGGTTGCTTTTCTGTGGTCGGTAAGGTCATGATGGGGTTAGTGGGGATTTAATCCCGTTGTTGCTGTTTTTCATAGGTTCTGCCTATGAGACGGGTTTCTCAGGTTCACTCCTATGTCTACTGGGGAGCCCTGCATGCCAATGTACGCCCAGATGGCAGGCAGCTAGGTTTCCCTAGGAGTGAGGTGAGCCTGCGTTGGATCGGAGTGCGAGGCTTGTTATGGGGTGGAGTGCTTCCAGAGTTGCATTTTTACTCACGGTTAGACAGGGCACCTGATGTCTTCGTTTTACATGCTGAGGGGAATGATCTCGGCGTTCGGTCTTCCAGGCATCTGATCTGGGATATTAAGTTCGATATCCTGAGAATGTTCTCCTTGTTTCCTGGTATTTTGTTGGTATGGTCGGAAATGGTAGCTAGAGTTGAGCGAACACCTGGATGTTCGGGTTCGAGAAGTTCGGCCGAACATCCCGGAAATGTTCGGGTTCGGGATCCGAACCCGATCCGAACTTCGTCCCGAACCCGAACCCCATTGAAGTCAATGGGGACCCGAACTTTTCGGCACTAAAAAGGCTGTAAAACAGCCCAGGAAAGAGCTAGAGGGCTGCAAAAGGCAGCAACATGTAGGTAAATCCCCTGCAAACAAATGTGGATAGGGAAATGAATTAAAATAAAAATTAAATAAATAAAAATTAACCAAAATCAATTGGAGAGAGGTTCCATAGCAGAGAATCTGGCTTCCCGTCACCCACCACTGGAACAGTCCATTCTCAGATATTTAGGCCCCGGCACCCAGGCAGAGGAGAGAGGTCCCGTAACAGAGAATCTGTCTTCATGTCAGCAGAGAATTAGTCTGCATGTCATAGCAGAGAATGAGGCTTCACGTCAGCCACCACTGCAACAGTCCATTGGCATATATTTAGGCCCAGCACCCAGGCAGAGGAGGGAGGTCCCGTAACAGAGAATCTGTCTTCATGTCAGCAGAGAATTAGTCTGCATGTCATAGCAGAGAATGAGGCTTCACGTCAGCCACCACTGCAACAGTCCATTGGCATATATTTAGGCCCAGCACACACACAGGCAGAGGAGAGAGGTCCCGTAACAGACAATCTGGCTTCATGTCAGCAGAGAATTAGTCTGCATGTCATAGCAGAGAATGAGGCTTCACGTCAGCCACCACTGCAACAGTCCATTGGCATATATTTAGGCCCAGCACACACACAGGCAGAGGAGAGAGGTCCCGTAACAGAGAATCTGTCTTCATGTCAGCAGAGAATTAGTCTGCATGTCATAGCAGAGAATGAGGCTTCACGTCAGCCACCACTGCAACAGTCCATTGGCATATATTTAGGCCCAGCACACACACAGGCAGAGGAGAGAGGTCCCGTAACAGAGAATCTGTCTTCATGTCAGCAGAGAATCAGTCTTCATATCATAGCAGAGAATCAGGCTTCACGTCACCCACCACTGTAAGAGTCAATTTTCATAAATTTAGGCCCAGAACCCAGGCAGAGGAGAAAGGTCCCGTAACAGACAATCTGGCTTCATGTCAGCAGAGAATCAGTCTTCATATCATAGCAGAGAATCAGGCTTCACGTCACCCACCACTGTAAGAGTCAATTTTCATAAATTTAGGCCCAGAACCCAGGCAGAGGAGAAAGGTCCCGTAACAGACAATCTGGCTTCATGTCAGCAGAGAATCAGTCTTCATATCATAGCAGAGAATCAGGCTTCACGTCACCCACCACTGTAAGAGTCAATTTTCATAAATTTAGGCCCAGAACCCAGGCAGAGGAGAAAGGTCCCGTAACAGACAATCTGGCTTCATGTCAGCAGAGAATCAGTCTTCATATCATAGCAGAGAATCAGGCTTCACGTCACCCACCACTGTAAGAGTCAATTTTCATAAATTTAGGCCCAGAACCCAGGCAGAGGAGAAAGGTCCCGTAACAGACAATCTGGCTTCATGTCAGCAGAGAATTAGTCTGCATGTCATAGCAGAGAATGAGGCTTCACGTCAGCCACCACTGCAACAGTCCATTGGCATATATTTAGGCCCAGCACACACCAGGCAGAGGAGAGAGGTCCCGTAACAGAGAATCTGTCTTCATGTCAGCAGAGAATCAGTCTTCATATCATAGCAGAGAATCAGGCTTCACGTCACCCACCACTGTAAGAGTCAATTTTCATAAATTTAGGCCCAGAACCCAGGCAGAGGAGAAAGGTCCCGTAACAGACAATCTGGCTTCATGTCAGCAGAGAATCAGTCTTCATATCATAGCAGAGAATCAGGCTTCACGTCACCCACCACTGTAAGAGTCAATTTTCATAAATTTAGGCCCAGAACCCAGGCAGAGGAGAAAGGTCCCGTAACAGACAATCTGGCTTCATGTCAGCAGAGAATCAGTCTTCATATCATAGCAGAGAATCAGGCTTCACGTCACCCACCACTGTAAGAGTCAATTTTCATAAATTTAGGCCCAGAACCCAGGCAGAGGAGAAAGGTCCCGTAACAGACAATCTGGCTTCATGTCAGCAGAGAATCAGTCTTCATATCATAGCAGAGAATCAGGCTTCACGTCACCCACCACTGTAAGAGTCAATTTTCATAAATTTAGGCCCAGAACCCAGGCAGAGGAGAAAGGTCCCGTAACAGACAATCTGGCTTCATGTCAGCAGAGAATCAGTCTTCATATCATAGCAGAGAATCAGGCTTCACGTCACCCACCACTGTAAGAGTCAATTTTCATAAATTTAGGCCCAGAACCCAGGCAGAGGAGAAAGGTCCCGTAACAGACAATCTGGCTTCATGTCAGCAGAGAATCAGTCTTCATATCATAGCAGAGAATCAGGCTTCACGTCACCCACCACTGTAAGAGTCAATTTTCATAAATTTAGGCCCAGAACCCAGGCAGAGGAGAAAGGTCCCGTAACAGACAATCTGGCTTCATGTCAGCAGAGAATCAGTCTTCATATCATAGCAGAGAATCAGGCTTCACGTCACCCACCACTGTAAGAGTCAATTTTCATAAATTTAGGCCCAGAACCCAGGCAGAGGAGAAAGGTCCCGTAACAGACAATCTGGCTTCATGTCAGCAGAGAATTAGTCTGCATGTCATAGCAGAGAATGAGGCTTCACGTCACCCACCACTGCAACAGTCCATTGGCATATATTCAGGCCCAGCACCCAGGCAGAGGAGAGAGGTCCCGTAACAGAGGATCTGGCTTCATGTCAGCAGAGAATCAGTCTGCATGTCATAGCAGAGAATCAGGCTTCACGTCAGCCACCACTGCAACAGTCCATTGTCATAAATTTAGGCCCAGCACCCAGGCAGAGGAGAGAGGTCCCGTAACAGAGGATCTGGCTTCATGTCAGCAGAGAATCAGTCTGCATGTCATAGCAGAGAATCAGGCTTCACGTCAGCCACCACTGCAACAGTCCATTGTCATAAATTTAGGCCCAGCACCCAGGCAGAGGAGAGAGGTCCCGTAACAGACAATCTGGCTTCATGTCAGCAGAGAATTAGTCTGCATGTCATAGCAGAGAATCAGGCTTCATGTCAGCCACCACTGCAACAGTCCATTGGCATATATTTAGGCCTAGCACACAGGCAGAGGAGAGGTTCATTCAACTTTGGGTAGCATCGCAATATAATGGTAAAATGAAAATAAAAATAGGATTGAATGAGGAAGTGCCCTGGAGTCCAATAATATATGGTTATGGGGAGGTAGTTAATGTCTAATCTGGACAAGGGACGGACAGGTCCTGTGGGATCCATGCCTGGTTCATTTTTATGAACGTCAGCTTGTCCACATTGGCTGTAGACAGGCGGCTGCGTTTGTCTGTAATGACGCCCCCTGCCGTGCTGAATACACGTTCAGACAAAACGCTGGCTGCCGGGCAGGCCAGCACCTCCAAGGCATAAAAGGCTAGCTCTGGCCACGTGGACAATTTAGAGACCCAGAAGTTGAATGGGGCCGAACCATCAGTCAGTACGTGGAGGGGTGTGCACACGTACTGTTCCACCATGTTAGTGAAATGTTGCCTCCTGCTAACACGTTGCGTATCAGGTGGTGGTGCAGTTAGCTGTGGCGTGTTGACAAAAGTTTTCCACATCTCTGCCATGCTAACCCTGCCCTCAGAGGAGCTGGCCGTGACACAGCTGCCTTGGCGACCTCTTGCTCCTCCTCTGCCTTGGCCTTGGGCTTCCACTTGTTCCCCTGTGACATTTGGGAATGCTCTCAGTAGCGCGTCTACCAACGTGCGCTTGTACTCGCGCATCTTCCTATCACGCTCCAGTGCAGGAAGTAAGGTGGGCACATTGTCTTTGTAGCGTGGATCCAGCAGGGTGGCAACCCAGTAGTCCGCACAGGTTAAAATGTGGGCAACTCTGCTGTCGTTGCGCAGGCACTGCAGCATGTAGTCGCTCATGTGTGCCAGGCTGCCCAGGGGTAAGGACAAGCTGTCCTCTGTGGGAGGCGTATCGTCATCGTCCTGCCTTTCCCCCCAGCCACGCACCAGTGATGGACCCGAGCTGCGTTGGGTGCCACCCCGCTGTGACCATGCTTCATCCTCATCCTCCTCCACCTCCTCCTCATCCTCGTCCTCCTCGTCCTCCAGTAGTGGGCCCTGGCTGGCCACATTTGTACCTGGCCTCTGCTGTTGCAAAAAACCTCCCTCTGAGTCACTTCGAAGAGACTGGCCTGAAAGTGCTAAAAATGACCCCTCTTCCTCATCCTCCTCCTCCTCCTCCTGGGCCACCTCCTGTTCCATCATCGCCCTAAGTGTTTTCTCAAGGAGACATAGAAGTGGTATTGTAACGCTGATAACGGTGTCATCGCCACTGGCCATGTTGGTGGAGTACTCGAAACAGCGCAACAGGGCACACAGGTCTCGCATGGAGGCCCAGTCATTGGTGGTGAAGTGGTGCTGTTCTGTAGTGCGACTGACCCGTGCGTGCTGCAGCTGAAACTCCACTATGGCCTGCTGCTGCTCGCACAGTCTGTCCAGCATGTGCAAGGTGGAGTTCCACCTGGTGGGCACGTCGCATATGAGGCGGTGAGCGGGAAGGCCGAAGTTACGCTGTAGCGCAGACAGGCGAGCAGCGGCAGGATGTGAACGCCGGAAGCGCGAACAGACGGCCCGCACTTTATGCAGCAGCTCTGACATGTCGGGGTAGTTGTGAATGAACTTCTGCACCACCAAATTCAGCACATGCGCCAAGCAAGGGATGTGCGTCAAATTGGCTAGTCCCAGAGCTGCAACGAGATTTCGCCCATTATCACACACCACCAGGCCGGGCTTGAGGCTCACCGGCAGCAACCACTCGTCGGTCTGTTGTTCTATACCCCGCCACAACTCCTGTGCGGTGTGGGGCCTGTCCCCCAAACATATGAGTTTCAGAATGGCCTGCTGACGTTTACCCCGGGCTGTGCTGAAGTTGGTGGTGAAGGTGTGTGGCTGACTGGATGAGCAGGTGGAAGAAGAGGAGGAGGAAGCCGAGAAGGAGGAGGTGGCAACAGGAGGCAAAGAATGTTGCCCTGCGATCCTTGGCGGCGGAAGGACGTGCGCCAAACAGCTCTCCGCCTGGGGCCCAGCTGCCACTACATTTACCCAGTGTGCAGTTAGGGAGATATAGCGTCCCTGGCCGTGCTTACTGGTCCACGTATCTGTGGTTAGGTGGACCTTGCCACAGATGGCGTTGCGCAGTGCACACTTGATTTTATCGGATACTTGGTTGTGCAGGGAAGGCACGGCTCTCTTGGAGAAGTAGTGCCGGCTGGGAACAACATACTGTGGGACAGCAAGCGACATGAGCTGTTTGAAGCTGTCTGTGTCCACCAGCCTAAATGACAGCATTTCATAGGCCAGTAGTTTAGAAATGCTGGCATTCAGGGCCAGGGATCGAGGGTGGCTAGGTGGGAATTTACGCTTTCTATCAAATGTTTGTGAGATGGAGAGCTGAACGCTGGCGTGTGACATGGTTGAGACGCTTGGTGACGGAGGTGGTGGTGGTGGTGTTGGTGGTACATCCCCTGTTTGCTGGGCGGCAGGTGCCAACGTTCCTCCAGAGGCGGAGGAAGAGGCCGAGGCGGCAGCAGCAGAATAGGCCGAGGCGGCAGCAGCAGAAGAGGTAGCAGGGGGAGCCTGAGTGACTTCCTTGGTTTTAAGGTGTTTACTCCACTGCAGTTCATGCTTTGCATGCAGGTGCCTGGTCATGCAGGTTGTGCTCAGGTTCAGAACGTTAATGCCTCGCTTCAGGCTCTGATGGCACAGCGTGCAAACCACTCGGGTCTTGTCGTCAGCACATTGTTTGAAGAAGTGCCATGCCAGGGAACTCCTTGAAGCTGCCTTTGGGGTGCTCGGTCCCAGATGGCGGCGGTCAGTAGCAGGCGGAGTCTCTTGGCGGCGGGTGTTCTGCTTTTGCCCACTGCTCCCTCTTTTGCTACGCTGTTGGCTCGGTCTCACCACTGCCTCTTCCTCCGAACTGTGAAAGTCAGTGGCACGACCTTCATTCCATGTGGGGTCTAGGACCTCATCGTCCCCTGCATCGTCTTCCACCCAGTCTTGATCCCTGACCTCCTGTTCAGTCTGCACACTGCAGAAAGACGCAGCAGTTGGCACCTGTGTTTCGTCATCATCAGAGACATGCTGAGGTGGTATTCCCATGTCCTCATCATCAGGAAACATAAGTGGTTGTGCGTCAGTGCATTCTATGTCTTTCACCGCTGGGGAAGGGCTAGGTGGATGCCCTTGGGAAACCCTGCCAGCGGAGTCTTCAAACAGCATAAGAGACTGCTGCATAACTTGAGGCTGAGACAGTTTCCCTGGTATGCATGGGGGTGATGTGACAGACTGATGGGGTTGGTTTTCAGGCGCCATCTGTGCGCTTTCTGCAGAAGACTGGGTGGGAGATAATGTGAACGTGCTGGATCCACTGTCGGCCACCCAATTGACTAATGCCTGTACCTGCTCAGGCCTTACCATCCTTAGAACGGCATTGGGCCCCACCATATATCGCTGTAAATTCTGGCGGCTACTGGGACCTGAGGTAGTTGGTACACTAGGACGTGTGGATGTGGCAGAACGGCCACGTCCTCTCCCAGCACCAGAGGGTCCACTAACACCACCACGACCATGTCCACGTCCGCGTCCCTTACTAGATGTTTTTCTCATTGTTATGGTTCACCACAACAACAAATATATTATTTGGCCCAATGTATTGTATTCAAATTCAGCGGGATATAAATTTGAGGCCTAGTATTTAGGCGCTGGGTGACCGGTATGGATTTAGTGACAGAATTAGACTTGGAAATGCACAGAAGCGTGTGTGTGAAGTTATTCTGAATGACCCTATGTGCACCTTCAATATTATATACCCTTTTAGGGATAGATTTCAAATAGCTCTGATATAGCAGAAACCACTAAATTATGAAATTGCTAAATTGGGAATTGTACTTCAACCCAGAACAAAAAATGTGCTTTGACGGACACTAAATATCTTGCCCAGCAACAACAGTACAGCGGTGGGTAACGAGAGATTTAGAGGGATTTAAATTTGAGGCCTAGTATTTAGGCGCTGGGTGACAGGTATGGGTTTAGTGACAGAATTAGACTTGGAAATACACAGTAGCGGGTGTGTGTGAAGTTATTCTGAATGACCCAATGTGCACCTTCAATATTATATACCCTTTTAGGGATAGATTTCAAATAGCTCTGATATAGCAGAAACCACTAAATTATGAAATTGCTAAATTGGGAATTGTACTTCAACCCAGAACAAAAAATGTGCTTTGACGGACACTAAATATCTTGCCCAGCAACAACAGTACAGCGGTGGGTAACGAGAGATTTAGAGGGATTTAAATTTGAGGCCTAGTATTTAGGCGCTGGGTCACCGGTATGGATTTAGTGACAGAATTAGACTTGGAAATGCACAGAAGCGTGTGTGTGAAGTTATTCTGAATGACCCTATGTGCACCTTCAATATTATATACCCTTTTAGGGATAGATTTCAAATAGCTCTGATATAGCAGAAACCACTAAATTATGAAATTGCTAAATTGGGAATTGTACTTCAACCCAGAACAAAAAATGTGCTTTGACGGACACTAAATATCTTGCCCAGCAACAACAGTACAGCGGTGGGTAACGAGAGATTTAGAGGGATTTAAATTTGAGGCCTAGTATTTAGGCGCTGGGTGACAGGTATGGGTTTAGTGACAGAATTAGACTTGGAAATACACAGTAGCGGGTGTGTGTGAAGTTATTCTGAATGACCCAATGTGCACCTTCAATATTATATACCCTTTTTGGGATAGATTTCAAATAGCTCTGATATAGCAGGAACCACTAAATTATGAAATTGCTAAATTGGGAATTGTATTTCAACCCAGAACAAGAAATGTGCTTGAACGGACACTAAATAACTCGCCCAGCTACAGCACTAGGGACAGATTTAGCTGGATATAAATTTGAGGCCTAGTATTTAGGCGCTGGGTGACCGGTATGGATTTAGTGACAGAATTAGACTGGGATATGGCCAAAAAATAAACAGACTATTGCTGGTTAAATGCACTTGGTGTGACAGCTTCACCCTGATGTAGGCTTTAGCCAAAAAACAACCACACCATTGAGGGTTAAATGCACTTGGTGACAGGCGCAGCTTGCCCCTGATTTTGTATATGGCCAAAAAATGAACAGACTATTGCTGGTTAAATGCACTTGGTGTCACAGCTTGACCAACCACACTACTGAGGGTTAAATGCACTTGGTGACGGGCGCAGCTTGCCCCTGATGTAGTATATGGCCAAAAAATAAACAGACTATTGCTGGTTAAATGCACTTGGTGTGACAGCTTCACCCTGATGTAGGCTTTAGCCAAAAAACAACCACACCATTGAGGGTTAAATGCACTTGGTGACAGGCGCAGCTTGCCCCTGATTTTGTATATGGCCAAAAAATGAACAGACTATTGCTGGATAAATGCACTTGGTGTGACAGCTTCACCCTGATGTAGGCTTTAGCCAAAAAACAACCACACCATTGAGGGTTAAATGCACTTGGTCGCAGCTTGTGCTGGCGCACCACAAGACACAAAATGGCCGCCGATCACCCCAGAAAAATGAGACTGACAAACGGTCTGTGCAGCCTAAAAACAGTGAGCAATTGAGGATCAGCAGCTCAATGATCCACAGCTGCAGATCGATCAGTTAATCAAGTCCTTTGGAGGAGTTAATCTGCCTAATCTCGCCCTACTGTCGCAGCCGCAACCTCTCCCTACGCTAATCAGAGCAGAGTGACGGGCGGCGCTATGTGACTCCAGCTTAAATAGAGGCTGGGTCACATGGTGCTCTGGCCAATCACAGCCATGCCAATAGTAGGCATGGCTGTGATGGCCTCTTGGGGCAAGTAGTATGACGCTTGTTGATTGGCTGCTTTGCAGCCTTTCAAAAAGCGCCAAGAAAGCGTCACAAAAGCGCGAAGAAAGCGACGAACACCGAACCCGAACCCGGACTTTTACGAAAATGTCCGGGTTCGGGTCCGTGTCACGGACACCCCAAAATTCGGTACGAACCCGAACTATACAGTTCGAGTTCGCTCATCCCTAATGGTAGCCCATTTGCGGTGAAGGTCTGCTCGTTCAGTGGAGAAACTGAATAGAGCGAGGGGTAGGATTAATAAGGAGGTGTCCCATTTTGTTTCCCGTAAAGGAGAGGTGGTGGTTCGCCACAGAGACCTCAAAGTGCCTGATCGAGCTATGATGAGATCCGATGGTGTACATTTAAATGAGGTGGGCATGGACATTTAGAATCTTGGTTTATAGGAAGGGATTAAAATGGCAGTCAGGGTGTGGCGGGATTTGCAGGCACAATGGGCCGTGTCTGCTCTTCTTGGCCAGGAGGAGGTAATGCATTGAACGGATTAAGGTGGTAGTTGGGGAACCATTGGAGAGACGGAGCCCTCCCAACAACGAGGTGTGTAAGGGATTGGTTTCTGGATAACAGAAGTCATCAAGCTATCAGCTGTCATTGTGTTGCGACTGGGGATGTCAGGGCAACCATGACCTCGTCTCCTGACAACCTGTCTGGGTTTAATATGTTTCATGATGTTCATGATGTTTATAATGTGCTCGTTAATAAAGAGGCTGCTGTGGCAAACCTTTTCCATTGTCACACGGTGTCAAGATGTTATTTTACAGTTAGATAGATTCTCCCACTCTGCAATACCCTAGTCATGTGTTTATTATCCCTGTACTGTGACATCACTGTGTTTATTATCTCTGTACTGTGACATCACTGTGTTTATTATCTCTGTGCTGTGACATCACTGTTTATTTTATCTCTGTACTGTGACATCACTGTGTTTATTATCTCTGTACTGTGACATCACTGTGCTTATTATCCTGTATTGTGACATCACTGTGTTTATTATCTGTGCATTGTGACATCACTGTGTTTATTATCTCTGAACTGTGACATCACTGTGTTTATTATCTCTGTACTGTGACATCACTGTGTTTATTATCTCTGTACTGTGACATCACTGTGTTTATTATCTCTGTACTGTGACATCACTGTGTTTACTATCCCTGTAGTGTGACATTACTGTGTTTATTATCCCTGCACTGTGACATCACCGTGTTTATTATCCCTGTACTGTGACATCACTGTGTTTATTATCTCTGTACTGTGACATCACTGTGTTTATTATCCCTGTACTGTGACATCACTGGGCTCATTATCCCTGTCATGTGACATCATTGTTTTTCCTTTTCTCTGTACTGTTATCCTGTAATGTGACATCACTGTGTTTATTATCTCTGTACTGTGTCCATTATCTTTATACTTGGTAGAATGAGGCCTCATTACACGTTCTGCTATGGGACCCCACGGATATTTTCTATGTCTGTGACCATTGGAAACTATCAGAGAGATTTGAGCAGCTTCTGGATATAATTGTATTCTGCTGTCAGATGAGAGAAACGCTATGGGATTGCAGACTCTGAAAGGAAACAAGAGTGTTCTCATTCACTGACAGCAAACTTGAAAGTGAGAAGAAATTGAACAATTTTATTTACAAAAAAATGTGAAACCCCTTTAAGATAACGTCTTATGGTCTTGAAGATATTGTGATGGAGACTGCTATTGTTTCCAAGTTTCATGTGAGGTCCCCGAAATTTTTGCATTTTTACTGTTTTAATCTCCTGAAGGGCAGAAGTTTGATGGTGTAGCACATTCTGAGATAGGTCTTTTTTTTTTTTTTTTATTGGTTTATTCGTATTTTTTTGTTTCCTATATTTTTGTATTTTCCCTAATAAGCTGTAGTTGCTATTAATATTTCTAAAACAAAATTCCTTAAAAACGTAAATAACTTGAATAAAGTAAAATAAAAAAATCTGGAAAACAAAGAAAAAATCTAATTTGGAACAAACAGTTTAACCCTGCACATAGACAACCATTAAAAGATGTACGTTCGCTCTCTATATGAAAGAGTCATGTGCAGAGGTTAATTTTCCTGATACAAAGCTTGGACTCAGAATTAGCTACCGTACATGTTTTCCTCGCATTCTTCCGTCTTTTTGCCTCGTCTATTTTTCACATCAATTGCTGCCTTCATCCTCCTGGACCCCTTTGGTAATGATAGCAATCTATATCCGTACAGAAAATAATTTAGCAAGACGCCAACCCAACTGATAAATTCACAAGTGGGTATTTCAACTACAGAAATATTATTGTGTATCTAAAGGGGTATCAATAGAAATTCATTTATGTGGTCAACCCTTTGGGAGACCTCCGCAATCATCGATGAGATTTTGTACTTCCATTTTCCAAAGTGCTTTAGTTCCACTTTTTTCATCAGTCCTTCCATTATCATTCTCTTCCACTACATGCTGCTTTGTATTGTCAATTGGAAATGTCCTTTAAGATGTTACATCTTATGATGTCCATGGTAGGAAAGTGGGTAGAGTGTTGTACAGATGACAGCATACACCATCTTCTAAGAATTTGCTTGCTTTATTAAGGTGGTCATCTGCTTTCAGGGCATAGCGATAGGTGGCGTAATGAAGGCAGTCATACATAGGGCTTGATGCCTGCATTGAAGCCCAGGAGCTTCATGTTAGCTTCATTTTATATTTACCCGTAGACCATATTTTGCTAAGAGAATAAGGTTCTACTGTATATTTTCACCCCACCCATTAGTGGAAATACGTACATTCATGAAAACCCATGAATAATATAAATTGGAATAAATATGTTTTCAAGGCACAACCAGAACCCTTTTAGGTTCCCAAGAGCAGAATGCCCATAGTCAAAACAATTATAGGTGTTACATGGACTTATCCAGACAGGATAACCTCTTACCAAAGTTCATTATAATATATTATTATTTACTTGGTTCTAGCTATATACAATATCTTCAGATATATTTTTAATGTCCATGTCAGTTGTAATGTTGTACCACCATCCATGTCCCTCTTCTTTCCTACAAGTGAGTAGCATGAGGCATCCATTGTTTTAAGAGGCTTTGTAATATTTTCTTCATTTTGTAAACCAGTAAAAAAAATAAAAAAAATTCTTCTAGTTATTTGACTTCTCTTATATGTAAGTTAGCTAATAATAAATATTTCCCTAATCAAAAAGTAGAGATCTGGTAATAAAGGGAATGTATCACCAGAAAATGACAAATTGGCATCTTTTTATTGAAATATTCTATAAAATCCTGAAAAGCGTCAGTTTTTACACTAAGCACTAGAGCAGACACAAAAGACTGAAATGTATGATTTTTCTGCATCTGCTTAGCTGTGTAGACTAGGACAGAGTCATCTCATTACCATTAGAAAGTGTGGGATTTGATGACGGATGACAGCTCTGTTGTACTTGTGGAGGCCTAGGAAAGACAGGATAACAACACTGTACTCACAGGTAAGGCTATGTATGAAGCTCTTCAGTTGCCCAGTTTGGACAACACAATAAGCTTTGATAGGGACTAGGCAAGATATGGACTTTATTGAGGCACTTCCCTATAGAGAAAAGTGCCTTAAATGACCCAGAGACAGCAGCCATTGGCCGAGATTAGACTGCAAGCCATGACCCTTTAAAGGGGTTGTCTCACTTCAGTAAGTTGCATTTATCATGTAGAGAAAGTTAATACAAGCCACTTACTAATGTATTGTGATTGTCCATATTGCTTCCTTTTCTGGCTGGATTCATCTTTTCATCACATTATACACTGCTCGTTTCCAGGGGTTATGACCACCCTGCAATCCATCAGTGGTGGCCGTGCTTCCACACTATAGGAAAAAGCTTCAGCCTCTCTGAATGGCCGGGATCATGGGAGTTCACATAGGCTGATGCTTTTTCCTATATTGTGCAACCACGACCACCACTGATGGATTGCAGGGTGGTCTGTAACCATGGAAACGAGCAGTGTATAACGTGATAGAAAAAGGAATGAAGCCAGCAAAGGAAGCAATATGGACAATAACAATATATTAGTAAGTGGCTTGTAATAACTTTCTCTACATGATAAATGCTGCTTACTGAAGTGAGACAACCGGTTTAAGAACTGTGGAGAGCATGTACCCTAAGGGAGCAGAACACAGTAGGCAGGAGGTGGAGAAGGCAGAAGAGGTCTAGAGTGTCCGACAGAACAGAGGGCATTCCGGCTGCTTTGCCTGCTGGGAGGAGAGAGATGCCTGTGGGTACTGACTAGAGATGAGCGTAGTACTGGAAAATTCGATTTGGCTGCTTTGACGAATTTTACAAAAAAATTGTTTTGTGACGAACTACTTCATCATGAAGAGCATTTCTTTGTAAGTAGCGGGTGCAATGACAGAGAGCTGCGATTGTGCCTCTCCCCGTCACTATACCTCTTAGATGCCGCTTTCACACATGAGCGCGGCATAAAATAGCAATTCCCTTACGTCCTACCAGCAGCACAGATGGGGTTAACTGCCCCCCGTGGACTGGTAGGACCGGCGGAATTTTAATGAGCCCAAAGATTAAACCAATAAAAGAACTCCAGCTCCCTTAAAGGGAGGGGTTCATCCCCCAGCCCACCGTGTTTTTTTCTGTCCTCGCGGACAGGTGGACTGGCGAGTTCTCTCTTTTCCCCCTGGTTTATTAGACAGGGGTTTTGGGACCATGCTGACTTAGTTCTCGGTCCCTCTTTTACTTATCTGTGTGCGCTTATATTGCGCTCCTTGTAGCATGTGTTTTCCGTGCTCACAGGTCCTCCCACTCCCCTGCGATTGCCGGCAGCGCTCCTGTTGCTGGGCGCCGCCATGACCGGAAGTGACGCGGCTCTTGCCTCGGCGTCACTTCCGGTTTCCTCGGCGTCGGCCGGCCGGGGTTATCCGGCCGTTCTTTTTCTCTTTTCTGGCGCAGCAGGGATGAGTGTTATGTGGGGACATATCCTTATAGGCTTATGCCTTTTTTTCCCCCCTTTTCTTTCCAAAGGGAGTTTGTTTGTAGCTGTGCTTAGGGGGAGGTTTTTAGCCTTGACTTTACCACTCCCCTGGGCGGAGCTAGCCTATTTAAGCTCCCTGATTCCCTCAGTCGGTCTCTGGTTGCGCTGCTTTAACAAGCTAGCTCCAGAGTCTCCTGATTTGTGAGACATTGCCTTCAGACTGCTCTTCTCTTTTGCTCAGCTATTTGTTCTCTCCTCTGGTTCGTGCTCAGGACACTGGAGGGTTTTTTTCTTATTTCCATTTAATGATGCTTTAAATTCCTCTCCTTTTTGTTCCCTTTCTAGCTATGGCCTCTCCCGGAGAGCCCGATCAGCTTCGGAAATCAGCCACCAAGAGGAAACACCTGGCTTGCTACGACTGCAATACGCCTCTTGAGGACAGCTGCCCATTTTCCAGATGCAACAGCTGTCGTTCCGCCACTGCTACTGAGCCTTCCATGCAGGACATGTACCAGTGGGCTAAGACTTATGTCGACGACTCCATTAAAGGGGTCGTAAGTCTCCTTAATGAGAGACTACCTGTTCCCTCCCAAACACCAATGGAGGTGCCCCTCCCCACCGATAGGCCTATGCCCCTTTCTGTGGGGTCATCTTCCTCGGATGAGGAAGAGACGTCTTCGGGGTTCTTTCCACCGGAAAAGACCCAGAAGCTTCTAAGGTCCATCAGGTCGGGGGACCATGATGTTGACGTCGGGGAGTCTTCCGATCCCGCCTGCCGGACCCAGCGGGTCTTTAAGGCAGATGAGACCCTTCTCTCCGTGATGCGCACGGAATGGAAAAAGCCTGAGAAAGGCCCAGTCCTTACTAGGAAGTTTAAGCTTATGTTTCCTATGGCTATACCCTTAGTGGAATCATGGGGTTCCATTCCTAAGGTGGACATGGCGATTGCCAAGTTGTCCAGGCGCACTCTGGTTCCTGCAGACGATGGGTCTAGCCTGCAGGACCCTCTAGACAGGAGGGCAGAGTGCACCCTCAGGAGAGGTTATTCAGCGGCCGCAGCCTCGGCCTCGACCTCTATTGCTGCCACAGAGGTCTCCTCCTTCCTCAGATCCAAGCTGAACCAAATTCAGACTGATGTTGACCAGAGTGTCTCTCGGGACGATATTCTTGCTGCCTTCAAGTCCGTCAACTTAGCGGTGGATTTCCTCTGTGACACAGCCCAACTCCAATTAAAATTGGCGGCCAAGACTATGGCTTTGGTGTCTGCCGCCAGGAGACCTCTGTGGCTCAAGCCTTGGAATGCGGATAACGCATCCAAATATAACCTCTGTGGGCTCCCCTTTGAACCTAGCCGTCTTTTCGGGTCTGAGCTAGACACTATTATGGAGGGGCTATCAGACAAGAAGGGGAAAAGCCTTCCCCAGCAGCCCTTTCGAGGCAGGGGAAGACAAGCCCGCGGAGGTCGCTCAGGACAGCAGGGACGTAAGGATTGGGGGGGACCGCCTAGAAAATTTTCTAGGCGTTCCCGCAAACCCAGGGAGGCAAAACCCTCCTGACTATGGGCCTCTCAGAGGCTCTTGGATAGACCCTGCTGTCCCTACCGTTACGCCTCTCGATTATCCCGTACCCCTCCCCCACCTCCCGGTGGGGGGGCGTCTTTTCTTTTTCAGTCACGTGTGGGCCCAGGAAATTCGAGACCCCTGGGTCCAAAATATAGTAACCACCGGCTATCTAATAGACCTTATTTCTCCCCCCCCAGGAAGATTCATTGCTACACGCAGTTTTTTGCCAACCAGGCAGAGGGTCTTGGAAGCCTATATCCAAGACTACCTTTCCAAGGGAGCCCTGGAGGAGGTACCGGCAGGGGAGAAGGGTTCAGGGATTTATTCCCCGGTATTTCTGGTACCCAAAAAAACGGGAGATCTTCGGATGATTATAGATTTGAGATTTCTCAATCGTTTCATAAAAAGGACCAGGTTTCGCATGGAAACCATAAGGTCAGTCAGCCACCTCCTCAACCCTGGGGATGTGATGGCTACTCTGGACCTCAAAGACGCTTACCTCCACATCCCGATCCACCCTTCCTCCCGGAAGTTTCTCAGGATCGCGGTCCAGATATCAGGTGTGTGCAAACATTTCCAGTTTGCCGCCCTTCCCTTCGGAATCTCTTCTGCCCCCCTGATCTTCACCAAGGTGGTAGTATCGGTAGTGGCAGCATTGAGACTCCAAGGTCTGACCATTGTCCCTTACCTGGACGACTGGCTTCTTCTAGCCTCTTCAGTCCCTCTACTTTCCCACCAACTTCATGTCGCAATATCCTTTCTGCTCCGCCTAGGCTGGATGGTCAACTGGTCGAAGTCGAACGTGAGCCCTTCGACTTCTATCCACTATCTAGGATTCATAGTCGACTCTTTACAGATGTCCCTCCGGTTGACACCAGAAAGAAGAATGCGGATTCAGGACCTAGCAAGGTTCCTTTACGTACCACGACGAGTCTCCATACGGACCCTCATGAAGATGGTGGGGCTCATGTCAGCGGCTGCGGATGCAGTCCCTTGGGCTTTATGGCACCTCTGACCCCTTCAATCGGAGGTCTTAAGCAAGTGAAACGGCAGCCCCAGGGGGCTAGATTCCTTGTGCTCCCTATCCAATCAATCCCGGAATTCCCTCAGATGGTGGTTTCATCTACCAGAAGGGAGGTCTATGACCCAACCAGCTTGGCTCATATTGACCACGGACGCGTCCCTTGTAGGCTGGGGCGCTCATCTAGACGGGTCCCCAGTTCGGGGGTCCTGGTCTCCTCAGGAGCGGCATCTTTCCTCAAATCTCCGCGAGATGCGTGCTATCCGGCTAGCCCTCCTTCACTTCGCCCCTCAAATTCGGGGCAAAGCAGTGAAAGTCCAGTCAGACAACATGACTGCCGTGCTTTATATAAACAAGCAAGGGGGCACAAGATCCGTACCCCTTCTCTTAGAGATTGGGGTAATTCTTCGGTGGGCAGAGCTGAACCTATCCCATCTATCCGCCACTCACATCAAAGGCTCCCTCAATGTCATCGCGGACCGCCTAAGTCGTGGCCTACCGACCATGGAATGGTCATTACATCCGGAGATCTTCAAACAGTTAATCCTCAGGTGGGGGATGCCAGAGGTGGATCTCATGGCAACCAAGTTCAACGCCAAGGTACAGAGGTTCTGTTCCCTTTACAGGGAGGACAACCCCCTGGCGATAGATGCTCTGACAATACCGTGGAGGTTCAGGCTGGCGTACATCTTCCCTCCTTTTTCCATGATCCCGAGGGTATTGATGAAAATCCGTCAGGATCAGGCCTCGGTAATAGCCATCATACCGTTCTGGCCCAGGAGATCCTGGTTTACCCAGCTCATTCAGATGAGTCGGGGACAATATTGGAGACTCCCCCCGGAGCAGACCCTGGTGTCGTGGGACACGCATCTCTGCCCAGATCTGCACAGATTCAACCTGACAGCCTGGAGGTTGACCAGTCCCTTCCCAGAGTGGAAGGGCTCTCTGAGTCGGTCCTGAGAACTTTATCGCATTCCAGAGCAGAGTCTACCAGAAAGGCCTACTCTCGGATTATGAGGATCTTCGCCTCTTGGTGTAGCTCCAACCAGGTGGCGTCCGCAGATCCGCCCCTCGCAGCGATCTTACAGTTCCTCCAGGATGGGATAGACAGAGGTCTCTCCCCTTCTACCCTGAAGGTCCAAGTTTTTGCCATCTCGGCCTGTCTTAACAGACCATATTCTCGGGACCCGCTCATCAAGCGCTTCCTTAAAGGAGCGGAAAGATTGAAGCCTACAATACTGAGACCCGTTCCTCAATGGGATTTGTCAGTTGTTCTGAAGGGGCTAGCATCTCCCCCCTTTGAACCCTTGGAGGAGGCAAGTTTTAAACTTTTAACTCTTAAGATGGTTTTTCTTCTGGCCATAACTTCGGCCAAAAGAGTCTCGGAGCTTCAAGCTTTCTCCGCATCTTACCCTTATACCATGTTTCTACAAGACAGGGTCCTTCTGAAATTTCTACCTTACTTCAGACCTAAGGTTTCTACCTTTCAAAATATTAATCAGGTAGTCTCTCTACCTGTATTGCTCTCTGCCTCCTCCTCTGATGCTCCAGTTCGACATCCACTGGACATAGCTAGATGCCTTCAGATCTATGTGGATAGATCTAAAGAATTCAGGTTGGATGAAAATCTCTTTATCCTGTTTGCCGGTAAGTCAAAAGGCCGGAAAGCGTCTAAGACGACTATTAGTCGCTGGGTTAAGGAGGCCATTAGGGAAGCCTTTATTTCCCAAGCCTTAGATCCTCCGGAGTTTGTGAGGGCCCATTCTACAAGGGCCGTAGCTACCTCTGTTGCGGAAAGAAGTCTTCTCCCCCTAGAGTTGATCTGTAAGGCAGCCTCCTGGAGCTCTGAGTCTACCTTCATCTCCCATTATAGGATCGATGCTAGGATATCGGAGTTCTCGGCCTTTGGGCAGACAGTCCTTACTTCTGCCGAGCATGAGGACCCTCCCTAGGGGATTCTTCTTGCTATCTCCCCATCTGTGCTGCTGGTAGGACGTAAGGGAATCGTTAATTTCTAACGATAATTTGTTTTCCCTTAGTCCTAACAGCAGCACACAAATTTCCCGCCCTAAAGTACTTTTTTTTTTTTTTTTTTTCTTGTAACATACACGGTGGGCTGGGGGATGAACCCCTCCCTTTAAGAGAGCTGGAGTTCTTTTATTGGTTTAATCTTTGGGCTCATTAAAATTCCGCCGGTCCTACCAGTCCACGGGGGGCAGTTAACCCCATCTGTGCTGCTGTTAGGACTAAGGGAAAACAAATTATCGTTAGAAATTAACGATAATCTAGGTGCAAAATTGAAAAAAATATGAATAAAATCATACTTACCTGATCCATTTAATTGTGAAGAGCTGACCGTCGCCATCTTGATTGAAGATCTAGCGCGAAATCTTGAGCGGCCCGTGATGACGTGATTATTTCGGCCGACATGGTGACGTCATACGTCACCGTGCACAGGATTTTGGCAAGATCTACAATCAAGATGGCAGCAGTTAGCTCTTTGCATTCAAATAGATGAGGAAAGCATGATTTTTATATATATATATATATATATATATTTATTTATTTTTTTACACCATTTCAGGTAAAATCAATTCGTCACCACAAAGCATGAGGAAATTCGGCTTCGCAACGAATCAAATTTTCCCTTAAATTCAGATCGAATTCCACCTCGTGGAGTGATTGGCTCAATACTAGTACTGACCACCACAATATCAAAGCTAGAGGTGGGAGTAAGTGGACAAGTCCGCGAGGAGGGGGGTGATATCGGTGGGAATGCACCTCCAGCACCACTCGTAGCAAGAAACAGAACTAGTACTCACTGTTTTACAATTGGTTTCTATTAGCATGTTGATTTAAGACTCATTTCTCTCCTCGAGAAGTTGGCAGCCATGTGGTTTCATCAGAAGACGGTGAATGTTGTTTGCTATCTGAAAATCCTGACGCTGATTCCGGTAGTGCATTTATAGGAATCAAGTTAATTGTATTACAGAAGCCTAGAGCGGATGATAACGCGTAACAATGTAAATCCTAAGCAAGAAACTCAAGCTCCTCGCAGCCGCACAATTAGAAAATCAAATCTGACTCTTACTGAAAGTGTGCTGAGCTGTGAAAGCCCTCTCTTTTGTTATCAGCAGAATCTTGCATCCGTAACAATACTGAGGAACGTGCTTGATTACCCTGCTGCTGACATGGTCGACTTGGCTCTAGAGAGAAGCTGCGTACCGGAAAAAGAAAGCATCTCGTATTTTATAAATGCTCTTTGGGGTAAGGATAAGTAACGTGGCAGCTCTCCTCATTGGGAGATCTTCCTGAATTACCGTAAAAACCTTTAATCGGATACCACATGAGACAAAATAAAACGTATCATTGATCTAATATTGCATCTTACTGTTACATTGTCAGGATGTGCCACCATTGTGTGGTCCATCGAGGTGACTCAATGATTGCTAGCAGAAAGTGCCATTCCACTTGTTGGCATCATTGGTGGCCTCATTGATGGCCATCAGACCTAAAAAAGCCAAGTGAAGCCAAGTGACTGATGATGTGGTGCAGCATTTCTTTAGGACCACAGCCCCCACTGATCAGACAACAATATGCCATCAAAATATAATGACAACCCCTTTAAAGTGGTTGTCCACTTAATTTTTTTTATACTACCACCCAGGTAGCAGAATTTCTTGGGAAATACATACTTACCTGTTCCTCACAGCTCTTTTCCAGCTCTGTAGTTCCTGGGCCATCTTCACTGGACTTTTGGTCTGTCAACTTTCAGCCAATGACTAACCTCAATGGTGACATGTCCTCAAGCAGAACGTGACTCAACAGTTACATGCCGCTTTAGGACACCTCATCCATGAGGCCATTTATTGCCTGCAGCATTGCACCTGGCCCTGTCCATGCGGAAGTTAATGGACATGGACTGGAAGACCAGTGAAGACAGCGCGGGAGCCATGGAGCTGAATAGGAGCGGTGGGGAGACGGTATGGATTTCTCCACAAGTACAGTGAGTAGGGGGAAATTGAAAAATAAAAATAAAAACACCTGGACAACACCAGTAAGGAGATTGCGTCATCTACTCCCTTCAGCACTGCAGGCCTAGATTTTAAAGCTATTGTACATGGCCCGGAGCTGTTCTATAAAAACAACCAGAGAGCGACGAGGTGGCCAGAGATGGGAGCTACCGTACTGTGAGAGGAGACACAAGGTGGCTGGGGACGGGAGCTACTGCACATGTACATGACTCTTTTACACTCGCTCTCGCAATTGCGGCCACCGGAAGGGTCGGCGTTTTTTATTTTAGTGTAACAGATCCAAAGAATATACCCTAAGGCCTCTTTCACACGGGCGTCATGTTTTTTGCCCGGATTTTGCCGGGAAAATGCACAATTTTTCCGTGCGAGTGCAAAATATTGTAATGCATTTTGCACGCGCGTGAGAAAAATCTGGATGTTTGGTACCCAAACCCGAACTTCTTCACAGAAGTTCAGGTTTGGGATAGGTGTTCTGTTGATTGTATTATTTTACCTTATAACATGGTTATAAGGGAAAATAATAGCATTCTTAATACCGAATGCATAGTACAATAGCGCTGGAGGGGTTAAAAAAACAATATATATTTTACTCACCTTAATCCACTTGATCGCACAGCCGGCATCTCTTCTGTCTTCTTCTTTGCTGCGCACAGGAATAGGACCTTTGATGACGTCACTGTGCTCATCACATGGTCCAATCACATGGTTCATCACCATGGTGAGGGACCATGTGATTGGATCATGTGATGTGACATCACCACAGGTCCTTAGCCGGCAGCTCAACATTACAGAAGAAGACAGAGATCCGCAACTACGCGATCAAGTGGACTCGGTGAGTTAATTGAAACATTTTTTTAACCCCTCCATCACTATTGTACTATGCATTCTGTATTCAGAATGCTATTATTTTCCCTTATAACCATGTTATAAGGGACAATAATAAAGATCGGGTCCCCAGCCCGATCATCACCTAGCAACCATGTGTGAAAATCGCACCGCATCCGCACTTGCTTGCGGATGTTTGCGATTTTCACGCGGCCCTATTCACTTCTATGGGGCCTGCGTTGCGTGAAAAACGCAGAATATAGAGCATGCTGCGATTTTCATGCAACACACAAGTGATGCGTGAAAATCACCGCTCAGGTGCACAGCCTCATAGAAATGAATGGGTCCGGATTCAGTGCGGGTGCAATGCGTTCAACTCACACATTGCACCCGCGCGGAATACTCGCCCGTGTGAAAGGGGCCTTAAAGGGGTTGTCTCGCTTCAGCAAATGGCATTTATTATGTAGAGAAAGTTAATACAAGGCACTTACTAATGTATTGTGATTGTCCAAATTGCCTCCTTTTCTGACTGGATTCATTTTTCCATCACATTAAACACTGCTCGTTTCTATGGTTACGACCATCCTGTAATCCATCAGTGGACCGGGCAATATCAAGCACATGACCGTATGTGTTTTGCGATCCTCAAATTGCTGATCCGAAAAAAAAAAAACTGATGACATCCGTATGCCATCCGTTTTTTTTGCGGATCCATTATAACCATGCCTATCCTTGTCCCCAAAACAGACAAGAATAGGACATGTATTTTTTTTTTGTGGGGCTATGGGACGGACATACTGATGCGGACTGTACACAGAGTGCTATCTGCATTTTTTGCAGACTTTTTGAAATGAATGGGTACGCATCCTATCCGCAAAAAAAAAAACAGAACGGACACAGAAACAAAATACGCTGGTGTTCATGAGGCCTAAAGGCAAGAAGTTCCTATGAAAACCAGGGCTATCCTGAAACAGTCGATCTGTGGGTGTCGGGTGTCAGACCTCCGCCAATCAGATATTGATGGCCTACCCTGAGGATAGCTCATCAATAGTAAAATCATGGAAAACCTATTTAACAGATAGATGAAGAAGGACACTATTGAGGGCAGAAGGGGGCATCACATAAGTACATGTTACATTGTATAAGGAAAAATATATAAGACTATATAAAAATAAAAAAGGATAAAAAATAAGCATCTCATTAACACTTTACCTGGACCTGGCTATACACCGAGTGTACCAGAGCTCCCAGTGCTAAAGAGCCAATAAAGAAATGCAATAAAATAATAATAAGGTTGGCAATCAAGGTGAAAAGGATATAAAAAAGATTTAATGATTAAACCAGTGATAATTAAAATATTAAAAACATATACAAGTAAAATGTAGTGCCCTACACTCCATAGATCACAATAGATGGCTATATACCAGCATATTTTAATCTAATCCACACTTAAGAAAAATGCAGTAATGATGGTAATTATTGATATAGTAGGTTATAAAGTAGTAAATTATAAGGAGTGCGCTGCTGTAAATACATGGCTTGCAGTACTAGGCTGATGCTCAGACAGTTCACACGTTGCAGGCTGTAGACTGCTTTGCTACAAGATGAAGCTGCAGTTGATCAGTCATCAAGATGATGTCTGATTGCAGGATCGAAAGACCAACATGGGCTTTGCTGGACTTCAGTGAGGCAGAGGAAACAGTAGCTGCTTGAACGCCTGGATCACGTCCCCCGAAACGCGTCTAGCCTATCATACTTGCGACCTTCACCCCTTAAACCAATAGGCTTATCTCTCCATGTGTATTGGTTACGGTATACATCTGTATCTGGGATTTCTATGTTGTGGGACAGGTGACCCAACATCCGTTATTGCAGAGCGACACTACAAGGCGCGGTAAGCGCACTACCGAGCCCAGCGAGTGGCAGATTTGGATCAGCTGCGAACGTCAATGAGCCTGCGCAGGCGCACAAGCTGTTGCCTCTGCCTCGCCGTATTAGGCTAGCTTCACTTTTGTGTTTTTAAATGCAGCAGAGGAACAGCCAGACGGACTTCACCTTATCTGGCATAGCATTCACTGCAGGACTCATTTGATCTCGCTGTTTTCTGACTTTCGCACATGCAACCTCTTTTGTCCAGACGAAACCCGGCACAAGTGCCGGAAGCTAGCCGGATCCCCACCAGATCCCATTATAGTCATCGGCAGTATCTGGCTATGCCGGATACAGTGAAGTCCAGCAGGCCTTTCCTCTGCCAGAACAGCCTCTCTGATTAAAAACACAGATGAGAAACTAGTCTTACTGCACAGGCGCAGTAGTCCTCACTACTAGATGCCGAAGACCAGTGCAGCCAGCGCTCAGGTGGCAAGACCTGTGTCTGGCTGCAACTTATGAACTGTCCGAGTATCAGCCTACTATTGCGAGCAAGCCACACAATTTATTTACAGCAGTGCATTGCTCATAATTTGAACTACTGTATTTTACACCCTATAGGACGCACCGGCACATAAGACGGACCTAGGTTTTAGATTAGGACAATAAGACCCCCAATGTTAATAAGACCCGAATAAGACCTTGGATCAGACCCACAATCAGACCTCAGCTCAGACCCCAATGTGAATGACCCACAATCAGACCTCAAACAAGAGCCCCAATATAAATAAGACCCCCCATTCAGACCTAAGATCAGACTCTCATGCCTCAGATCAGCCCCCCATGCCTTCAGCCATAGATCAGCCCCCCATGCCTCAGATCGCATAAAATAAAAAAAATCAACTTACCTTTCCTGCTACGGACGCCACCGCTTCTCTCCTCCAGTGCTCCCTCTTCTTCATGTCGTCTGCGGTGCTATGACCCGACGTGCACAGGGTGAGGTCTCTGAGTGCTGTCCCGCCGTGTGCGGCCACAGCATAGCCGACAGCAGAGGACCAGGAATCGATGAGTACAGAGCCTGGGCAGCGCTGCATTCATGGCTTCCTGTTCCCCCGGTACTAATGAGCGCTTCCATAATAGAAGCACTCATTAGCATTCGCCCCATAAGACGCAGTGCCAATATTCCAATATTCCATTGTATGTGGCATTTCTCTTACAAGTTACATCACTGAATGTAGGTGAGAATTACGTCATCACCTAAATTAAGTCGGTGTGGGTATACAGGGTTGCTAGTGCAAAGCCTCAACATTATTGGAGCAAGATGAAAAATGTTGACTGCTGCAGAGAGCTCTTACCTTCCTTATTACACAATATGGATTATCGAGCAGCAGCTTATGATCTCCATTTGTTATGTGAGAACAGAGTCAATATAGTGATTTCCTGACATAACGGATACACCCACCATTTCACTAAATTAGAAATCGTTTCACAGATGTTAAATGTCTTTAACCCAATGGCTGGAAGGAGTTTACTTTAAGCTGACAATGGGAAAAGTTTTAAAGATGGGAAGTAATGAGATGGAAGTCACGGAACTTGACGTGATGAGCCAATCCTTCTATAGAATAAGCAATCGTACTTGACTCAGGAAGCTTTGACCATAGCATCATCATGTGTTCTCATTGCACACCATTTTGGGAAACCAACCATCTAAAGACTTTAAGAGTCTGTTGTGTCACGGTGTACTCCTTCAGGACGTTGCTCCACTGTAGTTTTGAAGAATGAGGCCAGAAGTAAACATAGATCAGTCTTTTCACTAAGTGCAAAATGTAATTTCAGGTACATTCATTAGTAGCAATATCCAAATGCAATTCTCTGGCACCAGTAAGGAATCTGGAGGAAGGTTGGATGGCTGCAATTTAGGAAAACAGTTTTTCAGCTGTTACGGTAACTCTGCTGTCTGGTTTTTCAAGGATTTACTTGAGGGAATATTTTTGTTCTCTATGAAGAATCATTTCTCAAGAGCAGGAGCTCTGCAGTGTGTTTCTTCTCCTCATAGAGAGACAGGAAGCAGGACCTTCCCACTCTTACCAAGAGAGTAGGAACAGGGTTGTTCCTACCAACATTGACAACCACATCCTTTAGTTGATGTAACGACTAGGGATGAGCGAACTCGAACTGTATAGTTCGGGTTCGTACCGAATTTTGGGGTGTCCGTGACACGGACCCGAACCCGGACATTTTCGTAAAAGTCCGGGTTCGGGTTCGGTGTTCGTCGCTTTCTTCGCGCTTTTGTGACGCTTTCTTGGCGCTTTTTGAAAGGCTGCAAAGCAGCCAATCAACAAGCGTCATACTACTTGCCCCAAGAGGCCATCACAGCCATGCCTACTATTGGCATGGCTGTGATTGGCCAGAGCACCATGTGACCCAGCCTCTATTTAAGCTGGAGTCACATAGCGCCGCCCGTCACTCTGCTCTGATTAGCGTAGGGAGAGGTTGCGGCTGCGACAGTAGGGCGAGATTAGGCAGATTAACTCCTCCAAAGGACTTGATTAACTGATCGATCTGCAGCTGTGGATCATTGAGCTGCTGATCCTCAATTGCTCACTGTTTTTAGGCTGCACAGACCGTTTGTCAGTCACATTTTTCTGGGGTGATCGGCGGCCATTTTGTGTCTTGTGGTGCGCCAGCACAAGCTGCGACCAAGTGCATTTAACCCTCAATGGTGTGGTTGTTTTTTGGCTAAAGCCTACATCAGGGTGAAGCTGTCACACCAAGTGCATTTAACCAGCAATAGTCTGTTCATTTTTTGGCCATATACAAAATCAGGGGCAAGCTGCGCCTGTCACCAAGTGCATTTAACCCTCAATGGTGTGGTTGTTTTTTGGCTAAAGCCTACATCAGGGTGAAGCTGTCACACCAAGTGCATTTAACCAGCAATAGTCTGTTCATTTTTTGGCCATATACTAAATCAGGGGCAAGCTGCGCCTGTCACCAAGTGCATTTAACCCTCAATGGTGTGGTTGTTTTTTGGCTAAAGCCTACATCAGGGTGAAGCTGTCACACCAAGTGCATTTAACCAGCAATAGTCTGTTCATTTTTTGGCCATATACAAAATCAGGGGCAAGCTGCGCCTGTCACCAAGTGCATTTAACCCTCAATGGTGTGGTTGTTTTTTGGCTAAAGCCTACATCAGGGTGAAGCTGTCACACCAAGTGCATTTAACCAGCAATAGTCTGTTCATTTTTTGGCCATATCCCAGTCTAATTCTGTCACTAAATCCATACCGGTCACCCAGCGCCTAAATACTAGGCCTCAAATTTATATCCAGCTAAATCTGTCCCTAGTGCTGTAGCTGGGCGAGTTATTTAGTGTCCGTTCAAGCACATTTCTTGTTCTGGGTTGAAATACAATTCCCAATTTAGCAATTTCATAATTTAGTGGTTCCTGCTATATCAGAGCTCTTTGAAATCTATCCCAAAAAGGGTATATAATATTGAAGGTGCACATAGGGTCATTCAGAGTAACTTCACACACACCCGCTACTGTGTATTTCCAAGTCTAATTCTGTCACTAAATCCATACCGGTGACCCAGCGCCTAAATACTAGGCCTCAAATTTAATTCCCTCTAAATCTCTCGTTACCCACCGCTGTACTGTTGTTGCTGGGCAAGATATTTAGTGTCCGTCAAAGCACATTTTTTGTTCTGGGTTGAAGTACAATTCCCAATTTAGCAATTTCATAATTTAGTGGTTTCTGCTATATCAGAGCTATTTGAAATCTATCCCAAAAAGGGTATATAATATTGAAGGTGCACATAGGGTCATTCAGAATAACTTCACACACACCCGCTACTGTGTATTTCCAAGTCTAATTCTGTCACTAAACCCATACCTGTCACCCAGCGCCTAAATACTAGGCCTCAAATTTAAATCCCTCTAAATCTCTCGTTACCGTTGTCCTGTTGTAGCTGGGAAAGTTATTTAGTGCCCGTCAAAGCACATTTTTTGTTCTGGGTTGAAGTACAATTCCCAATTTAGCAATTTCATAATTTAGTGGTTCCTGCTATATCAGAGCTATTTGAAATCTATCCCAAAAAGGGTATATAATATTGAAGGTGCACATAGGGTCATTCAGAATAACTTCACACACACCCGCTACTGTGTATTTCCAAGTCTAATTCTGTCACTAAATCCATACCGGTGACCCAGCGCCTAAATACTAGGCCTCAAATTTAATTCCCTCTAAATCTCTCGTTACCCACCGGTGTACTGTTGTTGCTGGGCAAGATATTTAGTGTCCGTCAAAGCACATTTTTTGTTCTGGGTTGAAGTACAATTCCCAATTTAGCAATTTCATAATTTAGTGGTTTCTGCTATATCAGAGCTATTTGAAATCTATCCCAAAAAGGGTATATAATATTGAAGGTGCACATAGGGTCATTCAGAATAACTTCACACACACCCGCTACTGTGTATTTCCAAGTCTAATTCTGTCACTAAACCCATACCTGTCACCCAGCGCCTAAATACTAGGCCTCAAATTTAAATCCCTCTAAATCTCTCGTTACCGTTGTCCTGTTGTAGCTGGGAAAGTTATTTAGTGCCCGTCAAAGCACATTTTTTGTTCTGGGTTGAAGTACAATTCCCAATTTAGCAATTTCATAATTTAGTGGTTCCTGCTATATCAGAGCTATTTGAAATCTATCCCAAAAAGGGTATATAATATTGAAGGTGCACATAGGGTCATTCAGAATAACTTCACACACACCCGCTACTGTGTATTTCCAAGTCTAATTCTGTCACTAAATCCATACCGGTGACCCAGCGCCTAAATACTAGGCCTCAAATTTAATTCCCTCTAAATCTCTCGTTACCCACCGCTGTACTGTTGTTGCTGGGCAAGATATTTAGTGTCCGTCAAAGCACATTTTTTGTTCTGGGTTGAAGTACAATTCCCAATTTAGCAATTTCATAATTTAGTGGTTTCTGCTATATCAGAGCTATTTGAAATCTATCCCTAAAAGGGTATATAATATTGAAGGTGCACATAGGGTCATTCAGAATAACTTCACACACACCCGCTACTGTGTATTTCCAAGTCTAATTCTGTCACTAAACCCATACCTGTCACCCAGCGCCTAAATACTAGGCCTCAAATTTATATCCAGCTAAATCTGTCCCTAGTGCTGTAGCTGGGCGAGTTATTTAGTGTCCGTTCAAGCACATTTCTTGTTCTGGGTTGAAATACAATTCCCAATTTAGCAATTTCATAATTTAGTGGTTCCTGCTATATCAGAGCTCTTTGAAATCTATCCCAAAAAGGGTATATAATATTGAAGGTGCACATAGGGTCATTCAGAGTAACTTCACACACACCCGCTACTGTGTATTTCCAAGTCTAATTCTGTCACTAAATCCATACCGGTGACCCAGCGCCTAAATACTAGGCCTCAAATTTAATTCCCTCTAAATCTCTCGTTACCCACCGCTGTACTGTTGTTGCTGGGCAAGATATTTAGTGTCCGTCAAAGCACATTTTTTGTTCTGGGTTGAAGTACAATTCCCAATTTAGCAATTTCATAATTTAGTGGTTTCTGCTATATCAGAGCTATTTGAAATCTATCCCTAAAAGGGTATATAATATTCAAGGTGCACATTGGGTCATTCAGAATAACTTCACACACACACGCTTCTGTGCATTTCCAAGTCTAATTCTGTCACTAAATCCATACCGGTCACCCAGCGCCTAAATACTAGGCCTCAAATTTATATCCCGCTGAATTTGAATACAATACATTGGGCCAAATAATATATTTGTTGTTGTGGTGAACCATAACAATGAGAAAAACATCTAGTAAGGGACGCGGACGTGGACATGGTCGTGGTGGTGTTAGTGGACCCTCTGGTGCTGGGAGAGGACGTGGCCGTTCTGCCACATCCACACGTCCTAGTGTACCAACTACCTCAGGTCCCAGTAGCCGCCAGAATTTACAGCGATATATGGTGGGGCCCAATGCCGTTCTAAGGATGGTAAGGCCTGAGCAGGTACAGGCATTAGTCAATTGGGTGGCCGACAGTGGATCCAGCACGTTCACATTATCTCCCACCCAGTCTTCTGCAGAAAGCGCACAGATGGCGCCTGAAAACCAACCCCATCAGTCTGTCACATCACCCCCATGCATACCAGGGAAACTGTCTCAGCCTCAAGTTATGCAGCAGTCTCTTATGCTGTTTGAAGACTCCGCTGGCAGGGTTTCCCAAGGGCATCCACCTAGCCCTTCCCCAGCGGTGAAAGACATA
Organism: Bufo gargarizans; assembly: GCF_014858855.1. Taxonomy (NCBI): domain Eukaryota; kingdom Metazoa; phylum Chordata; class Amphibia; order Anura; family Bufonidae; genus Bufo; species Bufo gargarizans. The sequence continues at coordinate 109,251,940 of NC_058089.1, forward strand.
GAATGCACTGACGCACAACCACTTATGTTTCCTGATGATGAGGACATGGGAATACCACCTCAGCATGTCTCTGATGATGACGAAACACAGGTGCCAACTGCTGCGTCTTTCTGCAGTGTGCAGACTGAACAGGAGGTCAGGGATCAAGACTGGGTGGAAGACGATGCAGGGGACGATGAGGTCCTAGACCCCACATGGAATGAAGGTCGTGCCACTGACTTTCACAGTTCGGAGGAAGAGGCAGTGGTGAGACCGAGCCAACAGCGTAGCAAAAGAGGGAGCAGTGGGCAAAAGCAGAACACCCGCCGCCAAGAGACTCCGCCTGCTACTGACCGCCGCCATCTGGGACCGAGCACCCCAAAGGCAGCTTCAAGGAGTTCCCTGGCATGGCACTTCTTCAAACAATGTGCTGACGACAAGACCCGAGTGGTTTGCACGCTGTGCCATCAGAGCCTGAAGCGAGGCATTAACGTTCTGAACCTGAGCACAACCTGCATGACCAGGCACCTGCATGCAAAGCATGAACTGCAGTGGAGTAAACACCTTAAAACCAAGGAAGTCACTCAGGCTCCCCCTGCTACCTCTTCTGCTGCTGCCGCCTCGGCCTATTCTGCTGCTGCCGCCTCGGCCTCTTCCTCCGCCTCTGGAGGAACGTTGGCACCTGCCGCCCAGCAAACAGGGGATGTACCACCAACACCACCACCACCACCTCCGTCACCAAGCGTCTCAACCATGTCACACGCCAGCGTTCAGCTCTCCATCTCACAAACATTTGATAGAAAGCGTAAATTCCCACCTAGCCACCCTCGATCCCTGGCCCTGAATGCCAGCATTTCTAAACTACTGGCCTATGAAATGCTGTCATTTAGGCTGGTGGACACAGACAGCTTCAAACAGCTCATGTCGCTTGCTGTCCCACAGTATGTTGTTCCCAGCCGGCACTACTTCTCCAAGAGAGCCGTGCCTTCCCTGCACAACCAAGTATCCGATAAAATCAAGTGTGCACTGCGCAACGCCATCTGTAGCAAGGTCCACCTAACCACAGATACGTGGACCAGTAAGCACGGCCAGGGACGCTATATCTCCCTAACTGCACACTGGGTAAATGTAGTGGCAGCTGGGCCCCAGGCGGAGAGCTGTTTGGCGCACGTCCTTCCGCCGCCAAGGATCGCAGGGCAACATTCTTTGCCTCCTGTTGCCACCTCCTCCTTCTCGGCTTCCTCCTCCTCTTCTTCCACCTGCTCATCCAGTCAGCCACACACCTTCACCACCAACTTCAGCACAGCCCGGGGTAAACGTCAGCAGGCCATTCTGAAACTCATATGTTTGGGGGACAGGCCCCACACCGCACAGGAGTTGTGGCGGGGTATAGAACAACAGACCGACGAGTGGTTGCTGCCGGTGAGCCTCAAGCCCGGCCTGGTGGTGTGTGATAATGGGCGAAATCTCGTTGCAGCTCTGGGACTAGCCAATTTGACGCACATCCCTTGCTTGGCGCATGTGCTGAATTTGGTGGTGCAGAAGTTCATTCACAACTACCCCGACATGTCAGAGCTGCTGCATAAAGTGCGGGCCGTCTGTTCGCGCTTCCGGCGTTCACATCCTGCTGCTGCTCGCCTGTCTGCGCTACAGCGTAACTTCGGCCTTCCCGCTCACCGCCTCATATGCGACGTGCCCACCAGGTGGAACTCCACCTTGCACATGCTGGACAGACTGTGCGAGCAGCAGCAGGCCATAGTGGAGTTTCAGCTGCAGCACGCACGGGTCAGTCGCACTACAGAACAGCACCACTTCACCACCAATGACTGGGCCTCCATGCGAGACCTGTGTGCCCTGTTGCGCTGTTTCGAGTACTCCACCAACATGGCCAGTGGCGATGACACCGTTATCAGCGTTACAATACCACTTCTATGTCTCCTTGAGAAAACACTTAGGGCGATGATGGAACAGGAGGTGGCCCAGGAGGAGGAGGAGGAGGATGAGGAAGAGGGGTCATTTTTAGCACTTTCAGGCCAGTCTCTTCGAAGTGACTCAGAGGGAGGTTTTTTGCAACAGCAGAGGCCAGGTACAAATGTGGCCAGCCAGGGCCCACTACTGGAGGACGAGGAGGACGAGGATGAGGAGGAGGTGGAGGAGGATGAGGATGAAGCATGGTCACAGCGGGGTGGCACCCAACGCAGCTCGGGTCCATCACTGGTGCGTGGCTGGGGGGAAAGGCAGGACGATGACGATACGCCTCCCACAGAGGACAGCTTGTCCTTACCCCTGGGCAGCCTGGCACACATGAGCGACTACATGCTGCAGTGCCTGCGCAACGACAGCAGAGTTGCCCACATTTTAACCTGTGCGGACTACTGGGTTGCCACCCTGCTGGATCCACGCTACAAAGACAATGTGCCCACCTTACTTCCTGCACTGGAGCGTGATAGGAAGATGCGCGAGTACAAGCGCACGTTGGTAGACGCGCTACTGAGAGCATTCCCAAATGTCACAGGGGAACAAGTGGAAGCCCAAGGCCAAGGCAGAGGAGGAGCAAGAGGTCGCCAAGGCAGCTGTGTCACGGCCAGCTCCTCTGAGGGCAGGGTTAGCATGGCAGAGATGTGGAAAACTTTTGTCAACACGCCACAGCTAACTGCACCACCACCTGATACGCAACGTGTTAGCAGGAGGCAACATTTTACTAACATGGTGGAACAGTACGTGTGCACACCCCTCCACGTACTGACTGATGGTTCGGCCCCATTCAACTTCTGGGTCTCTAAATTGTCCACGTGGCCAGAGCTAGCCTTTTATGCCTTGGAGGTGCTGGCCTGCCCGGCAGCCAGCGTTTTGTCTGAACGTGTATTCAGCACGGCAGGGGGCGTCATTACAGACAAACGCAGCCGCCTGTCTACAGCCAATGTGGACAAGCTGACGTTCATAAAAATGAACCAGGCATGGATCCCACAGGACCTGTCCGTCCCTTGTCCAGATTAGACATTAACTACCTCCCCATAACCATATATTATTGGACTCCAGGGCACTTCCTCATTCAATCCTATTTTTATTTTCATTTTACCATTATATTGCGATGCTACCCAAAGTTGAATGAACCTCTCCTCTGCCTGTGTGCTAGGCCTAAATATATGCCAATGGACTGTTGCAGTGGTGGCTGACATGAAGCCTGATTCTCTGCTATGACATGCAGACTAATTCTCTGCTGACATGAAGCCAGATTGTCTGTTACGGGACCTCTCTCCTCTGCCTGGGTGCTGGGCCTAAATTTATGACAATGGACTGTTGCAGTGGTGGCTGACGTGAAGCCTGATTCTCTGCTATGACATGCAGACTGATTCTCTGCTGTCATGAAGCCAGATTGTCTGTTACGGGACCTTTCTCCTCTACCTGGGTTCTGGGCCTAAATTTATGAAAATTGACTCTTACAGTGGTGGGTGACGTGAAGCCTGATTCTCTGCTATGATATGAAGACTGATTCTCTGCTGACATGAAGCCAGATTGTCTGTTACGGGACCTTTCTCCTCTGCCTGGGTTCTGGGCCTAAATTTATGAAAATTGACTCTTACAGTGGTGGGTGACGTGAAGCCTGATTCTCTGCTATGATATGAAGACTGATTCTCTGCTGACATGAAGCCAGATTGTCTGTTACGGGACCTTTCTCCTCTGCCTGGGTTCTGGGCCTAAATTTATGAAAATTGACTCTTACAGTGGTGGGTGACGTGAAGCCTGATTCTCTGCTATGATATGAAGACTGATTCTCTGCTGACATGAAGCCAGATTGTCTGTTACGGGACCTTTCTCCTCTGCCTGGGTTCTGGGCCTAAATTTATGAAAATTGACTCTTACAGTGGTGGGTGACGTGAAGCCTGATTCTCTGCTATGATATGAAGACTGATTCTCTGCTGACATGAAGCCAGATTGTCTGTTACGGGACCTCTCTCCTCTGCCTGGGTGCTGGGCCTAAATATATGCCAATGGACTGTTGCAGTGGTGGCTGACGTGAAGCCTCATTCTCTGCTATGACATGCAGACTAATTCTCTGCTGACATGAAGACAGATTCTCTGTTACGGGACCTCTCTCCTCTGCCTGGGTGCCGGGGCCTAAATATCTGAGAATGGACTGTTCCAGTGGTGGCTGACGTGAAGCCTCATTCTCTGCTATGACATGCAGACTAATTCTCTGCTGACATGAAGACAGATTCTCTGTTACGGGACCTCCCTCCTCTGCCTGGGTGCTGGGCCTAAATATATGCCAATGGACTGTTGCAGTGGTGGCTGACGTGAAGCCTCATTCTCTGCTATGACATGCAGACTAATTCTCTGCTGACATGAAGACAGATTCTCTGTTACGGGACCTCCCTCCTCTGCCTGGGTGCTGGGCCTAAATATATGCCAATGGACTGTTGCAGTGGTGGCTGACGTGAAGCCTCATTCTCTGCTATGACATGCAGACTGATTCTCTGCTGACATGAAGCCAGATTCTCTGTTACGGGACCTCTCTCCTCTGCCTGTGTGTGTGCTGGGCCTAAATATCTGCCAATGGACTGTTGCAGTGGTGGCTGACGTGAAGCCTCATTCTCTGCTATGACATGCAGACTGATTCTCTGCTGACATGAAGCCAGATTCTCTGTTACGGGACCTCTCTCCTCTGCCTGTGTGTGTGCTGGGCCTAAATATATGCCAATGGACTGTTGCAGTGGTGGCTGACGTGAAGCCTCATTCTCTGCTATGACATGCAGACTAATTCTCTGCTGACATGAAGACAGATTCTCTGTTACGGGACCTCCCTCCTCTGCCTGGGTGCTGGGCCTAAATATATGCCAATGGACTGTTGCAGTGGTGGCTGACGTGAAGCCTCATTCTCTGCTATGACATGCAGACTGATTCTCTGCTGACATGAAGCCAGATTCTCTGTTACGGGACCTCTCTCCTCTGCCTGTGTGTGTGCTGGGCCTAAATATATGCCAATGGACTGTTGCAGTGGTGGCTGACGTGAAGCCTCATTCTCTGCTATGACATGCAGACTGATTCTCTGCTGACATGAAGCCAGATTCTCTGTTACGGGACCTCTCTCCTCTGCCTGTGTGTGTGCTGGGCCTAAATATATGCCAATGGACTGTTGCAGTGGTGGCTGACGTGAAGCCTCATTCTCTGCTATGACATGCAGACTAATTCTCTGCTGACATGAAGACAGATTCTCTGTTACGGGACCTCCCTCCTCTGCCTGGGTGCTGGGCCTAAATATATGCCAATGGACTGTTGCAGTGGTGGCTGACGTGAAGCCTCATTCTCTGCTATGACATGCAGACTAATTCTCTGCTGACATGAAGACAGATTCTCTGTTACGGGACCTCTCTCCTCTGCCTGGGTGCCGGGGCCTAAATATCTGAGAATGGACTGTTCCAGTGGTGGGTGACGGGAAGCCAGATTCTCTGCTATGGAACCTCTCTCCAATTGATTTTGGTTAATTTTTATTTATTTAATTTTTATTTTAATTCATTTCCCTATCCACATTTGTTTGCAGGGGATTTACCTACATGTTGCTGCCTTTTGCAGCCCTCTAGCTCTTTCCTGGGCTGTTTTACAGCCTTTTTAGTGCCGAAAAGTTCGGGTCCCCATTGACTTCAATGGGGTTCGGGTTCGGGACGAAGTTCGGATCGGGTTCGGATCCCGAACCCGAACATTTCCGGGATGTTCGGCCGAACTTCTCGAACCCGAACATCCAGGTGTTCGCTCAACTCTAGTAACGACCAAAAAAGTACAATAAAATACAATACAATACATAATAATACTCATGGTTGTAAAGGAAAATAGGTTGAAAAAGAAGACCAGGAAGTATTAAACTGGTTGACTCTGTTGACTGTTGACTTTATCAAATTGCTAGTACTCTACCAGCCTTGACCTTGGCCTGTCCCTGACTACAGTTTTGCCTGATTCCATGGTGCGGTGCACCGCCGTCTTTGACTTCTGTGGATTAGCTATCACACAGAAACTACTCCAGGAGCTAGCAGCCTGGTGGTTCCCCTGCAGCGAAGTCCAGATACCTGTACAGGGGTTAAAAGGTGAAAAACAGGGGACGCCTGGATAACACCCTTAGGAATAGCCCAAAGCCAAAACTGTTGGTTGGCACAGCCTTGACCTTGGCCTGTCCCTGACTACAGTTTTGCCTGATCCCATGGTGCCCTGCACCGCCGTCTTTGACTTCTGTGGATTAGCTATCACACAGAAACTACTCCAGGAGCTAGCAGCCTGGTGGTTCCCCTGCAGCGAAGTCCAGATACCTGTACAGGGGTTAAAAGGTGAAAAACAGGGGATGCCTGGATAACACCCTAAGGAATAGCCCAAAGCCAAAACTGTTGGTTGGCACAGTGGTTCCACGCCCACTACCATAACATTACACATGAACTATTATGCTTTTTGCATATATAAATCTTCCCTAGTGTCCAAAATATTTCACTACCAGGCAATACATATTGGATACAGCATGCATCCACAGAAAACGACCAAAAAGAAAATTATTATAACTGTTTCATCCAAACAAGAAGATATATAATCCTTGAAAGTGTATCTTACATGTCACTTATTTCCATCAACCGCCCATCTCAGCTGCTGACTATCGCACTTTTTATATACCATTCAAATGCTTTGAGGTAATATTGAAAGTTTGGAGCGCGCCGGTTTTTAAATGAAAGTGGCGTGTCGACATACACTGACAAAACTCAAAGCAATCTTTTGCCAGAATTTGAACATTGCCCTTGAGCTGTCAGTTTTGCAATCAACCTGTATTTTCCGAGTGAACGCCAGAAAAAAAAAGGAATATTAAGGAATAATGTGAATCTGGGTTACGCTGGCTGTGCAGTACTATATTTTATTTGACAAGGCGGAAAGCGCTGCCAATAATACATCCGTATGAGCAATTATTTAATGATGATAGATTGAGGTGGGTGTTTTTGATTTTTTTTTTTCCTAGGACTTGAATATTCTGCTGTTAAAATAAATAACTTTATGGACATAAGTTATAATGAAAAGGCCACGGCAGACAGGGAGAACATTTATTACAGAGCCAGACAGAGGAGACACAACAAAGGCAAATCATATGAAGCAATATGATCAAATCCAATAAAAGAAATGGCTTTTTGAATGGTGTTCCCGATCTCCACGTAGTTTGTGTTCAACAAAAACAAAAAAGGATTTGTCCTCCTGTTCTTTAAAGGGACACATCCATTAAAACATTTTTTTAACACATATTAAAGGGGTTATCCAGGAATTGATCATAATGACCTATCCTAAGAATAGGTCATTATCACATCGGTGGGAGTCCGAGTCCTGACACCCCCTACCGATTAGCTGTTTCAAGAAGCTGTTGCGCTCTCTGCAGCTTTCTAAGCACAGTGCCATAAATAGATCAGTGGCTGTGCTTGGTATTGCAGCTCAGCTCCATTGACTTTAATTGAGTTGCAACTAGGCCACATGACCAATGTATAGTGATGTCACATTGCCTAGGAAGAAGTCACGGCACTCATGGAGTGCCGACCTCTTCTAACAGCTGATCGGCAGGGGTCCCAGGTGTTGGACTTCATCGATCTGATATTGATGACCTATTCAAAGAATAAGTCATCCATTTAAATTCCTGAATAACTCCTTTAACATACTATATGTAAATATTCTGTGTATTTTTTGTTTTTATTTTACAAAAAAAACGAGTGGAGGGTTTTCTCAATATCATTTTTTTAATGTATTTTACCTCTTGTTTTGGCTCTTTATTTCCTACTTTGTGTGGTCTTTTAGGATGGCAAACGGCCTCTCTTGACTTTTTCATACCATTCACTGAGGCCAGACAGGGAAGGGGATGAGTGACTCCATTAGTGTATCACACATTACACTCATAAGGGCTATGGAAAACTTTAATTAGGTCTATCAAAAGAATAAGAGAACTGTTATCCTCATTCTAGCTTACTAATAGATAATATTTTCCCCTCACAGCAGCAGTAAACTGATAATGACACCTATCTACAGTATTTAGGAGTTTAGCTTTCTGTATTGACCCCAAGAATAAAGTTAACATGTCATCTTTACCCCTCAGTGAACACCGTAAAACAAAACCATAAAAACAATGTTAGAATTACATAGTTTTTTCACACTGTCAGTAGACAAACAAAAACTTTTAAAAAGTTATACAATACAGTAGAGGCACTTCAAAATGGCAGCATTAAAAATGTAACTGGTCTCACATGAAACAAGACATCATATAGTTAGGTCAATGAAAAAAAAAAAGTTTTGGCTTTTGAAATGCGGAGATAAAACAACAAAAAAAATATCTGGAGCCTTAAATAACAAACCAGTCTTCCCCTTAAGGTATTCTTCTCATATGTAGAGTACATGTCTTGAGATTTTGAGATTTCTTAAAAATGTGCAACTTTAACATCTGGGAGATATCATAGGAAGTAAATACCACTGAGGTCAACAAGGCGGCTGCTATGGGGCCCTTGGAGAGAACGGGTCCAGTTTTTGACGGTACCATGACTTTTGCTACTAATCAAAGCCCAACTCTCTAAATTAACTACTGTACATTAATATCTAACAATTGGATGACGAATTGGTAAAATGGTGATAAAAATTTATATTAGGGTAGAAAAAAATATCATAGCTCTCTCTCCAAGTTGGTAAAATCCAACACCATGGTGAGAGTCTTTCTGTGGTATGGACCTCCATAAACAAAAACTTGTGGAACTGCATGGTTAGAAGAGAGGTTGAGTCAGCTTCTGTTTTCTATTACTGGTATGATCTTGCACAGATGCTTAGCTTTCGGAAACTAGATGGGAACCTTTCCTAAGGCTGATGGAGTAAATGCCAATCATCCTGACCCATGATGGGAGGCATGGTGGTATCTAAAACTACCTAATCTCTTATTTAAAGCAGTTGTTCAGTGTAGAAAGCACAATTTCATATACTTCAGATTCATCATATATTTCTGATTTAACAGACAGGGCTTCTCCGGTTCAAGATCCTCATCCCTTCGCCAGGGTGAAAAGCAGTTACAAAGTGTCTCTTGCTCTGGAGGACCTGTCCTCCACTGAATTCGGGTACAGCCACACGCTCAGGTTTACTGATGCAGGTTTTTTTTATGCGTTTCTAATTTTGGCTCCCAAACCTACATCAGGAACCTAGAACACTGGACGTTAATTTGAATGGACAGTGTTTAATGTTTCATTTTTCTTGTGGTGGCTCTGTAGGAAAACTTAACAATTACTACCAGGTTTTCCACAGCTCACCACTGATCACTTGGAGTCCCAGCACACACATACTTCTTAATCAACTTATTGCCATGTGACCCTTCTGAAAAGTAAGAGTTTAAAGTGGAGAACCCCTTTAATAATGTAGATTTTCTAGATCAAACAAATGCAATTTTGTCAATGTCTTTCACGTTCGCTTTGATATGTGATCCACCTCTGGAGTATCTGAAGGTCGTTGTTGCCTTTCTTGTAGACAGGTGCACAAGACAGTTGAGTATGAGTTTGTGAATGCAGACCTATTCTTTGTTCAGAAGTAATCTGCTCATAACATGGAACATATGCAATGTGCCCAGAGGCGTCCTATTAGATAATTATTTATAAAACATCATTTGATGGTCCGCATCCACTTACATCCTACAATTAAACTGTTGTAGTTTGAATGCATGATAAAGGGTTCATAATAAGGTTCACGCAACCCTGAAGTGGCATAACCTATAGCAAGCATTAGCTCTTTGATGAAGCTGAAAGCGTGATTAAAGCAAGTCATCTACTGAACGAATTACAGTAACGTAATTGTGATATCTGCTTCACAGCCTTAAAAAATATTCAACATTAAACAGTTCACATTCAGTAATCTTAACGTAGTAACATAGCTTATAAATCTGAAAAAAGGCATCTGTCCATCCAGTTCAGCCTGTTATCCTGCAAGTTGTTATGCTACAATTGCCTATTGTTGTGTGTCTACTACTATCCATGAAGACCCATGCGTCTCCATAGTTACAGACCACAAACAAGTTCTGTGTAGTCTGATCTTGTGGTCATACTCCAAACTGTCCTCTACTTTGTGCTAACCTACCATACTGTATAAATCAAGATGTAGGGGATTGATAGAAGTGGGCATCACTACAATATCAGACCCAGGGGATTGTTTGTAGTCTGTAACCATGGAGTATACATTGTTTGTTTTTTCTAAAGAACTTGCAACTTCTCGAATTAGACTTTTTTTTTTTAAACGTGCATTGAGAATAGATCCAATAAGCCTAAATACATTATTTTTTTTGTTGATAGCTTGATATTCATTAATTGATTAAATTATATAGTCAGCTACTTCTACTGCAAGAAACGTAGGAGCAGAGGGGATGAAAGTCGTAGTGGATCTGGCTGCAATAATCAATCACAGTAGCAATCCTTACAAAAATTATCCCTAGGGCCAGGGCACTAACAGGAAGGTTCACCCTTTCTTACATCTGGGCACACCCTGATGTTGGAGCTCCAGCCTGGTGATACGTGGGTTGCCATTGGTGTTATGAGTGTTGTACAGGTGCAAGGCAAGAGGTGTTGATGCAAATCAGCAAAAAGTGCAGAAGTCAGTAACCAGGCCAGATGTAGAAAATAAATGCTTCTCTTCATTTCCAGCGGAGAGATACAGGAGTTAAGAGACGGTTGGCCAGAACGTGTTCAAGAGTGAAGAGTGTATCAGCAATGTCCCTCTCACTACAGTAAGGCCTGTAGCAACCCTAAACAGCAAAATACCTTACTTACTGACTCCAGTGTTTGGCCAAGCAGAATGTAGACCTTCTTGGTTCTTTCCTTTATCTCTTTCTCTCTCTCTCTTTCTTGAATACTGTAGAAATAGTAAGGTCTTTCTGTCAAGCAGATAATTCTTAGAGAAGGTCATTCTCTGGATCTTTGGCCAAGTACTATGAGAAGTGAAGCACACTTCCTTTCACTTCCTTTCCTAGCACACTACTGACTAAACTTAACTAGGGGTGGATCTAAACCCACACCTAACTTCCTGCAGGGGCAGAGCCAAGATTTTGAACCCCAACCGATCCATATAAAAGCTATACATTACAAAGCATTAACAGATGAGATTACATTAAGTAACATTAAATAGCATTGAATAACAAGAACAGTTTGCAATTACACTGGTTTGGGGTACTATACGCGTACTATGAATGGGCTTTATCCTAATTGTATTAAATTAGGCAGGTCATGGAGCTAGATTCCTAGATGTCTGATTTCAAAACAATTGCATTTTTATATTCAGGTTTCATCATCTCATATAGATACTGATTCACAAAAGATGAAGCAGGCTATTAAGTTTATGCAACTTAACTTCCTCTACAATACACTGTGACCCCTAGTTAAGAAGTCGAATCCGTAGCATGAACCATTTTGCATAGAGATCAGAATAAAGACAGGTAACAGCTACTTGAAATGCTCCGATGCTCATGTCAGAGGGCCTGCCCTGGGTGAAAATAGGCATATGTCCGGGTTCAGCTCTGAACTCTAACAACCCCTTTAAGTGGTCCCTAACTCTGGACCAGTAGGCTAGTAGGCTACACAATCATGGGGAAGCCTGGTGACTTGATAGTTGTCCAGAAGCAGTTATTGACACCCTCCTTGTGGGTAAGCCAGAAAAGGTCATTGTTAAAGAAGCTGGCTGTATCCAATCATATTAATGGAAGGATGAGTGCAAGGAAAACTCTTCACAAGAACATAAATAACTGCAACCTTAAAGGACTGTCAAGAAAAAGCCATTCAAGAATTTGAGGGAGAATTACAAGGAGTGGACTGTGGCTGGAGAAAGTGCTTCTAGAGCCACCACTCACAGAGATATCCAGGACATGGGCTACAACTGTAGTATTCCTTGGGTCAAGCTACTCATGATCCAGAGGCAAAGTATGAAGCATCTTACCTAGGTTAAGGAGATAAATAACTGAACAGTTTCTCTGTGGTCTAAAGTCCTGTTTTCTGATTAAAGTTAATTGTGCATTTCATTTTTTAGAATCAAGGTCTCAGAGTCTAGATGAAGAGTGGAGAGGAGCACAATCCAAGTTGCTTGAAGTCCAGTGTGAAATTTCCACAGTCAGTAATGATTTGGAAAGCCATGTCATTTACTATTGTTGGTCCAAGTCTAACGTCAGTGCAGCCATCTACCAGGAAATTTTAGAGCACTTCACTCTTCCCTTTTCTGACAAGCTTTATGGAGATTATAATTTCATTGTCCAGCAGGACCTGTCATCTGGCCACACTGCCAAAAGTACCAATACCTGCTTGATTGGCCAGCAAACTTGCCTGACCTAAATCGTATAGAGAATCTATGGGGTATTGTCGAGAGGAAGATGAGAGACATCAGACCCAACAATGATGAAATGCTGAAGGCCACTGTCAAAGCAGCCTGGGCTTCCATAACACCTCAGCAATGCCACGGGCTGATCGCCTCTCTGCCACATTGCTTCATTGATGTTCCTGAAATTCATGAAAAAGGAGTCCTGACCAAATATTGAGAACATATAAGGTTACATACTTTACAGTAGGCCACATTTCTGTATTAAAAATTATGTTTTTAATTGGTTTTATATAATATTCTAATTTTCTGAGATACTGACTTTTGGATTTTCATTAGCTAGAAGCCATAATCATCAACATTAAAAGAAATAAACTCTTGAAATAAATCACTCTGTGTATAATGTATCTATAGAATATATGAGTTTCACTTTTTGAATTGAATTACTGACTTTTTGATGATTTTCTAATTTATTGAGATGCACCAGTATATGCTAGAGGGATATAAGAAAGTGAAAAACAGGTGCGGTAATGGGGAAGTCTAAGGTATTCATCATGTGTGCAGACACATCTGGTTCCTCATCTAATGGAAAGGTGTATACTTTACAATGCATTCTTGTTCATTTTGAACGCAGGATAATTCTCTAATACTTCTCAGCTGCGGCCATTTCCTGGTAGTGAGTGCAGACTTACCTGGCAGAAGCCCAACTGAAATACTTCTCGACCTCAAAACAGCATCAAGAATATTTTCTACAGATATGAAATGTGGAAAGTAGATCATTTACTGTATATTTAACCCCCTCACACACACACACTCTCTCTAGTGTGAAAGTATTTGATACAATGTATTCACGTTTACAGATATTCATTAATAAAATAATTTCTACTACTTCATTATAGGTATCTTTTAGACATACTACAGACTAGCCGTACTCCAGTAAATGCATACACAAGGTTTAATTATTCCAAAATGTGTATGTTCCTATTTTGGAGCCCCCCCGATTCCCCAGTATTAATTATAGAATTATGTTAATTTTCACTTTAATTTCTATCTTTATGACTACCATTTAAAGGAAAACTGTTACAGTGGTAGACTTCAGCGGGGTCAAAAATGTATTTTTGTGTTGTACAGTACATGCATTTAATGCATAATTGCATCTAAAGTGTTAATAGGTCCTATTCATAGCCACCACTAGATGGGGCTGCCTCTCGACATAGAGAGGAGGAGTTAGAGCAGATCAGACAAGTGCAGACAAGCCCTGTGTCAGAGCAGAGAGGACAGACCATATGTTAAGTGAGAAAGCTGAAAGAGAAGCCAGCCTTGGATAAGGCACCAACCAGAACAAAGTCCAAAACTAACTTTGCCTACTCAGAAAGCAGGCAAGATGTAAAACAGGAGGTGTAGAGAGAACTTCTTTGGAAAATTGCTGTCTGAAAAAGGACAACTCAGTCTCCATTGCCATGTGTCAAGGAGTTTAAAGTCTTAACTTGCCTAGACACACTTGAGGAGCAGATTGATGACCTGCATAGGTGAAACTATCCACATCCAACAAAGGCCATGGTGATCTGTCCAAAATAGGTGCAGAGCATAGTTTGATATTAGGGTCCCCCCCTGAGGTTGCATTGCAGAAAGAAAAGTATTATATCCCTTGCCAGGATGTTCCCATCTTGACCTCTGACCATGCATGCTCTCCTGGTGAGGACTATTAGCTCCATATCTAAGTACATTACTGCTGCAAACTATTCGTGTCTATTCTGGGGACCACCACTAGATAATCTGTCAGGGAAAAGAAAAATCTGCACTTAAGGGTGAAGAACGGGGAGACTTTTTACTCTGCATCCAATCTAGCCAGCATCAAACTGATTTTGGCTCTAGAAATCTACTGTATATCTAAAGAAATACAATAGACAGTCTATCCTGTTGATGTGGTTACATTGAATCTGTCTAGGCTGCCAGTATTGCTGCAAGCAACAGATGTCAACATGTAGCCCTAGCCTAAAGCCTACTGGCACTACTCAAGAAGTTGTCTCCAAAAGCTGTCAGATTATCATTCTTCTCGGCACAGTGTACCCATGCCAAATGTAAGTAACGACTGATGCCTTCAATTCTATCTCCATGTCATAGATTCATATTGACAAGATTGGTCTAACCCAGTAGAAGAGAAATATTTTGTATTTGTTTTACCATTTACTGATATGATTACGGCCCTGAGACCTTAACAGAAATCTGGAACATATTTAAAATAGGTGAAGTGTTAAAGGGAACCTGTCATGTGGATATTTGATTATAATCTAACTAATTATATACAATCATTAGCTACTGAAAAGTACCTTAAATGTATTCACTTACTGATGTGACAGATGGTTACCTCATAATATACACACAAAGATGCCACATGCCGCATGCTAATGAGCTGATTTGAGTCCAGCGTGATGTCAGTGAGTCCAGCGTTTTTTTAAACTCAGAGCTGTAGCCACTCCCTTGCCCACCTGCTGCTGATTCATATGGAAAAAAACTGTCAATCAGCAGCAGGTGGGCGGGAAGAGTCAGGAGCTCATAAATATTCATGACTCATCATTATCAGCTGGAGCTTTTCAATACAAGATGTTGGCAGATTGACTGGGTCAATTAAAGAAAGTGACCCAACATGTTGCTAAGAGAATCAGTCACTTATTTATGATGCCCTTAGTTAGGACACCATAAAACTGGTGACAGGTTCCCTTTAACCCCTTAAGGACACATGACGTACCGGTACGGCATGTTTCCCGAGTCCTTAAGGACACATGACGTACCGGTACGTCATGGCTTTAAATAGCGATGCCGGCGCCGCGGGGGTTATTCGGAACGGGATGCCGGCTGAAATCATTCAGCCGGCATCCTGTAACAATGCAGGGGGGGGTCATTTGACCCCCCCGCATCGACGATCGCAGAAAACCACAGGTCAATTCAGACCTGCGGTTTGCTGCGCTTTTTGCAGTTTCTGATCCCCGCGGTCCCTGACCGCGGGGATCAGAAACTTTAGAGTGCCTAAAATCAATATAGTACACCCCCCCCTGCACCCCTGCATGATTTGATGGCGGCGGGTGGTGCAGGGGGGGTGTCGCAGGCGGTGGGGGCGTTGCGGCAGGCGGGATCGCGATCCCCCGCCCGCCTCCTATTGCGTAATCGTTGGTGTACAGTGGGTATACCAGGGTGCCAGCACATTGCTGGCACCCTGGTATAAACGGCTGACATCGTTGATGCGATGTCAGCCGTTTAACCCTTTCCATACAGCGGTCCGTACGGACCGCTGTATGGAAAAGGTTAACAGTAAGAGGGAGCTCCCTCCCTCTCCGATCGGGGGGCTGCTGTGCCTTTGCAGCCCCCCGATGGAGAGGGAGAGAGCCCCCAGAGAGCCCCCCGAAGCCCCGTCCTCACCCTTCCCCGTCTGCGAAGTTCTGACCATAACTGAGCAGACGGGGAAGGTTCCCATGGCAACAGGACGCCTGCTCAGGCGTCCTGCTGTCCATGGTGCTGAACAGATCTGTGCTGAAAGCATAGATCTGTTTAGTGTAAGTAAAATACAGTACAGAAACCTATATAGTTTCTGTACTGTATTTTACAGACATCAGACCCACTGGATCTTCAAGAACCAAGTGGGTCTGGGTCAAAAAATAAAAAGAATAAGTGAAAAAAGTTAAGATAAAAAAAAAAACATTTATCACTGAATAAAAATTAAAAAAATAAAATAAACTACACATATTAGGTATCGCCGCGTCCGTAACGACCTGATCTATAAAACGGCCATGTTACTTTCCCCGCACAGTGAACGCCATAAAAATAAAAAAATAAAAACTATGAGAAAATTGAAATTTTGCCCACCTTACTTCCCAAAAAAGGTAATAAAAGTGATCAAAAAAGTCGCATGTACGCCAAAATAGTACCAATCAAACCGTCATCTCATCCCGCAAAAAATGAGACCCTACTCAAGATAATCGCCCAAAAACTGAAAAAACTATGGCTCTTAGACTATGGAAACACTAAAACATTATTTTTTTTGTTTCAAAAATAAAATCATTGTGTAAAACCTACATAAATAAAAATAAAGTATACATATTAGGTATTGCCGCGTCCGTATCGACCGGCTCTATATAAATATCACATGACCTAACCCCTCAGGTGACCACCGAAAAAAAAAAAAAAAACGGTGTAAAAAAAGCAATTTTTTGCCATCTTACGTCACAAAAAGTGTAATAGCAAGCGATCAAAAAGTCATATGCACCCCAAAATAGTGCCAATCAAACTTTTATCTCATCCCGCAAAAAATTAGACCCTACTCAAGATAATCGCCCAAAAACTGAAAAAACTATCGCTCTCAGACTATGGAGACACTAAACAATTTTTGGGTTTTAAAAATGAAGTTACTGTATAAAACTTACATAAATAAAAAAAAATTGTATACATATTGGGTATCGCTGCGTCCGTGACAACCTGCTCTATAAAATTACCACATGATCTAACCTGTCAGATGAATGTTGTAAATAACAAAAGAAAAAACGTGCCAAAAAAGCTATTTCTTGTTACCTTGCCGCACAAAAAGTGTAATATAGAGCAACCAAAAATCATATCTACCCTGAACTAGTACCAACAATACTGCCACCCTATTCCGTACTTTCTAAAATGGGGTCACTTTTTTGGAGTTTCTACTCTAGGGGTGCATCAGGGGGGCTTCAAATGGGACATGGTGTCAAAAAACCAGTCCAGCAAAATCTGCCTTCCAAAAACCGTATGGCATTCCTTTCCTTCTGCGCCCTGCCGTGTGCCCGTACAGTGGTTTACGACCACATATGGGGTGTTTCTGTAAACTACAGAATCAGGGCCATAAATAATGAGTTTTGTTTGGCTGTTAACCCTTGCTTTGTAACTGGAAAAAAAATATTAAAATGGAAAATCTGCCAAAAAAGTGAAATTTTGAAATTGGATCTCTATTTTCCATTAAATCTTGTGCAACACCTAAAGGGTTAACAAAGTTTGTAAAATCAGTTTTGAATACCTTGAGAGGTGTAGTTTCTTAGATGGGGTCACTTTTATGGAGTTTCTACTCTAGGGGTGCATCAGGGGGGCTTCAAATGGGACATGGTGTCAAAAAAACTGTCCAGCAAAATCTGGCTTCCAAAAACCATACGGCGCACCTTTCACTCTACGCCCCGCTGTGTGGCCGTACAGTAGTTTACGGCCACATATGGGGTGTTTCTGTAAACGGCAGAGTCAGGGCAATAAAGATACAGTCTTGTTCGGCTGTTAACCCTTGCTTTGTTAGTGGAAAAAATGGGTTAAAATGGAAAATTAGGCAAAAAAATGAAATTCTCAAATTTCATCCCCATTTGCCAATAACTCTTGTGCAACACCTAAAGGGTTAACGAAGTTTGTAAAATCAGTTTTGAATACCTTGAGGGGTGTAGTTTCTTAGATGGGGTCACTTTTATGGAATTTCTACTCTAGGGGTGCATCAGGGGGCTTCAAATGGGACATGGTGTCAAAAAAACTGTCCAGCAAAATCTGGCTTCCAAAAACCATACGGCGCACCTTTCACTCTACGCCCCGCTGTGTGGCCGTACAGTAGTTTACGGCCACATATTGGGTGTTTCTGTAAATGGCAGAGTCAGGGCAATAAAGATACAGTGTTGTTTGGCTGTTAACCCTTGCTTTGTTAGTGGAAAAAATGGGTTAAAATGGAAAATTAGGCAAAAAAATGAAATTCTCAAATTTCATCCCCATTTGCCAATAACTCTTGTGCAACACCTAAAGGGTTAACGAAGTTTGTAAAATCAGTTTTGAATACCTTGAGGGGTGTAGTTTCTTAGATGGGGTCACTTTTATGGAGTTTCTACTCTAGGGGTGCATCAGGGGGCTTCAAATGGGACATGGTGTCAAAAAAACTGTCCAGCAAAATCTGGCTTCCAAAAACCATACGGCGCACCTTTCACTCTACGCCCCGCTGTGTGGCCGTACAGTAGTTTACGGCCACATATGGGGTGTTTCTGTAAACGGCAGAGTCAGGGCAATAAAGATACAGTCTTGTTTGGCTGTTAACCCTTGCTTTGTTAGTGGAAAAAATGGGTTAAAATGGAAAATTAGGCAAAAAAATGAAATTCTCAAATTTCATCCCCATTTGCCAATAACTCTTGTGCAACACCTAAAGGGTTAACGGAGTTTGTAAAATCAGTTTTGAATACCTTGAGGGGTGTAGTTTATAGAATGGGGTCATTTTTGGGCGGTTTCTATTATGTAAGCCTCGCAAAGTGACTTCAGAGCTGTAGTGGTCCCTAAAAATTGGGTTTTTGTAAATTTCTGAAAAATTTCAAGATTTGCTTCTAAATTTCTAAGCCTTGTAACATCCCCAAAAAATAAAATATCATTCCCAAAATAATTCAAACATGAAGTAGACATATGGGGAATGTTAAGTCATCACAATTTTTGGGGGTATTACTATGTATTACAGAAGTAGAGAAACTGAAACTTTGAAATTTGCAAATTTTTCCAAATTTTTGGTAAATTAGGTATTTTATTATGCAAAAAAATTAATTTTTTTGACTTTATTTTACCAGTGTCATGAAGTACAATATGTGACGAAAAAACAATCTCAGAATGGCCTGTATAAGTAAAAGCGTTTTAAAGTTATCAGCACTTAAAGTGACACTGGTCAGATTTGCAAAAAATGGCCTGGTCCTTAAGGTGAAAATGAGCCTGGTCCTTAAGGGGTTAAAGTGGTAGCGGTAGTGTAAGTGGTAGCTAGAGAGACAGAAACGTTTTCTGGGTGGAGTTCGAGAAAATTATTTGGCCGGGGCAAAATGACACCTAAAGTAACATCCAGAAGGCACAGGAACATTACTGTGAGAAGAAAACAGAAAAAAATAGAGAGAAAAAAATTTAAAAAAGGAAACAAAACTTCTAGTAAGGAACCTGTGCATACTTGCATACGGTTTCTGGGAATAAAAAAAAGAATACACTATAGAGTCCAATATGGTTGAGTATGACTTCTTAGCTTTAAAAGGGTTGTCCGGGTTCAGAGCTAAACCAGAACATATCCCTGTTTTCACCCAGGCAGCCCCTCTGATATGAGCGTTGGAGCATCTCATGCTCCGATGCTCTCCTTTGCCTTGTGCTGAATCTAGCAAAGCAAAAGCTTTTTCTGGAGATCCGGTGACATACTGGGCTCTCCATGGGTAAGCTAGGCAGAGGCTTCCGTCTAGCAGTGAACCCGATGACATAACTGGCGCTAATGGGCAGGCTTTAGTGTTGCCCTACCCTGTAAAACGGCTAGTGCAGCGCTAAAGCCCACCCATTAGTGCCGATGACATCACCGGGAACACTGCTAGATGGAAACCTCCGCCTAGCAGTGTAAAAAAAACAGTGCAGGGCAAGGGAGAGCTGCTCCGATGCTCATATCAGAGGACCTGCCTGTGTGAAAAGAGGCATATGCCTGGGTTCAGCTCTGAAACCGGACAACCCTTTTAAAGGGAACCTGTCATCAACTTTATGCTGACCTCACTGAGGGCAGTATAAAGTAGTGACAGAAATGCTGATTTCAGCGGTGTGTCATTCATCAGCTAAAAGTAAGAGGTTGCCGAGAACCAGCATCATAATCATTGCAGCCCAGGCCTTGAAAAGAGTCATGGTTATTCATGAATTCCTGCTCTCCTGCCCACCTGCTGATGACAGTCTTCTACATAGATTTCTCCCTTTATCTCTAGGAGAGAACTGCCAATCATCAGCAGATGGGTGAGAGTGCAGGAGATTAGGAATAGCCATGACTCTTCTCAGGTGGAGTTGACTCTTTTCTTCAAGGCCTGGGCTGCAAAGATTATGAGGCTGGTTCTCAGCAACCACTTACTTTTAGCTCATGAGTGACACACCTCTGAAATCAGCGTTACTGTTACTACTTTATACCGCCCTCAGTACGGTCAGCATAAAGTTGATGACGGGTTCCCTTTAAGGTGGCTATCCACATTAGACCTACATTAGACCTGGCTTATTTATAATCCAAGTTATGTATCAAGGCCTGTATAAAAGATCAAGCATTGCCTTATAGGATAGCTACCTTACATCTGATGGGGCCTTATTCCCAGCACTGTCTGACCTGTAAGACTCCTCCTGTATATTAGGCTCTCTTTAGCAGACAATGGGAGAGAAAAGAATGAAGCATGTGGAATTGCAAGCTAAATCCTTTGTTCTTTAGGGAGAGGTTGGTTGGAAAGGCCTGTCAAGGTTGACCTCTTCTGGTATTTTATTGGGTGGTAAGAACTTGTGCTGGGATCCTGCCTCCTCAAGCCCTAAAATATTATATAATAAGAGAAATGGTTACCCATACTTTATGAAAAGAAGATAGAGGGAAATAAGCATCAAGCCCTCTAGCCCCAGGTGGTTGGGGATGTGGTGTTGTTAACCAGTAGGGTTGAGTGAATCAGGTTTGGATTGCTGTATTCGAACCCAATAAAAAAAAAACTTTGTTAATAATATGGGCTCAATCCTACTGTAAAATGTTTTGCTTCCACGGTGGTATTTCCGAACTTTCAGCATATATCGCGAGGCTTACTTCGTCTCGCCTCTATCGCATGTTACTTTATTTATTTGCATAAATTACTGCATCAAAATACTAAGCCAAACTCGGCCTCATGCCTCATTAACGAAGCCGAGTTCAGCTTCTTACTTTGATACAGTAATAAACAAAGTGACTCGTCGACGTAAGTCTCGCGATATTTGCTGAAAATTCGGAAATGCTTAATATGTAAATATATTTTGTATTACTGTATTTTACAGTAGGATGGAGCCCATAATCTTAACATAGTTTTTAAAAGAATCAGGTTAGGAAACAGCAATCCTAACCCCAATTCGCTCAACTCTATTAACCGGCATGAAAAGTTGGACCCCATTTTTATTTTTTCAATGGGCTCCCACTTCTTGTACACCTCTGTAATGCTCATTAGTGTTGTCTGTAATACCTAATTACAGTAATTATCTTTTTTTCCATATCAATGTGGCATCTATCACCTCCTTAAACACACATCCCACCAATTACAGTTTTATGGGTGTAATATGCAACTTCTGGTGTCTTGGCTGCAGCATTGCATCAGCTTTTTGTTCTCTAGTAAAGTGTGAATAAATGACATTATGGCAATCTAATTCTGCATTTAGTGAAATAAAGCTTCATTTTCTCAAAAACTGATAGCAGAGAAAAGTGGGAAGTGGGAGGTAAAGTACAGCACAAAATTGAACTCGCTGGAGGCTCCCTGTAGCCTGTAGTCATGCTGGGAAGCTGAGATGAAACTGCCTGCAAATCGTCCCCACTTCACCTATGCATGAATGTCCTCCTGACTGAGAGACAGGAACATTCAGCACCGAACATGATTCACAGTCTGATAATGTGCCTCCAACTGTCCAAATGTGAATCTCTGATAGTCGCACTGTACTTTGCCTCCCATCTGCCCCCGTTGCCTGCTTTTCTGGTTTACTAACATTAAAATGTGAAACAAAACTTGATGCACAGCAATGAACAAGTCTATCTTAAAAGTCCCTAATCCGAACCTAATCAAGGCCATAAAAGTAGGAACAAATCCAAACCCTGAATGTATTTAATTTTATTTATCTAATTAGAGATTGGCAGATTTATTAAAATTCAATTCTGGTACAATTATTTGGCTAAAATATCCTTCTGATTCGAGTCCAAATAAATTATAGCCAATCAAAAGTGCTTTGATTGCCCAAAAAAAAATTTCTCTTCCTTTTTCTCTTTCCCTCCTTGATTCTCCCAAATTGAATAGAATATTGAAAAATTTGGGTATAATTTCCAAATTCTGAATCGATTCATTCACGTCTCCCTTTTCCTCTGTGTAGTGGAAGGGGAAGAAAATAAACTGGGAAACACATGGCACACAGAGGAGTAGTTTCTACTTTTTAGGCCCTGACTAAAGGTGAGGGAATCTGAAAATTTGCTTAGCAGGTTTCCTTAGGTTAGTTTCACACTAGCGGCAGGAGAGTCCCGCATGCTGTTCCGTCGGGTGAACAGCCTGCCGAATCCGTCCTGCCGCTAGTTCACGCGTGCCCTCGGACTGCGGCTTAGTCCCCATTGACTAT
Source organism: Bufo gargarizans (assembly GCF_014858855.1). Classification (NCBI taxonomy): domain Eukaryota; kingdom Metazoa; phylum Chordata; class Amphibia; order Anura; family Bufonidae; genus Bufo; species Bufo gargarizans. The sequence goes on from NC_058089.1 coordinate 109,274,356, forward strand.
AATGGGGGCGGAGGCAGAGTTCCGGTGGCAGCACGGCTGCGCACGGCGAGAGGCAGCCGGACTAAAAGTACTGCATGTCGTAGTTTTAGTCCGGCTGCCTCTTGCCATGCGCTATCGTGCTACCGCTGGAACTCTGCCCCCGCACCCCATTATAGTCAATGGGGACAGAGCGGCAGTCCGGGGCCAGGGGCACACGTGAACTAGCGGCAGGACAGATCCGACAGGCTGTTCAACCGCTGGAACAGCCTGCCAGACTCCCCTGCCGCTAATGTGAAAGTACCCTTACTTGGTCATATCTCTAAGTACAGAGCCACAAATCCAGCATATAAGACACTGGAGACTGAAATGCTTTACGTAGATCGATAATACAGCCTCCTTTGTCTTAGACAAGGGATTGAGTCAATTTTATATAAGGTTGATCTGTAACCTCTCCTGGTGTCTCCTTGTAATAACAATTCTGGAGCATGTATTCGTACGGCTTTATGTTGTGCCATTTCTCTGTTATTCCTTCTATAAGTTATGAATGAATTGCTAACAGTTTTCAATTAATTAAATATTACAAATAGTCCTTTATCAATTAACTTCACCATATTAATGCTCGGCTCTGAATGATGATATTAAAACTGAAGAAAAAAGGAGGCAGAAGTCAAACCATATACCTTAAAAATTAACTGTTATTAAATACTACATGGGGCCTCCACTAAAATTTTAGAAGGGTGGAAAGAGAAAATTGTGAAAAATAAAACAAGCTACAGAATCAAAATTAAAGGGGTTTGCCAAGTTTTTTCAGCCGGTCAGCTGTTTGAGAATCTTACCAAGCACAGCGCCATACATTGTATAGCGGCTGTCTATGGTGTCAGGCTCAGCCCAATTTACTTCAATGGGGCCGAACGCAGTACCAAGCACAGCCGCTTTACAATGTATTGTAGCTGTTGGACCCCCACTGATCAGATACTGATGACCTATCCTGAAGAAAACCCTTTAAACCTGAATTTGTGCAAACATTTAGATACGGTAGAATCAGAATTTTAGGTGATTCAATTCAGAATTTTAGGAAAGATAGAGAGAAATAGAGAGAGAGAAGGAGGGAGGGAGACAAAACAAGAATGCCATCCCATTTTTTAGGGCAATTGAAACACTTTTAATTTGAGTCGAATCATTTCAGGTTCGAAACTAATTGGATAGTCGGTTTGGTCAAATCGAACATACCGGTAAATCTAATTTACAGAGATTTGGTCATCTCTACCTATGATAGTATAATAAATGACACAATTACAACAAGAGTTTATCTAGTTCATAAGAGTCCCATGCAGTGTTCAAATAACACCACCATTCAGTGCACAAATGATAACCAAGGATAGAAGAGGAGGATTGAGGGTTGTGGAGGCACCTGGCACATTTGCCCCATTTGTGATCCCTTTAATCCAGTTCTGGTGACGTATTTGTTTGTAAATCTAATTTTACGTCTCTTCATCAAGGCTTCATTTAATATTTCTCATTTATTATCCTGCTTTGTGCCAAATTCTTGAATTTGCTTCTGACGAACTTAATTGTTACAATAAGCCTTTGACTGCAAAATCTGATTATGAAAAAAAACTTCGACTCTCGAGTGAAACCAGAGCACTTGCCTATTGGCAGTGATTACTTTTTCCATTTGGAGAAGAATTCAGGAATTTGCTTTGGGAATATATTCTGCATATGCAGAGAACTGGGTCAGAAGATAAAGTGACTAAGCTTTGTTCTGGAGATTTAAACACTATTGAGTCTAGCTAGCAAGTTTTCTTTCAATTTCTATTTTTGTTCTTAGTTGTTTGGTAAAAATGTGAAGATTTTTTGCCAGAAACCCAAGTGCTGGAATGGTAATGTCTAGACTGCACGGGAAAGTAATCCAAATGAAATGTTTAGGTTTGTGGTCTTCTACATTTTCCTGTGTAGATGCAGTCAATGGTTTAACACTTTATTGTATTCTGCCTCGTAAAATGGATTCCCTTTAGCCTTGGATATTCTCACATACAAAAACATTATAAAAGTAGAAATATAATAGACTAAAACTTAGTGTCATTGACACTAGAATCAAGTTATGTCAGATTAGCGTCAACTTCCTTTGATGTTCTAGTTCCTGCCATAGCCAGGAAAAGAACCAACTGAGAAAGTACAATTCACCTACAGGACCTTGCTATACCATAAGCCACTTTTGTAGTTTGGAATAAGGTACCCAGTTGGCCTTTTTGACCTAAGCCAGTCTAGTGTTTGATGTCATGGATAATATGGCAGAAACATAGCACTAAAGTAGAAAAAAATAACAAAATAGGTAGTCATAATCGTAGTCAGAATAACTTGTGTTATTTTTTTCCAACATTGTTTTTGTGTTTTTGTGAGTTCAATCACGAAAGAGTCCTGGTCTAAACTAAAGCTTATTCAACTATACATCACAGTTACTGTAATTGCTTTACGTTGCGAGCCATTAACAACAGAGGTCCAACAGTGGTCAGATGGAAAAAAAAAAAACGTTACTGTGTACAAAACAAAACAACATTTTAGTCTGACCAGTCAGAAAGTCATGACCATCGATGGTCCTAGTGGAATTTCTTCTTTTCATTTTTGCTTTAGTGAGTTGTATACTGTACTTTTAAAGTTTAGTTGGTCTTGTTACCACCCTTTTACTTTAGATCTCTGTCATCTCCATACCTAAAACAGCAAAATTTGGCCAAAGGAAGAAAAAGGTGCTCATAGGGTGAGTAAGTTAAAAAACAAGCCTCCAAATACAGTAAAAGTGCTTATGCTCACCTGTTATTGTTGCACCTAAAATTCGGTGCAACTGTAATGAAGGCGGATAAGAGCGATTGAGTTTAACTGGTTGGTGCTGCCAATTACGTCCGTGTTCCCCTTTGGCGGGGGCCAGGCCGCCGTCTGGGTCAGTGTATGTGGTATGTTTCCATTGGACTTGGAGGTCGAGTGGAGGGGTGGACAATAGGCGCAAAGACGCAACCAGAATTTTGCAAACCAATAGGTTTTTATGGTTACTTCATTTAGACACAGCTGTAGCCAAAGATGACTAATTACAGTATGATAATGTATTTGTCACTGTTACAATACAAGTCTATTCTGTTACTTGATCTTAGGATCCATTCCTGTTTGATCTTATGCACCAAGATAAGACACATTTATATTATTTTCTGTCCTTGTTCGATTTCTCATTTGCAAAACAACAGCAAGCTATATTGTCTTTTATTGGATGAAAAAACAATAAAGATCCATTGAAACAGAAAGTCAGGACCAGGTAAAGAAAGTCAACCAGAACTGTCATGTGGTACCTTGAAGAAGTCAGAAGTAGAGTAATCATGGCAAAAGGGCAAAGGCAAAAAATAAATAGGTGATCAAGGGTAAGTACAGTATGTTTGAGCTAATGTAAGTTATCGTAGGCAGAGGGTGGAAGAGGTTCACTTTTTAGTGTTGTACAAATATAAGCACAACACTATTAAGTAGGTTGCAACTGATAGATGCTGCCAATGTTCCATTCCCCTTGCATCAGCTGCCAGCCAGGTTTGGGAGAATACGATAGAGTAGGAATATTCAGAGAATCTCTGCCGCAGAGTCAGGAAATCATGTCGGTGCAAACTACAAAACTGGACCTCATTGGAGGGGGTGTAACTAAGCCATATCGCTGCTGTGGGCCCCACAATGTCAGTGGGTCGAAGCTGGCACACAAGCCATCAAAAGAGTAGCGCATACACAGTGTTACTTACAGTGTGTGCAATGCTTGCTCCACAGTCTTCTTCTTCCTAAGCTGCATGGAACTGTCGGGTCAGGGAGGAGGGAGGGACTCACAGCCTAAAAAAGCACCTCCAACATAATCACATTTCCAATTGTTAAGCTGTTATTTAAAACTCTTTTCATAGATTTAGGTGTTATGCACACATCAATGTTTATTTTGGCATGTAATATATATGGTCAAGGAGGGGGGTGGCATTCAAAAGTTTGCTATCGGGCCAAGCCTTTCCAAGGTATGCCCCTGCCCAATGTACTGTTGTACTCCAGACCTGGAGGTACTACAATTGTAAATAGTTTTGCTATATATTGTGTATTTTTATTGTGATGGCTGTTACAACCAGTAAGCACGTGGTTGGCAAAGTTTGGCAGGGAACACCTTGTTCCTCCCCTTTTGGTAGGAGTAGGCTGGTACTGCTTAGTGTGGAGAGGAAGAACACTACTGAGCTCCTACTCCTGGAGCGGATTCTCCAGAGAGATCAAAGAGATAAACATCAGGTAAATCCCTAAGAAGACAGACAGCAGAGTGAACATCTACAACCAGCATTAAAGACACTGCTGTGAGGTGAGGGACTACTCATCATCCAGACTACTACAGGCCAATACAACACTAGTGCAGTCATCCATCCTGCCTCCATATTATTTACTGGCGGCAGAAAACTGCACTCAAAATCAGCTGCTATTGAATGTATTTGAAGTTCTGCATTGACCTATTAAAAGAGACTTTTATATGTTTAATTCTCGCCTCATTCTTCGATATTACATTTTCACTGCACTGATCCCCATGGAGAAACAGCCTTAGGGAGTACACCATGACACTTCATTAGGGCCATTACCACCCCATCCTCTGCAGCCTCTCCTCCAAAGCTCAGTACAGTATCATAAACGGTTGTGGAAACTTATTTTGAGCTGAGTGAGGGACATGAACATGTGGAGTCACTGTGGGTATAAATACATGGAGGAAAAAACAATAATAAAATACTAATAGGAGTTTATTATAAGCCACCCAATATACCAGAGTCCACAAAAAATCTGCTTCTAAACGAAATAGACAAGGTGGCAAATCATAATGAGATAGTTATTAAGGGGGACTTCAACTACCCAGATATAGACTGGGAAACTGAAACGTGTATATCTCATAAATGAAACAGGTTCTTGGCAATAACCAAAGACAATTATTACCTTTCCTAACTGGTTCAGGACCCGACTAGAGGAACGGCCACACTGGACTTAGTATTGACAATAGGCCTGACAGAACAACAGACGTGCAGGTTGGGGGACACCTGGGAAATAGTGACCATAAAGCAATTATCATTCAAAAGAGCGTTTCTACAGGAAGAAACAAAAATACCAAACTTCAAAAAAAGCTAAATTTAGCCAACTAAGAGAGGCCATAGGCTTAACTAACTGGGACAAAGTCAGCAAAAATAAAAATACAGCCACAAAATGGGATATTTTTAAAACCATCTTAAAATCTAATTGTGAGAGGTACATACCTTATGGGAATGAAAGGTTAAGGAACAAGAAAAAAAAACAATGTTGATAAATATAAATTTAAAGAACGCAATAAATGACAAATAAAGCATTTAAAATCACTAACACAGGAGGGTAGCAAGGAAGCACTGAAAAACTATAAGTGTTCAGTCTTCATACACGTTCACACAGTGTGCAGTCTGACATTCAGCATAAACCATTCCTGTCTTCCAAATAAGAGGACTTTTTTCTGTAGTCTAACTTGTTTATTGGTCAACAGGATTGTGAATTGGTAAAACTACAAGAATACAAATAGCTTGTATAAGTATAAAGCATAGAAGATAGCATGTATAACAGAAAGCATAGAACAACATGTACTACAACATTATATTAACTCTGAGCACATGTCCCAAAATGGCTATCTGTACATAAATTGCATGGCTAGCAAACAAAAATTACTCCCTGGGTAACACTACAACTACTTGAACAGCTCTGCATAACATACTGTCCCTGAAACAAAGGTAGATGTCACTAACCAGATATACAGTACAGACCAAAAGTTTGGACACACCTTCTCATTTAAAGAGTTTTCTTTATTTTCATGACTATGAAAATTGTAGATTCACACCGAAAGCATCAAAACTATGAATTAACACATGTGGAATTATATACATAACAAAAAAGTGTGAAACAACTGAAAATATGTCATATTCTAGGTTCCTCAAAGTAGCCACCTTTTGCTTTGATTACTGCTTTGCACACTCTTGGCATTCTCTTGATGAGCTTCAAGAGGTAGTCACCTGAAATGGTCTTCCAACAGTTCCCAGAGATGCTTAGCACTTGTTGGCCCTTTTGCCTTCACTCTGCGGTCCAGCTCACCCCGAACCATCTCGATTGGGTTCAGGTCCGGTGACTGTGGAGGTACTTGTACTGTACTGTACTTGCACAAAAATGGTGGAGTTTAAGAAGGAGAACTGCATGGAACAGCTCTGCTGATTTCCTGTAGTCTGTATGTAGACTGGAGAATGGCTTCTCCTTCCCAGAATGCCTTGCACTACCCACAATGCCTAGCACCTCCCATCAAAGCAAAATCTTTATTAACAAGAAAACAAGGTGCAATACATTTTGACCACCGCTAGATGGTGGTGTTACCTAACTAATAACTACAGAAATACAGCAGATTTGATCTGTAATGATACTGAAATGAATCTCCCAAGGCTGGGACAGAACAATAAGGAAAAAAATTGAATATGTAAAAGACAAATAATAGCAGCCAAACTAGAGAACGAGAGATTAATTGCCAAAGAAAGTAAAACTAACTCTAATGTTCTTCAATTACATAAATGGTAAAAACTATGAATCTGAAGGTTTCAGTCCTTTACAGAGTAATGAGGGGGGAGTTGCAGAAAGCGATGAGGAGAAAGCAAAGCTATTACATATTTTTTTCTCCACTGTATTCACTGAAGAAAATAAACTGTCAGATAAAATGCGGAATCTAAAAGTAAATTCCCCATTAAAAGTGTCCTGTCTGGCCCAGGGAGTAGTACAGTGGCGTCTGGAGACAAATCACCAAAACCAGATGGCATACATCCCCGTATCCTAAGATAATTAAGTAAACTCATAGACAGACCCTTATTTCTGATATTTAAGGACTCTAAAATGACAAGGAGTGTTTCACAGGACTTGGCGCATAGCAAATGTGGTGCCAATATTCAAAAAGGGTCCAAAAACAGAGCCTGGAAACTATAGGCCGGTAAGCTTAACATCTGTCGTGGGTAAACTGTTTGAAGGTTTTCTAAGAGATGCTATCTTGGAGCACCTCAATGAAAATAAGCAAATTACTGCCATATCAGCATGGCTTCATGAGGGATCGGTCATGTCAAACTAATTTAATCAGTTTCTATGAGGAGGTAAGTACTAGACTTGACAGCGGCGAATCAATAGATGTCGTATATCTGGACTTCTCCAAAGCATTTGACACTGTACTATATAAAAGGTTAGTGCAATGGTGCAGAACCCCAAACAACCAGACAGAGTTTAAACAATGGTGGATTTATTAAATGACGGCAGTACAGTCCAGACCAGAAATCATATGCAGGTAATCAATCCAAATAATAACTTGTGCAGGAAAACTCACAAGGGACAGCCAGACCAGGCCAAAGTTCATGTGCACAGAAATAGTCTGTGTAATGTAGTACCTAGGGACGAGACATTTCCAGGGTCCGATCCGAGGTCCAACACGAGACAAACTGTTCCGCACAGAGGTTTCCCACAGGCAGTCTCTAGAGATGGATTGAGGAAGTCATGCACAGGTAAGTCTGGAAGAATGTGAACAGCAACATACACCCGGGTTGTCAAAACAACAGTGGGCAGACCAGCCAGGGAGATCACCTCCTAAACACCTGCTAGCCAATCACAGAGTGCCATGTGTCTATTCCTCATAGGCCATATGATTATCCTAAACCCTGACACTTGTGCGGCCTTGGCTGGTCATTGATCACTTAACCCATGTCTGCCCTCTAATCTACTAGAGTTTATGTACAGGTATATTCCCTGTCAGCGGCTGACGTAGCGAATAAGATGCACGTACGTTTGGTCCGCGTAAACCTTTGCGAACCTCCTCTCAAGCGTGCACATGGACACTCAAGCAGCACAGCATGGATACGCGATCGCGCCCGCCTACAAAGGAGTTTGAAACGAATATTCTGCAGGCACATGCCTGACCTGTCCCGCTACTCCAATGGGGTCCCCCCGCAGGCCGAGCCCCACCAGAATTACTGGGGGCCCCAGTGGACCGCGAAACAGGAGAGTGTCTTACAGTTATTATATAAAATGAGAATGCTCGGACTGGGAGGAAATGTCTGTATGTGGCTAAGTAACTGGTTCAGTGATAGAAAACAGAGGTGGTTATTAGTGGTACACACTCAGATTGGGTCACTGTCACTAGTGGAGTACCTCAGGGGTCAGTATTGGGCACTATTCTCTTCAAAATATGTATTAATGATCTTGCAGAAGGCTTGCACAGTAAAATATCAATTTTAAACTGTGTAATTAACACAGAAGAGGACAGTATACTGCTACAGAGGGTCTGGATAGATTGGAGGCTTGGGCAGAGAAGTGGTAGATGAGATTTAACCAGGGGTCAAGTCCTGGGGAAAAAAACTATGGGAACTTACCCAAGATCCTCTCCCCAAAAAATAAATAAATATATATATATATATATATATATATAATCCAAATAAATGTAACGCAGCACTCCTTAGATAAAAAGTGAAAAAAAATACAAAATGTATTTAACACATGTTGATACAGGCAACGTTTCAGCTCTCTCACAGAGCCATTATCAAGCCAAGTGATTGATAATGGCTCTGTGAGAGAGCTGAAACCTTGCCTGTATCAACATGTGTTGAATACATTTTGTATTTTTTTAACTTTTTAATCTAAGGAGTGCTGCGTTAGATTTATTTGCAGTGTTTGGACCCCAGGACCCAGGGGAAAACGCTGGCACCTGAATCATTTGCATCAATTGAAGTGAGGAGTGCTGCCCTGCCATCTTTTGGATATATATATTTCACAAAAAATACAGTGCAACATAAAACGTAAACAAAAACTGGAATTTGCGCTATATGTCTGTTCAGACATAATTCGTCTCTTTCATATTATAAGCTCCCCTTATATATAATTTACTTACAGTTCTGAAGACTCAGGGGTGCTGGCTGGCTTGGCCTCAGGGGTGCTGACAGGCTTGGCCTCAGGGTGCTGGCTGGCCTCAGGGGTGCTGACAGGCTTGGCCTCAGGGGTGCTGGCTCGCTTAGGCCAGGGTAGAAGGAGTGTGGGAGACTGTGAGGCCTTTTTTCTTCAAGCTGCTCCGGAAAAAAAATATTTTTCATTACACCTCAGGTCAGAGCACCAATCAGACCCCCCAATGTTAATCAGACCTCAGCTAACAGCCCCAATAAGATCCCCAATGTTAATAAAACCACAATAAGACCTCAGATCACACCTCAGCTCAGACCCCAATATGAATGACCCCCAATCATAACCCAGATAAGAGCCCCATGCCTCATAGCAGCCCCCAGTAGCCTCATAGCAGCCCCCAGTAGCCTCATAGCAGCCCCCCAGTAGCCCTATAGCAAACCTTAGTAGCTTTATAGCAGTCCCCAGTAGCCTCATAGCAGCCCGCAGTGCCCCCAGTGCGCCCTCCCCACCTCCCATATATTAAAATCATTAGTGGGCAGTGCACCCTCCCTGGTATTAAAATCATTGGTGGGCAATGTGCCCTCCTCCCCCTCCCTGGTATTAAAATAATTGGTGGGCAGTGCACCCTCCCCCCCCTCCACGGTATTAAAATCATTGGTAAGCAGTGCGCCCTCCCCCTCCCCCCCCCGCTCTGATCGGTTACCATGGCAGCCAGGACGCTACTGAAGTCCTGTCTGGCTGCCATGGTCAGTTAGTCAGCAACATACTTATATGCGCTGTCGCCGCCCCGCCGCCCGGCACTCCTTCTTCTTGTACCTTACAGGTCTGTGCAGCGCATTGCTTATGCTTATAGCAATGCGCCTCACATACCTGTGAGTTACAAGAAGATGCAGCAACCGGGCGGCCACAGCGCATGTATGTATATTGCTGCATAGTAACTGACTATGGCAGACAGGACTTCAGTAGCGTGACTCCTGGCTGCCATGGTAACCGATCAGAACACCAGCATTACACTGCTGGGACTCTGATCGGAACTGCCGCTGACACCAATGACCTTACCCTGGGTTCACACCTGAGCGTTTCTGAGACGCGCGTTTTACGCGCGTATTTGTCGCGCGTTTTTATGCGCGTTTTTTGCAATAGTAAACGCGCGTTTGACGCGCGTTTGTGTGATTGACTGCAGTGTTGTCCAATGAGTCTATGGCCAAAACGCGCGACAAACGCCCCAAAAAAAGCTCAAGAACTTGTTTATGCGTCGGGCGTTTTACAGCGCCTGCAAACGCGCTGTAAAACGCTCAAATGTGAACCAGGGCCATAGGGAAGCATTGGTTTTCACGTGTTGAGCGTTTTACAGCGCGTTTGAACGCGCTGTAAAACGCTCAGGTGTGAACTTAGGGTTATAGTAATGTATAGTAATTTTCCCAGAAAAACGATGGACACCATGAGTAACCCAATTGTAAGTCAATGGGGGTACATTGGACTGTAGTCATTTCCATATATCACTAGAAGCCTCCCTAATTCACTGTTCAAGTATTTGTGAAACAACGTAACAGTTGATTAATTTTTTATTTCAGATTTATTTTATGTTTCTCTTTGCTCTTAGAATCATTCATTCCAAAAGTTGTTCTTAGGTAGTATGACCTCATTTAAAAATGTATTTTTTTTTTAAATCTAAATATGTGGCCAGTTCTCTAAGAAACTATCCAATGTGCTTGACCCCCTTCCTAAATACACCAGCCATACTTTAAAGGGCTGTCCATCTGTATTTTGCTTTCAAACCAGCACCTAGATTTGAATACTTTTATTTTTGCATGTAATTAAAAATGTACTGTAGCCAGTGAGCTATTTAACAAAATGTATCTGTATGGCACCACCTGGTGGTGGGTGTTTTCCTTATTTCTCTGTCCATCCTTCAACTGCCACCAGCTGTATCAACTGCAAGAAACTGTGACAGTTACAGAGAGAAAGCTGCAGCAGAGAGTGCATACCCCTGAGCTGTTATAGGGAGAGAGCTACAGCAGAAATCACACACCCCTTAAGAAAGGACACACCCCTGAGCTGCCAGCTTGAAATAAATCTAGCACAGAAATGAATGGGAAGATCTCTGGATCCTTGTGAGGTACAGGGCTGGTTCTAGCTTTGTTACAATGAGATGATCATATACTATATGATGTCAGATTTTTATTTTTTACATTTGTCATAGAATAACCACTTGAACGAATCCTTTTTGTGGATTTATATTGTCCCTAACTTCCAAGGCTGTTGCTCAAATTCTCGCTCCTAGGCTATAAGCATTAACAATAGATTATTTTCAGCCAGGCCTCAGATGCTTCCAAAAAGCCTAATTTATAAGCATAAACAGCACAGGCAATAGTCAAACAAAGACGTCTTTTATCAGCTCCCTCAATTTGTGACTGGAAGTATTGCTGCCGCAGTGTTTTTGGACAAACGATTACAATGATTAGGACCTTGGTGATATGACCGTTTTGGCAAAGATATTATTCCCAAGTGTCGAGTCCTTGAAATTTCTACAGCTACTATTTAATGAAGAGCTAACAATGCTTTCATTGTACTGTAGATAACACAGCGTGCAGACATGTCCTTTCTCAGGGAGGAAAACAAAAATCTTATTTAACTAGCACTTTATTTGTCCTATTACAAAAACATATTGGGAAGACGCAGGAGAACGTGGAGAGAAGCTTTGTAGTTACTTTGTGGTCACACTACAGGACTCCTTTGGACAAACAAGCAAACCTCAAGTATTTGAAGAAAATGTGTAGGGACCCCTACCAATCAAAACCTATTTTATTTTGCCCAGCTACCACTACACAGACCTTAGACTTCCACAATAACATGAAGTTGCTTGTGATTCATAGCAAAAAGCATGATATTACCGGACCAGCAAGATACCAATAAATAATAGGAAAAAAGAGACATGGTTGGAGTTTTTGTGATGGTAACAAGGTAAACATTAACTTTTGTACTTATAGATCAACATTGTGGTCACGATGAATTGTGGACAACTGAACCGTAGACTCTGAGCCTGAAACTGTGCAATTTTTGCTCTTGTTCTCAATGTGTTTTTTTATTGAATCCTGAAATGATATGACTTCCTGTTAATCCATTTGTGCTTCCTGTTTATTGAGTTGTAGGGGCTAAAGACATGTCTGTGCAGCTTGAAGAAGCAATCTGTTGTACAGCACATAGAAGACAAGTTCCAGTGAAACACCTGGAGACAAACTTTTTCATTTTTAATAAAAAATGCTTCTGAATGCACATTGATTCTTAGCATTAAGGAGATGTCCTTCCATACCACTCCATTCCTTTGCTTTGGGCTCTATATATCCTAAAATGTGTGGCGCATGATGATCAAATCACCATAATTTTACAGTGTAATAAGATGTCTACCCTACATAAGTTTATTTGTGGCCACATTGTGGCCATCATATAAATTTCATCACATTCAAAATTTTACTATCACTTCATGATAAAGTATTGGATTTGACGTCAGAGTCCTTAACCAAATTGAGCAGTGATAAGAGTGGACGGATATATGTAGATATATAAAATGTGTTCTTCCAGTATATCTTCCTTAAAGGGGTTAATTGCCTTTTGGGGGGATTTTGGCAAACCCCTCTTGGCCAAACCTCCAAAAAGAAAGGATACTTAGCAGCTTCCTGCCACTGGGTCCTGGATCCTTCGCTCCCCATCTTTGGCTGCCTCACTTGGGTCCACCTTGTCAACATCCATATTAACACTGCTGCAGCCAATCACTGGGCACAGTGGTGACCTGCCCCCTTGCATCGCGTGATCAATAGACCTAACACATGGGGAAAATGTCACTGCTGCAGCCAGTGATTGGCTGCAGTGGTGTCAAAGCAGATGTTTATAGTGGAGGAACCGAACAATGCAGCTAAAGATGGGGAGCAAAGGAGATGGGACCCAGTGGTGGGAAGCAGGAAAGTAAGCTTTCCTTTTGCAGGCCCGGCCAGGAGGGGAGGGTTGCTACAAAAAAACCCCCAAAAAAGTAGCCAACCAATTTTAAGAACAATACAGTGAAACCTCTCTAAAACACCACCTACTTATCCAGTTCATATTTCTTTTGACATATGTTCACCATATATTAAGCATCTTTCTCATCCTCTTTGTGAGGGCCACCCAACTAGAAACCCATATTTCAATGCACTTCTAGTTGATTGTCTTAAAGAGGTTTGAGGTATATGTAATGACAGTGACATTCCTGAATCAAGGTTCCCAGGTGGAGATAAAGGCAGTGACAGACCCATATGAATCTACCTGAGCTAAGACACTGTGCTACAGAAAAGAGTTAGTTCCCAGCCTCTCCTAATGACGTCATAGAGTACCCTAGGCATTCATGAAAGCAGCTGGCAAGCGCCACCAACAGCAGGTGTACTTAACCCTAAGAGAGATAAGTACAAGTAGCAAAAATGTTATACAAAGCCTTGCATCAGCTCTTTTACATTTCAAATAGGTTTTAAAACTTCCATTATAAAGTTAATTATTGTAGGTCATGAAGAAACAAAAGATTCACGGACCTTATAGTAATGTATATTGATAAGACCCAGATACAATACACATGTTCATACATCTCCAGCCTTAAGCTCGGAAACCTGAAGGGCAATCATTAGCCAGGAATAATTGTCCCTTGCCCAAAGATCCCCTCTGACCCTTTTTATTCTGTTCCTGTCAATACTACACAAACACTGTATCTAATTAATCAGGAGAAGGCCCCTTGATCTAGTTATAAATCTCCTAAGCACACAGGGTCCGCTCATCTTATGAGATTACAGGTGACCTTCCGTGTTGAGTTTAATAATAATTTATAGATGTGTAAACATTTTTTAATGACAATTATACATCCTGCCTAATGAAATTCTGTTAAAAATGGTCATGAAATGCATGACGGTGCATCATTAATATGGTATTAAGAGCCTACCACCGAGATGATCTGATAAATACTCAATAAACACACGCGGCTGGAAATGAGAGATTTCTGGGTAAATCAAGCATTAGGTAAGACAGCGCAGTTACAGAATATAAATGGGGGAAGCATAATATGCCAAGATTTACAAGAGCAATTAGAGAAAAATCTGATCCGCTAATATAGATAAGGCAAAGATGGAAATGTTACATTTAGAATATATTTACCTTGAATAGTTTTAAAGTTTTTTGTATGTTTTTGTTGTTATTTAGGTGGGCCTATTTTAGCTTAGAAGTGAAGCCACCATATTCATAGAACACAAGGATAGCCTGCAAGGCTTATTTTGAAAGCTCCAGTCTAAGCTAGCCCTCTATTACCCTGATTGCACCCACAAAACCACCTAGAGCAAAAGCTCAAGATAATACCATGTTCTCAGCTGGCCTCCAAAAGGGTCCTTTACTGATGTCTTCTCCACTAAGAGGGACGTGCAAGCAGCTAACCAGTACATGCTTGCAAGAAAGGTGAAGGTGACGATAATGACGTGTCGATGGATGTCACGTGGGTGCCCACAAGAGAGGAAGAGGAGGGGAGTTCAGAGGGAGAGACAGAGCAGCAGACAGGGGATAGAAGGAGGAGAAGCAGGCAGAACTCGCAGTGCACAGGAGGCAAAAAGCAAACTGCAAATATATCTGGAGCTAGCCATCCACCATGCACGGTGTCATCTGGCACTCCCAGGACACCGGCACATGGCCCTGCAGTGTGGGATTTTTTTAACGTGTTAATTGCTGACAATAGTGTTGCCTTCTGCAGCCTGTGCTGTCAAAGCATAAGTCGCGGTAAGTTCAACACTCACCTTGGGATGACCACCTTCAGAAGGCACCTGGCCTCCCATCACTGAGCCTAGTGGGAGCAGCACCGTCAGAACCCACAAAGCCACACTCCTGGCGCTCCACTTCCTGCCTCTTCTACTTCTCCTCCTATTTGTCCTCCGCTCCACCTTCCACCATGCCATCGTCGCGTTCATCTGGCAAAAGGCAGGCTTCCGTGGCCCAAATGTTTGAATGTAAAATATTGATGACGCCAGATAACCCTCTTGCCCAATGGCTGACCGCAGGCTTGTTGGAACTGCTAGCCTGCCAATTACTGTGATATACACTGGTGAACTCAGAGGCCTTTAGAAAATTTGTGGCCATTGGCACACCGCAATGCAATGTCCCCAAAACTAAATATTTCTCCCAGAAGGGCATCCCAGAGCTATATGGCCACATTCAGTGGCAAGTGAATGTATCTCTGGCACACAGTGTCATTGCCAAGATACATCTGACCACAGACTTGTGGTCTAGCAAACACGGGCAGGGAAGGTACATAACTTTTACTGCCCACTGGGTGAACCTTCTGACGGCTGTCAAGCATGCAACCCTTGTGGATTTGGTGTTACCACCACGGATTGCATGCAGACCTGCCTCCTGTTCTCCTCCTTCTACTCCATCCTCCGTCTCCTCCTCGGCTGACTCCTCCTTTTCCACTGCTATCGCCTCTTCCGCTGCACCCCCCAAGCTCCCCAGAACATATTCGACATGCCAAGTGAGATGTTGCCATGCTGTGCTGCGGCTGTTGTGCCTGAAAGCCAAGAGTCACACCGGTCCTGCTTTGCGGTCACAGGCCGATCAGTGGCTAACCCCTCTCAATTTGACAGTTGGTAAAGTGGTGTGTGACAACGGTGCCAATCTGCTGAGCTTGTTGAAACAGGACAAATTGACACACGTGCAGTGCATGGCACACGTCCTGAACTTAGTCGTGCAGCGATTTGTTGCCAAATACCCCTGGGTCCAGGACGTCTTGCGGCAGGATTTGTTACAGCCCGACGCGTTGGAACTCCACCTTGTATATGCTTCATAGGCTGCTCCAGCCGTTAACGACTACCTGCACTAACTCTGCAGCAGGACAGGTTCTGGGAAGCTTGGTTTATTTTCACCGTGACAGTGGCTGCTCATGCGTGACGCCTGCAGATTTCTGCGGCCATTTGATGAGATCACCAAACTGGTCAGTCGCAGCCAGGGTGCCATCAGTGACATCGCACCTTACGCCTTCTTTCTGGAGTGTGCATTGCGTTGTGTCATTGATCAAGCCGTCGAGGAGCTGAAGCTGGAGGATAAGGAAGACGCAATGCTGAATTATTTCCCGGGGGGGCTACTCCATCTAAGACAAGTAAGCAGGACCCTGAAGAGGACTCAGAGGAGAATGGTGGCTGGGGGAAGGAGGAGCAAGAAGAGCAGGCTTTGAGGGGGATTTTAAACACCCTGGTGTTGTCCGGGGCTGTGGGGAGGAGACCGAAGATGACATTCTCCTGGGCGATGAGCAGGAGCCAGGGCGCTCCACCGCTTACAATTTAATGCAAATGGAGGCCTTCATGCTCCAGTGTTTGAAGAGGGACCCCAATATAAAATGCCTAAAGGGCAAGGACTAGTACTGGGTGGCAACGTACTTAGACCCCCACAAAATCCCCCCAAAGGGCAATTAACACAAAATGGCGGACATGTTACCAGCATCACAGAGGGATGGCAAAATGCAGCATTTCCAAGCCTTGCTTCGAGAGATGCTGCATTCTTCTGTTCTGGGCGCTGGCAGAGGAATTTCCACCCACAGCAAAACAGGTGCGGGTACCAATCCTACCGCGTCAACAAGAAGAGGGCGGTTTGAAGATGTGTTGATCACTTCGGATCTGAGATCATTCTTTCAGCCAACCCATCGACATCCGCCCTCCAGATCCAACCTCAGAGAACGCATAAACCGACAGGTGTCCAAATACATCAGGTTAACGGCCGATGTGGACGCTCTGAGAAGAGAGGAACCCCTGGACTACTGGGTGTGCAGGCTTGACCTTTGGCCAGAGCTGGCACAATTTGCCATGGAACTCTTGGCTTGGCCCTCATTTAGTGTCCTGTTCAAAAAGACATTAAGCGCAGCAGGGGGGATCATGACTGATAAGCGCACTCGTCAACTCACGACAGTGTGGACTACCTCACATTTTTTTAAATAAATAAGGCATGGATCTCGGAGGAATTCAACACCTGTGACGACCTTTAATTGAATTTCCTCATGCCAGCCCACACATATCCGTCACGATCCAGAACAAAGAATGGTCCCTGTCTTATGTAAATACAGCGGCATAAAAGGCCTTCTCTGTCCGGTAAATGCCAATTGCCTAATGTTTGGGGCCTGTACTCTACTGACCTGCAATATAATTGTTATCCAATGACCATCTAGTATACCTCTAGCCACATAATCACTTGATCTTTTCTGTACGGTGAATGCTTAATTGTTGGGGCCTCGGAGGAATTAAACACCTGTGACGACCATGTGTTATCGAATTTCACCTATTATCATTTGGGGTTTATTCAAGAGGGGGGATTTCGTTAGCCATGTTTTTAATCCAATTTTATATTTTTAATTATTTTAAACATATGTATTTGACATGTATTTGTACTGGCCTACAGTAAAATTGTTATCCAATGACCGTCTAATATACCTCCAACCACATAATCACTTGATCTTTTCTGTACAGTGAATGTCTAATGTTTGGGTCCTGTACTCCACTGGCCCGCAGTAAAATTGTTATCCACTGACCGTCTAATATACCTCCAGCCACATAATCACTTGATCTTTTCTGTCAGGTGAATGCCTAATGTTTGGGGCCTGTACTCCAGTGGCCTACAGTAAAATTTTTATCCATTGACAACATAATGTACCTCGAGCCACATAATCACAATTTCTTTTATGTCAAGTGAATGCCAAATTTTTAGGGCCTAAATTTTCTAGGCTCCAGCAGGGCACATTTTTGAGAATTTAGCTTTAAGACGCATAAAAATGGCCCCTGATTAAAATACATATTTTTTGTGGGAAATGTTGTCATTGATCCCCCTCTAGTATGTCACTGTCCATGTTGTGGGACTATTTGTGCACTTCTAGTAAGTATTTGGTGGCTGCAAATATGACCTGAAGGTTTTTCAGGTTCGCCTGCCATTAAAGTGAATGGGGCCCGCCGCGAACTCGCGGTTCGCGAACATTTGATCGCATTCGCAAATCGTCTCGGCTGAGGTTCGTCCATCACTAATGGTGGATCACTAAGTTTTCCTCACCAAGCAGCTCCCGTTGAAATGAATTAGCTGTCTTATTCATTCCTGGACATCCAAGGATCCTCCAAAGTTCTTGGCATTAGATATTAGATGAGCATCCTGAATAGGTGACCTTCTCCAGAGCCCAAAATACTCTGTGCTCCAGCTAGATAATGAGGGTCCTGAGCAGAGCACCATCTTTTATGAACTGAGAATCCCCTAATTGAAAATGATCGTAGTTTTCTAAATCAGACAACTGTTAGAACAACAGAAATAATGGCGATCTGTACAGATCATTTGCAAAGTGATTTAAATAAAATACCTAAAATTTTGTAGGGGAAAGCTTGCTAATTTGAAAGATCATATTGTCTTGGAGTTAACAGGGCATTCATCTGTAGAGAGAAAACCACTGCTCAATGCTTCTTTGTCCACCTCATCTTTTTACTATAAGGGGAAAATCCTGTAATCTAAGCCTATGGCGGTGAGACAGTGATAAATGGTGCTCCTTGATGAACCAAGGCCAAAGTTTTGACAAGTGCTGACTGGCGAAAGAGAATAGTGTCAGCCAATATTATGGATAAGTACATCAGCCGTGTCATTCCTGACAACAATATATCATAGGAACAGGTGAGACAAAACACATCCTGTACTTACGGAATGCAATGAATACTAAACTCAGTAGGGGGTGTGGGGGTCTCGATCAAAGCCGAGATCTAATAAAGAGGGTTTAGGAGAGATTGACGGCAGGAAGTCGCCTGAATAAACTGGTGTATGCAGAATTCACAGTCAGTCAGAAGAAATCCTACAGTAGGAGTCTGCGGAACAATCTAATTACATGCAGAGCTTTTCAAAATATAATTCATAATAAATGCTCCACAAATCCTTCATATGATGTAATTTATAGTGTCTGTTTTTCAGTGAGATAAAATAAATATGACCCAGGCGTTGGTTTAGTTCATATTCAGCCTACGGTTTTGTAATTATTGCACGTAGTTGTAGCGTTTTGATGTATATACAAGACAAGACAATCGCAAAAGTGTATGGTTAAGGATGTGTAAATCAGTGGAATCCAACCTGAGGCCACAGTTTGAAGACACCTGCATGTGTCTTAAAGCAACTGTTTGGTCTAAGAAAAAAAAATCACATTAACTAAGGGATGAACAGAAGACTTACCTGGTGACCTCATTTTCATCTTTTTAGCTGCGGATCCCCAGTTCCCGGGCTCCTCTTTTATCATCCAAGATCTCTTCACTGTTTCTCAGACTACCTGTGCATTTGATAGCCCAAGACACTTCCTGATGCCCTTGGATGGGCTAACACTGCTCATGTGAGCACTACTAGCCAATCCAAGATCAGGGCTGAAGAAGTACGATGTGTCATGGACTAACGATTCACAGTGTGCTTCAGGTAGTCTGAGAAACGCTGAGGCCATCTTGGATGACAAAAGAGGAGCCTGGGAACTGGGGATCTGCAGCTGAAGGGATGAAAAGGAGGTCACCATGTACAGAGACCTTTTCTGATGGCTTATCTCCTCAATTAACACAAGAATAGGGCATATACTGAAATCCAACAGCCTAATCTTTTCTTACCTCAATATCTGTAATCGGGGGAAAGTCAGGACACCCTAAATCGTTGGTTCTGCCAACATTGGCAGGTTCACCCAACATTCATCTAATTAATCTGTTTAAGGACTGCTTAAGGCTTATGGCCACAAATCTTGACCAGACTGAGGGTCTAAAACCCAATCTAACAACCTCACAGGGTGTCTGGCTTTGTCCATTAAACCAGATGTTGAGTCAGGATTTGTGGCTATAAGATGGGCACAGAAATATGTATGTATTATCCTTGCGCAAAAAATGCTTTACTTTAAAGGGGTTGTCCAACCAAAAATAACCAGCACCTGTAACTCAACGCTTTTCTATTTGCATGTAATTAACATTTTTGCATAGCCACTGAGTTATTCAATAAAATGTATCTGTATAGCGCCACCTGCTTTTTGTTCTTTTTCTTATTTCTCTGTCCACTTCACTGAGGTGGATGCACATGCTCAGTTCCATCCATAAAACCACATCCTAAGCTGTGATAGGGAGAGAGCTGCAGCAGAAAAGACACACACCCCTGAGCTGTCAGCTTGATATAAATCTAGCAGAGCAATTGGCGCAAAAAATGTGGAGATCTCTGGACCCATGTGAGGTACAGGGCTGGTTCTAGCTTTGTTAGACAGAGATTGTCTGATTTTAATTTCTTACATTAATCACGTGAAAATCCCTTTAACCACCTCCCGACCGCCTAACGCACCGATGCGTCCGGGAGGTGGTTGATTTACTCCTCCTGGACGCATCGGCGCGTCATCTCGCGATACCCGAGATTTCCTGTGAACGCGCGCACGCAGGCGCGCGCGCTCACAGGAACGGAAGGTAAGCGAATGGATCTCCAGCCTGCCAGCGGCGATCGCTCGCTGGCAGGCTGGAGATGTGATTTTTTTTAACCCCTAACAGGTATATTAGACGCTGTTTTGATAACAGCGTCTAATATACCTGCTACCTGGTCCTCTGGTGGACCCCATGTTTGGATCGACCACCAGAGGACACAGGTAACTCAGTAAAGTCGCACCAAACACCACACTACACTACAGCCCCCCCCCCGTCACTTATTAACCCCTTATGAACCCCTGATCACCCATGATCACCCCATATAAACTCCCTGATCACCCCCCTGTCATTGATCACCCCCCTGTCATTGATCACCCCCTGTCAGGCTCCGTTCAGACATCCGTATGATTTTTACGGATCCACGGATACATGGATCGGATCCGCAAAACGCATACGGACGTCTGAATGGAGCCTTACAGGGGGGTGATCAATGACAGGCGGGTGATCACCCATATAGATTCCCTGATCACCCCCTGTCATTGATCACCCCCCCTGTAAGGCTCCATTCAGACGTCCGTATGATTTTTACGGATCCATGGATACATGGATCGGATCCGCAAAACACATGCGGACGTCTGAATGGAGCCTTACAGGGGGGTGATCAATGACAGGCGGGTGATCACCCATATAGATTCCCTGATCACCCCCTGTCATTGATCACCCCCCTGTCATTGATCACCCCCCTGTAAGGCTCCATTCAGACGTCCGTATGATTTTTACGGATCCATGGATACATGGATCGGATCCGCAAAACACATGCGGACGTCTGAATGGAGCCTTACAGGGGGGTGATCAATGACAGGCGGGTGATCACCCATATACACTCCCTAATCACCCCCTGTCATTGATCACCCCACTGTCATTGATCACCCCCCTGTAAGGCTCCATTCAGACGTCCGCATGTGTTTTGCGGATCCGATCCATGTATCCATGGATCCGTAAAAATCATTCGGACGTCTGAATGGAGCCTTACAGGGGGGTGATCAATGACAGAGGGGTGATCACCCATATACACTCCCTGATCACCCCCTGTCATTGATCACCCCCTTGTAAGGCTCCATTCAGACGTCCGCATGTGTTTTGTGGATCCGATCCATGGATCCGTAAAAATCATACGGACGTCTGATTGGAGCCTTACAGGGGGGTGATCAATGACAGGGGGGTGATCACGCATATACACTCCCTGATCACCCCCTGTCATTGATCACCCCCCCCTGTAAGGCTCCATTCAGACGTCCGCATGTGTTTTGCGGATCCGATCCATGTATCCATGGATCCGTAAAAATCATACAGACGTCTGAATGGAGCCTTACAGGGGGGTGATCAATGACAGGGGGGTGATCACCCATATACACTCCCTGATCACCCCCTGTCATTGATCACCCCCCTGTAAGGCTCCATTCAGACGTCCGCATGTGTTTTGCGGATCCGATCCATGTATCCATGGATCCGTAAAAATCATACAGACGTCTGAATGGAGCCTTACAGGGGGGTGATCACCCATATACACTCCCTGATCACCCCCTGTCATTGATCACCCCCCTGTCATTGATCACCCCCCTGTCATTGATCACCCCCCTGTAAGGCTCCATTCAGACGTCCGCATGTGTTTTGCGGATCCGATCCATGTATCCATGGATCCGTAAAAATCATACGGACGTCTGAATGGAGCCTTACCAGGGGGGTGATCAATGACAGGGGGTGATCAGGGAGTGTATATGGGTGATCACCCCCCTGTCATTGATCACCCCCCTGTCATTGATCACCCCCTGTAAGGCTCCATTCAGACATTTTTTTGGCCCAAGTTAGCGGAAATATATTTTTTTTTTTTGTTTGTTTTTTCTTACAAAGTCTCATATTCCACTAACTTGTATCAAAAAATAAAATCTCACATGAACTCACCATACCCATCACGGAATCCAAATGCGTAAACATTTTTAGACATTTATATTCCAGACTTCTTCTCACGCTTTAGGGCCCCTAAAAAGCCAGGGCAGTATAAATACCCCACATATGACCCCATTTCGGAAAGAAGACACCCCAAGGTATTCGCTGAGGGGCATTTTGAGTCCATGAAAGATTGAAATGTTTGTCCTAAGTTAGCGGAAAGTGAGACTTTGTGAGAAAAAAACAAAAAAATAATCAATTTCCGCTAACTTATGCAAAAGGCTGCAAAAAAGTGTGACACATCTGGTATCGCCGTACTCAGGAGAAGTTGGGGAATGTGTTTTGGGGTGTCATTTTACATATACCCAAATATTACAAATATCTTGGTCAAATGCCAACTTTGTATAAAAAAATTGGAAAAGTTGTCTTTTGCCAAGATATTTCTCTCACCCAGCATGGGTATATGTAAAATGACACCCCAAAACACATTCCCCAACTTCTCCTGAGTACGGCGATACCAGATGTGTCACACTTTTTTGCAGCCTAGGTGGGCAAAGGGGCACATATTCCAAAGTGCACCTTTCGGATTTCGCAGGCCATTTTTTACACATTTTGATTGCAAAGTACTTCTCACACATTTGGGCCCCTAAATTGCCAGGGCAGTATAACTACCCCACAAGTGACCCCATTTTGGAAAGAAGACACCCCAAGGTATTCCGTGAGGGGCATGACGAGTTCCTAGAATTTTTTATTTTTTGTCGCAAGTTAGTGGAATATGAGACTTTGTAAGAAAAAAAAAATATTAAAATAAAATCATCATTTTCCGCTAACTTGTGACAAAAAATAAAAAGTTCTATGAACTCACTATGCCCATCAGCGAATACCTTAGGGTGTCTACTTTCCGAAATGGGGTCATTTGTGGGGTTTTTCTACTGTTTGGGCATTGTAGAACCTCAGGAAACATGACAGGTGCTCAGAAAGTCAGAGCTTCTTCAAAAAGCGGAAATTCACATTTTTGGACCATAGTTTGTAAACGCTATAACTTTTACCCAAACCATTTTTTCTTTGTCCAAACATTTTTTTTTATCAAAGACATGTAGAACAATAAATTTAGCGAAAAATGTATATATGGATGTCATTTTTTTTGCAAAATTTTACAGCTGAAAGTGAAAAATTTCTTTTTTTTGCAAAAAAATCGTTAAATTTCGATTAATAGCAAAAAAAGTAAAAATGTCAGCAGCAATAAAATACCACCAAATGAAAGCTCTATTAGTGAGAAGAAAAGGAGGTAAAATAAATTTGGGTGGTAAGTTGCATGACCGAGCGATAAGCGTTAAGCAAACGTATTTTGCTGTATTTGTGAGAGGAGAGGCTGATTACATGGCTACTTACTTGCACCTGTGAGGCCAGGCTGGGTGGGTACTAGGCTATTTATAGGCTCCTGCAGGCCTAGGCTGATGATGATTCAGCTGATTTCACTACCTCTGAGTCAGCTCTAGGATACAGCAGCATGGTGTGGAGGCTCCTTACGGCTGGGCGACGGCAGAATGTCTCAGGAGGGCGCTGGTATTCATGGTAGGATCGGAGTTGTTGCACGGGACCCACGCTGCGGTCCACCACATGTAGTGCTCTGGGATGAAGCAGAGTTGGGCGCCAAGGGTTGAACGATGGTTGTATTGTTTGTCCGGCTATTTCAGAGGCCTGGTGGGGCCATTGCATACAGTATTGGGGTAGCATGTGCTTAGAGTGGGCATGGTTGTATGTTTTCTGGTACCTGGTTTACATGCGGGGAGCGTGTCTGCAGTTGGCTCAAGCACGCATGCTGTGTTTAAGTGATGGTAAATGTGGATCAATGGCGAAAAAATAAAAAAAAAAGCAGCTACATTGTGCGGAGGCTCGTTCACACTTTGGCAGCGGCAGAAAGTGCCAGGCGAGTGCTGGTGTTCACGGGCAAATCAGACTTGTTTGGACGAGACACACATTGCGGTCTGCGCATATGCTTGGACGAAGCAGAGTTGGGCGCTAATGGTCAAAATGACTGTTGTTAGTATAGTTTGTCTGGCTGTTTAGGGGCTTGTTGGAGGCTATTGCATATTGTTATTGGTGTAGCATGTGCCTAGAATAGGTCTCTCACGCATGGCTCTGCCATTAGTCTCTCACGCACAGCTTCGTCGAGGTGTCTGCATTTACGTTTTGTCCTATACACCATTCACTACTAGAGCTGCGTTCATGCGTCCGCTGTTGCATTGCATTAATACTCTGTGCACTTTCAGATTGCATTCATACGGCTGCTTCATACCATGTTCTTCATGCTCATACTCAGAGCCGTGCCCATACCATGTTTTAGGCACCACTCACATTCAGAGCTGCGTTCACTCACTTGTTCTTACATTATGTGTTATACTCTGCTTCCACTTAAAGCTGCATTTCTTAAAAAAAAATAAAAAAAAATTGTGTTCTTTAGTCCTGGATTGCATTCACTCAGACTGGTCTCCTTTACTTCTGGTTTGCAGTTACTCAGATTGGTCCCCTGCCCCAGTTAACCAAATAGCTCCCTAGCGGACTGTGGGCCAATAGGAGTAAGTTCCTACTATGTTTTCACAGTTGTTCATTCGTTTGTCACGACAAAGGGTCTTCTCTTAGCGAACCGTAATGCCTCTGGCTCTTCATTTTTCTCCCATCTGGTTCAATTTTGCGGTTGGTTTAATGTTTCATCTAGGCACGTGGTTCAGATCATTAAGGTATATGCATTTTTTATTAGGTCTGGCTCACGTTTTAATTACTTATCACTGTAAGGTCATCCAGGTCAGTCTCTTGGCTTCGGGGGCCCGATGACCGTGCTTCATGTTGTTCGTTAGGGGTACAATACGGTTGTAGGCTGGTTAGCGTCTGAGGTTTATTGTCGGAGAGGGTCATGGTTATGAGAGTCCACAAGTCATACTGGTGCTGCATAAGTGGTAAAAAATAATAATAATAATAATAATTCGCCATTAGTCGCTCACACATGGCTTCTCCGTTCAACTTTTACACACAGGGCTCTGCCATTAGTCTCACACGCATGACTCTGCAATTAGAGTCGCACACATGGCTTCTCCGGTTTAGTTACACGTACGGCTCCGCCATTAGTCTCACGCATGGCTTCTCTGTTTTAGTGTTACACATACGACTCCGCCATGAGTCTCTCACGTATGGCTCCACAATTAGTCTCTCACACATGGCTTCTGTTTTAGTGTTACACATACGACTCCGCCATTAGAGTCTCTCACGTATGGCTCCGCCATTAGAGTCTCTCATGCATGGCTTCTCCGTTTAGTGTTACACATACGACTCCGCCATTAGAGTCTCTCACGTATGACCCTGCCATTAGAGTCTCTCATGCATGGCTTCTCCGTTTTAGTGTCACACATACAGCTCCGCCATTAGTCTCTCATGCATGGCTTCTCTGTTTAGTTTTACACATACAGCTCCGCCATTAGTCTCTCATGCATGGCTTCTCCGTTTAGTTTTACACATAGGACTCTGCCATTAGACTCTCTCACGCATGGCTTCTCCGTTTTAGTGTTACACACACGACTCCGCCATTAGAGTCTCTCACGCATGGCTCTCCGTTTAGTGTTACACATTCGACTCCGCCATTAGTCTCTCGCGTATAGCTTCTCTGTTTAGTTTTACATATATGACTCCGCCATTAGTCGCTCACGCGTGGCTCCGCTGTTAGTCTTTTACGCATGGCTTCTCCGTTTTAGTGTTACACATACGACTCCGCCATTAGTCTCTCGCGCATGGCTTCTCTGTTTTAGTTTTACACGCATGGCGCCGCTATTAGTCTCACGCATGGCGCCGCTATTAGTCTCACGCATGGCGCCGCTATTAGTCTCACGCATGGCGCCGCTATTAGTCTCACGCATGGCTCCGCTATTAGTCTCACGCATGGCTCCGCTATTAGTCTCACGCATGGCTCCGCTATTAGTCTCACGCATGGCTCCGCTATTAGTCTCACGCATGGCTTCTCCGTTTTAGTTACACACGACTCTGCCATCCGTCTCTCACGCATAGCTCAGCCATTAGTCTCTCACGCATTGCTTCTCCGTTTAGTTTACACATATGACTCCACCATTAGAGTCTCGCGCATGGCTTTTCCATTTCAGTTTACACGTATGACTCAGCCATTAGAGTCCCTCACGCATCGCTCCACCTTTAGTCTCCCACGCATGGCTTCTCAGTTAAATTTTACAGACATAAACTCCGCCATTCGAGGCCGGCTGCGTGGCCCACCACAAGTAGGTTCCATGTCTTTTCTGCCCTCAGACCCGCTCGCATGGCTCGGTCATATTTGGCTCGCAATACAATTTTCTTGTGGTGTCTCGCGCCATTAGAGCCTCTCTCACATTGTCGTTTTCTCTGACTTTTATTTTCTAGGTTGTTGGGTTTTTAAGCAGTCATCTCAAGCCTGCCTTTGCGGACATCACCTTCTCCCAAGGCAGGCTTACTTCATCTACAAACTCGGGCTGAGGGTTTGGTGTCCGGCCTGGGTATCGGTCTGTCTTCCAGTAGGAGGTACAGTAATAAGGCGCAATTGACAAAGTCTGTCACGTCTACAGACACGACAGATCCTATCACAACTACAGGAGCAGCATACATGGTGTATCACAACTGCATTCCCAATTTATACTCTGTTCACCACTAGAGCTGCGTTCATGCGTTGCTGTTGCATCACATTGATACCCTGTCATCTCAGATTGCATTCACAGCTGCGTTATACCGTGCTCTTCATGCTCACAGCTGGGCCCATACCATGTTTTAGGCACTACTCACATCCACAGCTGCGTTCACCCACCTGTTCATACATCACTTCGGCTTCCACTTAAGGCTGCATTTTCCTTTTCATTGCTACATCATGTTTACTCAGTATTTTTCTGGGGGAGTCAGTGCACCGCTCTGATACCGTTCCCCTGATGAACATAGCAGCTTTCTTTCAGGTTTACGTTTCTTCCCTCACTGGCGCCTGGCCCCGCCATTAGGGTCTCTCGCGCCAGGCGGTTACGAAGTCCTGTCACGACTACAGGCGGTTACGAAGTCCTGTCACGACTACAGGCGGTTACGAAGTCCTGTCACGACTACAGGCGGTTACGAAGTCCTGTCACGACTACAGGCGGTTACGAAGTCCTGTCACGACTACAGGCGGTTACGAAGTCCTGTCACGACTACAGGCGGTTACGAAGTCCTGTCACGACTACAGGCGGTTACGAAGTCCTGTCACGACTACAGGCGGTTACGAAGTCCTGTCACGACTACAGGCGGTTACGAAGTCCCGATCCATTATCAGAGTTAAGCGGCATATGCCATCTTCTAACTTTTGGGTCCTTTATAAATAATAAGAAATAATTTAAGCAGTGGCCTGGGGAAGAAGTATAGGTGAAGTATTTGCTACCAGCAATAGTTGGTGTCCGAGCAGGGCCCTTAGCGAATGGTTGGACTTCATTAAGTCTTCCATCACATTCACCATTGTTATTTCAGTCTGCAGCTCCCGGGTTCAGACCTTCTCGTAATATGTTCATATGATCGTCAACATAGGGGTAACTCGTTTCTGACTACCGACCGCTCTTTCAAAACATCAACTTTAGCTACCTCCAAAAACAACGGCACGTGACAAAGAGGTAAGGTATATAGAAGTCGCTGATATGTACGGTATATTCCGCACCTTCATCGGGTAGAGTCTTCTGAGTTCAAAGCGGGTGTCTTAATGGTATGTATATGTTTACTCTAAATAAGGTCTATGCTTTTTGGCCCCTTTAGGCTGCCCTATCGCAGCAGTTATGGCACAATTCTACTGCTTGTTGCAAGATAGGGTTAGATAGGTTAGGGACACCTTTCTGATAGCCGATCCGAGCACAAGTGTTAAGCAAAAGTATTTTGCTGTATTTGTGAGAGGAGAGGCTGATTACATGGCTACTTACTTGCACCTGTGAGGCCAGGCTGGGTGGGTACTAGGCTATTTATAGGCTCCTGCAGGCCTAGGCTGATGACGATTCAGCTGATTTCACCCACCCACCCACGCCATCTTACAGTCACTTCATATAGGGGTGGCCCCCTTTAGGCTGCCCTATCGCAGCAGTTATGGCACAATTCTACTGCTTGTTGCAAGATAGGGTTAGATAGGTTAGGGACACCTTTCTGATAGCCGATCCGAGCACAAACGGTGAAAGTAGTGTAGTGCCGAAGTGTAAAGTGCTCTGGTCATGAAGGGTGTTTTAGGCTACTTTCACACTAGCGTTCGATCGGATCCGTTCTGAACGGATCCGCTCATATTAATGCAGACGGTGGCTCCGTTCAGAACGGATCCGTTTGCATTACCATGAACAAAAAAAAAAAAAAAAATGTATTTTTTTTGTTCATGATAGTGCAAACGGATCCGTTTTGACTTTACATTGAAAGTCAATGGGGGATGGATCCGTTTGAAAATTGAGCCATACTGTATCAACTTCAAACGGATCCGTCCCCATTGACTTACATTGTAAGCCTGGACGGATCCGTTTGCCTCCGCACGGCCAGGCGGACATCCGAACGCTGCAAGCAGCGTTCAGGTGTCCGCCTGCTGAGCGGAGCGGAGGCTGAACGCCACCAGACTGATGCATTCTGAGCGGATCCGCATCCACTCAGAATGCATTAGGGCTGGACGGAAGCGTTCGGGGACGCTTGTGAGAGCCTTCAAACGGAACTCACAAGCGGAGCCCCGAACGCAAGTGTGAAAGTAGCCTTAGCTAGCGGGGCTGAAGTGGTTAAGCATCTTTGGAAAGGGATTGATCCATGCAGTGAAAGTGTGGATAAATCCTGGACAGTCCTGTAAAGTCAGTAGAGATGAGAGAATCGCTCAGAATTCGATTTAGGTTAAATTTGGCTGAATCGGTTGGAAACATTAGCGCCCTTTTCTTTGCTATAAGGCCCCTGACAACTACACCAATAATATATCCACCCCTGACCTGTGCACGACTCCTGTATCCAAGGCGTGCCGAATTGTTCTGAAACATATAACAAGGACATCAAGGGGGAAACAAGAATCTGACCTTCACTCCTAGGTGGCAAGTCCCAGCACCATAGTAGAGGTCCATTCAATATTTGCTATGGGGCCCCATCATCTATCGTGCTGTTTTTCCTTCACCTCTGGCATTGGCAGGTGCGCTTTAAAAAATTAATATCTGTCATAATAACCTAAACCAATTTCATCAAGTATATATATATATATATATATATCGTAAACTCTGCATAGTTGTTGCTGGCATTATTCTCTGTCTAAACCTGTCTTCCCGTAATTCCATTAAGTGCGTATGTGGCATACTCTCTTTCAATCCACAAATGCATGATATTACATTTATCTACGTTGAATCAAGCCAACAATTTGCAAGCCTATTCCCTTATTATATCCAAATCCCCGTGGACACAATAAACATCCTGCCCTGACTTTTATTATCCTACACATTTCATTGCCTGCTGCACTCTGTATTACCATATACTGTATATATTCTACTTTCCATATTCTTCTTTCAAGCTCAATAGAAATCAGATTATAGACAAATATCCTATAATCCCCCATTATACAACATATGATATGTACAATACAATAAGATCTGTGACATTGCACTAAGAGCCTTTGCCATACTTCATGGTTCATTCCATTTAATGTAATGCAAAATAGGCTTACATTACATGTCTCGAAAATCCCACAGATATATGTGTGGAGATATCAGTGAGATAATATATACCCAAGCCTAAGTTAGATCAATGAGATAATGTATATCCAAGCCCTGGTTATATCAATAGGACAATATATACCCAAGCCCTGGTTATATTAATGAGATAATGTGTACCCAAGCCCTGGTTATATCAATGAGATAATATGTACCCAAGTCATGGTAATATCAATGATATAATGTATACCTAAGCCTAAATTAGATCAATGAGATAATGTATATCCAAGCCCTGGTTATATTAATGAGATAATGTATACCTAAGCCTAAGTTAGATCAATGAGATAATGTATACCTAAGCCTAAGTTAGATCAATGAGATAATGTATACCTAAGCCCTGGTTATATCAATGAGGTAACGTGTACCCAGGCCATGGTAGTATCAAAGAGATAATGTATACCTAAGCCCTGATAATATCATGGAGACAATGTATACCTAAGCCCTGGTTATATCAATGAGATAATGTGTACCCAAGCCATGGTAATATCAATGATATAATGTATACCTAAGCCTAAATTAGATCAATGAGATAATGTATACCTAAGCCTAAATTAGATCAATGAGATAATGTATACCTAAGCCTAAATTAGATCAATGAGATAATGTATACCTAAGCCTAAATTAGATTAATGAGATAATTTATACCTAAGCCTAAATTAGATTAGATAATGTATACCTAAGCCCTGGTTATATCAATGAGGTAACGTGTACCCAGGCCATGGTAATATCAAAGAGATAATGTATACCTAAGCCCTGATAATATCATGGAGATAATGTATATCAATGAGGTAACGTGTACCCAGGCCATGGTAATATCAAAGAGATAATGTATACCTAAGCCCTGATAATATCATGGAGATAATGTATACCTAAGCCCTGGTTATATCAGTGAGATAACGGATACTTAAGCCCTGGTTGTATCAATAGGATTATGTATTTCAAAGCCCTGGTTATATCAATTATATAATGGATACCCAAGCCCTTGTTATATCAATGAGATAATGGATACCCAAGCCTTGACACTTGTTTCACCCTACATTACCAATTTACTGCCTCTAATGATGCTTATTCTTGCCAACTGTCAAAGTTGAGGGACCAAACTAGAACATGGCCGCATAGATGGACTCGACGGCATGTATATCATAGACTATAGATAAGCTTTAAAGAGAGTCCATCATCAAGATAGAATTGAATCGAAATCCTCAAAATGAAGTCTTCAGTCATCTAAACTCAACATAACTTTCTTGTCCAAATAGCCTAGTGCTAATCTACAGCAAATTCAAAAATGTATGCAAAATTATTTTTGACTTTTCAGTTTCAAAACTTATACTATAAAGGGACTTAGTCCTACAATCCAAGGTGTGGTGGCGGAGGGGGGGGGGGGGGGGGCCTTTTCGATCTGTTGACTTTTTTTGTATGAACAGTGAACGAAAATAAAAGAATAAAATAAAGATGGACATTTTTCATGTCACAAAATGTGTTGCTGTTGTTTAGAATATCAGCAGGCGCACTGCGAAATATGTAATTTCCAACCAATTTTGATAACTACTTCTAAGGCTTCCAACCAATCTATTTTCTTCCCATAGTTTTCGGGCCGTTAAAATAGGTTAGCGTCAAAAATAATCCATGTTATATGAAAATCCAATACATTACAATCTATTAAATTTAAGATTACTTTAAAGAAGAAGTCAGGAGACGGGCATAACATGGTATTGATTTGGTGACTGCCAATTTGCCAACAATACTAAATAAGGTTAATGGAGCTAACATTTTCTTTGATTTCTATAGAAATTGGAATTTAAAATAATTTTCAATGAAGATTGAAAGGAAGCAATTTCTATCTGCGTGGGACATGCATTGTTTATTCGATATCGTATATTTCTGTAGAAATGGAAAATTCCACTTCAGAGCATCATGTACTCTTAATAGCAAGTATATTTATTAGCTGCTGTGTAAAAGGAAAACCCACCTAAAATGCATGGTTTTGAGATGAGCCAATCGATTCGGTCCAAATCAAATTTGGCTTGACTTTTCCCAAAATTTGGGTTGATGCCGAATCCAAATCCTTACTTTAAATTGTTAACTTGCACTGAATTATAGTGTTCAACCTTTTGCCTACTGCCGCACAACTTTATACGTCGCGGCGGTAGGCACCAACGTAAAAAAGCACCAGGTTACCTCACGATCTTCCGGCTCCCCAAGACACTGAAGATCACTGTGACCACGCTGTGGTCCGAGGGAGAACTCCTTTGGTCAGGCAGTGATAGATCCTTTTAGCACCCTGCTATTACAGTGTCCAATGTAAAAGCTGGCAGGGAGAGCTTTTCCTTATGTAAGAGCACCAACTGCAGGCTGCTCTGACTGTGGCAGAAAGGGATTAATTCACTTAAAAAAATAAATTAATAAAAAGTAAAAAAATAAAAAATTTTTTTAATTAATAAAAAAAGAAATACAGAAAATAAAAAAATAAAAAGTTATAGAAATAGTATAGAAGACTATGTACACACCTATTCAAACTCCGTACCCCCTTTTTCGTTCATAAAAACATAAAATAAAAAATATATTTATTATATTTATATATATTTGTTAGTTTTAGCAATAGTATAGTGGAATGTGTGTATGTAAAATATACAAACATACACACATTTGAAAAATCTAGGTATTTATCTATATTTATCTATATTTTTCGCTGTACAACAGTTTTCTGGCTTTACGGTGCCCTAGAAGCGGCAATAGAAAAATAGGCGGCCAAATCCAAATACGCTCCAGTCTTGCGGCAGGCCCAGCCATGTAGATAAATACATAAATAGCGCCCATTTTCAGGGTACACATATATGGTAATGGTTTTAGAAACCTTTTGTAATAGAAAGAAAATTGATAAGAAAGAAAAAATATTAATTTTTTTCATAATTTTCACACTGTTATGCATTTTGTTTTCAATATCGTAGTACTGGCATTATAAAAAAAGAAAAACAGACCAAAATAAAAATAAAAGTTTTCTATGAATATTGAGTTAAAAAATTGGCCTTTGCTAATAGGTGTAACTGCCTGTAGGTAGGGACAGACATGAACACTGATCCCTAACCTAGAACACAGCCTGCTTTCCCTACCTACTTGTAGTGCAAGCTCTAGGTAGCAAGACTGCGACTGGTTGACTGTCCCTACGCTACTACGGTGCAGAGACAGACAAACTCCTAGAGAAAAATTACACAAAGACAGAGTTGCACGTGAATGGGTCAGAACCAGAAGGACAACGCAGTACAAAAACAAGAGACAGAATGTGGTCAAAGGATGAGCCGAGGTAAAAAACATGAGCAGCACAGGAACAAGAACCAGGGACATAGCTAGAAAGCCCAAATACTGGCATTGGTATATGGCCAGAAGGGGTTTAAAAAGAACACAGAGTCCCTGAATCAGATTCAGCACCTGATAGATGCATTATTAGTCAGTAAAATCTCCTCCAGCACATGCCCACTGCAGGGAGAAACAGAGCATTGCATCCTGTTGCAGAGGATGTTGCATCACCAGGGGGCATGGACAGGTAAGTTTATGACAGTAGGTGTTAAATGGTTGAAATTAATGTTCACAGGTAGATAGGACCCTGAGGGTGAAGAAAAATAAATGAAGAGGTTAAATTTTTTAGAGTGGTATCACTCAGCACAATCTCTTTTCCTTAGAATCTTTGGTGATGAGATAACAACCAATCATATAATTGTGGCACATATAGTTTATATGCCTTGAATGTGAATGATGAGAAAAAAAAACAATTGGCTCCCCAATCCATTCTTTTTACCTTTTACCTTTTTACCTGTTCAAAATCATGAAACAACCATGAGATATCACATCATGTGATCAAGGCAACTAATCACTGCTGTTTGACAGTGGTATAGTAAGGACCGGCACTCGCTATTGGTAGTGATATCAAATAAATTTATGGTCACATACAAATGGTTAATGTGACGCGTTTCGGCTATTAGAAGCCTTTGTCAAACATACTGTGTACAACAATCAAACAATTTAAATAGCCCGCGATGGAGCCGGATATGACGTCAGGTTGCCATGACAACATTGTAAACAAAGGACACAACAGTGCAGAACTGATGATAGAGCAAGTGGATGAGCAGGTAACAATGATTGCTTAACAGGGCACCATTTTTTGCAGTACTGTATACTGTAGAACATGATTAACAAAGATACAATATGATATACTTAATGTTAGATACTGTGGCTAACTAATTAAGGAAAAAAAGGGGTGGAAAAAACACAATTAAATTGTCGGTGCACCATGCTTTATACTGCCACATTTTGCTATAATATATGAAAAATTCAAGATATTCTATACAGTTATACTGCTGTTATATGGTGAACTTACGCCCTGATTAAGCAGTTAGTAACATGGATGTAGTCAAGTTCTCTGTGGAGAAAAGAAAGAAGGAACCAGTTGAGAAAAATTGCTATGCACTGTAGTTTACAAAAAGCTGTTTAAATCATAATCTCGATTTAATCCCTTTGGTTCTAGGGTTTGGAGGCGGTGAATCCAATACGCTTCTCTTTTTTTGAGCATTTTACACCTGTCACCTCCTCTCCGGGGTAGTGATACGTGCTCTATGATCTGGAAGCGCAGTTGGGAAATGGCATGTCGGTGTTCCTCAAAATGATGTGGGATTGGTAGTAGTAAGTTTTTCTTTCTAATAGTAGATTTGTGTTTGCAGAATCGATCTTTCATCCTCATGGAGGTCTCACCGACATACACAAGACCGCAGGGACACTTCAAGAGATAGATCACGAAGTTACTGTTGCAGGTAAAAAAGCCATTTATTTTAAATTTTCCCCCTGTGTATGGATGGGTGAAGTGTTCTCCTTTAATGGCACTAGAGCAGTGTATACATTGAAGACATGGGAATGTCCCATTCTTGGGTGTTGAAAGGGTGGCCTGGCGTAGAGTATGTCTGTCACTGCCTACATCAGCCCTGACCAGGATGTCTCTAATGTTTTTGCACCTTTTGTAACAGATCATAGGTGGAGATTGAAATTCAGTGACATTGGGGTAAGCTCTGCTGAGGATACTCCAATGTTTGTTGAGAATGGTCCTACATTTATTGACCCAAGGGTGATATTTAACCACAAACGATACTATACCATTATGTGGATCTTCTTCCCTGGACACGCGCACCGCACCGCTGTAAGCAGAAGTGCCGCTTGTATCTTCTCTCTGATTTATTGCTGTTTGACAGATCATCATCGTGGATGGAATAGGATAGCAAGGGCCCCAGTTGGGCCCCCAAACCATGTGACATCTCAAGGCCTTCATATCATAGCATATAGACGAATCGGTGGCATGAGTGCAGAATTACTGAGGTAGGTTTCTTACAATTTGGCTTGTTTTCTACTATTTGTCACTTTAAACTGTACTTGAAAATCACAGAAACACACCTTTTGTCTACTATTCAGAAAATAGACAAACTTTTCCTATATGGAAGGACGTATGAGCTCTGATCATAAGTTTTTTGTTTTTATAAACTAATACTTTAAAGTGTACTTGAAAAAAGTTATGTTTGTGTAGGTTACTGCAGATCAAGAATTCATTTCTCACATTTGGCATCATCAGTTAAAAATTAGCATTTTAATACATTCAAAGTGAAACTTTAGAATCAAGAAAACTGTTGTCTTAGACCTGAAATTGGCAGAGACAGGATATAACATTAACAGTACATGCTACTTGGCAACAGTGATAACTCTTGTTTTTAATATCAGTTATACACAATATGGAGGTCCTTGGCAAAGGATATTAGGTAGATCATTTGCTCCCATTATCATCAATCTACAGTTATCAAAGTATAGGACTGTGAGCAATCAGACAGTGCTGTCTATAAAAACCTAGCCATTCCTCAGGGGTGGTCTGAACTAAGCTGTTTTTAGCAGTTCCTATCGCTCGCATATAATAATGCTCGTATGACAAGAAATTGACCACTACTAAAAGTACAATGTAATACTTTCTACTTTGTTAACTTCTTTTAACAGTCAAACAAAAGGACAGCTCACATTCCGTTACTTCTCTGTATGGGCACTGTTTCAAGCCCCTCCCCTGAGGAGTGGATACAGTTAGGTATTTATTGACAGGCATAGATGAGCAAATTGATTTGACTCAAATCAAATTGTTCTATAAATTCCGGCAAAACTTCTAAAATCTGTTAATCTGGAACTTTTGTGATTCATTCTACATGAATTACTCAAAAGGGCAGCTGCCATTTTACAAGTCACACAACAGAAAAAAAGGCACCAAAAAGAGATAAGTTTAGGGCAAAATTTTTTATTTGAAGGCTATGGACACCTTTGGGAAAATATTTTTTATTATTGTATTCTACTCATTTTCTGCTAAATATCATTTTTTTATTTGTCGTTATTATATTTTCTCTGCCGTTTTTCTTACTACAGGGGTCAAGTGTTAGTGTATTTCCAGACTGTTAGTTTCTGTTTACCTTGAGTCCCCTTATCCGGCTCAGTCTCTAGCTGTTTTCTCTGAACTCTTCACAACTCATAAACACTCATTGTAGCCCAATTCGTATGAAGCTGATAACAATATGGCTTAAATAGGTCTTTATGAGCTGTCAGGAATTCAAAGATAAGAGCGTCAAGGCACTCCTGAGGAAGCCAGCAAGTCTGGCGATACGCGTTGGGCTTTTTTCCTGACCGCCACGCATGCCCCCCATCATGCTATTTTTATGATAAGTATTTGAGCCTTTATTCATTGTTGATGGATTACATGCACTTTATAATGTCATATGCTTATTGATGTGGGGGTTTGTCTATGAGTCTGTGGTGAGTCAGGGTGGCATGTACTGATACATGGTTCACATGGCCTTGATTTGTTGTATACAACGATTTTAACTTATTTTGTGTTGTGTCTGTCTCCTTGAATAAATTTGTTATATTTTAGATGTGCGGTTCCTGTTTCGGTATTCTTTTTCTTCTTTTTTGCTATAAGAGCTTCAAGTGAGCCATCAGATGACGGGCCAAAGACAGAGAAGATGTGAATTTATACTGTTATACTGGGAAAGTGACTGGAAAGTTTTAATAAAGACCTACTGAAAAAATGAGTAGAATGCAAAAATGAAAATAAAAATGTCCCCAAAGGTGTCCATGGCCTTTTGAAAAATCCAACAGTGCAGTGAGTTATTAAGCAGGCTGCTTGCTACCACCGGCTACTATCCGTTTACCTATAGCCATATATATCATTGTCACTTTGATCTTACTAAAGCTGTCTTGGCGTTAAAGAGCTTGAAAGGAATTGCATGTAGTCCTAGGAAACCCAAAATGTTATCTACCACTTGTCAGGCAATTGGGGAGATTCGAGTCATTCGAGTTCGGATCTGAATCGAATTGGTCAACTGACCAAACTGAATCTGAACCGAATTTTAGGAATTTTTTTCTTCACTAGTTTTGCCATGTTAAACAGATTGGCTAGTGAATAACATCCAAAATTATACATTTGGCACCACTCATAAAAATTATCAATACAAATAAAATCTGTTGTTTACCCATAGCCATATATGTCACTATCACATTACTAAAGCTGTCTTAGCATTAAAGAGTTTGAAACTTGTTGTATACAGTTCTACTAGACCCCTGAGTGTCATGTACAACTTTTTAGTGTAATTGGGACAATTTTCATTCACGTGGAATTTATTCCGACAGAATAGAACCTGCTGGTTGATTCAACCAAATTGGACCCAAAGCTAATTTTGAAAAATTCTTCATGTCTATTGACAAGTGATTCTATTGTTGGCTACTAAGACCTAGATCAACAGTTTTGTAACAGTTTTGTATGTAATTGACTCTTGTTATAGTTGCTCAACACAAGTAGAGTTTGCATATTTTATAACAAAAATTTGCCTATAGCTTCAAAACATACTTTAATACTTTTAATGGAAACTGCAAGTCTGTAAATTAAATTCAGATTCTTCTTCGCAAGAAGAGAGGGTGTTAAAAATTTAATTACCGCAGAGTGTTAAGATACAGTTGTGCCGAGCAAACAGTTCACTTTGCAAATAAACTCACTATAAAAAAGGATTACTTTTTATTTAACAAAACATGGAAAGGCATTGACTGAGACTCCAATGCTCATCCTTTCTGAATGTTTTTGCGTGTAGTCGTCAGAACTAGGACTAGCCACAGTTTGTGTCATGCAATGGCCCCCTGATAAATAAGTCACATGAGCACATAGTAACATAGTACATAAGGCCGAAAAAAGACATTTGTCCATCCAGTTCGGCCTGTCATCCTGCAAGTTGATCCAGAGGAAGGCAAAAAAAAATGTGAGTTAGAAGCTAATTTTCCCCACTTTAGGGGAATAAAAAATTCCTTCCCGACTCCGATCAGGCAATCAGAATAACTCCCTGGATCAGCGACCCCTCTCTAGTAGCTATAGCCTGTAATATTATTACGCTCCAGAAATACATCCAGGCCCCTCTTGAATTCCTTTATTGTACTCACCATCACCACCTCCTCAGGCAGAGAGTTCCATAGTCTCACTGCTCTTACCGTAAAGAATCCTCTTCTAGGTTTGTGTACAAACCTTCTTTCCTCCAGACGCAGAGGATGTCCCCTCATCACAGTCACAGTCCTGGGAATGAATAGATGATGGGAGAGATCTCTGTACTGACCCCTCATATATTTATACATAGTAATTAGATCTCCCCTCAGTCGTGAATAACCCTAATTTTGATATTCTTGATAATCTTTCAGGGTACAGCAGTAGTTGAAGTTTTATTTTGTCATTTTGTTTACACCAAAATTTGATTCTACTATTCTTGATATACCAGGAGACCGGAAGGCACAAAACATTTGCAATCATCTCAAATGAAGAGCTGAACAATAGTATAAAATTCTGCAGATTCTTAGATTCATGTCTGAAATAAAGTAACGGCACAGGAGAGGGCAACGTGTAAAATATCTCAGAGTACAGGTGTATATTTTAATCCTGTATTTTTATTGAGAAACTAAGTTGTAGACACAGTTTATCTTGTTGCAGCCAGAGTCAGGTAGCAATATGCAGAGATTTTTATTTTTTCTAAAGTGTAAAAATTGCTGTAAGTAGAGATGAGCAAATTTTCCAAAATTTGTTTCGGTTTGATTGACATTGGACTTTTAGATTTGATTTTGTACAAATAAAAGTGCTCCAATTGCCCTGAAAAGTTATATGTTACACTCTGGGGTCTCCTAGGACTGTATCCAAATTGTTTAATGCCAAGACAGGTTTAGTAGTGTCTATGTTACAGTGACATCTATAGCTATGGGTAAACAGATGGTAGCCGGTGGTTACAAACAGCCTGTTTAATAAAACCTGACATCGTTTGATATTTTTTAATTAAAAACAATGATGCCTTCTCTGTCTTCTATCCTACAAAATGGTGGTCATCATTTTGAGCAATTCATGCTGATTGAATCATATAGGTTTCAGATCGGAATTATAGAAATTAAAATCTTTTGAAAAATTTGCAACAAATTCAATTCATGTAGAATTCTCTTATCTCTAGCAGAAAGCATGGGTGTAACAAGTGGAAAAACAATATGGTGCTAACTTTCTACTATTTAACATTTTTTTTCAAGGAAGAGCTGGATTTTTGCAGGGTGCATTATGTCACCTAAATACATTGCAGTTAACTTATAAAACTACTGAGCTTGAAGAAGCACTCCCACAAAAAATTTATTCTCTGACCTGTTAGAAAGGTACATGATCTAAACTCTAGTGAAGGTAATTTTCTTGCCAGAGACTGCATTTGTGAGTTATAACCTTCCTTCTGTGTCATGTGACTAATACTCGGACTTTCCGAATAACAAAGCATCTTATGTGTGAACAGGAAGTCAGTTTCTCTATGTATTCCTATGGGAGCCTCAAAGAATAGAGAAGTAGCTGACTTCCTGTCCTGTGTCAGTTGGAGATCAAAGTGTTGGTCACATGACACAGCTGAGGATCAGAAGGGAGGTTATAACTCACAAATACAGTAACTGGTAAGAAGATTACCTTCACTACAATTTACATCATGTACCTTTCTAATGGGGCAGAGAATAAAGATTTTTGTGGGTGGAGCTTCTTTAATGACTAATAGCGTGTGGGAGCTTAAGTAGATGACAGTTACTAAATGGTTAATACTGTATGTAGGTGGTGTTCTGAGGATTACAGGTATTACTGAATATTCCTGAGATGCCTTAAAGGTTGATGATACTTTCCCTGGTGGTCTACGGTATCAAGGTCATCATCCCTGGTGGTGTAAGGTAGTAAAAGTGTCAATATCAACATTTCTGCGTGTTGAGGGTAGTAACATGTTTAATTCATCTATAGTATCAACATGGTCACTATTCGGTATACAGTACATATATCTAGGTACATGCCTTTCAAATGGTTTGGACACTGTCTATGAAGGTTCTCATTCATCCAGATCATGGTATATCAATAGTAATAAGTCAGAGCAAAAATACTTGTATTTTTTTGTATTTGTTACAATTTTTCACTAGTTGTGATGAGCGGCAGGGGCCATATTTGAATTTCCGATATTTTGTAAATATTTTGTAGAATATTCGTTGAATATTAGCGAATTAGAATATTCGTTATATTCAACATTTTTTTTACTCGAAAAATCTGCAAGGTAATGATCGCGTAATATGCGAATATTACGCTATTAGAGTTGAGCGAACACCTGGATGTTCGGGTTCGAGAAGTTCGGCCGAACATCCCGGAAATGTTCGGGTTCGGGATCCGAACCCGATCCGAACTTCGTCCCGAACCCGAACCCCATTGAAGTCAATGGGGACCCGAACTTTTCGGCACTAAAACGGCTGTAAAACAGCCCAGGAAAGGGCTAGAGGGCTGCAAAAGGCAGCAACATGTAGGTAAATCCCCTGCAAACAAATGTGGATAGGGAAATTAATTAAAATAAAAATTAAATAAATAAAAATTAACCAAAATCAATTGGAGAGAGGTTCCATAGCAGAGAATCTGGCTTCCCGTCACCCACCACTGGAACAGTCCATTCTCAGATATTTAGGCCCCGGCACCCAGGCAGAGGAGAGAGGTCCCGTAACAGACAATCTGGCTTCATGTCAGCAGAGAATCAGTCTTCATGTCATAGCAGAGAATCAGGCTTCACGTCACCCACCACTGTAAGAGTCCATTTTCATAAATTTAGGCCCAGCACCCAGGCAGAGGAGAGAGGTCCCGTAACAGACAATCTGGCTTCATGTCAGCAGAGAATCAGTCTTCATATCATAGCAGAGAATCTGGCTTCCCGTTACCCACCACTGGAACAGTCCATTCTCAGATATTTAGGCCCCGGCACCCAGGCAGAGGAGAGAGGTCCCGTAACAGACAATCTGGCTTCATGTCAGCAGAGAATCAGTCTTCATATCATAGCAGAGAATCAGGCTTCACGTCAGCCACCACTGCAACAGTCCATTGTCATAAATTCAGGCCCAGCACCCAGGCAGAGGAGAGAGGTCCCGTAACAGACAATCTGGCTTCATGTCAGCAGAGAATCAGTCTGCATGTCATAGCAGAGAATGAGGCTTCACGTCACCCACCACTGCAACAGTCCATTTTCATAAATTTAGGCCCAGCACCCAGGCAGAGGAGAGAGGTCCCGTAACAGAGGATCTGGCTTCATGTCACCAGAGAATCAGTCTGCATGTCATAGCAGAGAATCAGGCTTCACGTCACCCACCACTGCAACAGTCCATTTTCATAAATTTAGGCCCAGCACCCAGGCAGAGGAGAGAGGTCCCGTAACAGAGGATCTGGCTTCATGTCACCAGAGAATCAGTCTGCATGTCATAGCAGAGAATCAGGCTTCACGTCAGCCACCACTGCAACAATCCATTGGCATATATTTAGGCCTAGCACACAGGCAGAGGAGAGAGGTCCCGTAACAGACAATCTGGCTTCATGTCAGCAGAGAATCAGTCTTCATATCATAGCAGAGAATCAGGCTTCACGTCAGCCACCAATGCAACAGTCCATTGTCAGATATTTAGGCCCAGCACCCAGGCAGAGGAGAGAGGTCCCGTAACAGACAATCTGGCTTCATGTCAGCAGAGAATCAGTCTGCATGTCATAGCAGAGAATGAGGCTTCACGTCACCCACCACTGCAACAGTCCATTTTCATAAATTTAGGCCCAGCACCCAGGCAGAGGAGAGAGGTCCCGTAACAGAGGATCTGGCTTCATGTCAGCAGAGAATCAGTCTGCATGTCATAGCAGAGAATCAGGCTTCACGTCAGCCACCACTGCAACAGTCCATTGTCATAAATTCAGGCCCAGCACCCAGGCAGAGGAGAGAGGTCCCGTAACAGACAATCTGGCTTCATGTCACCAGAGAATCAGTCTGCATGTCATAGCAGAGAATGAGGCTTCACGTCAGCCACCACTGCAACAATCCATTGGCATATATTTAGGCCTAGCACACAGGCAGAGGAGAGGTTCATTCAACTTTGGGTAGCCTTGCAATATAATGGTAAAATGAAAATAAAAATAGGATTGAATGAGGAAGTGCCCTGGAGTCCAATAATATATGGTTATGGGGAGGTAGTTAATGTCTAATCTGGACAAGGGACGGACAGGTCCTGTGGGATCCATGCCTGGTTCATTTTTATGAACGTCAGCTTGTCCACATTGGCTGTAGACAGGCGGCTGCGTTTGTCTGTAATGACGCCCCCTGCCGTGCTGAATACACGTTCAGACA
This sequence comes from Bufo gargarizans, assembly GCF_014858855.1. Classification (NCBI taxonomy): domain Eukaryota; kingdom Metazoa; phylum Chordata; class Amphibia; order Anura; family Bufonidae; genus Bufo; species Bufo gargarizans. Next base: position 109,317,151 of record NC_058089.1, read on the forward strand.
AAACGCTGGCTGCCGGGCAGGCCAGCACCTCCAAGGCATAAAAGGCTAGCTCTGGCCACGTGGACAATTTAGAGACCCAGAAGTTGAATGGGGCCGAACCATCAGTCAGTACGTGGAGGGGTGTGCACACGTACTGTTCCACCATGTTAGTGAAATGTTGCCTCCTGCTAACACATTGCGTATCAGGTGGTGGTGCAGTTAGCTGTGGCGTGTTGACAAAAGTTTTCCACATCTCTGCCATGCTAACCCTGCCCTCAGAGGAGCTGGCCGTGACACAGCTGCCTTGGCGACCTCTTGCTCCTCCTCTGCCTTGGCCTTGGGCTTCCACTTGTTCCCCTGTGACATTTGGGAATGCTCTCAGTAGCGCGTCTACCAACGTGCGCTTGTACTCGCGCATCTTCCTATCACGCTCCAGTGCAGGAAGTAAGGTGGGCACATTGTCTTTGTAGCGTGGATCCAGCAGGGTGGCAACCCAGTAGTCCGCACAGGTTAAAATGTGGGCAACTCTGCTGTCGTTGCGCAGGCACTGCAGCATGTAGTCGCTCATGTGTGCCAGGCTGCCCAGGGGTAAGGACAAGCTGTCCTCTGTGGGAGGCGTATCGTCATCGTCCTGCCTTTCCCCCCAGCCACGCACCAGTGATGGACCCGAGCTGCGTTGGGTGCCACCCCGCTGTGACCATGCTTCATCCTCATCCTCCTCCACCTCCTCCTCATCCTCGTCCTCCTCGTCCTCCAGTAGTGGGCCCTGGCTGGCCACATTTGTACCTGGCCTCTGCTGTTGCCAAAAACCTCCCTCTGAGTCACTTCGAAGAGACTGGCCTGAAAGTGCTAAAAATGACCCCTCTTCCTCCTCCTCCTCCTCCTCCTCCTGGGCCACCTCCTCTTCCATCATCGCCCTAAGTGTTTTCTCAAGGAGACATAGAAGTGGTATTGTAACGCTGATAACGGTGTCATCGCCACTGGCCATGTTGGTGGAGTACTCGAAACAGCGCAACAGGGCACACAGGTCTCGCATGGAGGCCCAGTCATTGGTGGTGAAGTGGTGCTGTTCTGTAGTGCGACTGACCCGTGCGTGCTGCAGCTGAAACTCCACTATGGCCTGCTGCTGCTCGCACAGTCTGTCCAGCATGTGCAAGGTGGAGTTCCACCTGGTGGGCACGTCGCATATGAGGCGGTGAGCGGGAAGGCCGAAGTTACGCTGTAGCGCAGACAGGCGAGCAGCGGCAGGATGTGAACGCCGGAAGCGCGAACAGACGGCCCGCACTTTATGCAGCAGCTCTGACATGTCGGGGTAGTTGTGAATGAACTTCTGCACCACCAAATTCAGCACATGCGCCAAGCAAGGGATGTGCGTCAAATTGGCTAGTCCCAGAGCTGCAACGAGATTTCGCCCATTATCACACACCACCAGGCCGGGCTTGAGGCTCACCGGCAGCAACCACTCGTCGGTCTGTTGTTCAATACCCCGCCACAACTCCTGTGCGGTGTGGGGCCTGTCCCCCAAACATATGAGTTTCAGAATGGCCTGCTGACGTTTACCCCGGGCTGTGCTGAAGTTGGTGGTGAAGGTGTGTGGCTGACTGGATGAGCAGGTGGAAGAAGAGGAGGAGGAAGCCGAGAAGGAGGAGGTGGCAACAGGAGGCAAAGAATGTTGCCCTGCGATCCTTGGCGGCGGAAGGACGTGCGCCAAACAGCTCTCCGCCTGGGGCCCAGCTGCCACTACATTTACCCAGTGTGCAGTTAGGGAGATATAGCGTCCCTGGCCGTGCTTACTGGTCCACGTATCTGTGGTTAGGTGGACCTTGCTACAGATGGCGTTGCGCAGTGCACACTTGATTTTATCGGATACTTGGTTGTGCAGGGAAGGCACGGCTCTCTTGGAGAAGTAGTGCCGGCTGGGAACAACATACTGTGGGACAGCAAGCGACATGAGCTGTTTGAAGCTGTCTGTGTCCACCAGCCTAAATGACAGCATTTCATAGGCCAGTAGTTTAGAAATGCTGGCATTCAGGGCCAGGGATCGAGGGTGGCTAGGTGGGAATTTACGCTTTCTATCAAATGTTTGTGAGATGGAGAGCTGAACGCTGGCGTGTGACATGGTTGAGACGCTTGGTGACGGAGGTGGTGGTGGTGGTGTTGGTGGTACATCCCCTGTTTGCTGGGCGGCAGGTGCCAACGTTCCTCCAGAGGCGGAGGAAGAGGCCGAGGCGGCAGCAGCAGAATAGGCCGAGGCGGCAGCAGCAGAAGAGGTAGCAGGGGGAGCCTGAGTGACTTCCTTGGTTTTAAGGTGTTTACTCCACTGCAGTTCATGCTTTGCATGCAGGTGCCTGGTCATGCAGGTTGTGCTCAGGTTCAGAACGTTAATGCCTCGCTTCAGGCTCTGATGGCACAGCGTGCAAACCACTCGGGTCTTGTCGTCAGCACATTGTTTGAAGAAGTGCCATGCCAGGGAACTCCTTGAAGCTGCCTTTGGGGTGCTCGGTCCCAGATGGCGGTGGTCAGTAGCAGGCGGAGTCTCTTGGCGGCGGGTGTTCTGCTTTTGCCCACTGCTCCCTCTTTTGCTACGCTGTTGGCTCGGTCTCACCACTGCCTCTTCCTCCGAACTGTGAAAGTCAGTGGCACGACCTTCATTCCATGTGGGGTCTAGGACCTCATCGTCCCCTGCATCGTCTTCCACCCAGTCTTGATCCCTGACCTCCTGTTCAGTCTGCACACTGCAGAAAGACGCAGCAGTTGGCACCTGTGTTTCGTCATCATCAGAGACATGCTGAGGTGGTATTCCCATGTCCTCATCATCAGGAAACATAAGTGGTTGTGCGTCAGTGCATTCTATGTCTTTCACCGCTGGGGAAGGGCTAGGTGGATGCCCTTGGGAAACCCTGCCAGCGGAGTCTTCAAACAGCATAAGAGACTGCTGCATAACTTGAGGCTGAGACAGTTTCCCTGGTATGCATGGGGGTGATGTGACAGACTGATGGGGTTGGTTTTCAGGCGCCATCTGTGCGCTTTCTGCAGAAGACTGGGTGGGAGATAATGTGAACGTGCTGGATCCACTGTCGGCCACCCAATTGACTAATGCCTGTACCTGCTCAGGCCTTACCATCCTTAGAACGGCATTGGGCCCCACCATATATCGCTGTAAATTCTGGCGGCTACTGGGACCTGAGGTAGTTGGTACACTAGGACGTGTGGATGTGGCAGAACGGCCACGTCCTCTCCCAGCACCAGAGGGTCCACTAACACCACCACGACCATGTCCACGTCCGCGTCCCTTACTAGATGTTTTTCTCGTTGTTATGGTTCACCACAACAACAAATATATTATTTGGCCCAATGTATTGTATTCATATTCAGCGGGATATAAATTTGAGGCCTAGTATTTAGGCGCTGGGTGACCGGTATGGATTTAGTGACAGAATTAGACTTGGAAATGCACAGAAGCGTGTGTGTGAAGTTATTCTGAATAACCCTATGTGCACCTTGAATATTATATACCCTTTTTGGGATAGATTTCAAATAGCTCTGATATAGCAGGAACCACTAAATTATGAAATTGCTAAATTGGGAATTGTATTTCAACCCAGAACAAAAAATGTGCTTTGACGGACACTAAATAACTTTCCCAGCTACAACAGGACAGCGGTAACGAGAGATTTAGCAGGATATAAATTTGAGGCCTAGTATTTAGGCGCTGGGTGACAGGTATGGGTTTAGTGACAGAATTAGACTTGGAAATACACAGTAGCGGGTGTGTGTGAAGTTATTCTGAATGACCCAATGTGCACCTTGAATATTATATACCCTTTTTGGGATAGATTTCAAATAGCTCTGATATAGCAGGAACCACTAAATTATGAAATTGCTAAATTGGGAATTGTATTTCAACCCAGAACAAAAAATGTGCTTTGACGGACACTAAATAACTTTCCCAGCTACAACAGGACAGCGGTAACGAGAGATTTAGCAGGATATAAATTTGAGGCCTAGTATTTAGGCGCTGGGTGACAGGTATGGGTTTAGTGACAGAATTAGACTTGGAAATACACAGTAGCGGGTGTGTGTGAAGTTATTCTGAATGACCCAATGTGCACCTTGAATATTATATACCCTTTTAGGGATAGATTTCAAATAGCTCTGATATAGCAGAAACCACTAAATTATGAAATTGCTAAATTGGGAATTGTACTTCAACCCAGAACAAAAAATGTGCTTTGACGGACACTAAATAACTTTCCCAGCTACAACAGGACAGCGGTAACGAGAGATTTAGCAGGATATAAATTTGAGGCCTAGTATTTAGGCGCTGGGTGACAGGTATGGGTGTAGTGACAGAATTAGACTTGGAAATACACAGTAGCGGGTGTGTGTGAAGTTATTCTGAATGACCCAATGTGCACCTTGAATATTATATACCCTTTTAGGGATAGATTTCAAATAGCTCTGATATAGCAGAAACCACTAAATTATGAAATTGCTAAATTGGGAATTGTATTTCAACCCAGAACAAAAAATGTGCTTTGACGGACACTAAATAACTTTCCCAGCTACAACAGGACAGCGGTAACGAGAGATTTAGCAGGATATAAATTTGAGGCCTAGTATTTAGGCGCTGGGTGACAGGTATGGGTTTAGTGACAGAATTAGACTTGGAAATACACAGTAGCGGGTGTGTGTGAAGTTATTCTGAATGACCCAATGTGCACCTTGAATATTATATACCCTTTTAGGGATAGATTTCAAATAGCTCTGATATAGCAGAAACCACTAAATTATGAAATTGCTAAATTGGGAATTGTATTTCAACCCAGAACAAAAAATGTGCTTTGACGGACACTAAATAACTTTCCCAGCTACAACAGGACAGCGGTAACGAGAGATTTAGCAGGATATAAATTTGAGGCCTAGTATTTAGGCGCTGGGTGACAGGTATGGGTTTAGTGACAGAATTAGACTTGGAAATACACAGTAGCGGGTGTGTGTGAAGTTATTCTGAATGACCCAATGTGCACCTTGAATATTATATACCCTTTTAGGGATAGATTTCAAATAGCTCTGATATAGCAGAAACCACTAAATTATGAAATTGCTAAATTGGGAATTGTACTTCAACCCAGAACAAAAAATGTGCTTTGACGGACACTAAATAACTTTCCCAGCTACAACAGGACAGCGGTAACGAGAGATTTAGCAGGATATAAATTTGAGGCCTAGTATTTAGGCGCTGGGTGACAGGTATGGGTTTAGTGACAGAATTAGACTTGGAAATACACAGTAGCGGGTGTGTGTGAAGTTATTCTGAATGACCCAATGTGCACCTTGAATATTATATACCCTTTTAGGGATAGATTTCAAATAGCTCTGATATAGCAGAAACCACTAAATTATGAAATTGCTAAATTGGGAATTGTATTTCAACCCAGAACAAAAAATGTGCTTTGACGGACACTAAATAACTTTCCCAGCTACAACAGGACAGCGGTAACGAGAGATTTAGCAGGATATAAATTTGAGGCCTAGTATTTAGGCGCTGGGTGACAGGTATGGGTTTAGTGACAGAATTAGACTTGGAAATACACAGTAGCGGGTGTGTGTGAAGTTATTCTGAATGACCCAATGTGCACCTTGAATATTATATACCCTTTTAGGGATAGATTTCAAATAGCTCTGATATAGCAGAAACCACTAAATTATGAAATTGCTAAATTGGGAATTGTATTTCAACCCAGAACAAAAAATGTGCTTTGACGGACACTAAATAACTTTCCCAGCTACAACAGGACAGCGGTAACGAGAGATTTAGCAGGATATAAATTTGAGGCCTAGTATTTAGGCGCTGGGTGACAGGTATGGGTTTAGTGACAGAATTAGACTTGGAAATACACAGTAGCGGGTGTGTGTGAAGTTATTCTGAATGACCCAATGTGCACCTTGAATATTATATACCCTTTTAGGGATAGATTTCAAATAGCTCTGATATAGCAGAAACCACTAAATTATGAAATTGCTAAATTGGGAATTGTACTTCAACCCAGAACAAAAAATGTGCTTTGACGGACACTAAATAACTTTCCCAGCTACAACAGGACAGCGGTAACGAGAGATTTAGCAGGATATAAATTTGAGGCCTAGTATTTAGGCGCTGGGTGACAGGTATGGGTTTAGTGACAGAATTAGACTTGGAAATACACAGTAGCGGGTGTGTGTGAAGTTATTCTGAATGACCCAATGTGCACCTTGAATATTATATACCCTTTTAGGGATAGATTTCAAATAGCTCTGATATAGCAGAAACCACTAAATTATGAAATTGCTAAATTGGGAATTGTATTTCAACCCAGAACAAAAAATGTGCTTTGACGGACACTAAATAACTTTCCCAGCTACAACAGGACAGCGGTAACGAGAGATTTAGCAGGATATAAATTTGAGGCCTAGTATTTAGGCGCTGGGTGACAGGTATGGGTTTAGTGACAGAATTAGACTTGGAAATACACAGTAGCGGGTGTGTGTGAAGTTATTCTGAATGACCCAATGTGCACCTTGAATATTATATACCCTTTTAGGGATAGATTTCAAATAGCTCTGATATAGCAGAAACCACTAAATTATGAAATTGCTAAATTGGGAATTGTATTTCAACCCAGAACAAAAAATGTGCTTTGACGGACACTAAATAACTTTCCCAGCTACAACAGGACAGCGGTAACGAGAGATTTAGCAGGATATAAATTTGAGGCCTAGTATTTAGGCGCTGGGTGACAGGTATGGGTTTAGTGACAGAATTAGACTTGGAAATACACAGTAGCGGGTGTGTGTGAAGTTATTCTGAATGACCCAATGTGCACCTTGAATATTATATACCCTTTTAGGGATAGATTTCAAATAGCTCTGATATAGCAGAAACCACTAAATTATGAAATTGCTAAATTGGGAATTGTACTTCAACCCAGAACAAAAAATGTGCTTTGACGGACACTAAATAACTTTCCCAGCTACAACAGGACAGCGGTAACGAGAGATTTAGCAGGATATAAATTTGAGGCCTAGTATTTAGGCGCTGGGTGACCGGTATGGATTTAGTGACAGAATTAGACTGGGATATGGCCAAAAAATAACCACACTATTGCTGGTTAAATGCACTTGGTGACGGGCGCAGCTTGCCCCTGATGTAGTATATGGCCAAAAAATGAACAGACTATTGCTGGTTAAATGCACTTGGTGTCACAGCTTGACCAACCACACTACTGAGGGTTAAATGCACTTGGTGACGGGCGCAGCTTGCCCCTGATGTAGTATATGGCCAAAAAATAAACAGACTATTGCTGGTTAAATGCACTTGGTGTGACAGCTTCACCCTGATGTAGGCTTTAGCCAGAAAACAACCACACCATTGAGGGTTAAATGCACTTGGTGACAGGCGCAGCTTGCCCCTGATTTTGTATATGGCCAAAAAATGAACAGACTATTGCTGGTTAAATGCACTTGGTGTGACAGCTTCACCCTGATGTAGGCTTTAGCCAAAAAACAACCACACCATTGAGGGTTAAATGCACTTGGTGACAGGCGCAGCTTGCCCCTGATTTTGTATATGGCCAAAAAATGAACAGACTATTGCTGGTTAAATGCACTTGGTGTGACAGCTTCACCCTGATGTAGGCTTTGGCCAAAAAACAACCACACCATTGAGGGTTAAATGCACTTGGTGACAGGCGCAGCTTGCCCCTGATTTTGTATATGGCCAAAAAATGAACAGACTATTGCTGGTTAAATGCACTTGGTGTGACAGCTTCACCCTGATGTAGGCTTTAGCCAAAAAACAACCACACCATTGAGGGTTAAATGCACTTGGTGACAGGCGCAGCTTGCCCCTGATTTTGTATATGGCCAAAAAATGAACAGACTATTGCTGGTTAAATGCACTTGGTGTGACAGCTTCACCCTGATGTAGGCTTTAGCCAAAAAACAACCACACCATTGAGGGTTAAATGCACTTGGTCGCAGCTTGTGCTGGCGCACCACAAGACACAAAATGGCCGCCGATCACCCCAGAAAAATGTGACTGACAAACGGTCTGGGCAGCCTAAAAACAGTGAGCAATTGAGGATCAGCAGCTCAATGATCCACAGCTGCAGATCGATCAGTTAATCAAGTCCTTTGGAGGAGTTAATCTGCCTAATCTCGCCCTACTGTCGCAGCCGCAACCTCTCCCTACGCTAATCAGAGCAGAGTGACGGGCGGCGCTATGTGACTCCAGCTTAAATAGAGGCTGGGTCACATGGTGCTCTGGCCAATCACAGCCATGCCAATAGTAGGCATGGCTGTGATGGCCTCTTGGGGCAAGTAGTATGACGCTTGTTGATTGGCTGCTTTGCAGCCTTTCAAAAAGCGCCAAGAAAGCGTCACAAAAGCGCCAAGAAAGCGACGAACACCGAACCCGAACCCGGACTTTTACGAAAATGTCCGGGTTCGGGTCCGTGTCACGGACACCCCAAAATTCGGTACGAACCCGAACTATACAGTTCGAGTTCGCTCATCCCTATACGCTATCAATACAGGCATGGGTCAAAAATGAATATATAGCACTATAGAATATAGTGCTATATATTCGTTTTGTAGAATATTCGTCATTTTTTTTCATTTGAAGTCATGATTCCTCTCTGCTTAAGTTACTTAAGCAGGGAGGAATCATGACTTCAGATGAAAAAAAATGACGAATATTCTAAAAAACTAATATTTAAAGCAATATAGCTAATATAGTGCTATATTAGTTTTTTCATAATATTCTAAAACAAGAATATATAGCAATTTAGCGAATATTCGAAGAAAAATAATATAGAGCAATTTAGCTAATATAGTGCTATAATCTTCTTTTTTAATAGAATTTAATAGAACTTCAGATGTGAAAAAAATTACAACTATTAGGCAAAGAAGATTATAGCACTATATTATCTAAATTACTCATTTTTTTAATTAGCTTTTTTGAATAATCGCTATATTGCTATATATTCTTGTTTTAGAATATCACGAATATTCTAAAAAAACTAATATATAGCACTATATCGAATATATTAATTTTTTTTTCCACTTTGGCATACTCAGTTAGATCGTGAAAACTCAGCTCTGATAGTATATTCAAACCCCCTGGCGTTCCCATGGTGATGGGGACGCTTTTCAGGGAGGAGTATGCCAAAGTGGAACAACTGTACAGATTGAAAAAAAAAAAAGACGAATATTCTAAAAAACTAAGATATTCTATATAGTTCTATATATTTTTTTTAGAATATTTGTCATTTTTTTCCATCTAAAGTCATGATTCCTCCCTGCTTAAGTTGCTTGTGGGCCAATGACTCATTGGCCCACAAGCAAGAAGCAGGGAGAAATCATGTGTTCAGATGGGAAAAAATTACGAATATTCTCTATAAAGAATATATAGCACTATATTCAAAATATTCGCAAATTCTCAAAGTTGTGATATTCGAATATTCGCGCTCAACACTATTCACTAGTCATCCAAATGGCTTTCTCCAGTTAGAAGTTGGGCTTATCACTGAGAAAGCTAGTCGGATGACTAGTGAAACATCTTCAAGAGGAAAATACAAGTCCAGTTGCTCTGACGTCTTACTACTGACATCGTGAGGATACTGTGAACTCTGTCCTACATTCACTTTACTCCATCGTATATATTTGGATGGAAGTGATGTTGGAGGGAAATAACATAATTTAGAATAAATATCATGTTGTTTCCCTCCATAATCTGTCAGGTAGAAATAGAAGAGGGAATTATATGACATTTTTGAACCTTTGGAGAGAAGAACAGAAGGTTAACTAGGACAGGTGAAATTAATAGGTCTCATGTTTGCACCTTACAGTCTATGAAGTATAGACTCCCAGGAGGCAATAGGCTGATAGCACACTTATTTAGGCCTCTCATTAGCCTTTGCCCTTGACTACCATACCATTTGTACTGTCTGAATGGTGGCCTTGGGTGTCTAATGGCTTTTCCAGCCTTCATTCTTATTTCTTTTTCCTGCCTAGACAGAGATTACCTTGTGGCTGTAATGGCTTCAGATTTGTACATATGATCAGGCTTTATCCCAATCTAGCACCTCTTTCTACACATAGCAGTGGTTTTGCTCTCATCTATAAATGTCTATTGGATTGGAAAATGAAAAACCATGACAATGACTTAAGATATTGCATCTAATTACAGCTATACATTCCTTTCCTGTTGGTTCCTTTCATATACTCACTGTAAACAAAGATATTCCTTCAATCCTTTGGATAATCAGAACATGATGGTACAGGAGCAGCTAGACTTGATGATATATCTTTTTTAGATAATATCTATGTTGTTGCATGACCTATTTGTTGATTGAGGAGCTTGCCAACAAATACTGTAACATGATTAGATTAAATAGCTTTGAAGTGTAATTAGCAAAGTCTTATAATTAACTTGATAGAATTCAAAATGAATAATTTAACTCAAAAACCCACACCAAAAAATTCTGGTGAAAACACTACAAATGCCACAAAGAAAATAGAAAAAACAAAAACAAAAGCTGAGAAAAGTACATGAAAGCTTGTCAGGCATTGAGATTAATCTAAAACATATTTCTGGAAAGTATATATTTTCTAAGTCTATAGAAAGTGATTCTTTTGATTTCAGGACTCTGCATGAATTCAGACACTTATTTCCATTTCATTAATTGCAATAGTCAGAATCATAAAACGTCTTCAAAATTAGAATAACATAAAGGAAAAAGAAAGAACATTACATTTTTCTGCTGCTCCTTCTGCACAAGTATGAATAGATAAAGGACTTCTTTTTCCTGTGAAAATATAAAACATCACTTATTTAGGAGTGTGAAAACACAATGAAAAATCATATTGGCACCAATCCCTTTTGAGTAATCATGTCCCAAGGTGTCCTGATACGGGCAACCCTAGCTGTCATCTGCTGGAGGGCTACGTGATAAGGGATTCATTTTCCAGATGCCCCACCACAGGAGAAACAAAGCATTACACAATTCTCATTAACATCAATAGGGTTTCTGTGTACTGTTTGGACATGTAGGCAAAGGTATACCTACCATTGAGCATTTGCAATGGGGTCCTTGGAGAGAGGACCCTCAGATCTGGTTGGTCCCATCCCTTTTGCCACTGGGTGACAAGTACCTGTTTAGGACTGTCTACAGATAGATCTGCATCTTTACCAAGCGAGGAGTTTGGGAATTGATCCAAGGGTCAAGAAAAGGGTGTGGAGTGGGACTCAAACAAGAGGCCCTTCTGTCCAGGATGGAAAGTCCTAATATTATAGTGAGAGGCCTATTTTGAGCTGTGTTGTCACATACATTACTGCTTGTGCAGATTCCCAGAGAGAAGATTGGTCTTCCTCTTACCTTCTCTTGTTAATAGATGAAACCCTTTAACTAACTCAGAAGTCGCTAATAAGGTATAAAATAGGCATCCCCTTTAATGACACAGTGCCCCCTTTTTATGGTTAGATGACTTATGTTTTCTTTATTATTAATTTTTTAGTAGATTCATTATTAAATGGAGGCAATTGATGCATCAAGACCAATAGAGGGCAGCTAAAAAATTGTCCATCTCACCGTCACCATTCTAAAGTTCAGGGACCATGTCACATTCACTGGGACACAAAAGAGAGCTCTCTCCTCTGGATGTAATGGGTGAAAACCGCAAGCAGTCCAGAGTGTACCTTGTGCTTGTTCAATTATCTTCCTTCCTCCATCTTGTATCTCATTGTGTACTTTTGGTAGGAACCTGGTGTAGTGTTAGTTTTAGTGAATCCACTAAATATACACTGACTGGTGGGCATTTGATAATTCATCAATGTCCGATTGGTGGTGGTCAAACACCTCGCACTCCCATGATCAGCTGTTCCCTGCAGCCTCTGGTGCTTAAAAAGGCACTGTTCAAAGTGCGGTGGTCATGCCGGATTACTGCAGCTCAGCTCCCATTGAAGTAAATAGAAGCTGAGCTGCAGTAACCCGGCATGGCCTCTACACTTTGAACAGAGTTGTGCTGTGGCTACAAGGAACAGCTGATTGGTGATGTTCCTCCACCATTCAGCTATGGATGACCTATACTGAGGCTAGGTCATCAATATCAGTAACCTGGAAAACCCCTTTAAGATTCATTTCACTTAGGCTCCAGTTGCAGTGCTCCTTATGGGCGCACTGGTTAATTTAAACAGCTCAATTTTTTCCCTTTTATTAGCTTTAATGAATCTCCCTCATGAAACAGTCAACGTATATCCCAGTGATGAGACCTTCCAACCTACATGGATCTAGATGACTTTCATTTTCCTCTTTGAAGACAAACATAACAATGTTTCTACACATACAATTCACTTTATATATTCCACTTCCTGAATATACCTGCTTATAAAGATATAAATTCATTGTGTTGTTCAGCAGAGTGGAAAAATCCCAGCTAGAAACTGCGTAGAAGGTTATTGTAATTTGTAAATGTTGCCTTTGAATGGGATTCGGTAATACCTGCTTTGGAAGCATTAGAGGAGCTGATATAAATTGTCTATTTCATACTCTGCTAAAAGCTTTATGGAAATATAGTTATTACACAGTTCATAGAAAGTTTTTTTTTCTATTTTTTTCTGCAGGAATCAGAAATGTAATTTCACTAACAAAATAGCAATATGTCAAAAAAAAATTTAACCAATGCTGTATCGAGAGATGCACAGTAGGAGTCAAATGGCCTTCTGGATTTGGTCTTCTAGATTAGAGACTGTTATTCCTGTGATAACAGGTGTAGATTTGGAATGTGCTGACCAGAAGGAATGTAAAAATAGGTGAAGATATACTTGGAAATATTATATTACCCTATTTTTTGTCACCTTTGTAACTAATGCAGTATACGTGACTGTGCAACATATGGCAGGAAACTTGCAGAAACATCTCCATACATAATTCAGTCTAATAATTTGCAAGAGCATACATACCATAGAGGTAGTCCATGCAACTACTATGAGGTCCTTGGAGAGAGGGGATCCAGCCTTTGTTGGCTGTAATTGGATTGTGGTAACCTGTGTTGCTCCTCTCCAAAGGAAATGCATTGTTATCAAAGAAGGGGTTTGGAATTGTCCCAAGGTCGAGATTAGTGAAGCTACTGTATTTTGAAATACAGCACAATTTTTATTTTGTGTGATTCGATTTGGAATAATCAAGGAGAGGAGAGAGAAAGAACTTTCAATTCTGGTAAAAATTATTTGGACCCAAATCTAAATCACATGAGCGATTTTGCCAAACTGGACCCGAAACAAAGATATCCTCATGCCCACCCAAAGGTCATTAAAAATGTTTGGAGGGGAAAACCAACACCAGGCTCTCCTGTACAGGGTGGAAAGACTTGGCAACGTGATGAGGGCCCGTGATGATCTTTGCTATGGGGTCAATTCACATCTATGTACCCAACATAGTCCAGTAGCCTGATTATAGGGTCTTGATGATCTCCATCTTCTGTAAGACTGGATGCCTACATAGGCCTCAGTTGAATTATTGGGCCTAGTGATACAGTATGCCTATTATTTTTGCATTCTTTACAATCTAAATCGGTCACCCCATCCAGAATGCAGCCTCAGCTTATTGCCCAGTTTACTGTCCCAATACCCCTGGAAAACAGCTCATTTAACAGGTTCTTCTACATGCAGCCAATGAGACAAAAACTTGATATCCTACAATGTTAGGAGGGACAATAACTGTGCAATCTCATATTTATGGAGTGAAGTAAGCAACACCAAAGTGAACCATTGTATGCTGTATGTATATCTATACGTAATACTGTAGACTGCGAAGCCTAGATACAGTGCACCAGACCATCAGATAAGCAGTGTAATGTAGTGAATACAGTACTGTGCCTCTTACCTTGTGGTTATTACTACATAATAACTCCTGGCGGATATCCTAGACCTTATAAAACCACTGAGGAGGGAGCAGACATTGCACATGTTATTACTGTCCTCTAGGGACTAGAAAGTGCTTATAAAATTTACTGCTAGCAATATCTGTGTCGACCAAAGATCAGCTTCTCTACATAGAGAGCACAGGTCACATATAAGCAACCATTAGAAAAAAGAAAAAAATAGATGCCTAGAAATACATTCCATGCCGAAAGTCAACAAAATATTAGCATATTAGCAAGATCAACCCTATTAAACCAGACATACTTCTTGGTAGATCGACTCGCGTTAAGAAATAGTTTGAGTGGCACTGCATATAACTTCCTCTGCCCTATGAACGGGCTATGTCACTGTGCAACACTAGTGCGAACTTTTACCACCTGGCAGTGCTCTGCCCACAGAAGACTTATAGCCAATATAAATGAAAAAACATATACAGGCGGCACTCAGCATTCGGTGCAAACTTCCTTTATTTCCTCCAGGGCTGAGTCCATGAAGCTGTATACATAAAAGCTGGATACATACTGTAAATGGCTCGGAGCGGACAAACACGGCTGGGTACATCACGGCTGGATACATAAAAGCTGGATACATAAATGGCTCGGGGGGTGGGGGGGGAAACATACAGAGCAGTGTGCGTATATATACGGCAACAGCCGTTTCGCGACTCCGCGCTTCTTCAGACCAGAAGAAGTGCGGAGGCGCGAAAGGGCCGTTGCCGTATATCCGCACACTGCTCTGTATGTTTCCCCCCCCCCCCCCCCCGAGCCATTTATGTATCCAGCTTTTATGTATCCAGCCGTGATGTACCCAGCTTCATTTACCTCAGCCCTGGAGGAAATAAGGGAAGTTTGCACCGAATGGTGAGTGCCGTCTGTATATGTTTTTTTGTTTATATTGGCTATAATACTTCTTGGTAGGGTTTATCCTGCTGCTTAAAACAATGCCTGGATGCTGAAAAACTGTTTCCCTTCCAGTGAAAGCAGACTTTTATTCTATATGTAAATTTGGGCTTTAGTGCACAACCGTAGGGGGGAAAGGGGAAGGCGTTGCTTTGGTGCACCTCAGCTACACTGCTTTCCATGCTTCATCCCCTTCACCAACTGGGCCAGATATCAGCATTCTTTTGTCTGGCCCTGTCATAGCACGCTGGACCATGCACCAGAATTTCGACGAATGGGGGGTAGTATGGGGGCTGAGCCCTTTGGTGCACCTCAGCTGTCCCTGTCATAGCACGCTGTCTGGTCCTGTCAAAGCACGCTGGACCATGCACCACAGTTTTCGGCGCATGTGGGGGGGATATGGGGGTGCTTAGTCCTTTGAAGCACCTCATCTACTCTCCTTTTCATGCTTGATCCCCTTCAACCACAGGGCTAGATATCATCATTCTCTCGTCTGGCCCTATAATAGCACGTCGGACCATGCACCACAATTTTGGCACATGAACACTAAGTATCTGTTCAACTGTACTGCGCATGAGCCAAAATTGTGGAGCATAGCGCAGGCAAGCTATTAGGAAAAGACACATATATCCATATCTGACCCTGTCACTAAATTCATATTTTACTGATAGAAGTCTGTTTTAAGTAAGATATGCAATTAACAAATACCATCCAAGTATTCTTTTAACCAGTTAAATCAACCCTACCGGACAATATAACTGGTTCTTGGTTTTGGTCCTGTTGATAGGTCTTCTTTAACAGGCGTAAAACATAGAGATGTAGCAAAGCTGAATCATCTACTTTTTATTCATGGTTATAGCTCTATGAAACAGGATTGGGCAGTAGGCATACTTGAAATCCTAAGTAAAAGTACCAAAGTACCATCCCCACAGTATGGCCAATGAGGATGGAACTTTCCATGGAATATAGTTGGCTACTGGCAATAAAATGTAATGTACCTTCAAAATTAGTACTATGCATGGTAGGTATAGTGGCATGCAAAAGTTTGGGCACCCCTGGTCAGTGTATTTGGTTTTGAACAGTTT
This sequence comes from Bufo gargarizans, assembly GCF_014858855.1. Classification (NCBI taxonomy): domain Eukaryota; kingdom Metazoa; phylum Chordata; class Amphibia; order Anura; family Bufonidae; genus Bufo; species Bufo gargarizans. The sequence goes on from NC_058089.1 coordinate 109,333,077, forward strand.
AGAGAGAAAAAGAGATTTGAGTGGACAAATATCTTTGATCTTTGGTCTAGACCTTAAAAAGTCTGTTAGATTTAAGGCTTGTTCACATTCATCTTTAGGAAAGATGAATCTTTCAAAGCTTTATAAATAACCAGACTCCCCTTACCTTGTCTCAAAAAACAGTAGCCATGGGTTCTTTTAAGCAGCTGCCTAATACTCCGAAAATGCTCGTGGCCCACAAAACAGGAGAAGGCTATAAAATGAAGACAAAGAGATTTAAGGATGACATTTCCTCAGTTAAAAATGTAATTAAAAAAATGGCAGTTAACAGGAACAGTGTAGGTTAAGAGAAGGTCTGAAAGACCAAGAAAATTGTCAAGACAGTTGCTCGTAGGATTGCTAAAAAGGCAAATCTGAACCCTGCTTGACTGGAAAAGACCTTCAGGAAGATTCATGAGACTCTTCATAAATATGGCCTTCATGGAAGAGTCATCAGAAGAAAAACCCTCTTGCATCCTTAACACAAATTTAGCATCAGAAGTTTGCAAAAGATCTTCTAAACAAGCCTTGTGCATTTCGGAAACAAGTTCTGTGGACGGATGAGGTTAAAATAGAACTCTTTGGCCGCAATGAGCAAAGGTGGCTAAAGAGAAAAAAAGGGCACAGAATTTCATGAAAAGAACACCTCTCCAACAATTAAGCATAGGGTAGATCAATCATGCTTTTAGCTTGTGTTGCAGCTAGACTACCTCAAAAGCTGCAGGCTGGAGCTTTTGCAATGGCCTAACTAGACTCCTGATCTTAACATCAAGATGGCCCAGGAATCTCACAGAACTGTTGGACATTTGCAAGGAAGAATGGATGAAAATTATACAAGAATAAGAATTGAAAGACTCTTGGTTAGCTGCAAAAAGCATTTTTCAAGCTGTGGTACTTGCTAAAGGGCAAGCTACAAGCTAATAACCATGCAAGGTGCCCAAAGTTATGCTTCAGTCTATTTTACTTATTTGCTATTTTGAAAATGTAAAAGATGAAAATAAAAAATAGTTTTTGCTTAAAATAAAAAATGAATTTCATTTTCAGCTACCTTCAATGTTTACCGTAACAGTAATGTTGACCAGGAGTGACCAAACTTTTGCATGCCAATTGTGGCAATGTAAGCAGTGATGTGTGCGGTAAAGCCCTGGAAGGGGTGTATATCTCACCAAAGTTCATTAACTGGGTGAAGTAAGTAAGATCCAGGGTGGTGCTGGCTTCAGCAAACATAGTTGCTGAAGCTAATTTTCTTTAGTAGTTCATGGGCTGGATTTTTATTGGACTGGAGAAGGTAGGTTTGGTAGTGGGACCTCCCCAGTCCACCCCATTCCAGGGTAGATTTTTTCCCTAGCCTGAGGGATCTCCAGGTGTAACCACCTGGGTTCATTAAGGGGAAGTAAAAGGCCATCCCAGACTGTCAGTCTGGGAAAGAGGAAGTGACCTTACAGAGAGGGAAGCCTGGAGGCTTGTGTGGTCAGAGTCGGGTGGGCTGAGACAATGTGGCTTAGAGAAGCTGAATCTCTTCCTTGTGTGGATTGTGTTTGGTGGGCTGACCGTCTAAGGCTTAGAGCCTGAGACCCTGTATTTAGAGGTTAGTCAGGGAAAACAAAGTTGTGTTAGTTATGGCCCAGACGGGCAGGGGTTTATTTTGTATTGTTTTGTTTGTTATGTGCCACAATAAAGCACAATTTTGGACCTGAATCCTGAAGGAAGTCTATGATTGTGACCCCCTGAAAGAAGCGATCCCTTACACACTATACATTTTTATGAGCATGTTATATATTTTGCTTAATGCATTAAACCGGTTTACGACCCTGAGGAATCTGATAAACCCCCAAGCAGAGGAAGTGGGGGTGCAAGGTTTTTCTCTGTGAGGGCAGAACACATCTATGGCTAATAGACATCATACTGTAGCTCTGTCAGAATTTCTGATTTCTGACTGTCCTTTCCTACTAGTTGGCTGCTTACATTGCTGCTTTTGGAGTCTGCACCTGCTAGGAAATGAAGAAGAAAAATATATATGTGATATATGTGAACCCCACCCTGGCATTGTACAGTCTATAAGGAATTTTTGTGTTAGGATCTGCATCTCAGAGGAACCTTGAAGGTGACCTATTCTACAGCCAGAACTTGTTGGAACTGATCTACAAATATTCATGCCTCTATGGAAGTGTTTGTAGCTGTGTACTCAAGTAAAGACTCTCTTCTACCTTGTTCAACTGCACTTCAGTTTTCTTTGGTCTACTGTCTTTTACCTGCATCACTAGACCAATCACACCCCACCCATCAACCAGGAGACCCCAACCAGGGTGTTCCTCGGGAGAAACAACTACTGCATCCGATCTGTGGTCCCTTCAATTCTGTGCCAGCCCTGGGAGTGAGGGAGAGGACCAAGCCATCGCAAGTACTGTGACAACTGCTACCACCAACACCCCATCCTTCTCCACTCACCTCTCTATGGGTTGCCGTATATGTTCAGATGGAAAAATCAGCCAGAGAATCCACAGCCTTTGTATTCCAACCATTGACTTAGGGGGACATTTACTATGCTATTTATCCTACCTTTGTGGCATAAAAAAGTTGCAAATGTTGTTACATGCAATTTTTTTTGCAAAATTAGCAACTTTTACTCTCTTCCCTCCATTTTTCTGAGGTGGCGAGAAAGGGAACAGCGGTCCCAACATCTTTATCTTTATTCATGGAAGTTTCCTGCCGATAATGAAGGCAGGATTCTACGGCAGCCTCCGGAGGCTGCCGTAGATTTTAATCTGTCGTACGGAAAGCGGAAGGCTACAACAAGTCTATGGGAGGCATACCATACGCCTCCATTCACAGTAGTAACTTGGATGCATTCTTCAGCTGAGCAGGTCTTTATCAATGTCCCCCTACGTCATTCAGCTGCTGTAATCTGTTTTTTCAATGGTCATGTCAGCTAATTTTTTTTTTCTTCGACACTAATTTAAATTTCCAATTAGAATCAATAGAACATTTATATTAAATGTGCAGAAATCCATCAAGTGGACATGCCCTAAGTCAGGCAGGACTGCTCCTTCAAGCAACGCTATTTGCATTCCACACAGGGTGGGCATCGTTTCCAAATATGAATATATCAGGGACATCTTGTATAAAGATCTGTATTTCGCCTTTTGTTGTTGCAGTCTGAAGTTCTGCTGTTTTATGCCCCATTGATCTGCTTGCTTGATGCTTGACGTAAAGGCACACAAGGCAGTTACACAAGGCTGTTTGCTTGAAATGCCTATTCTAAAATGTGATTTATGAAATCTGAGCACTAACTAAATGAATCTACAGGCTGTCTGTGCACAATGATGTTTTTCTTTTTTCTTTTTTTCTTTTTCCCTCCTCCCCGCAAATCTGTCCTTTACCACTCAACACTGAAGACATTTGTCTGCCGAGAAAATCGACTCTGACAGGGAAGGTCATTGTAACCAATGGTAAGTCTCAGAATACAAATGCGCCGTTTAACTGTTGGCATCGCAAACACCGACCAAGTCTCCATCATTGATAAATCCTTGAAAAAGGGCTCTCATGTATCTTCATTTAAAAAAAAAAAAGCCAGAGACTTCAAGGTTGCTGTAAAAAATGTAGACTGTCTGAGCGTGGAAGAAAATCTCCAGTAAAAAAAAAAAATGGCATTCTGCTGTAGATTAAAAGATAATAACACTTCTATTAGAATCTGTAAGCTATGGCGTATTGATCTCATCAGGGAAGCCACTGCGGGTTTGATACGAACAGAACAGTTTTAGAATTAATCACAGGGGTTTTTTGCATGGTTCACAGGGCGTCCCCATTCACGCTGCATCGTTTGCAATATTTATGGTCCTTACCGGTCGCCATTATTAAGTGCAAGTGTGTCGCTCGGTCTTTGGCCCCGCTGTGTTAAAACACAAAGTCATCCTTCAAAAGTAAATCTTATCTAAACGATGCACACAAAACCAATTACATTTTAATTTACATTTTAATTTCACATTCTACATTCCTCCTTAACAGGCAATGGCCTCCACCGGCCTGTCTTTCTCTCGGATTAACTAGCATAGACAGGCGGGTTACAATTATTTTTTTTTTTTTCTGTTTTATTTTCAAGTTGCCGCTGGACTACCTGAGCATATTGATGAATGTTCTGGTGAAGGAAGCTTGGCCGATTGCCAGAAAATGCTGAAACGGGTGGAGGGGGATAGCGCAATACAATTAGAAATGATCTATTACTCACTCAAATTATACAAAAGTCCGTCATGTTTGATTTGCTCTACAAAGATAAAAGAAAAAAATTAAAATTGATGTCCGAATAGTGTATTGAAATGAAAGTAAGGGGTGGGCATTATAGTCCATGGGGAGTGTAGGACTTTTTCTACAGATTAATCGATGTGGCTTTTAAGGAGGCTCTGTCAACAGGATCAACCCAATTAAATCATACATACTGCCTAGTAGGGCGCATAATGCTTATTAAAACTATACCTTTCTTTGGTCTGGATGCTATATGCTTTTATTCATGCGCAAATGAGAAGTTCTAGCACCAGGAGGTAGGGCTGAATCCTTTGAGCACTGCTTTGTAACACCCCCTGTGCTCTGTACATTCCCCCTCCACTTGATGGACAAGGCAAGACTTGCTGAGAGCTGTCCTAGTATGTACATATCATATACACTATGTACTACAGCTTTACTATACCACAATGAGATCTGCTCAAAAAGCTAAAGCTAATATACATATAACTGCTGTATTCACAAGTGCAATATATGACACCAGTAATATGTGTTACTTTATAAGCATAGAAATCCTCTGTATGATAATCCTATAGCTCTGTGGTAAGCACTTGGTTTTCCATGTAGAGATCCTGAGAGAGACTTCCAGGTATTTTTCTTCAGATTTTTTTTTTTTCCTCCACATTTAACCTATAATAAAAGTCTATATCCTTATCATATTGAGAATAATGCTTTTAGGCTTAAAAAGATAATAAATATCTATAAAATCCTCTACTGTGCATGTGAATAAACCAGTACCAGTTTTCATGTTTCTAAGGAAAAAAACAAACAAAAAAAAACACTATTCTCAATATAGTAAGGCCTTTTTTGTTATAATTTGATTATATTTTATTTATTGTAGCATAGCCTTTTATTATGGGTGAGAAAAAAAATAACACAATAGAAGGTTATGTAAGTCTCTCACAGGATTCCAACCTGGGATTTCTACATGCAAAACCAGGCACTTAACACCAAGCTATAGCATTAGCACATAGCGATACGTGTTTTTTCAATGTCTATAAGCTAACACATATTACTAGTGTCTTTATAATCATATATTGTGCTTGTGAACATGACCTTTTTTTTGCTCTGCATCCAATCCGCAACCATGTGCTGTCCGTATCTGCATTTCTGTTCCGCAGTCCCAAAAATAAAAGATAGAACATGTCCTATTTTTGTCCATTTTGCGGAGATGGAGATGTTACAAAGGGTCCACCCAAAAAAAAAAACAATGCAAATCGGACGTCACATGGATGTAATCTTTTTTTTTTGCGGACCGCAAAATACATACAGTCGTGTGAATGCACCCTTAGGGCTCATGAACACGAACTTGTGCCAGCCATGCCCGTATTGTGGCCCTCAAACAGAGGGTATGCAATATAAAGGCATCGGCCCCGTGCACACTGTATCAAGTATTGACTTGAATGGGTCCGCAATCCAGAAGATACAGAGCGGTGGCATGGAGTGGAAGGTCACGGAAACACAAGTTGAATGGGTCTGCTTCCGTCAGTGCCGGCTACACGGACGGTGCCCGTAATGCATGACGTAATGCCCGTTTGTGTGCATGAGCCCTTCAGCAGTAATATGTATTAAAAACATATAGCACACTGACCCATATAAGTCAATGTGGTCATGCACATGTCAATGTTTCTCACGGATCCATGTGCCCGATCCAAGAATCTCATTGTAGGTTCTATCTGTTTTTGTGGATTAGAACAGTCCTTTCTATCGATGGGAGTGGGGGAGTGGGGGGGGGGGGGAATGGACTTGGAAGATATCCTTTTCTTTTAAAGATCACATTTTTGTAAGGTGAAAATTGGATACAGTTGAGTGCATGGGGCCTAATGAAGCATCACAGCTCAGCATATTGCCTGCAACAAAAGTACATTTTTCCTATTTATAGTTATGACAAAGTGCTGAAGGTCTACTCATAGTCCTATAGACCCTATAGATTGGTCAGACAGCTTAGGCTCACTTTATAAACATGTATGTTCAGTATCCCAGTACAGAGGGTATCAGATATTTTTTTTCCAATGTAAGGTAATGTTATTCTGTGCAATGAAGCATATACTCAGTATGTCTATGCACAGTGTAGGCATGGCCATGGGTAATAATCCTGACCCAGCCCTCTTAGGAGGTTACTAGGGTGGTGGCTGGCTCCAGCTCTAGCTCTAGCTCTAGAGAGTTCTAGGCAGATGTAGGGAGAGCTTGAAGATCCCTGTGGTATCCTTTGCTTCTGATACAGCAAGAGACAAAGAGAGACAAGATAGTAGAATCTGCATGGACAGGAAAGTAGTCAGTAAGCGAGGTAACCTGTGTAAAGCTTTTCAGACCCTGCTGCTGTGGAGGGATAACAAGTTAAGAAACTCTACACACTTCAGTGATGACTTGGCCAGTCATAGCTTTGAACCTGCACGCGACTGCAGCGTAAATTTCAAGAGTTATTGATTGAATACAGTTGCAAGACTGAAATTCTATTGAAAGATATTTTAGCAAGAAAGTGTATAAAGAAAGCCATTACATCTAGCTTTGCCAAACCCATGCATCACCATCTGGGAAAAGCATTTTCATTATGTACAAATTATTGTTGGATGTACTATACCTCCTATTTTGCACTCAATTAAAGAGAGACTTTTATTCTTCTACCTTTTCTGATTACTACCACATCATAATCTGGCCATTGCACTACTACACCTGCTCGGCACCCATACATCCACTCAATATCAAAGACAACCCAAGCTACCATTAGGCAGAATCCCCAACTACAGAGAGTGCCCGAGGAAGGAAAGGGTGCACACTTCTCTACTGCACCAGCCCTAGAGAGCAATGGCCTGAGGGAAGCCACTGTGACACATCCTATAGTCAGAGCCACTACCACTCCCATCCTTTGCTCCGGCTCCTCAAGGACTCACTGCACCTTTAACCTGTAGCATTTTATCTATTAATTCTTATGGGAGAAATTACACCATATAATTTTCCGCCAGTGGACAAGATTTCATTTTAGTAAGAGAGATATTTATCTAAATAGCCCTCAATGTAAAAAGTTAAGAACAATGTGTCGTAGTTATTTCTCTTCAAATTTGGTGGTTACGTGATGTCTAGAAGATAAGACTGCAAACACCTGCCTCACAATATTTGTGCACAGATTGCAATTACTGTTCGTTATCAGAAGATTACAGAACCCAGCACAATGCATCATTGCTTAATTTGACATAAAAGGAATTTTTTGGAAGGCTTACGGGCCAGAGTTTTGTAGCCAAATCTATTCCCTTCTGTCTCTTCATGTCCAGTCACTTCAGTAGGCCGGTACAATTTGAGACTGTGGATTGAGCAATTACATGCTCCTGTGGTCATGACTGCAGCAAACAAATCACTCTTTATTTCACCAGAGTTCACTTAAAGGGAGTAAAAGAGCTAAACTGTAGACTTATTTGTATCAGCAGTCCACCATGGCAGTAATCAAGGCTTAAAAGATATTTCTGAGATTTTAATACAGATGAAGTGGAATTTGATCCGAATTTCAGGAATTATTCGATTCGCACCAAATCCGAATTTCCTCTTGCTTCGTGGTAACTAATCTCATTTTTTTCCTAAAAGGACTGCAGCACATATTAGGACATGGAGCAAGGAACTCTGGGAACGAGGGATCACCCACAATGCCATGCATGCAGCCAATCAGCAGCCAGCCAGCCCTGTGATGTCACGGCCCTATAAATAGCTAATATCTAACAGTATGTCAGACAGAGAAGTGCCAGGCCCTGCACAGGGGAGTGGCATAGGCCTAAATATTTCTGGCGCAGGCAAAGGTCACAGCAGAGTAAGGAGGCGTGGAAGCAGGGGTCACTTTGAAAGGTCTGAGCTCCCAGTGTCAGCTAGAGGTCGTGTCTTGACCAGCAACCCAGCGGTTCTTGAATGGTTGACTCGACCTTCGACTTCGTCGCAAGTGACATCAGACACCCCCAGCCAAGAGTCAGTGGGTTCGTCAGACACAACCCTTAGTTGGCATGGCCCGGGAGCAGGCCCTGTGCCCTCACCTGTCCTAAACCTGCCTCTGTCCTTTTCTGTTCCCTCAGCCAGAGTACTATATGCTGTGGGCTCAGCTCCACTATACAGCGAGGACGAGCTACTAGAAGACAGTCAGCAGCTACTGCCCAGCCAAGATCCGGAGGAGACACGCTGCTTCCTCTGGTAGGCAGGCAAGTAGTAATGAGGAGAGTGGTGTGGGAGCTGGTGTTACGAGCGGTCAGGCTCCAAGCTCAGAGACCATTGATGAGGACAGTGATGTGTAGACAGTATTCGATTATGATGTAGCTGTTCACAATTGCGAGACGGGTGACAAAGGGGCTTCATTTACATTATGAGAAGAGGGTGGCAGCTTGCGTGTGAGGCAGCGGCGGAGCAAGCAAGTGGATAGCATGGGCGAGAGTCAGCAGGGTGGCAGCAGTCAGAAGTCGGGAGCCAAACGTGCCCGGGGTAGACCACCCTCTTCGCAGGAGCCTACCAGAAAGTAGTGGTGCAGGGGTTCACGGAGGCAGTGGCGGTAGCAGTCAGTCAGTGCGGAGTGTTGGGGGTAAAATCACTTACTCAGCGGTGTGGCAGTTTTTTGTTAAGCCGCCAGGGGAGGTGAACATGGCCATTTGTCGAATCTGTGGGCAGAAGGTGAAGTGTGACTAGGGTGCCAATGTTGGCACCACGGCCCTGTGTCAACATATGAAGCGTCACTATAAAGTGGCCTGGGAGAACCGTGGCTCCAATGTGGTGATCCAGCCAGCTGCAGCAACCACTGCATCACCTAGTGGCACGCACCCGATTTCAGGCACTCAAGGCTCCACCAGCTCAGCCGAAGGAAGCTGTCTGTCCTTCCCATCATCTGCTGGTTCTGATGCTCCTGACCCTCCTCCTCCTAGTCAGTCATTACATTAGCAATCGATCGCCGAAGCGATTGCCAAGAGACAACAGTATGCGTGCACTCCTCCAACGACGCAGAATCTGAATGTGCTCCTGGCCAAGTTGCTCGTACTGCAGTCCCTCCCCTTCCAAGTGGTGGACTCTGCACCTTTCAGAGAACTGACGGCTTGTGCCAAGCTGAGGTAGAGAGTCCCAAGCTATCATTTCTTTGGCGAAAAAGGCAGTACCAGCCCTGCACACATATGTAGAACAGATGGTGGGCCAGTCCTTGAGCCTGTTGGTGTCTGCTAAAGGGCACGGCAGCGCCGACGTGTGGAGCTGTAGCTAGGGTCAAGGACGATATATGTCCTTTACGGCTCACTGGGTAAATGTGGTTCCTGCCTAGCCAAACTAGCAACTTGCCCCCACCCTACTGACTCTATTTGACTTGAGTCTACTTTAGCTGAAGTGTATATTGTGTGTTCAAGAACCATTTACTTATCTTGAGCCCCCACCCTACTGACTCTATACGACTTGAGTCTACTTTAGCTGAAGTGTATATTGTATGTTCAAGAGCCATTTACTTATCTTGGATTTTATGTATCTTTGCTATGTTCTTTTATTATTTTTGGTTTTGTATGTAATTTGTATTGTATTCTATGTATTTAGTGAAAGCAAGATAAGATTTCTATGCCTGCAGCACCGGATAGTGGTCCGACATTTTTAAGATTTTCTACATATCCACTTTCCTGGAACCTTTGGGACAGGAAGAGACCCAGGCAGCAGCGCGGCATCCCCTGATGCTGGTGGGGAAATATTCCAGCTAAGGCACATCCAGCTGTTGTGACTCCTCACAACAGTATCCGGTAAGCAAAATGCGCACCATAAATTTATATTATCTATAAGGTGGTACCACACAAGAGGCGCTGTGTTTTTTGTCTTTTCTCTTGTTTATTTAGTGAAAGCAATGATTTTAGTTGAAAATAATCCATTGGCAATGTTTTCACAGCACAATTGTAGGCCATACAACTAAAAACCGCATCAAACTTTTAAAAAAACACATAAAAAACGCACAAAAACCGCAACCCCATCTATAAGCATCTTTTGAATTGGAATCCAGTCCATTTCTTGTAAGGAACCCAAGAAGGAGGGATATAAAAGCAGCAAACATTCTATGCAAGTATTACCACTGAGGAAGGAGTAAAGTAACACTCGAAACGTGTTTGGTACTCAACCCACTTACTTGCATAGTGGAGTTATTAATTATTATAACTTATAAGAACTGGACTTTATTTTGTTTTTTGGGATGCCACAAACTGTTTTAGCATAGACAGTTTTTTTGAAACATGATCTTTAACTCCATCATATGATACAGCCAGGTCCATAAATATTGGGACATCAACACAATTCTAACATTTTTGGCTCTATACTCCACCACAATGGATTTGAAATAAAACAAACAAGATGTGCTTTACCTGCAGACTGTCAGCTTTATTTGAGGGTATTTACATCCAAATCAGGTGAACGGTGCAGGAATTACAGCAGTTTGCATATGTGCCTCCCACTTGTTAAGGGACCAAAAGTAATGGGACAATTGGCTTCTCTGCTGTTCCATGGCCAGGTGTGTGTTATTCCCTCATTATCCCAATTGCAATGAGCAGATAAAAGGTCCAGAGTTAATTTAAAGTGTGCTATTTGAATTTGGAATCTGTTGCTGTAAATTTTCTAGATGAGATCCAAAGAGCTGTCACTATCAGTGAAGCAAGCCATCATTAGGCTAAAAAAAAAAAAAAAAACATCAGAGAGATAGCAAAAACATTAGACGTGGCCAAAACAACTGTTTGGAACATTCTTAAAAAGAAGGAACGCAACGGTGAGCTCAGCAACACCAAAAGACCCGGAAGACCACGGAAAACAACTGTGGTGGATGACCGAAGAATTCTTTCCCTGGTGAAGAAAAACACCCTTTACAACAGTTGGCCAGATCAAGAACACTCTCCAGGAGGTAGGTGTATGTGTGTAAAAGTCAACAATCAAGAGAGGACTTCACCAGAGTGAATACAGAGGGTTCACCACAAGATGTAAACCATTGGTGAGCCTCAAAAACAGGAAAGCCAGATTAGAGTTTGCCAAAAGACATCTAAAAAAGCCTTCACAGTTCTGGAACAACATCCTATGGACAGATGAGACCAAGATCAACTTGTACCAGAGTGGTAGGAAGAGAAGAGTATGGAGAATGAAAGGAACTGCTCATGATCCTAAGCATACCACCTCATCAGTGAAGCATGGTGGTGGTAGTGTCATGGCGTGGGCATGTATGGCTGCCAATGGAACTGGTTCTCTTGTATTTATTGATGATGTGACTGCTGACAAAAGCAGCAGGATGAATTCTGAAGTGTTTGGGGCGATATTATCTGCTCATATTCAGCCAAATGCTTCAGAACTCATTGGACGGCGCTTCACAGTGCAGATGGACAATAAACCAAAGCATACTGCAAAAGCAACCAAAGAGTTTTTTGTAAGTGAAAGGAGTGGAATGTTATGCAATGGCCAAGTCAATCACCAGACCTGAATCCAATTGAGCATGCATTTCACTTGCTGAAGACAAAACTGAATGGAAAATGCCCCAAGAACAAGCAGGAACTGAAGACAGTTGCAGTAGAGGCCTGTCAGAGCATCACCAGAGATGAAATCCAGCGTCTGGTGAGGTCTATGCGTTCCAGACTTCAGGCTGTAATTGACTGCAAAGGATTTGCAACCAAGTATTAAAAAGTGAAAGTTTGATTTATGATTATTATTGTCTCCCATTACTTTTGGTCCCTTAACAAGTGGGAGGCACATATGCAAACTGTTGTAATTCCTGCACCGTTCACCTGATTTGGATGTAAATACCCTTAAAGCTGACAGTCTGCAGTTAAAGCACATCTGGTTAGTTTTATTTCAAATCCATTGTGGTGGTGTATAGAGCCAAAAATGTTAGAATTGTGTTGATGTCCCAATATTTATGGACCTGACTGTATCAAAAGTCTTCATGCGTATACAATCTAGGATTTAAGATTGGATGTTCCACTGGCCTTCGCTTCAGATTGGATGTGTTACTGGCTCTGACATTGCTTTAGTTGCGGTTTCTCAAGCGGTATTGGACATTTCAATATATTATCTATTCATTGCCATATTCTTTTTTATGCTATTATTATAGCTTGTTTTTAGACCTATGTTTAATAAATTGTATTATTTTAGTATCTTCTATTTCGTGTGACTCTGAATGCTGAGTGCCCTTCCAAATATTTTATTCCAGGTGACGCCACTTCCACCTCAACGTTCTCACGCCGTTGGTCCTGCAATAATGTCCATCTCTGCCTCCTCATCCTCCACCTTGTCCTCAGCCTCCACTGCAGGGACAATTCACAGTGCCCCACCAGCATACCACATGTGCAGGGCACAGTGGTGTCATGCTGTTTTGCACCTAGTTTGCCTGGGCGCACGGAGTCACACAGGGGAGGAACTGCTCTGCGTCCTTCATCAAGAAATTTAATCCTAGCTTTCTCCGCAACAACTCAAAATCGGAACCATGGTGACCGACAATGGGAATAACATGGTGTCATGGAGGGCTGAGCCACATGTTGAATCTGGTTGTCAAGCGTTTCCTGAAGTCTTCCACCCATCTGCAAGACATCATAAAAATGGCCAGGAAACTTTGCATGTACTTCAGCCCCTCATACACCACCTAGCTCAACATAGGCTAATATGTGACGTTTCCACCCGTTGGAATTCCACCCTCCATATGTTGGACCGACTGTAGGAACAGAGAAAGGCCATAAACGATTTCTTGATGATACAGGTGGACAGAGGTACTCCCCTGTGTAACTTTGATGTTAGCCAGTGGCAGCTCATGCGTGACACCTGCCTTTGATGAGGCCACTTTATTTGTCAGTCGCTAGGACTACGGGATGAACAACGTCATTCCACTGATTCATATCCTGGAATAGATGCTGGTAAATCTGGCTGGTCATGGTACTGGAGACGTGACGCCTACATCTCACGGCCACATGAGCTCTGTGGGGGCTAAACTGGAGGAGGAGGATATTGGAGCACAAGCAATGTGTAGCGAAATGGGTGGTTTTTCTACACAGGTGACAGGAGAGGAGGAGCAGGAGCAGCCGGAGGAGCAATGACAGATCTTGACAGTGAGTTGATTGAGTTGATCTTAGTATTATTAGAATTTATGTTAACACACAATGCTTTTTGTTCAAGGATCGTTTTTCCTACACCTCCAGGGAATGTCAATGGGGGCATCTTGTGCGCCCTCATATGCTAATCTGTTCCTGGGGCTGTGGGAGGGAGAAGTAGTCCAAAATACTTCCGTATATGACGCCATGCGCTTTTGGTCGAGGTATATAGACGATGTGTTTTTATCTGGCAGGGTTCGGCATCACTCTTGGAGGACTTCCTCAAACACCTCAACAACATTGAGTTGAATATTAAATTGACCTGGAAATGTAGTCCGGTAGAGGTAGAGTTTCTGAATATTATATTTAGGAAGAGATCTATTGGGGTTATAGCGACTGATGTTTATAGGAAGACTACAGCTGTGAACTCTCTTACACGCTACATCATTCCATTATCCAAAGGTGATTCAGGCGATCCCTGTGGGTCAATTCCTGAGAATGAGACGTATTTGCTCTGAGGATGAGAATTTTGAACAACAATCTAACCACTTGAAGAAACGGTTTTTGCAAAGAGGTTACCATTGGAAAACAATAAAGGAGGGATATGAGAGAGAGATAAAATTATCTCGAGATGCATTTTCTAGGTCTTTATCATCTTACCCACAAATTACATGGAAGAGATCACAAAACTTGCGAGACCTATTGACAAATAGCCATTATACAGCAGATCCAACAAGACCTTTTTTTTGGCAGTGGAGGTCCTAAATGGGGATCTTTTTCAGGTGTATCATGAGCAGCTTGCAAATATATGGCTAGTGCCACTACTTTTTGGGATTCCTCTAAAGAAAAAGAATATAAAATAGTACACAATATCAACTGCAACACAGAAGCTGTTATATATCTGATTACCTGCCCTTGTCACCTAATATATATTGGGATGACCACAAGATAATTAAAAGTATGTGTATTGGAACATGTCAATAAAATTCAAGCTGCAACGGAGGTCCCTGAAAAAGATGTAGATGGTCTACAATCTATCCCTCGTCATTTCCGTAAGTACCATGCTTACAACCCAAGAGGTTTAAGGGTGAGGAGTATAGATAGGATTAGACTAGGATCTAGCGGTGGTGATATAAAGCGAGCTTTGTTACATAAGGAGACTAAGTGAATGGTATTGTTGGATACGGTAACTCCAAGGGGTCTTAACAGATCCTTTTTGTAATAATGTGAATTTAAATTAATGAGGTATATATTTTGTGTTTTTATTTAGTGATTCTCCTTATAGCTCATTATAAATCCCCTTGCCCCTATATATACCTTTATTTTACAAAAGTAATCACCTCCTGACGAAGCCTGTGAGGCGAAACACGCGTGGGGTGGCATCCCAGTTTATTGCAAACCATGTCTGTAAGTAGGTTTTCATAGCCTTATTTGTTTTTTCTTCCCAGATATGTACTAATCTTTTTGGTATAGATCGTGATTATGACCTACATGTGTACTGTTTGGTATTAATAACAACTGTGTGTAGATTGCTTACAGGTTACCTATTATAGGAGCAATACAGCTCACATGTAGATGGTATTATCACTTTCCCTTGTAATTTTCAATCAGTAGTGTCCTCTTTATTATTTATTTTTATTTTTTGGTGGGTATATCTTTATCAGTGGTCCCTTTGGACAGATACAATTACTGCCCAGGGCTATACCTGTTACAATACTTTTGGATATGGAGTGCTTTATCTGATGTATGTGCCTCGTGCAATTTTTATGTATCTATTTCCACCGTGCCTTTCTTTTCAAAATATTTGATGTGTAATTATGTGCTTTAACTAATAAAGATTATTATATATTTTTTTTTTATAAGATATAGTCCCATTCTATCTTTTTTTTGTTTTGTTTAGTATTGGTTGCTGTTTTGATCTAGGGGAAGTGTTTGATAGTATGAGGTTGTTGTAGGTTTTTATGGCTAATATCCTGTGAAGCTGAGTTCGCACTTGAGTTATTTGGTCAGTTTTGGCCCCATAACTGCCCAAAAAAGTGAAGTGTGCAGTGATTCTAAGAGCGACGCCTGTCATCCGCATGTCATACTGACTCACAGTATTGTTTCACTACCACAACAGACTCACTATGCATGTTGCTGCAAGACACAGTATTCTACACCACTATACAGACTCTCTGCAGCCAGGAAATAGCTGTTTTTTAATGAGATTCACCACAAATTAATTCGGATCAAATCGTTTCAGAAAATTTCGGCGAACCGACCGAATCTAATTTTTGAGAAATGTTCTCGTCTCTAGTCACCGAGTATCAAGACACCATGGTGCAAATGATTCAAAACATAGAAAGCCAGTAACGTTTTGGTGGTAGGCCTTGTCATTACGGCCGACCTCCACCCATCAATGGAAAATGATTGGATGTCTATGTTCTGAAGTGGTTGTCTCACCACGACTACCACTGTTCAGATGCACTACTAGGTCATATAGCAATCATAGATCGGATTTCCATTCTTAGTAACTCTCTTTACTTAATTTCAAAATATGTGACTTTGCGGAGATAAAAACTGATTATCACAGGTTAGAGACATTAGATCCTGCACCGGCATTGTTTTCACAAGACAGCCCCTTTGATTTTTGTTCTGGTTTGGACTTTTTATCTATGAAGGGATACTTCTGGAAATGTATCAGTGCTTACACAATCTAAAATTAAGTGATATTGTCAGGAGTTATTTAGGCAAGACTACTGTGTAGAGAGAAAATTTTGAAAAATTAGATTTGGGTCCAATTCGACATTTCTCTCTGTCTTCTCACTCACTTCTCTATATCTCTTTCCTCCTGAATCAAATCTCACAAAATTTCAGGTTTTTCAGAATCAGTCGTTTTTCGAAAAAATTTGTGTCAAATTTTAGAATCAGTTTGCACATCTGCACTCCTGAGCCCTGTCGGGAATAATCAGTGACTCTGGCTTATTCTTGACTTGACATAGCTGCAAACAATGGCTATATTTGGCCCAGTGTGTAACCTAAGCAGAATTATCAGTCCACGTGTGAGGATTGCAGCTTTATAGTAATGCCAAGCCACTTAAAAGCAGGGTTGTGTGAGGTCTAGTTCTGGAGAGAATTGCACTCAAGGGAAAGATGAGGGAATTTTTCTTTCTCCTTTTTAACTAGTGGTTGCTGCTTTTAGCTAAGGCTTACATCTCTTAGCCATGCATTATAGTTTCATCATAGACTGGAAGCAAAGCAGACCTGGCAGATTTCTTCTGGTAACTCTCACTGCTGTCAATGGTTGTTAACAGGAGAAAACTGTGCACTTGGCTTTTCTATGTTAATAAAACGGGATGAATTGAAATTGACGGAATCCGAGAAACTAATCCATGGAAAAGTCATCCTGCAATCTGGTCAATCACTGATGGGTCTTACGAGATGACTAGAACTGCAGCATACAATTCTCCAAATGAAATGCTGCTTAGTAGCCTGACTCTACTGCAGTAACTGAATGCCCATAGGATTATTAGTACTTCATACCCTATAGTTCTCTTCTGGTAGCACCCTCTTCTGTATTCTGAAGACTTTGGAAGCTCAAGTTGCTTAGCAACCGCTTGACTTGCTGTCTGGGTGACTACTATGTGCGTCAATGTAACTACTGAAGGAGGCATTCTTTCCTCTCTTCAAATATACAGGCTCCTCATGCTATGGCATCTAAGCCTGGTTTGGTTTTTCCAGGAAGCATGAGAAGGCCCCACAATAAAACATGAATGTTAAGGTTGAAAAATAAGTGCAGAAATAGGACACCATTAATCCAGACCAAACCTCCAACTCCATTTGCTGAAATGCAGCCCCCAACTCACCATCTAACATTCTGCTACTTGTATTTATTTTATAGAATGAATTACAAAGTTCATAAAAATCTTAAAAGAAAAAATGCAATATTTTATTAAACAAATGTTAAGTTGACCGAGTAGATTGTAAGCCCACTTCAAAAACTGATCAAATATAGTATTTTTTTAACAAAATCAGGTTTTAGGGTGACATTTAATTGCTTTGATTTGATAGCTCTGGTCCAAGAGACTAAGTCATTATCCTCTAACAATTATCTAGAAAAGAGGATTCTGTCAGAGCACGAAATGAAACACAATAGTGAACCATCTAAAATCATTTTCTCCTCCGTCTTTCCATCTTATTCCACTGCCTCGGACAAGGGAAAAAAAAACAACCTCTAAATGTGTTTTTCAGAATGTATTACTCAAACCATTTGGTTATTATACGCCTGGCGAGCAAACAATGAATTACTAGCTGTTTGCCTCATTTGAAGGGTGTCACGTTATTTATACTAATGTCCAAGAAAGAAATACCTCCATTTACTAAAGGCCGGATTTAGAGGCAAAGTATGGATAATCCACAGTTCTACATTTAAAAAGTGCTTAGATTATTCAGCGCGGAGCCTATTTCTCTGTACAGGAAAATAAAATAAAATGAAAAATATATGCTAATAAGGATTAACATGTCTTAAATGAATATCTATATTCATCACTTTGTACCGGGTGTATGCAGAGACTAAGCTTCTCTGTAATCGCTTTCTACATTACCTCGAATTGAGATGCTCATATAGCCAAAATTTGTAGTTTTAAAATCAATTATATTGCCTTACACAGCCTAGATATATGACCAATATACCATAAGACTCTACATCAACAATCATGTTAAGTTTTGTTATATCCTGTATTATAGTATGGGAATTTACCCAGAATGTTAGAGATAATGAAAGAAGCTGCAAGACAGGAAGTGGGGCTAGTGTGTGACTGAAGCTGATATGTACATGTACACTGGAACACTGTGTTAGGACAATGGGTTAGAGGCCGCATACCAGAAGGAGGATGCAACAGCACGCCATACCACTCTTTCTAGGGGAGGAGGATAATTGATAGCAGAAATGGTTTTGCTCCTTAGGGGAGGGTGAAGCAGGAGATCATAGCTTCATGGGTGCAGCATGCAGCTGGAGGGATGCTGCAAACTGTGGGTCTGTATCAAAGGAGTGATCAGACTGGTGACAGAGCAGAGTGAGGCAGAAATCACAGACTTTATATGAGTGGTGAGAGAGTCACTGACTGGTGCCTAGCAGGGCGCAGTCTGTCAGTTGCCGAGAGTAGGGAACAATCTACCAGGGAATACTGAAAATCCACTGAAGACTGTATTTGATTAGGTTGAGTAGTACAACAAAATATCAATATGACTATCTGACACAGCTACTGAGGGAGAGACTCAGAGGCCCATTTATAGAGAGTTCTTACATAATATTCAAGAATCTAGAGATTATAGAGAGTTCTTACATAATATTCAAGAATCTAGAGACTGTACATGCATATAGGTTGTTTGGAAACCACAAAGCAATAGGCCTGAATTGTGTATCCACCATGCATCTGAGCCTATACTGTGTAACCACCATGCATGTGATCCTCTACTCTGTAACCACCATGCATGTGATCCTCTACTCTGTAACCACCATGCATGTGATCCTCTACTCTGTAACCACCATGCATGTTTCCCCACAAACCTGTTCCTTCTGGGTTCATACTTACCAACATTTGTATAGGTAAACTCAGGGCATTTAAGCCCTGTAACAGGGATGCCGCAAACCCAACCTAGAACGTCCAGTTTTCGGGATGAGGCAAATCTTATTTCAACAAATGTGACACTGTTGCCAGCTATATATGCCTAATATTATAGTTATAGATAGTGTAGAGATCCCAGTTGTCCTTGACTCTGGTGCCCATTGTTGAGCGAATCGAACTCCCCGAAATTTCTGTGAAAATTTGATTGCCCGTGAAGATGAATTTCCTTGTGCTTCGTGGTAGTGAAACAATTTTCCCTGATTAGTGGTAAAAAATAAAAAAAAATCATACTTGCCTCATCCGTTTGAGTGTGAAGAGCCATCCACAGCCTTCTTGATTGATGATCTTGCACAAAATCCTGCGCACAGTGACGTATGCTGTCACCACGCCGGCCAAAGTGATGACGTCATCGCTGGCCACACAAGATTTCAGCATACATCTGCAATCAAGATGGCGGTGGCCAGCTCTTCGTGATCAACTGGATGAGGTAAAGTATGATTTTATAATTTTTTTATAAAAATGTACACTTTATTACTGCTGTCAGATGCCACGATCAGCTATAAAAGCAGCATCTGCGGGGTACAATGACAGTTAACGGTGCAATCTTACAAAGAAAAGTAATTAATTACAAAGTGATTTTTTTTAAAAATTCGGCAAAGCAGCCCAATTGAATTTTTCAATACTTCACTCATCATTAATTACAATTCAGAAATTAAGAATGTGCATTGTGTAGTATAGAAGGATGGATAAAAGAAAAAAAAAATCCAGCACTTAGCCAGGACGAGCAAATAACACAGATTTATTATATTCAACACAACACATTCTTAACTGCTGCCCCGTCTGTGGCTGCCATCTATGGTGGCCCTCTGAGAAATTCATGTAATAGTCATCACTACGGCACGTGTGGGTGTTCTAGCAAGCCATTGTTTAGCAAAGAAATAGACAGCAAGCCTATAGTCATTTATACAACATGGATTTTCCCATTTGTCAGGTCTCATAAACCCAGATCTGCAGATAGGTCGCACAATTTTCTCCGGCTTTAGCAGATGAAGACATCATATATACATTTTAAGAAAGTGAAGAGTCACTGGACGTGTGGCGCTCGCTGGTGGCCGATTTGCATGTGCACATTCGCTGATCTGTAAAAGAGGAGCTCGCTGGTGTGTTTCATAACACCATTGAGATTTGTCTAAATTTAGAGGATCTGCTTATATACACAGGCGCAGATCTTATCTGACAGCCAGAGTAGCCTCCAGAGGAACAGACAGAACACTGTGTAATCAATATTTCTTTTTATGTAAGCATGTTTTCTTTATGTTTGCCAAGTACTACTGCATTTCTGTCTTCCGAAAGCTTCTGGGATTTGATCCCTTTTCTCTTTTATTCCAGGAGAGAAAAGTGGAAATAATTTTGGTAGGAAATATCATCTACATTGCCAACATCACAACGAAATGCAAACCAGAAATACCGTAGGACCAGCAGTGACACCTACACAGGCTGAGGAACCTAAATGTAATCTCATGTAAATTATGGGGAAATGCTTGCTCTGTCATGAAATTATTATCATGGGGATGACATCAGCATTCATTTCAATATTCACATTCAGGTAAATGGTGAATACAGAAAATCTATAACTAGAAAAACTGGCCACAATTATGAGATGTAAGCTGTGGCTTTAGAGTCTGACTTCGAGGGGTTGACCACTTTTACATCTTTTTCTGTTCCTAACAGCATGTTATGTATTGTTTCTGATGTATGAATGACTTTTCTTTTTTGTTTGGCGCAACAGGGGCTATGCTGGTTTTCGGCACCATGGCATGACTTTATACAGTGGATGGCTACCCCCAGCCATCCATCCATTTGGCATTGCATGCTCTCATACCCCATTCTATTGCACAAGCTCGATGGAATCATCCTCCATATGCTTGTTCTAATCCAGGCTTGTGTCATCACTTGCATTACGCAGATCCCGAAGAAAGCCTCCTGCGCTTGCCCAGTCTACTCATGCTCTGCCTATTCATATGCTGTCACGCGTCATATGTTCTATTGAGCTAGCCCCATATGAAGTGTCCAGCGCATGCGCAGTTGAAATAATGAGGCAAGACTGCACAGGATGAAGCAGAGCAGGAGTTGACTGTGCATGTGCAGAAGTAGATCCAGCAGAACCAGGGGATGGGTTTCACTCACACTAATATCTCCCTATTCTATAATGGCCCTGCCTATCAAGTAATGGCCACCACGATAGGGGCGATCCTGTAACAGGAACCTCTTATAACACTCTATAGAGGCCCTGATGAGGGGAAAAAAGCCTCTCCCAAAAATAACACTATGGATACACAAAAATCCCCATACCATATATATACAGGTGTCCCCCATAAATCGAAATGACAGTGGTGTGACCACTTTTTCTTCCCAACAGGAACACAAAGATAGTCCTCTATAAATCAATCTTAAGGTCTCAAATAAGTCTGTAGGTTACGTTGGTTAAAACGAAAAGGATGGAATAACGCTTATGCAATGTGTCCCAATGCCTTTCCCCCGCTAATCACACACAGTTTATCAGGGAACAAGTAGAAACTACTACCAGATAGTAAAGATATTTCTAACTATAGACATAAATACTGATGAAATGTACAGGTTAAATGATAACAATAAAAAAAGACCTAAAAATACAAAGGGTCTGCTCTATAAGTGATCGTACAAGAACTGTAGTTACATTAGTAACCAAAATTTTAGGTCCAATATTGATTCTTCAAGATAGATGAGAAATTCTACCCAATACTTACAAGACCCTCACTGTTAGGTGAATCACACAAGATGTCAGATTAATTGAGGCCTAGGCAGAATTCAGCACCATATATTCCTCACCGGCATGGAGGACTATCTTTAAACCCTTAGAGGGAGATTTATCAAACTGGTGTACAGTAGAACTGCCTTAGATGCCTATAGCAACCAATCAGATTCCAACTCTTTGTGTACTTATTCTTGGGGGTGACTTTTATTGCTGATCTGAGCCTCTATAGGGTGTTATACGAGGTTCCTGATATGGAATGGCCCCAATCGGGGCGGCCATTCTATTTTGATAGCCAGGGTCATTAAAGAATAGGGAGATATTAGGGTGAGTACAACCCATCCGGTTCTACTGGATCTAGTGATTTTTAAAGTATTGACAAAATTAGTAAATTTTAATTATAATATCAATAAAGGTTACATTTTATGGGGCCATTTTGTGAATGATGTTTGACCATTGACCGTCATCTTGATGGATTACCGACTCCAGCTCTGTCGACTGTGTGATTTATAGGTATGTGCATGACGCTTCCACAGAGTCTGTGCACTAAAAAGCAGTAAGAGAACGTACAATGTTGAATGGATGGGTAGTAGTGTTGAGCAAGCATGATCGGCCGAGCACCACATGTGCTCGAGCATCATGCTCATGTCAGTGTATTTAAAAGTAATTTAGCATCTATTTCTGAAAAGTTTCTGCTGGGAATTGAACTCACAACCCCTTGCCCATTAGAGGCAAGGCCTTATCCACTAGGCTATAATGCTGAATGACAAACTGTCTCAGAAAAACCTCATAGTAGTTTGTGATGTAGTGACTATTCCTATTCAGCAGAAGACTTATTTTATATTTCTGTGCAAGTTAATATGTAGCTGTATAGTGTAGTGGTTGAGGTTCTTACCTCTACTGTATGAGCTTGGGAGTATAAATCCTGGCAGAAACATATCATAACTAGAGATAAAATGTATATTTTTTATAGTAATTGTAAAAAATGTAGCCCACAATAAATGTGCAATTACTAAAAAATAAAAAATAAATAAAAATGAAATAAAAATATATATAATAGAAAAAGTAAGGCAGCACCACTATATATATATATATATATATATATATATATATATATATATATATATATATAAAATCACAAATATTGCAGCAGCACAGTCAGATGTTGTGCACTGGGTGCAATTCCTCACAGAGGCCGGCCCCCCTTTATTTTTTTATTCCAGCAACGTTTCGGCCTGCTCAATGAGGCCTTGATAAAGGCCTCATTGAGCAGGCCGAAACGTTGCTGGAATAAAGTTGGTTTGGGGTTTTCACCCTATCACTGAAATCTGGAAGTGCTGCCTCGTCATTTGTCCTGTGTATATATATATATATATATATATATATATATATATAGACAGATGTTTTTAGCCATAATATATTTACATATATTATGATATATTATATATTCTAAATATATAATAATATATGTCAATATATTAAGGCTAAAAACTCATATAGAAAAAAATCTGAAATGTTTTTGCCAGGACTTGAACTCCCAAGCATGTCCATTAAAGGCTAAGACTTTAACCACTACACTATACAGTTACATGTTAATATGCACAGAAATATAAAATAAGTCTTTTTCTGAATATGAATAGTCAGTAAGTCAGAAACTACTATGAGGTGCCTCTAACACAGTTTAGCTTTATAGCTGAGTGGATAAGGTCCTTTCCGCTAGTTGTAGAAGCTTGGGAGTTTGAGTCCTGGCAGAAACATATATATATTTCTATATATGTTTTGGGATTTCTTTAGGGCATTGTTCCAAGACAAAAGTTTCATGGTATCATGACTCATTGACAACAAATATTAATGTCAGATTATTCTGTAATAACATAGGTTGGTGCCCTAATGATATACTATAAACCTGACAATTGGGGTTCCTTTATTCTATGGAATCAAGAGTGAGGATATTACTACTCGATAACCTCAAGTAAGCATAAGACCTCTGTCAGGCAGCCATTGTACAAGTGCTTTTTTGCTCCTGTATTATGGATCCAGCACTTAAATAGGAGTTAGAGCAACATAAAGTCCATGGAGCTCTAGCCCTGGTTATGATCCGGCCTGAAAATACTTTTTTTAGCTACAAAATAAAAAATAAACCTTTAAAACTTTGCACCACATTATTTTTTTTAAATCCAGCAGCTGGATTCTTTTGTAATTTCATGTTATTAAAAATTTTGTAAAGACACTGAGTTACAGTATTCAATAAAAAAAAAATCTATCTGCATAACGCCATGTGCTGTTTATTTTTCTCCATATTTTTCTGTCCACCTTACTCTGGTGGCCGCTCATGCTCAGTTCCATCCTCCAGCTGCCACCAATCATAGTTCAGAAGCGGTAACAATAACAGGGAGAGAGTTGTGGCAGAAAGGACATCCCAGCTAAGAAAAGACACACCCCCTGGGAAAGCACATGCCTCCTAAGCTGTGATTGGGAGAGAGCTGCTGCAGAAAGAACACACCCCTGAGAAAGCACACACCCCTGAGAAAGCACACACCCCCTGATCTCCCAGCGTGAGATAAATCTAGAGGAGCAATTAGAGCAATAAATGTTGAGATCTCTGGATCCATGTGAGGTACAGGGCTGGTTCTAGCTTTGTTGTAAAGAGATTGGCATGTATTATAGAATGTCTGATTTTCAT
The DNA here is from genome assembly GCF_014858855.1 of Bufo gargarizans. Taxonomy (NCBI): domain Eukaryota; kingdom Metazoa; phylum Chordata; class Amphibia; order Anura; family Bufonidae; genus Bufo; species Bufo gargarizans. The sequence goes on from NC_058089.1 coordinate 109,357,485, forward strand.
TTCTTGCATCAATAATGGGATAATCCCCATAACACAACAAAACATCACATCTTGGAATACCAAAACCAAAGGCCAAAACTAACCGGATTTTACAGAGTTTAACTTTCATTATGCAAGAATATTATGACCACAGACATTGTTAGATCCACAGGAAATGTAACAATTGCCTGATAGGTGGGTGTCCTGCTTATTTTGGAAATGGATATTCTTGACCCTAGTTTGGTCATCAAAACCTGCTCTTGAAAGTTGCACACAGAAATAGACAGCTCTGCAAAGGCTCCATATTATGGACGGTCACGATCCTAAAAATATCAATCTTTCAATTTTTGATATTTGTTTATCTAATCCTAGGAGCAAATTCGTAGAAAGTTGTGCTTTTTGGATGATTTATCCTTCAAAGACATTTTAGTCCTTGGCAATCAGCTCTAAAATTTTGAGATTCAGATAGGTAGGACAAATCAGGATCCTCCCGCAACTCAAACACTGTCCCAAGGACATTGAGATTCTGTAATGTAGTTGGACTAATTGGAGCTTTTATGGCATTTACAGGGGTAGGGTCAGGCGAAATGGGCACCTTAAAATGGGAGTAAACATTACTTTCACCATCATGTAAAATGTCGGGTCTTACAGCTCCTTACCTTGATGGGGAACCTAATAAAATCATTTTTATCAGCTCCAACCCCTCTGATATCTACAAATGTCTTACCATATATTGACGAGATGCTGCTGATCTTGGTTTATTTTCCTTTATTCCTCTGTCAGCCGTCTTCTGATCACACACCTAAAACTTTAATAACATGAAATGGCGATTCCATGTTTCACTATAAATTTCAGCTCTCCTAATTCTTTCTTGGGTCTGGAATCCATCATTTTATTTATAACCCACATAAGGTTTTATGTGTACCAACAGAAAACGAGGCTCAGAGGACTGTGCCACGGGATCTGAACAGCAGAAGGAATACTTATTCTGGTCTGACAGCACAGCAAGCTTCATTAGATACTGTAACATTCCTCCCAAGTGACAAGTTTGGGTAAATTCTGCACTGTTGTTTTATGGATCTGAAGATCTGCATTTACGGCCTCTGTGCAGGGTGGTAGTTTGCAGGCCCCATTGGCAACACAGCAGTTACAGATACATAAGATGTTAGCTTTATCCATTATGGAGAGTTTTACTCTGCATTATTAATCAGACATCATATAGTAGATGCATTGAAGGCAGCTATATTCGCGGAGCTAAGCCACTTTGGAGAGATCTTTCATGCAGTAATTCCATCTTCGCATAGGCTTTGCTTGGTTAAGCAGACTTGCCCTGTGATAGCATGTATCATACACATTACATCGTGCCTCCTGCTGGCTAAAACATTATTATTTTATTAGTCAATACCTATAGGAGTGAATATTAAAAAAGGCAAAAATGTAAGCATTGTGGTATTCATAAAATGAGGACAAATAGACATAACTAGAAATGGGGAAAATTCGCAAAATTTGTCCAATTCAATTCCGAATAAAATCTCTCTCTTTTTATCTCCCTTATCCCGATTCTGCCAAATCAAATCACTTCTCGTTTGTTAGAATCAGAACCTTTTGAAAAATTTGGGTAAAATTTTCGACCTTTAGAATCATCTTTAGACGTAACATAGTTTCCACATTGGAGACCAATGTCATAAAAATAGGGATAAAGTCCAACAAGACAAACTGTTACCTTTAGGGGATCCTGGTGGAGAGTCTCCAAAAGTCTTAGAGTAAGAGGCAAAGATCTTGTTTAGCCTTTCTTGCAATCCCATGGAGGAGAAAACAATATGATCTTCAGGGAATTTATCAAAAACTGTTTGCCAACGCTCTGCTTTATATATATCACTGGGGTGCACAGATTGACGGCACATATATTGTAGGGAAGGTGAACGATCAAAATCCCACTTTCTTGAATCAATTTCAAGCGGACGAGTTGATCCTATTTACTGACCTACAGGTGTGTCTTTCCTTTTCTACTGGCTCAAGATATCCTTAAATAAGATTACTAAATAAGAAAAAAAAGAAAGAAATTAGCATTCAGAAGGTCCAGGAGATCCAGTGTCCGGGAACAGCCTGCCGGGCCTCTCTGAATCCATTATTGCCGGAAGCTACATAAATGCTGTCCAGCCCCATTAACTATAATGGGGACCGGCAGAGATCAGGCTGCAATCCGGCAAATACAGTAGAGTATGCTGTTAATCCGCCGAACAAATATGGCTGTGCACAGTAGTATTTGTCTGGCCGATTCTCATATTTGCCGGGTTGCGGATGGATCTCCACTGGTTCACCACTAGATAATGGGGCCCCGAAAGGCATTCATGTAGCTTCCAGCAATGCCAGAGAGACCAGGCAGGCTGTTTTCTACATGAACAGCTTGCCAGATCTCCCGAACACTGTGAGACTAGCCTAACGCAAGCATTTTTTCCCACAAAGCTGGTCATCTCGTGCCACGCATTTCCGGATATCACATGCCAAGAGGAAAGGTAAGAAAGAAAATATCTGTGCCTGTTGAGGAAAGATCAGTGAAAGCTTCTGAATTGTTCTGACTCATGGGCCATCACCTACTGGATGTCGAAAGATGATAGATACCAATTTATTCACAGAGAACCTCAAAATCTCTACTCCTCTGGTGGCACAGCTTGAAGTCTTTTAAAAATTGCTCATGGTTTAGTTTTTTTAGGTATGGAAATGGGAAACAGATAACAAGCAGAAAAAAAACTAATCTGCAGCTTTGCTCTGCATGAAATATGCACAAGTAGTAAGTAAAGCTTAGAGAACCCCCCCCCCCCCCCAGTGGCATGAAACGCGGAAGTCATTTCAGAATTAACATTGATTGTAAGTGGGTTGAAAAAAAAATGCAGCCGTGGAACTTCTTGTTCGGCAACACATTTGATTCTGTCTCAAGATGCTCGCTAAGTGGTTTTCCCAATGGCGATGAGAGACCAAGGTTCATACACTCACTCACACACCATTAGAAAGACAAGGATTTGACTCCCTCCACTTTCCACAGTGCAATTTAACCGGCAGAAGTTTGTGAGATTATGGGCTCAACCTCTAAGTCTACCCGTGTCATCTGTCAGAGGTGCCATGATGGATGGACTGTCGGAAGGCTGCTAGGTAAGTATTTTAAACATTTATGAGTCGCTCAATGGAATTTAAAAGCATTCAAACAGGAATTAAACCGTGCCATAGAAGGAGCAAAAAGTCAATTTCCAATTGATTCCGTCTGGTGGTTTCTGGTTAAGTGAAAATTACAGCATTTGTTTAAATATAGCATGCGTATACAAAGTTCTACGTTACAATCCTCACTGCATCTGCACTGTAAAAAAAAGAGAATAAAATCATTATTTATCTGATTTAAAATGTGCTTTTATTTCCCCAGAACTTGCTATGTGTTTATAGACTGTCATTTATCCTGTAATAGTACTAGACTACCCATTATCGATCATTATAATAGATCACTTTTGTATTGTGTTTACATTGCTTAGTCTCAATGCAGAAACCCACCAGGGATAAATAGTCGGCTTATCCTGGATGATTTCATATCGCCGCCATGATAACGACAGGCTTTTATTGATGTCTCGATGGCGTATTGTTAGGAATTCAAGGTGGAATGTTGATGAATGCATTTTGCGGGATCCTTTCTTAACAAGCGGACTCATTAACTCCTCATAATATCGGTACCATACCATCATTATGCTATGAAGTCTACTTTTCTGAGTATAATAGATCTGCTATTGTCACTATGATTTAGGCGGTATGATACATAAAAAGCTGAGAAATATAATCTGGGCTACTGCTTATTAACATAGCTATGGCTTATTAACATAGCAAAAATGTAAGCAATTTCCATTAGTCCACATTCAGAAGAGTGTGAATGAATTTGTTTATATGAAGAGAAGATACTAGAGGAATAAGGGCATCACAGTAATCATAACTGGGCCTTCTCTTGCACCAAATTACTCCAATCTTCATTCTGTATGTTGGACTGGCGATGTGGGTATTAAGACTGTGCTCAATGGTCCATGACCAAAGGAGACACTGTTATGGGCAGTAGTTGTGGAACCACTGTGCCAACCAGCCAGTTTGGCTTTGGGCTAGCGCTAAGGGGATCTTTACTTTGCTACAGGGAAACAACTAGGAATAGTAGCTCTCGGAACAGTTTCAGTATGGTTGGCGAAGGACTGAGGAAACAGGCAAAGTCGTAGTCAATAACAGGCCAAGGTCAGAGCTGGCATAGTTCATGAGAATCCATGAAAAAATCCAAAGGTCAGGGCACCTAGCTAGTTAGAGAGACCAAACAGATCTATAGAGACCTATTGCACAGGCTAGGACTGAAGGGAATAACCAGGTTTATATTGGAGCAGCTCAAAGCAATTGGATGCAGCCATGCAGCAGCTCAAAGAGCAGGATACGATTAACCTTTAAGCCCTAATTAAAACTCAGGAAGCCAACACCTGTGCACACAGGACAGCAGCGGCCATGAACCACCATCATAACAGACACATCAATTCTGATGGGGTAATTTGGCCTTTAAAGGGGTTTTCTGCTGCTTAGATATTGATGACCAATCCTCAACAGATCATCAATATTAGATCAGTGGAAGTCCGACACTTGGTGCCCAACTGATCAGCTGTTCAGGGAAGCCACAGGAATATACAGTGAATGGAACCAGAAGCAAAAGGCTCTGTCTATTGCGTAGTGGCTATGCCGACATACAGCTTCCATGCAAGTGGATGGAAACTGAGCTGCAGTACCCCAGCACAGTCACTACACAGTGGATGGAGCCTTCTGCTTATGAGGTGACTACCTCTTGAAGCTCATCAAGAGAATGCCAAGAGTGTGCAAAGCAGTAATCAAAGCAAAAGGTGGCTACTTTGAAGAACCTAGAATATGACATATTTTCAGTTGTTTCACACTTTTTTTGTTATGTATATAATTCCACATGTGCTAATTCATAGTTTTGATGCCTTCAGTGTGAATCTACAATTTTCATAGTCATGAAAATAAAGAAAACTCTTTGAATGAGAAGGTGTGTCCAAACTTTTGGTCTGTACTGTATCTTATAGAATTTGCATGTTTTTATTTTTATTTTTAGGGATATGCACTTCAGACATGTCAGGCATCTGATAGCTGGTGGTCAAACCTCTGGGTCCCTCACCTATTGATAAGAATTTTTTTGTTGTCAGGTTTTATGACTCTAATAGCAGGAAAATAGGTTTCCATGAACCACATTTAACAAACCAAGATGGCCAGCAGCAGATACTTGCAGAAGCAGCCTTGGCAGTGAAGAAGTGGTTATGACTTTCTTTGCTATGAGCTATGGAAATAACCGAGCAACCATTCTACTTATAGGTATGAGTTACTCCAGGATATAAAGTGGAACTTCTGCAAAAAGAATAAAATACAAAAATAGATAAAGGTTGCTTAGTTTCAAAGTGTCTATCTTACCCCATTATATAATGGATGAAAGGTGAGGAGCCCATGAACTTTATGACCAGTTTAACCATCTCCACTACCTTCCAAGGTTGACTTACTCACAATATTGGAGGGTTGGGGCAAGCTTCAGCTCTCCACAATCGTGTCCATCGCAGTCCCATTGATTTGTACTTGATTGGATGGGAGCAATTTATTGTGATGCGTGTGCCCTGCAATTATACCTACAACATCAGTTTGTGGCAACATCGTATCCTGTTACACATCAATGTATCACCATGTTGCACTAGGGTAAAAAGTGATGAGTGGAGCAAAAAGTGAAAATGAATTTTTCTTTAGGGACACGGGGACAAAGTATCTTCACGTGTATCACTTTTCATATAGGCCCTTGCCAGGGTGATAATAGAAGAAAAGATTCCCTACTACCATCTGAATGAGGTGTCACGTGCCACTTGAAACAGATTTCTTCAACTTGTGGGAGTATGGTTACGACTTGAGTGATCTAACTTTTACTTAAAAACTATAATCATAGTTACATCCTGGTTTTTGTTGTTTTCCTTTATTTATAACATATCATTTTGTGCACTATGTAATTAACAAAGACAACAGCATGTTTTATGCTAGCATTGTTTTATATGGGAATGCTCAAAAGAAGAGCCTTGAAATCAAACTGTTCTGTATCCGATGTTCACAGCACTAAATAAGATTTAGAACATACCACCGGGTTTCTATGACAAATTCACAAATCAAATCTACTTCTAGGGTTCTAAAAGGGCATGGCTGCTGCCATTTTATTTTGGACACCTCGGAGATAAAAAGCCAGAGCATCCACTTTTGATGAATTTGCAGTGATATTGAGTAGTGTTGCCTCACTGCATCTCATTAGTAAATCCCAGTGTGAGATATTTATGTTGTTATTCATTTTAGATCTTAATTCTGTAGAGATCTATGGTCGGAAACAGGGTTGCACCAAAGGGTTCTAGAAGGGACCTAGGTTTAGCCAATGGCTAAGAACCTCAGATGACTTGAAATGCGTGAGACTGGATTTTTGTACTGGATGTGCATCTTGTACTTTCAACCTGATGTATCAATAAAGTGAGAACTTTTTCCTCGCTACCTTTAGCCAATGACCGAATGATAGACTAGCAATGGGTAATACGGCTCTTGGGTGACCTCCGTGTGGCGTTTGTTCTCCTAATTCAATAGTCAGTGGGTGTCTGTGTACCATACAATATGTTCAGACCCCAGAATCCTTGACCAATAAAGTTATTTTTTTAGGATTCTTGTTTCTGTAAGTAAATTCATTACTACTAAAAATATTTTTCCAAATGTATAGCATATCAGAAGTTTTTGCCATAAGTTAAAGTACTAGGATCCCTAATAATGCTGAAAACAGGGGTTCTATGGGAAGGGGAAGGGTTTATAAAAATAAAGTCTGCCATGTCAGAAAAAACGGTGCTAAAAATGTTCAAAGTTTTGCTACAAACTCCCATTTTGGGAAAGCCCCCATTTTCACGAAAACACTTGGGAAGGGTGTGCTGGGAGGGAGCGTAGCCAATGCAAAAAGAAAAATGTACCATTATTGGGAGGTCTGAGATTGACTGTATATGTAGGGTAATTTTTACATCAAGGTAATCAGCACACTGGGTGTCTTATGTATGCCTTGGATAGAGTGAGGGCGGCAAAACTAAGGCTACATTCACATGACACACTGTCTGTTTTTCATGGCCATTTTTCAACTATTTTTGCATCCATTTTGTGGGTGTCCGGCCATTTTTAACAGCCATTAAAAATAGATGATTTTCATATTTTTTTTTTATCCCAACAACTTGAGTATGCATAATGTCCCCCATAGTGGCCTCAGCAGCAATAATGTCTCCCATAGTGACTCTAGCATTAATAATGTCCCCTTGAGTGGCCCCCAACATTAATAATGTGGACTTTAGTGGCCTTCAGCATAAATTATGTCCGCCATAGTGTCTCCCAGTATTAATAATGTACTGCATAGTGGCCGCAGGCAGTAATAATGTCCCTATTGTGGCCCCCATCAGTAATAATGTTGTCTCATAGTGGTCCCCTGCATTAATAATGTTCCCAGAGTGGCCTCCAGCATTATTAGTTTCCCCCATAGTGAACCTTAGCATTAAAAATGTCCCCCATGATGGCCTCCAGCAGTACTTACAGTATGTGCAGGAATTTTTTTATGCTGAAAACAAACACATTTCTCACCTTATTCACGTGCTCACGCAGAGGCAGTAGCTCCTCTCTTGATGCTGAAGGACCTGTGCTCCCAGCCTTATGACGTCACTATGTGCTCCCAGCCATCATCCTGCGAGCGCATGATGACGTCATCACACTGGGAACGCAGGTCCTTCAGCATCAAGAAAGGAGCAACTGCCTCTGAGTGAGCACGTCGATGGTGGTGAGTATTTTTTTTTATTTTAACCTCTAAAATGTTATTTTTTACTAGTGTACCTGCCTTTAACAGCATTTAGACAGGTGCACTCCTAACAGCTGTTAAAAACGGTCCCATTGATTTCATTGGGCAGTGAAAATGACCAAAAATAGGAGATGCCCTATTTTTTGACGGCTGCTCTTTACTGACCATTAAAAATGTGAATAGCCCCATTAATTTCAATTGCTTCTAAAAACGGCTGTCGTGTGAATGTAGCCTAAGCCCCCTAGAATAAGATGGGTTAATTATCAATGCAACTAATAGACCAAAAGGCAAGCAATATATATATATTTTTTTTTTACTGAAAAATACAAGCCCTAAACTCTGATAGCCTAATCTATCCTATTAAAGAATTCTGTAATCCAATTTTCTATTGAGCCAGTTGAAACGCATTTATTGAAATCTAAGTTGGGATCAGTGTATAATTTCTCACTGCAGAATGTTATCAAAGCCGCGTGCCTTTACATCGCCAAGAGGACTGATTTAAAATTCAGACAACAGGCGAGAAAGACTTGTATGACAAAGCTAAAATCATATCTTTGCAATCTAATCAGGCGGCAAATGTCAATCAGAGGCATTCTCTGTTACAGCGCCTTTAATGAAGATCACTTTTATTAAGGTGTCAATTGAAGTAATGAAAAGTATCATTCACAACTCAGAATTTTATCACGCAAGTGTATGAAGGAACACGGAGTACGAGAAGGAACACAAGAAAAAAAATAGAAGAAAAAAAAAGGTCTTGAATAATAAAAGATCTACATTGGGTTCAGGATGTGCAATCTTAAAATATAAGTAGGAGACACAATATCTGGGCCATCTTTGTGTCCACCGGGGCACTCGCTTCTATTTTTTTGTATTTTTTGTTACAACTGTCAAACTAGAGCAGAGAACATAATTTTCCCATGGAGAAAAGTACTAGACACAAAGCAGATTGTATTTCATATGTTTTCAAGCCGACACAATAAGGTTATGGTACGGGAAGTGTCACAGGGATTTTTCAGTAATAAAACTTTAGATAAAAAGACTGGATATGCCATTATAAAGAGAAGACTGTAAAGTCCATCCCGGCTAGAAATTTTTGATATTTATCGAAATATATTTGTTAAAGTATAAAATAGAGTATAACATTCATGTAGGTGACATATAATTAAAAAAATGACTCAGCCAATTTCAAGGTAGTCAACTTGGTTTGGGGAAAGTCTCATTATCTGGCTGCTAAAAGAATCAAATCTGGGTCCTAAAAGCTACAGCAATTTGTCTAACCCTGAGTACAAGAGAATCCTTCGGCGAGCCCAGGCTCTGATGCAATAGTGAACCCCATGAGGCAAAACATTTGGAACTGCCTTTGGAGATAATCACTTTTTCACCATGGTCAGTTTCTTTGACTGTATTGATGATGTAAAGGTTGGACCCTAAGAATAAGTTCCTCTGGTGGACCCAAAGAAGCTCAGTCCATTACTCTTTAATATGTAAAATGCATTTGGAAAGTTTAAAACCCTTTCACTTGCTTCACGTTTTCTTCTGTTGCCGCCTTGTGTTATGTTAAAAAGAAAATCACGTTTTCCCCTGTTATTCAGCAACTAATACCCCATAATGAGAAAGCGAGTATAGAATGTTAGAAATCTTTGCTAAATTATTGGAAAGGAAAACCGAAAACCTTGCATTGATATAAGTATTCAGACCCTTTACTCAGGACTTAGTTGAAACCCCTTTGGCAGTTCCAGTCTTCTTGGGTATGATGCCTCAAGGTTTGCACACCTGGATTTGGGTATTTTCTGACATTCGTCTCCTCAGATCCTCTTAAGCTCTGTCAGGTTATATGGGGATTGGGGACCTTCAGTGGACATCCATTTTCAGGTCTCTCCAGAGATGTTTAATAGTGTTCAATTCAAGCTCTGTCTGGGCCTCTGAAGGACATTCTGAGTTTTCTCTAAGCCGCTCCTGTGCTGTCTTGGCTGTGTGCTTAGGGTCATTGTATTTTTGGAAGGTAAAACATTGGCCCAGTCTGAGGTTTAGATCAATCTGTATTAGATTTTAATTAAGAATATTTCTGTACTTTGCTTCATTTAGCTTTCCTTCAACCCTTACCAGTCTCCTTTCCCAGCTACTGAAAAACATCCCCACAACATGATGCCGCCACCACCTGCTTGACTGTAGAGATGCTATTGAGCACGTGATGAGCAGTGCCTTGCATTCAGCCTCATAGCCAATCTGGAGGGAGAATATTGACTTTTCTGTTAGGCACTATGTAAGGTCCCAAGCAGAGACACCATTCTGAGCTCAGCTACTGATGTGAGGCCTCTGTCACAGACACTGTAATTAGATACACAACATTTTATGGTTTTACAAAGACTGTGTTATGGATTGGGAAGGTCTATTTAGTTAGGTAGGTTGACTTAGAGTACTTTCACACTAGCATTAAAGTTTTCCGGTATTGAGTTCCGTCATAGGGGCTCAATACCGGAAAAAAACTGATCAGTTTTATCCTAATGAATTCTGAAAGGAGAGCAATCCGTTCAGGATGCATCAGGATGTCTTCAGTTCAGTCATTCTTACGGCATCCGGATCCATCTACAAATGCTATCTGTTTGCACGCAGATTTCCGGATCTGGCAGGCAGTACCAGAACCACCATAATAATAAAAAAGTTTGACATATCCCAAAAAATCATATGGTATTTTTTTTAATGATTAATAAAAAAAAATGCTCACTGAATATTCTTGCAGTTTCTGACCTTCCAAGTCTCTATCACCAAGGACGTAATTCTTTCCCACTCTTGCATCCCAAGGTGACCATCTTTGAGTTTTCACTGGCTTTGCCCCATAAGGTCTTTTTCAAGCTGTTCTATATATTTAGCAATATATTTCATCTATCTCTTTGTGTGTTTCTCTGGTATCAGCAGGAGCGCTGCAACATGGAGGGTATTATTACTGTCAGCGAGATATATCTGAGCATCCCGGCACAGACAAAATATCATAAACAAGCCCTTCGATAGATCTCAACCTGTGATGTACTATTCCAAAAATATATATGTCTTGCCATTCAGCTGAGAGCGCATTAGTCTGGCTACCAGCTGGAACCCTCTCCTAGGTGATATATATGACTTATTTTTATTTAGATATTGTATTTCTACTGCCCATGTAGACTGTAATAACCCTTCGATGACTGAATGATGATTCCTCCTTACTGTAGCTATAGACCTCATGTTTACTAAAGCGGATTATATGACTCATAAGATTGATGTTTGGAGAAGTCAATTTCATATGTAATGTGGTTTAGAGACCTTTCCCGCTGCAGTGGCAGGTTGAGGTGCTTTCTAATAGACCTTTGAGGTCCTTCTTCATAAAATCCCGGAGAAGTTTTTGAATGTTTTTATTCTTTCAATACTATGTGAAAACAAGAAATGACAATAACGCAAGATATTCACCCTGAGGTCAATAGAAACATTTAGTTTTTCAGAGATCTGCATTGTCTGTGTCATTTTAGGAAATGCTGATTACTAGTGGTTGCTCTTGGTTTTTAGTTTCAGTTTGTAGGTAAGAAAAATTATTTCTAAATATGTGACATGTTAAAGGGCCATGCAATTGTCAGAATTATTTTTGGGGATAATAATAGTAGCATAGTAACATAGTAGCATAGTTTATAAGGCCGAAAAATGACATTTGTCCATCTAGTTCGGCCTGTTATCCTGCAAGTTGATCCAAAGGAAGGCAAAAAATAAAAAAAATGTGAGGTAGAAGCCAATTTTCCCCACTTAAGAGGAAAAAAATTCCTTCCCTACTCCAATCAGGTAATCAGAATAACTCCCTGGATTCAGTAGCTATAACCTTCCATTGTATACTGGTGACTAATGTTGCCCTAAATCCTGTTCTATCATTTTGATGGACTTACATAGTGGTAACCCTGGAGTGCCTATTGAGCAGAAGCCTCAATGGCATTAGACCTGTAGAGGGAAGCCTACTTACCCACGCCTCACCACCGGGTTCTCTCCATTGCCTTCCTCTGGTTGGGTGTCAGCTTCCGGTGACATGACGCATGGGGGACAAATCACTCCTGAATCCAATAATTTGCTGTAAATGACCACATGACCAGTGTCAAGCAAGGGTTCACGTGTGACGACTGGAGGGAGACAGTGATGGTGGGAGAGCAAAGGAGCCGGATCCCAGAGCTGGGGTCAGGTAATTATGCTTCCCCCCCTTCATGCCATGGGGAGGATCTCTCCAAAAGGCTCCCCCAGATGAACAACCCTTTTTATTTTAAAGGGGTTGTCCAAGTTATATTTATTGATGACCTATCCTCAGGATAGGTCATCAATATCAGATCGGAGGGGCCCGACACCCGGCACCCCCTCCGATCAGCTGTTTGAAGAGAAGGCGCGCGCGGTGTCAGCGCTGCCTCCTCGTCACTGTTTACCTTCTAGCCGTTGCATCTGCAGTGGTGAGCAGGTGTAATTACACCCAAGCCTTCCTATTGAAATGAATGGGACGGCTTGGGTGTAATTACATCTGCTCACCACTGCTTATTGATGACCTATCCTGAGGATAGGTCATCAATAAATATAACTTGGACAACCCCTTTAACTCTTTAGAAATAAAAAAAAAACAGGTATTGCCCTTAGTGCAGGACAGTAGGGGGACCGTGAGTACACAACTCAAAATTTCAAAGAACACTAAAGATAAGTCATGTGCTTTCAGTCAGACCTTGCATTAGGCACGACACAGTGTATTCATTTAGCATGGCGTGTTAAAGCAGTTTTCCATGATCGATAACATCACGACATGACAACATGTGACATTTTCAGGAACCACTGTGACCAATAATTAGATGAAGCATGTAGTAGTCATTTATTGTAGACCTAATGTCATCACTGAGGCCAAATAAATAAGGCTCAGAAGGTGGTAGCATTGGAATAAGCAGGGGGTACTGTGTCAAGTCTTATTTTATCACATTTTCTTCCTTGGGCAAAGTTTGACCAGTCCTACAAAATCCCTTCAAGAAGGTACAGTAACTAATATTGGTGTTAAAGGGGTTGCCTACTTTGGGCAGTTACTGTATTTGGGGGGAAAAGTTACAGTAGACAATTTGTTTAGCAGAATCATGACTAAGGAGGAGCTGAGGTAAAAGTCACACCTAGAGATGAGCAAAGTTCTCTAAAGTTCAACTTGGCTGCTTCACATAATTTTACCCAAAAAATTGGGTCATGACGAATTACTTAGCCTAGAAGCATATTTCTTTGTAAATAGCTGGTGCAATGACAAGGAAGGGCAATTGCGCCTGAGCACCCCCCTCACCCCATCATTGAACCCCTCAGATGCCGAGTTCAAACCTGATCTCGGCATCTGAGATACATATTTAAGCATTTTACAGCTCCTGATAGTAGATATAGCTAGTGGCAGTTGAAAATTGCAACTGGGGGTGTGTGTCCACCTTAGCAAGACTTGAGGTGGACTGTCACCACCAGACATCTGAGAAGCTCTATCAGACGCTCTTCAGAACCTCCTGCTGGAGGTTCCTTTTGTTTTGCTTTCATTTTCTCATCTCGTTAGCCTCTCTCAGCTGTCATGTAGTTGCACTGATTGCATCCCTTTAAATCCCTTCCCATACTGCATTACTTTGCGGTTTATACAACTTCCTGGAGTGTGTGCATGCTGGATGCTACTACTGAGTCTTCTACAGATAAGTTTTGTTCATTCATTTGTGTTTTCCTGTTTGCTGGATCCCAGGTGACCCTGACTCCCTCCGTATAAAGTGTAGGGAGCCAGTGGTCGTGTCCCCTCACTATTATAGGGTGTTCAGGTGTTATACAGTCGAGGAACGAGGATATGCGATCATCTACCATTGAGATTTTTGCATAGGCTGAGCAGTTAGGGAGAGAGCCAGGTCTGTTGCAGGGCTCTCCCTTTGGTTCCTTAGTTTTGGATCCAGTCAGTCGGATCTTCATTTTGTGTCTTCTAGTTTTCTGTACACCTTCCGTGACATGGACAGAGAAATGAGGAAAATAAGAAAAAACAGCAGATAGTGCTATATAGATAGATTTTATTAAATAACGAATCTAATACTAAGGGGCACAATTATTAAGGCCAGTGTTTTAGATGCCAGTCTTAAAAAAGCCGCTGTGCTTGCAGTGGATCTGCCGGAGTTATAAAGAGGCGCCGGCCTCTCCATAACATCGACGCAACGCATCCACAGTCAGTTCTAAATGTAAGACAGCTTTCACACTATAGAAAAAAACACTGACCTCTCTGGTGGCTGAGACTGTTGGAGTCCACATAGGTCGATGCTTTTTCCTATAGTGTGTAAGCACGACCACTGCACAACCCCTTCAGCAAGAGCCTTCCAGGGCCTCCTCACTAGTGTTGATCGAGCACCAAAGTGCTCGAATGCTCTGGTGCTCGAATAGAACACCTCGGGATGCTTGGGTGCTCTACAGAGCACCAACGCACAATGGAAGTCAATGGGAGGACTCGAGCATTAGACCAGGTACCCCCTGCTCTGAAGAGGGGAGGGTGTCTGGTTCACAGGAAAGGGTCAGAAATTGATGGAAACACCACTGAAATGGCTCGGGAAGAGCATGGGGAGGATGTCTGGATGCATCTTGGACTCCCAGGTCTTTGCTGGAAACAAAGTTCTCTGAGTAGTTCGCCACTTTGTTCAGTTTTTTCCGCGCGGGTGCAATGCGTTTTGATGCTTTTTTCACGCGCGTGATAAAAAACTGAAGGTTTACAAACAACATCTCCTAGCAACCATCAGTGAAAAACGCATTGCATCCGCACTTGCTTGCAGATGCAATGCGTTATTAAGGCTGAGTTCACACGGGCGAGATTTCCGCGCGGGTGCAATGCAGTAGGTGAACGCATTGCACCTGCACTGAATCCTGACCCATTCATTTCAATGGGGCTGTGCACATGAGCATTTTTTTTCATGCATCACTTCTGCAATGCTTTAAAATCGCAGCATGTTCTATATTCTGCGTTTTTCACGCAGCCCTGGCTCCATAGAAGTGAATGGGGCTGCGTTAATAACGCATTGCATCTGCAAGCAAGTGCGGATGCAATGCGTTTTTCACTGATGGTTGCTAGGAGATGTTGTTTGTAAACCTTCAGTTTTTTATCACGCGCATGAAAAAAGCATCAAAACGCATTGCACCCGCGCGGAAAAAACTGAACAACTAAACGCAATTGCAGCCAAAACTGACTGAACTTGCTTGCAAAATGGTGCGAGTTTAACTGAACGCACCCTGAACGCATCCGGACCAAATCTGTCACGCTCGTGTGAACTCAGCCTAACGCAGCCCCATTCACTTCTATGGAGCCAGGGCTGCGTGAAAAACGCAGAATATAGAACATGCTGCGATTTTAAAGCATTGCAGAAGTGATGCATGTGCAGGTGCAATGCGTTCACCTACTGCATTGCACCCGCGCGGAAATCTCGCCCGTGTGAACTCAGCCTTACAGACTGACAATAATACGCACAAAACCTAAGATAAAATCGATTTTAGAGGAAAAATTGTTAGGAAACATTATTTCCTGTATATTTACTTGTATATAAAGTGCAATTGCTCCCAAAAATTTCAAGAAAGAGGCACTCCAATACAACCTGTATATCGCATAAAGGAGGGCCTCATTCACATTGTGGTACAATTGTTCACGTAGTGGGACTCCTACACTCATAAAGCCTATGCACTAAGTGAAAGAGCTTCCAAAAATTTCAAGGAACCAGCACTCCAATACACCCTTTATTACACATAAAGGAGGGAATCATACACACACTTGAAAAATTATGATTGATGGCCTGCTGGTGACCCTCAAAAACATTAGGAGCAAGGGCCTGCTGGTGACCCTCTAAAACATTAGGGGAGAGGGTCTGCTGCTGAGAGGACTATCTAAAACATTAGGGGCGAGGGCCTGCTGCTGATATGACCATCTAAAACATTAGGGGTGAGGGTCTGCTGCTGAGTTGACCCTCTAAAAAATTAGGGGTGAGTGCCTGCTGCTCATCTGACCATCTAAAACATTAGGGGCCAGGGTCTGCTGGTAACCCTCTAAAACATTAGGGGTGAGGGTATGCTGCTGAGCTGACCCTCTAAAACATTAGGAGCGAGGGCAGCCTAATAAACATGTTGATATGATGGAGGAGGAGAGGAGGAAAGGAATATTTAATCACCTTTTTTTGTGGTGGAAGGGGTGCATGGGAATACAATGCATTCAATAAACCATAAAAGCCACATTTAAAGTGCCTTTATGTTCAGCCGCTTTCCTCTGGTGGAGTAGAGAAGTCTGGGGCAATTCAGGCCTTGTTAATTTTGATAACGGTCAACCTGTCAGCATTTTCAGTTGACAGGCGGATGCGCTTATTATGCCCCGAGCAGCACTAAATACCCACTCTGACAAAACGCTGGAGGCAGGGCAGGCCAGCACCTTGCCAGTTCATGCCACGTGTCCAGCTTGGACACTCAATAGTTGTAAGGCACAGAGGGAATACTGAGGACGCTGACACGGTCTGCTACGTACTCCTTCACCATATTCCCAAACTTTTCCCTCCTTGTGACACTAGGCAGTGCATCAGGGTGAGGGTGTTGATGGGGTGTCATGAAACTCTCCCAGGCCTTGGAGAGTGTTGCCCTGCCTCTGTTGAAGTTGCTGTGTGTTCCCCTCGTCTCCCCTCCTCGGTTGCCTAAGGAACTATGTACTCTGCTGCCAGCGTTGTCAGCTGGAAATTTTTGGAGCAATTTTCCACAAGGACCTTCTGGTATTGCACCGTTTTGCTCGTCCTCTCCACCACAGGAATGAGAGATGAGAAGTTCTCTTTGTAGCGGGGGTCGAGAAGGGTGAACAAGCAGTCATCGGTGTTGGCCAAAAGGCGTATAATGTAAAGGTAGGGAAGGGAAAGGCAGCCTAACATAAAGTCAGCCATGTGGGCAGACAAGACTTAGCTGTCCTCATCAGGAGGATGACTCTCAATCTCCTCATCCTCTTCCTCTTCTTCGGTCCATCCACGCTGAACAGATGGAATAAACCTGCTATGGGTACTACCTTCTGTAGCGGAGGCAACCGTCTCCCCCTCATCATCATCATCCAATTCGCGCTGAGAAGACGAACGGAGGGTGGTCTGGCTATCATGCTGTGTACTGTCTTCCCCCATTTCCACCTCTTTCACATGCAAAGCGTCTGGCTTCATTGTGAGCAGCGAGCATTTCAGTAGCCACAGAAGTGGGATGGTTACGCAGAGAATAGCGGCATCGCCGTGTTGATTCCACAAAGTTGCGTAAAACCTCACAGAGGTCAGACATCCATACCCACTCGTGGCTTGTGAATAGTGGAAGTTGAGTGGAAAGGCAATGATAATGTTGCAGCTGATATTCCACTACTGCCCTCTGCTGCTCACAAAGCCATTCGAACATGTGGAACGTCGAGTTCCAGCGCGTGCTCACGTCGCACAACAGTTGTTGAGCTGGCAATTGCAAGCGCTGCTGCAGCATTGCCAGACCTGCGACAGCTGTAGATGACTTTCAGAAATGTGCACACATGCGGCGCACCTTCACCAATAGCTCAGGCAAATTGTTTTGAGAAACCACTGAACCACTAAGTTGAACACGTGGGCTAGGCATGGTATGTGTGCGAGCTTGCCGAGCTCCAAAGCCGCCACCAAGTTATGGCCATTATCTGACACAACCATGCCTGGTTATAGGCTGAGTGGCAAGAGACAAAGCTCAGTCCAGTCCCTTATACCCTGCCACAGTTCTGCGGCAGTGTGCTGTTTGTCACCTAAGCAAATTAGATTCAGCACGGCCTGTTGCCGCTTCCCCACTGCAGTGCTACACTGCTTCCAGTTACTGACTGATGGCTGACTGGTGCTGCAAGATGAGAATTCAGAGGTGGAAGTGAGAGGAGGTGGCGGAGGAGGAGAAAGGGGGGTTGCAGCCACTAATGTAGGTGGTGATAGAAATCCTGATGGAAGTAGAGCCCGCAATCCTTGGCGTCGATAGCACCTGTGCCATCCCAGGGTATGACTCACTCCCGGCCTCCACTACATTCACCCAGTGTGCCGTCAGGAAAATGTAGCATCCCTGGCCAAAAGCACTTGTCCATGTGTCAGTCGTTAAGTGGACCTTCCCACTAACTGCATTGGTCAGGGCACGGGTGATGTTACGGGACACATGCTGGTGTATGGCGGGGATGGCACACTGGGTAAAATAGTGGCGGCTGGGGACTGAGTAATGAGGAACCACCGCAACCATCAGGCGGCGGAAAACCTCAGTGTCCACAAGCCTAAATGGCAACATTTCCAGGGTCAGCAATTTGCAAAGGTGCACATTTAGTGCTATGACCTGTGGGTGGGTGGCTGGGTATTTGCGCTTTCGTTCAAAAGCCTGGGGTATGGATATCTGAAGGCTGCGCTGGGAGACAGAAGTGGATGTGCTAGCTGATGGTGCATGCGAAGGTACAGGTGCAGGGTGGGAGGCACAGGGGCCTGCATCTTGGATAGGGGATTGGCTAGCACGTAACACAGGGGAAGAGGAGGCAGTGGTGTGACCCGCAGACACTGATTGTTGACCCAGGCGTTCGGACAACCTATTAGGGTGCTTTGATGCCATGTGGCAGATTATGATAGTGGTGGTGAGGTTGCTAGTGTTCACGCCCCTGCTCATTTTGGTACGGCACAGGTTGAAAATGACAATTCTTTTATCGTCTGCAATTTCTTTTAAAAAGCGCGACTGCGGAACCCCTACCCCTTGGCAAGGGAGATAGCTGCAAGAGAGTGCTCCGGGGAACAGTTGTGGGCCTGTTTGGTATGGCCCACCTTCTCCATTTTGCCACCCCACCTTCTCTTCCAGCCTGTTGTGGTGCTGCAGATTACTCCCACTCTATACTGCTGTCCTCGCTCGACTTGCCACCTTCCCAGCTTGGGTCCGTGATTTCATCATCCACCATCTCCTCTTCCACTTCCTCTCTTTGGTTATCCTCCTGACTTGTTGACCTAACAAGAACCTCACTTATTGACAACTGTAGTCTCATCCTCATCATCAACCTCTTGAGACACTAATTGCCATTGACTTATTGGCAACTGTGTCTCATCATCATCATCCACCTCGTGAAACACTAATTGCCGTTCCCCACTGTCATCTTCTTCTGATCAAGAGTTTGGGAATAAGTTCACAAGATCTCCCCATGTCCTTCTTCAGGCGGGCTTTTCGAGAGGGCCAAATCAAGGAATGGCGATGAAAAGAGCTCCTTTGAATATCCGAGTGTGGGAGCATTTGTTTGGCAAGACTCTCCATGGTGGGAGGAAGGAGGATCAGAGTGAGGATTCTGTTGACCAGACTGTTGGCTACTGAGACTGGACTTTGTGGAAGACAGAGTGGTGCTTAACCAATTGTAAGCATTATCTGCTGCAATCCAACCAACCACTTGGTCGCACTGGTGTGACTTCGAAAGTGGTGTCCTGCGCTACCCTGCAAACTGGGACATGAAGCTAGGTATCAGTAGAGTGTTTTTCTTGTGCTCTGGCAGCCGGCACAGTTTCACCGCGCCCAGGGCCTCCTCCTCTGCGTGCACCTTCATGCAGCCACTTTCCCATCCCTTACTGCTCGCCTTGAGCATATTAAATGGTATACATGCTTACAAGTATGTCATACGTACAGTAGCACAGGTTTTGTAGGTGTATGCACAAATACATTACACTGAATGTCACAGATATTTAGGATGCGCAAACGTTATACAGGAGATGTAGTGCAGGTAATTTCGCTGTCAGCAGTGGCCAAACAATTGCGCTGAATGTCACAGATATTTAGGATGTTCAAATGTAACACAACAGATGTAGCAGAGGTTGTGTCACTGTCAGCAGCGGCCAAACAATTGCACGCAATTTAGCGCAGGTTGTGCTAATAATATATATTGCAGCCTGAATAAAACAATAGTCCTTAAGAGGACTTCTGGGTCTCTAACACCTTTCAACACCAACCCTGCCTAAAAAAAAAATATATATATTCCTCTCCCTACACTATCAGTCCCTTCTTCAGCACAGCTCTCCCTGACTAAGACTGAGCCGAATCACGTGTCATCGGGTGCTATATAGCACCCAATGACGCATTCCGGACAGCCAATCACTGTAATGCCAGTGACCAACATGGCTACGACATTACAGTGAGTGCCAGTACTTCCCCGCATGTTTATTGGCTGCGTGCAGGGAGGAGACTCGAGCATCAAGCTCGAGCACACGTGGTGTTTGGCCGAACACCGTGATGTGCCGAGCATCGCGATGCTCGAGTCAAAATGGTATTCGGCCGAGCATGCTGGCCCAACACTACTCCTCACCGCCGACTGCTGAGACAGACAAAATTGCAGTACCTTCGCATCACGCACCAACAAGTCACATTCAAAGGGCAGTCGGGCGAGCAGTTCTTCAGGTCCAGGACAAGCGGGAATAGAAGGTCCCTGCCTCACAGACCCCTTAATAACAGGTACTATTGCCCTCCCTCCCCTTACCTAACTCCACCCTAGCTTTTTCCCAATCTAACCACTAATGTCCACCTCCCCCTTCCTATTTTAACCCCTTTTTAACCCCAATACTGGCTCCAAACCCTAGTCGTGTCCGGGCCTCCACTATGGCTTTGCCCCGCTTCGTCCCTCTCTTTAGTGTTAAACTAGAGAACAAACTTTTACTGTCTAAAACTATTGATTCATTTTTCAGTTTCTCTAAGATAGTGATTGCTATTTTTGAGCTGTCTTGGTCACTCGCTGACACTTTTCTGAGGCGCGTATGGCCAGAATGGTATTTTTACAGATTCCAACTTTAGCCTGAAGTTCAGGCAACCATAAAAGAGTCAGGGGAGAACGTCTCTTTGTTCATTTTCAATTCTAGCTCCTTCGTTTAAGAGTCACTTCCTCACAGCTAGAATGACCTCATCATAGAGCATAAAATCAGTATGGGTGCTAATAAAATCCACAGATTGGGCATTTGGTCACAGCGCATAAGAAAACATCTACAAGGCACAAATGAGCAGTGTTCTGTACAGTGGCACGTGTTGAATAAATGAATGCTAAATAAGTGAATACTTGGTCGTTAAATGTTGTAATATATTATGACACAAATTACGTGCTGAAAAACCATATATCAGCACATACAGTATAAGGTGCTTATGAAGTACCCCAGAGCACTACTGCAAAGGGTTAACTAATGTCAAAAGAGTTGATTTCATGTTGCCATGTTAAATGCTGTGATTTATCCTTAGAGCGCTTATCTTTCTATGCACTATGTAGATTAATACAAATGTATGGGTAACATATGGTTAACTGGCAGACATGTTGCAAGTGCATTTGGTAGCTGAAAGTGTAATGAGCCATTACCACTTCTTTTGACACCTTGCTACCATTTCCTATGTGCTAATTCCTGTCATCTCATGTATCTTATGTCATCTTCTGATAATGTGCATATTTACTCCAAGTAATTGTTATGTTCATGTAATGTACCTGATGACCACAAGGTGGCAGCAACATTTGGCAGTGCTAGTGCAGGGAATGGACTGGATTGTCCATTTTTTCTCTCCCTCTAGAGGGAGTGGGAGAGGAGGAGTTTAGCTGGTGTTAGTCAGTTCTAGTCTACCCTCCTAAGGGAGAGGGTGTGTTGGCTACAGAGCTCTGCTAGGCCCAGAGGCTCTGCCTCTAAAGTGCATTATGGTTGAATGTCCCCTCTTGGGCTTGCATTGCCTTTACCCAAGCTAAGCCGAAGCTTGAGGTACTAAATACCAGGACAAGAAGTTCCTATGAATACCTACAGAGGAAGAGACTATTACTATTGCTACCATAGCAGAGCTGAGGAAGCTACAGCATAGCAGAGCTCAGATTGTTGCAGAGAAAGTATTTGCCTGCCATTTGCCTGATGAAACCTATTGGAAACCAAGATTAAGTCTGGAAACTGTATGGATTACCATTTATGCCAAGTAAAAGCAACTGTTTACCAAGTCTGGACTCAACTTTGATCTACACCATCCAAGTTGTTCATCCCCTTTTGCACTGCCTCCATCAACCACATATGGGATCCACCGCTATTCAGGTAGAATCACTGTGACAAAAGTGCTACACAACATCTCCAGGGATATTGTGGCCTATTTAACACCACTCTGGCTTTCCTACACTGGGTACCAACATTACCATCTACAAAGGGGACTCCATGTCCTCGTTGCTTAACTGCAACTGGCGTCAGGTTTACTTGCTCTATAAAAGGGACATATTTCGTAGAAATCTCCTAAGGGGGAAGGGATCCCCCAGACGCTGAACCTGGCCGTTGCAAAAGCATCTGTGTTGGTCCCATGTTTATCATATGTGCTCGCATTGCTGAGAAAATATTGTATTAATATATGAAAAGGAGCTTCTAAGAGCAACAGGGGCGTTGCTGTTACACCTAGAGGCTTTGCTCTCTGCAATCTGCTGACAGGTGCCCTTTGTAGGTGCCAACAAATGTAGTACCCCAGAGCGGGCACTACCATTCCTACACCCTGCTACTGTCTCTATTGTCTAACCAATAATGTCATCTGTGTATTTATTCCAGGTCCTTTGATATTGTGCTCTAATAACATTACAATGCAACTGTTGTTGTACTGTGCCTTATTTGCTAGCAGGTCGCAGTGTATCTGGTAGAGATAGTATCTTTAGATAGAATGAAACTTACCATTCCATTCTCCTTATTTTTTGGCAGAAGTGGTATAGTCCTGCTTCCTATCACGGAAACGGGCTTGCAGGAAGCTATAGTTAGTCTAGTCGAGTCTAGAGTTGGAAGCAGATGAGTCAAGATGGCGCAGTGAGGGCTGCCCCTCCTGTAGCAGGAGTCTCCCAAGGGAAGCAGCTCATAGAGCACCTTGACTTACACATACAGGCAGACTATTAGGAGGGAATGAACAGCCAAAGGCACCCCACTTAAGGGTACCAGAACTGTCAGAAAGTCCAGCTACCAGGCCAAAGTCAGAGGTTAGCACAGCAGAGCAAGATATAGCAAGGTATCCAGGTTTGCCTGCCAGTTTACCCCAGAGCCTGTTGGAGCTAAGAGAAAGACCAAATATTGTCTGGATGCAAGTTTATTCATGTAAAGCTGTCAAACTTTCATCAAGTCTAGAATCTTATTCCACCAACTATCACTCTCCCCTTTACGGAGCCTGACCCTGTGGAGCGAAGGTATCCAGATATCCAAAAGACCGCATCACCACTGGAATTCCTAAAAACCTAATACACGAATGGCCCTGAGGGCAGCACGTTGCACAAATAGGGCTCATATTTGTCCAGGGAACTTCTGATTAGTGATGCATGGAAAAAATTCCCCTAAAAGAGTTTTATTATTAGAGTGGAGAGGCACTTTAAGATCCAGATCAGATTTAGGGCTCATGAACACGACCGTGTGCCCCCCGTGGCCATATTGCGGCCACATACAGCGGGTCCGCAATACACGGGCACCGGCCATGTGCATTCCGTATCACGGATCACGGTCCCGTTCACTTGATTAGGTCCGCAATCACGGTCATGCGGAACGGAGGCACGGATCAGAACCCCACAGAAGCACTACGGAGTGCTTCCATAGTGTTTCTGGCTGTGCCTCCACACCGTAAAAAAGTATGCACTACTATGCATGCACTACTTTTTTGCGTCAGATGCGGAGCGCGGACCCCATTCAAGTGAATGGGTCCGCGATCCGCATGCGGCTGCCCCATGGTCTGTGCCCGTGTGTTGCGGACCTCAATTTGCGGTCCGCAGCACGGGCACGGAGCCCTTATGTTCGTGGGCATGAGCCCTTAGTGAGTGAATAGAATCAGATTTGATTGCAATGAAAATAACAATGTGATGTCTGAGGCGAAGAGCTGTGCTGCAAATATGGTTTTTGGCAAGTAAAAGGGTTCACTTCAGATCTAACAAAAGATGCATTTGTGAGAGAATTCATCAGATGTTCTGTTTACCCTGGAACCCATTAACTTTTATAGATCAGTTGTTCATTTTCTTTAAGCAAATATGGCATTCTGTCCTTTATTTGTGGAGAGAAGGAGCAGCTCTTATAAGAAATAAGTTACATGATGTCTGGTCTGTCTCTTGGTGGAGGCCATGATGCCCTGGTCCTCAGTCAGCAATACACCTTGACATTACTACTACAAAGTTGTCCATGCTTACATTTTCTTAAATTAGCTTAAAGTTTCAAGTTTCTCCTAAAAAAATAGCCATTATCCCAACATGCTAGCAATTCTCTTTGCAACCACTGGGTGTCCACGTGTAGAATGCCATAAGGTAGACATCTCGTGACAAAGTATTGCAAATAGTAGACAATGTAGACGGTATCCAGTTCACCTGCTGCCTCTATCCCATTTGTTGACTTCCTTGATGCACGGAAACTTAGGTAAGACCACGTAACTTGAAACAATAAAGATGAATCCAGCATCGAAGTATTATAACGTTGTAAGTTCCTTTATTCACAATAACACAGATCCATACAGTGACAGCATCACCTTAGTGTTCCCATAAGGTCGTCTACGGGTTTCGAACAGACGTTCTTATTCATGACTGACCAGAGATTCCCAGGTGGCAAAATTTGTAGTGGGAAGTTGTTCCTTATGCATTGCTATCCCTGGAATTAGACCTGAGGGTCAGAACATTTATGTATTTTAAAGTGCACGTATATGGTTTTATTTTATTGTTGCTTGTCAATACACCAATGTTTGTTCCAGATTTTCCCAGCATGGCATTTGTTTGATGGATTTTCCAATCTACTACCTTCAATCACCACCTGGAGATGGGAGGAGTAGTGGGAGCTCACCACTACAAATTTTGCCACCTGGGAATCTCTGGTCAGTCATGAATAAGAACATGTCTGTTCGAAACGCGTAGACGACCTTATGGGAAAACTGAGGTGATGCTGTCACTGTATGGGTCTGTGTTATTGTGAATAAAGGAACTTATATAATACTTTGATGCTGGATTCATCTTTATTATTAAAAGTATTGCTCTGGTCATCTTGCGCCACACTGCTCTAGCCAAGACCAAAGGTAAGGAGGGCACACCTGCACAACTAAATAAATATCAGTCCTCACTGTAGCTCCAGCATTACATTCATGGACCATGAAACTCGAGGTTAGAGAAGAGATGAAAGGACTAGGCAAAAAGGAGAAGGTCCTAAGGGGTGACATTGTCCTAAAGTCCTGTATGAATTTGATTATTTAATCCTTCATCAGAACTGACTGAAACAGAATGGGTAAACTGATAAATTGCACTGTACCTAGGGGGCGGTGCATGACACAGAGAACATCCCTGGGTCACGCTCCACCCCTTTCAACATTCACTAGACTTAACATACCTGTAGTGTATCAGCAAATTTTCTGAAGGTCCATTACAACCACATTGTGATATCACTATAAGTTCTCTACATTAACAAATTAAAGGGGTTGTTTCAACTGGGACATTTATAGGAAATCAATAGGATGTGCAGTAAATGTCAAAGAGGTGCAGGTCCCACCTCTGGGACCTGGTCCTTTCTCAGAAACGGGGCCCCAAAGTGAATGGAGAGCACACTGCGCATGTGCAACATACCATCCA
This sequence comes from Bufo gargarizans, assembly GCF_014858855.1. Classification (NCBI taxonomy): domain Eukaryota; kingdom Metazoa; phylum Chordata; class Amphibia; order Anura; family Bufonidae; genus Bufo; species Bufo gargarizans. The sequence goes on from NC_058089.1 coordinate 109,382,951, forward strand.
TTCACTGCTGTAGGACTTCCAAAAATAACCAAGTGAGCATATTTGGCTATTTTCAGAAGTCTCATAGCAGAGCATGAAGAGCAAGCTGTGCAAGCGCAGCCACCCCTCCATTTACCACTATAGGACTTCTGAAAATAGTCTAGTGGTGGATGGAGGGTGACCATGTTTGAGCAGCTTGCTCTCTGTTCACTTCAGAGCCCTGTTTTGGAGATTGACGTGGATCCCAGAGGTGGGAGCCGTACCTATCAGACATTTATAGCCTATCCTATCGATATGGCATACATGTCCCAGGAACAAACCTTTAAGCTATATTATATCTGTACAGCTATGTAAATCAGTCATGGAAGCCCACACTGAACCAATCTTTTGTATCTCCAGGCATGAATACAGTCACCCTCAGGGTCAGCCCCAATGATACCATGCAATTACTATATGCCAAGGTTTGAGGAGCATTGATCTACCACAGACGTTGTAAAACACATGGCAGACGTTCTACGCAGTGACTGAGGCAGTTTACAATTATAGCCGGTGACTGCTGAAAGGACGAGGCAGAGAGCATTGTGATTAGCATAGACTTGATGGTCGTATTGATTGTCAGACATGGTAAACAGCATTCTTCCATGTCTTATTTTCTCCGAACTGTCACAAGCAGTCAGTGCTGGTGCTTATTGTATTACTATGTATTTTATGGTATTATTGTCAAGCTAGAAGTTTCTTATAGAGAATTCTGCCGTTCCTGTAGAAGAAAGCGCGCCATGCACATTAGATTAATGTTAGTCCAAGATGCCAAAGAAAAGGTAATGTGTATGGGGTCCTCCAGATGGCAGATATCGGGGAGAGAAGGATCATGGAGTTGGATTTCGAGATGCCTGACCCTTTTGTTCATGGGGGATACAGAGGGAAGTGTCTGGAAGCAGCATATTCCGCAAGTGTTCAGCCAACAGCTGTCTAAGGGCTCTTTCACACTTGCGTTCTTCTGTTCCGGCATAGAGTTCCGTCGTCGGGGCTCTATGCCGGAAGAATCCTGATCAGGATTATCCCAATGCATTCTGAATGGAGTGAAATCCGTTCAGGATGCATCAGGATGTCTTCAGTTCCGGACCGAAATGTTTTTTGGCCGGAGAAAATACTGCAGCATGCTGCGCTTTTTGCTCTGGCCAAAAATCCTGAACACTTGCCGCAAGGCCGGATCCGGAATGAATGCCCATTAAAAGGCATTAATCAGGATCCGGCCTTAAGCTAAACGTCTTTTCGGCGCATTACCGTACTCGACGTTTAGCTTTTTCTGAATGGTTACCATGGCTGCCGGGACGCTAAAGTCCTGTTTGCCATGGTAAAGTGTAGTAGGGAGCAGTATACTTACCGTCCGTGTGGCTCCCGGGGCGCTTCAGAGTGACGTCAGGGCGCCTTGACGTGATCGCATGGACACGTCGCTCCCCCACTCCCCACTACTACTATGGCAACCAGGACTTTAATAGCGTCCTGGCTGCCATAGTAACACTGAACGCATTTTGAAGACAGATCCATCTTCAAATGCTTTCAGTTCACTTGCGTTTTTCCGGATCCGGCGTGTAATTCTGGCAAATGGAGTACACGCCGGATCCGGACAACGCAAGTGTGAAAGAGCCCTAAAATGTATGGCCACCTTGGGATTCCATGCACATATTATGGATTTGTATAGTGAAGATGGGTAATATGGTGCCTTTAGACAGTGCTACCCTGAAGCGAAAGTGCCTATGAATTCAGTGTGCCTCTTTACAAGGTCTATGCAGGCAGCATTTCTCATAGACCATATAACCTACATTATCTATACCCCATTCCTGGTGCTCAGTGGATCCCTATAAGTTTCTCCAGTCGCTTCTTCTACTATATCCATATGGAAAATTCTACTTTCCTAATCAGAAAAACTGAAAAAGTTAAATTTGAGATCTTTGTAATAAATCTGTATTATTATTATTATTATTTATTTTTGCTATTTTCATTCATTCACTTTTTTACTCTTTTTTTTTCTTTTCTTTGTTTGCAGTGTATGAAAAATGATTCCATTGCAGTAAAAACACTAAGGAAGCTCGAAACAGTAAACAAGCTGCTATTTACAGACCTGAAGATTTGTATTGAGCCAGAATATGTGCAAGGGATAGAAGTTAAACTGACTCTTTATCACCTTAATGAGATTTACTGGAGGTCACACAATGATGGTCTAGGCTTAGCATATTTATTTGGTGGGGGTACGGACCCTGAAAACCCTGCCAAGCACCAAAGCCTTATTTTATTGAGAACATTGATAGGCTGCAGTGGTCAGGTCCTGTATACCTGCATATCAACACTGTAGTCAGTAAACAAGCAGCAGCAAGAGGACCAGATCAGCGGTGCAGAGAACAGCTTGAAGAAAAAGGTATGTTTTTGTTTGGGTTTTTTTTACACCATTTGGGGCTTGCCTGAGATTTTTATTTATGTAGGACATACCCTTTAAGGGAGATTTTCTGCAATATATGAAGGTACAATTTGGTATTAATAGAAATGTGCACAAATTGCATAATAAAATTGGCCAAAAATGGCGCACATCTTTAATGACTTAGCCTTTAAAGGAGTTGTACAGGATTACAAAAACATCTTCTAGAAAAAACACTACACTTATTCACTGGTTGTCCCTGGAATTACAGCTCACCTCCACTGATGTGAATGATTCTCACTTGCAGTAATACTCAAAACCTTCTTGTTTTTAGGAGAGAACCCGTCATGTTTTCTGATCCTGTGCGACCCTTTTCAATCTCACGGTAGCCCCGCCACTTAATTAATATCCCTCCTGTTTTTCCTCTTTATGTAGGCACTGGGTCAAATGCGTCTAAATTCTCAGAAACAAGATCAACAATAGACAAAACATAAACCTAACAGTGAAATTGTCCCAGGAGAGGAGAGCGGAGGATGCTGCTGCTGTTCTGCACATGTGGAATGTGGATTGCTCACATGTGCAGAACAGCAGCAGCATCCAGCCGCTGTTCCCAGCAGTGCCTCTCTGCGATCGAGCTCACACACTGCAGACTTGAGAAAGGGGCCATGAACCCCGAAACACGTCATCAATAAAAGATAAATACTTTATCTGTGCCTCGGGTCATGTCTTGCGCCTACTGACTATCCATTCAGAGACATGGCAGATACCATACTGCTGTTTATTCCTGTGCAATTGTTCTCCCCACTTGGCCACCATCACTGGGGTTCCAGATAGCATTGACTGCACCGACCCTCCTCCACTATAAAGCCTTCACTGGAGTTGTGCCCAGTCAAGCATAACAAATTCTGTGTGCAGACTACATACCCCACCAGGGTCCTTTCACCTGTACATACTTACCCTATGAGCGCCTTCTCCTCTCTCTCATAACCTGCACCATATGGCAGCCATTAAACCCTACATGCCCAGCCTGGCACCTTTACAAATATTTAACATCACAGGCACCCCAACTACCATCAGGCAGGAGCCTCAGAACCAGGGTGTGCCCTCAGGGAAAAAAGGGTATGCCCTCCTTTCACTGCACAGCCCTAGGGAGCAACGGTGTGAGGAAAGTCACTGTCATTGACTGTGAAAGCGAGAGCCATTACCAATCATATCCTGCATTCTGGCTCCTTAAGGGCCACTGCACACCTGATAGCAAAATGGGACAGTTTCAAGGTATGTCCCAGTGCAATCCTCTCCCAGTAGCAGCATATGGACAACAAAAAGATTAAAGTTGTAGTACTCCCTCTCTTTCTCTCTCTCTCTCTTTCTCTCTCTCTCTCTAAAGACATTTTTCAGACCCTCAACAGTACTGCAGTCATGCATTGAGTTTCCTTTTTAAATCCTTCTGCAGTTTCAGGGCTGAGGGGGTGCTGAACTGATATGGGCGGACAATCCATCTCAAAGTGTGGTAGGATATTTTTACTATACACGTATTACCTTCCACAGCAGCAAAGTCCTTCTGCCATAAACGAGCATAATATAGTATCTTGTGGCCTGAACCCTGGTAGGTTCTGGACCTTCTCATTTCATTCTCTGCTAGTAGAGTTGCTTCCTTGGCAGTTGAAGTCTCAGAGATGGAGGTTCTCTGAACTTGGTCCTGGATAGCAGGAGCTTTCATATACACGTCTTCTTTCTTGCTCTGCTCAGACGAGACTCGCTAACTAGGTGGTGTGCCCAATCCATCTCCTGCCAACCTAAACAGTTTGCCAATTTGGTTGTCCATACAGTGCTATTAAGTGCAAACAACATTTAACTCAATAACATTGCATTAACTCTAACAGTAGCATTTTACTCTTTGCAGTAGTCCTTCTGGGGTACTGCAGATGCCCAGGCAAACAATCAGAGCTCAGCTTTCATTTGCCAACGGGTTCTGAATTTTTTTTTAAGGTGAGCTCTGATTGGATGCTATGGGTATCAAAGACGGTTTATGCAGTTTTCATGCCCAAAATGTTCATAAAATACAACAAGCAAGAGTCGAGCCCCAGTACTAACTACAGAGCACGTATCTGATAAAACCCTAGCAGATATTGTTTCTTAAATGAATAGTTATTGAATAGAATTTCTCTTTAATTACCTCACACTCCGACACTATTAGACTAACTATGTTTTTTAATTAGTGTAAAAATGAATATGAGAAATAAGGTCATCATAACTTCAATTAAAACAAGTATGAGTACGAGCATGATTATTAAGGTTCTGTGTGGGTGGGCGGGCGGGGGAGTGGGGGGGGGGGAGATAGGTTATGATAGCATCTACATAGAAAGCTGTAAAGTTCTGTAAATCTCCATTATGAGTGGTGAGGAGTTTGTGGAGTTCTGTATAGATTGTGTTCAGGTGAAAAGAGGCCTCATTGGGGTCTTTATGGCAGCACACGGAGGCTGTAGGTGCCATATGTATGAAACCAGGCTCTTTAGTACGGAGGCATATGTATTATGTGTGTTACCATATGGTGCTCAGTAACTCACTTTATTTCTGAGATATCTTCCTCCAAAAGTAGTGCTTCAAGAGCAAAATATCTAATGGGACGCCATTTTTTGCTGTCAGATTCAGAAACATTGGCATAAAAGCAAAGGCAAATGGGAGCCAGCCAGCTGGCTGGGGCACTGTTTTTGGACTTTTCACCCTAGTAGTATATATACTGACCTGATGTTGGTCCTGCCAGAGGAACACTTCTCACTTGAAGACCACAATTTCCAATAAGCTCTGTGGAGTTTCGCTCTGGTAGATAGGGTAAGCGGGCACAGTACAGAGGCAAAATACAAGATCTTAACTCCAAACGTCAGTGTTTATTCACACTTGACGCAATTGCACAAAACAGCATGTAACTTTGCAGTCTTGGTGTTAACTCACACACAATGGAAGGTTCATATAACATAAGTCACCTTGCTGGCAGTTCTGCCTCCAGTAGTCCACAGCAGGCTTTAGGGGGCATGTTTCCCCAGCGTGTGACTCTCAGTCCTTCAGCACGGCACAAAGCCTCAGATCCCAAAAACAGAGACATCTCTGCTGAGCCCAACTGCCTATTTAAGGACAGCCAGGTGCTGCCAAAACCCAGACCGGCACTTAAACTCCGGTCCGGTATTTGACCTCACCTGGATGGAAACCAGCCCAGCCGCACATGGCGGGAGGAAAATATCTGCCTTGCCAGACACAACCCCTCACTGTGTTACAGCTCTTACAATGAGCGCCCTCTCTTCAAACACTGGCAGCACGCTCACAGCCACACGACTGGCATGTCACGAAATGTTTTATATCAACAAAGCTCGTAATTACTCATTGTCACTCAAACAACATCATTGCTAAATACACAGAAGGTCACGCGGCAAACAAACTCTCAGTTCTCACCGAAAATTACAGAGTTGATAACAACCCAAAATCTCCAGCTCATTCTAAGACTCAAAAACTGTAATTAGGTGTTTCTCTTGTTTTTCGATTTTTATTTTTACATTTTTTGAAACTTGCACAACGTTCAACCAATATGATATCTTACGCATTAGATTATAGAACATGTCATATGGTAGGGCAGTGGTCTCCAACCGGTGGTTCTCCAGCTGTTAAGAAACTAGTTTTAGTTTCTCAACAGCTGTAGAACAGCAGGATGGAGACCACTGGCCTGCAGTAGTAACAGCATTCTCCTAGTCCTGTGTGACCTTAACATGTATAGCTTGGAAGAAAGACGAGACAGAGGGGATATGATAGAAACTTTTAAATACATAAAGGGAATCAACAAGGTAAAAGAGGAGAGAATATTTAAAAGAAGAAAAACTGCTACAAGAGGACATAGTTTTAAATTAGAGGGGCAAAGCTTTAAAAGTAATATCAGGAAGTATTACTTTACTGAGAGAGTAGTGGATGCATGGAATAGCCTTCCTGCAGAAGTGGTAGCTGCAAATACAGTGGAGGAGTTTAAGCATGCATGGGATAGGCATAAGGCCATCCTTCATATAAGATAGGGCCAGGGGCTATCCATAGTATTCAGTATATTGGGCAGACTAGATGGGCCAAATGGCTCTTATCTGCCGACACATTCTATGTTTCTATGTTTCTATGACCATCGCTCACAAAATGGCTAAAGTTGAGGTTAAAGCATAGTCTACAGACATGAAATGTTTTCTCTGCTTTGGGCAATCTCTTTTTGATAGAAGCAAATCCCTGGTGGAAGCACCCTGTAGGAAGTGTTCAATTTCCCAAAAGTTTAAACTTACCTCATTCCCATTGAAATTGCATGAATGTGCTGAGTCCTCCAGAGTAAGGCCTCATGCACACGACAGTATTTTTTCACGGTCCGCAAAACGGGGTTCCGTTGGTCCGTAATTTGTGACCGTTTTTTCGTCCGTGGGTCTTCTTTGATTTTTGGAGGATCCGCGTGGCCGTGCGGAGCCAAACGGATCCGTCCTGAATTACAATGCAAGTCAATGGGGACAGATCCGTTTGACGTTGACACAATATGGTGCAATTGCAAACGGATCTGTCCCCATTGACTTTCAATGTAAAGGAGTCAGGAGTCCCTTTTATACCATCGGATCAGAGTTTTCTCCAATCCGATGGTATATTTTAACTTGAAGCGTCCCCATCACCATGGGAACGCCTCTATGTTAGAATATACCATCGGATTTGAGTTACATCGTGAAAACTCATATCTGACAGTATATTCTAACACAGAGGCATTCCCATGGTGATGGGGACGCTTCTAGTCAGAATATACTACAAACTGTGTACATGACTGCCTCCTGCTGCCTGGCAGCACCCGATCTCTTACAGGGGGCCGTGATCAGCACAATTAACCCCTCAGGTGCCGCACCTGAAGGGGTTAATTGTGCGTATCATATCCCCCTGTAAGAGATCAGGGGCTGCCAGGCAGCAGGGGGCAGACCCATCTCCCTCCTCAGTTTGAATATCATTGGTGGCCAGTGCGGGCCCCCCCCCCCTCCCCCCCTCCCCCCCTCCCAAGAAACCAATTTGAAATGATTCGAGCTTTGTGACATGGTGCATTATCCTGCTGGAAGTAGCCATCAGAGGATGGGTACATGGTGGTCATGAAGGGATGGACATGGTCAGAAACAATGCTCAGGTAGCCCGTGGCATTTAAACGATGGCCAATTGGCACTAAGGGGCCTAAAGTGTGCCCAGAAAACATCCCCCACACCATTACACCACCACCAGCCTGCACAGTGGTAACAAGGCATGATGGATACATGTTCTCATTCTGTTTACGCCAAATTCGGACTCTACCATTTGAATGTCTCAACAGAAATAGAGACTCATCAGACCAGGCAACATTTTTCCAGTCTTCAACAGTCCAATTTTGGTAAGCTCGTGCAAATTGTAGCCTCTTTTTCCTATTTGTAGTGGAGATGAGTGGTACCCGGTGGGGTCTTCTGCTGTTGTAGCCCATCCGCCTCAAGGTTGTGCGTGTTGTGGCTTCACAAATGCTTTGCTGCATACCTCGGTTGTAACGAGTGGTTATTTCAATCAACGTTGCTCTTCTATAAGCTTGAATAATTTTTTTAATTTTTTTGTTAAAGACATAATAGAGATGGTTCTCTTATTCAGGAGGCTACAAGGAGAGTCTCTGGAGGGCACATCATGTCAACCAATCGGCTTCAATGAGAGTTGTGTAATATTTTATTTCCCCTGTGGGGGCACTGTAGGCAAGCATAACACTTGATGATGAGTTGACCCACGGATTGCAGCTGATCTCAAGTAGAACAACTCCCAATATTCTACACATCTGTTCATCTGAATGGTATTTTCTTCCTAGCCTTCTAATTTCTGCATATTAAACAAGGTGACATTAACCTCTGTTGGAGTTCTCCATTCGACTAATTATGATGAATGCATTTTTACGCTATGTATTTGATTTATGAGACTTCTGATTTCATGTCAGGGATTTTTGTGTTTGTTCACACTTGATCAGAAAACACCTGTTCTGACATTATTCATGTCCATGATCTTAAGCTAACAGAGGACCCAGTACAATAATGAACAGAAAACACAATACTCCCAAGGGGACTTCACCTGTCCATGAGTAATGACTACCTTCTTTATTGTATTGATTAAACCCTTCTATTGTTTAATACAAAAAAAAATATACGATTTTTTTTTCATCTTCATCCCATCAGTTGTCTGCTCCCATCATTCACTGCCAAAGGTCTATGTAATAGTCTTGGTCAGTCAAATAGCTGATGTTTAAGGTCTGTCTTTGGAGAGTCATTAGGTACACATGTGTCCGTTCTTACCTTCGCTTTTGGCTCAACATATCCCAGGACACATGGCTTAAGAGGACCAGCTTTGAAATACATGAAAAGATTTGCAATACTCTGCCGGGAGATGTTTATGCAATACCTGTCTCTGTGTGGCCATCCAGTGGTTGTGTTGTGCATTGCAGCCTGTCAAAGGTTTTTGCTAGCAGGTCACAATAATATATTGCAATTGTTTTGTTAGAAATTGGAGTCCATGACTAAATTCAAGCAAAGGTAAGGGTGGACACCTCTGTAGGTATGTGATTAAATGCAGGTAACAAAAAATTGGGATAAAATCAATGCCCATTATGCTTGTATTTCAGCCCACTTATGTAGTAATATATGCTACTGCATAGCTAAGCAAGTCTGGAAGAGCCAGGGGCCATATTGGTTGCTTATAGAAGCCTAGCTAGAGCACAAATTAATAGAAATCTTACAGTTCTTAGAGTGGCAGACCATCATTGACTTATTTTAGGGTCTTCCTCTTTTAACCCTTTAATGACCAGGCCTTAAAATGCCTTAAAGGCGTTGTACAGTGAGTAAATCTTCGCAACTTATCCTCAATATTAGATTGGTGGGGGTCCGACACCTGGCACCCCATTCAATCAGCTGTTAGAAGAGGTAGGAGGTACTCGTGAGAGCACTACTCACTCTTCAAAAAGACCTGCGTCCCGTCTACTTTGTAGATATGGCACTGTGTGATTACAACTGCTCTTCTCATTAATGCTAATGACTGGAATACCCCCTTAAGTTTATATGTCGGGTATTCAGTGATGTAAATCAGAATAGAAATTTTAAAAAACTATTAATATATATAATTTATTTTATTGCTTATTATGTATAATATGTTTACATTTTATTTATTATACATATTATTTATTCTGTTATTTATTATGTATATTATTTATGTATTTTATTATTTATTACATATGTATATATTATTTATTATGTTTTACTTTTCTTATTTATCTAGTTTATTTTATTTTATTATTTATTACATCTCTTAATTAATAATTTTTTTATTCTATTATGTATATGATATATTTTTTTATTTTACTGTTTATTATGTATATTATTTATGTATTTTATTTATTACACATATTATTTATTCTATTATTTATTACGTATATTATTTAATTATTTTTTTATTTATTTAGATAGAGATTACTGCAGCCTTTAAACAAAGCACATTTAAATAACCATTTTAATCCTTACTGTTTATTATAACACAATTCTGTCCTTTCCCTTAAATGCATCATTTAATATTTACCATTATAAAGGCACATCAATCATTTTAACCATATCTGTTTAATTACAAGCATTTTGGAAGCATAAATTATGCAATTCTGTTTTGTGAATGTTCATGTCACCTTAATGAATGTAGAATTGCAATTCTTTATCATGCCACATTGTGTAAGTTCCAAGGCAGAATGTAATTAAATTATATGTAGTCATGTAATACACAACGCGATACTTTATGTGATTAACCTGTTGGAGGATTTAATATTATTCACGTAAAGAGCTTGATGACTGCGATATATTTTCCCTTGTACGAGAGCTTGCAGAAATGATAAAAAAAAGCATATAAAATGTAGACGTATATAATGTAATTGAATTGCAGTGCAATACCGTATGGTTTCAAGAGGACAGCTAAAGACAAAGATAGGTGGAGGTTAAAGCAGGGTTGCCAACTCGAATTTTTCTTATTTTCTTGACAACTTAGCCCAAAATCAAGGACAGAATGATAACAATTCTAAGTAAAACATGTCTATAGTTCAATATACTGATGAGAACTCATTACCAGCATTTACTGTGAGCTGTAGAATGAAGAGAATTACCAACAAAATAATCTCGTCAAGTACCATCAGCCTCAAAAAAAATCTCAGACACACCTATTTCTTTTCACGGACACAGGAAAAAAGTAACCTATTTGTACGGACTGTCCAGAAATTTCTGGACTGTTGGCAATCCTGGGTTAGAGGGGAATGTGGTCCGGTGCTGGGGATGGAGATCTGATCATTTGCCATGGCAGCCTGGGGCCTTATCAGGGCTCTCAGACCTGCCGTAGTAATCCAGCTGTTAGGCCTAGTTCACACGATGTTTTTTTTTGCGAGTGTACGGGCCGTTTTTTTGTGTTCCGTACACGGTCCATATATGGAACCATTCGTTTCAATGGTTCCGCAAAAAAAAAACTGAATGTACTCCGTATGCATTCCGTTTCCATATTTCAGTTTTTCCACTCCGTTCAAAGATAGAACACGTCCTATTGTTGCCCGCAAATCACGTTCCACGGCTCCATTCAAGTCAATGGGTGCGGAAGAAAAACGGAATACATACGGAATGTACTCCGTATGTAAGATAAGATAAGATGCCTTTATTGTCACTGTACAATACAATGTAATGTACAATACAATGAAATGTTGTTTGGAGCAATCCTAGATGTCATGGACAGGGGAACAAGAACTGACATTTAAACTAAAGCATTACACTATAAAAAAAAAAAAAAACATTGCACTAGAAGGCATTACTATTCACAGTTCACAGCATATATATAGCAAGAGCAAAGTAGGAAGTGCTTATGAGTATATATACACACTGATTCAGACACCACTGCAGACAAGAGATCATCATGGGGTCATGAATGCAGCAGTTACTTTCAGTCTGTGGTAGTTTCTATCCTAGGAAGGGGCAATAATCTCCGAACATTTAGGAGACTGATTGCTTTGGGGTAAAAGCTGTTCTTCAGCCTAGTGGTGCGGGCATGTAGGGCTCTAAGACGCCTTCCAGAGGGTAGGGGAATGAAAAGGCTGTGGCCGGGGTGAGTTGGATCCCTGCAGATAATCTTTGCCCTGTTGCTGCAGCGAGCAGTGAAGATGTCATCCAGTGATGGTAACTGAGTACCAATAATTCTGCCAGCCATTCTGATGATGCGCTTGAGGGTCTTCTTGTCCTCAGAAGAGCAGCCGGAGGACCACACTGTAATGCAGTGTGTGATAACAGATTCTATGGTGCACTTGTAAGAATTGACTAGCAGCTGTTTTGGGAGTTGTGCTTTCTTCAGACTCCTCAGAAAATAAAGCCTCTGAAGGCCTTTTTTGGTAATTTCTGTTGTGTTTTTTATCCATGATAGGTCCTGACTAATATGAACTCCCAAGAATTTGAACTATCGCCACGTTTCCACCATTAATGCTAATGGGATGGTGTCCATTTTGTTTCTTCTTCCTAAAATCCAGAATTAGCTCCTTTGTTTTCTTGGTATTGAGTATGAGGTTGTTGTTCTTACTCCATCTCTCTAGGTTCTCAACCTCTTTCCTATAGGCTGTTTCATCATTGTTGGAGATCAGGCCTATCACGGTCGTGTCATCTGCACATTTTATAATGGTATTGGTATTGTGAATATGTTTACAGTCATTTGTGAAGAGGGAGTAAAGGAGAGGGCTCAACACACAGCCTTGCGGTACCCCAGTGTTTAGTGTTAGGGATGAAGAGGAGTGCTTGCCCATGCGTACGATTTGTGGTCTTTTTGTAAGAAAATCCAGTATCCAGTTGCACAGGTGTGAGCTGAGACCCAAGTTGTTCAGTTTCGCTGCCAACTTGTTGGGAGGGATGGTGTTAAAGGCCGAGCTGTAATCAATGACCACCATCCGCACATAGCTGTCTCTCTGCTCCAGGTGTGACAGCGCAGTGTGAAGGGTAAGCGAGACAGCATCCTCAGTTGACCTATGTGCTCTGTAAGCAAACTGGTATTGGTCCATGGAGGTGCAGATCTTGCTCTTCATGTGCCTGAGGACAAGTATGTCTTCCGTATCCGTTCCGTTTTTGTGGAACCATCTATTGAAAATTTTATGCCCAGCTCAATTTTTTCTATGTAATTACTGTGAATTGTATATGCCATACTGGAAAAACAGAATGGAAAAACGGAACAGAAAAGGAAACACAACGGAAACAATAAACGGAACAACGGATCCGTGAAAAATGGACCGCAAAAAACTATAAAAGCCATACGTTCGTGTGAACTAGGCCTTAAAGGAATATTCTAGGATTTTGTTATTGATAGCCTATCCTCATAACAGGTCACTAATATACTAATATCGCACCCTTGCAATCAACTCTTCTGCAGCAGCCAAAACTACATAGCTCCATCTACTGGATAGTGGATGTACTGCAATAACCAGCTCCCTTCACTACACAGTGGACGAAGGCAGCCCCAATAAGGCAACTGATCAGCGGGGTTGCAGGCCGTCGTACTCCCGCTTATCAGATCTTGATGGATACGTAGAGACGAGCGAAGTGTTCAAAAATTTTATTCGCATGCTTCGCAGAATTTTTCCAAAATATTTGATTAGATCCAAATGTATTTGTGACAAAGCGCTTAAAAAAATCGTCTATTTCCCAGCTTTAGGGAGCGTGTATCTCGGTGTGCATCACTGTGCATCGCACAAACATGCATAGCTAGTCCGCTGTGGTAGTGAAACAGTTACTGTGCGGGAGGGGACCCCTTCTTACCGGTGGCAGGCGGAGATGAGCGCTGTGGAAGTGTTCATCTCTCTATGATCATCTGTATCACTGACACTAATACTGTAAACGCAACATCCCCAAAAATAATTGTGGTAAGCTGATACTGTGCCAAGGTGCCCCCACAGTAATAGTGCTCCCAAAAGTCCCACCAATAGGAATAATTCTCTGCTAGAGCACACATGGTAGTAATAGTGCTCCTACAGTGCCCCCAACATGTCCCCACTGTGCCCCAGAAGTAATAATGCTCTCATAGTGCCCATACTAGTAATCATGTTCCCTATAGACCCCCAGTAGTAATAAAGCCCATCATAATGCCCCCAGTAGCAATAATTCTCCTTATAATGTGCCAGTGCAAAAAAATACCCCCTCTTAATGCCCCCAGTTGTGCTAATGTCCCCATAGTGCCCCCATAATGTGCAAGTATAAAATACCCCTATATAGTGTCCCCAGTAAATACCCCATAGTCCTCCTCTCCCCCTTCTTCCTAGTGCCCCCATAATGTACCAGTATAAAATGCCCCATATATAGTGCCCCAGTAGATTCCCTCAGTGTCCCCCATAATTTGCAAGTATAAAATACCCCTTTCTAAGTGTCCCCATAGATCAGCTCATAGTACTCCTCTCTCCTCTTTCCCATAGTAGCCACCATAATGTGCCCCAGTATGAAATACCCCTATACAGAGCCCCCCTTATAAAATATCCCTTCTTTGTGGCCTCAGTAGAAGCCCCCATAGTGTTCCTCTCCCCTTCCCCATATAAAACACCCCTTCTTTGTGGCCTCAGTAGATGCCCCCATAGTGCTCCCAATAATGTGCCAGTAAGAAGTTCCCCTATAAATGCCCCCACAGTGCCTCCCAATAATGTGCCAGTAAGATGTGCCCCCATAGATGCCCGCCAATAATGTGCCAGTAACAAGTGCCCCCATAGATGCCCCCAATCATAAGCCAGTAACAGGTGCCTCCATAGATGCCCCCCAATCATGTGCCAGTAACAAGTACCCCCATAGATGCCCCCCAATCATGTGCCAGTAACAAGTACACCATAGATGCCACCCAATCATGTGCCAGTAACTAGTACCCCCATAGATGCCCCCCAATCATGTGCCAATAACAAGTGCCCCCATAGATGCCCCCCAATCATGTGCCAGTAACAAGTGCCTCCATAGATGCCACCCAATCATGTGCCAGTAACAAGTACTCCCATAGATGCCCCCCAATCATGTGCCAATTACAAGTGCCCCCATAGATGCCCCCAATCATGTGCCAGTAACAAGGGCCCCTATAGATGCCCCCAATCATGTGCCAGTAGTAGTACCTTATAAAAAAAATAAACACATACTTACCTCCATCAGGCTAGCAACAATGCGATGCAGGCCTCTTCCGGCCAGTGTCCCCCGCCTACACCGGCCTCTGAGAGGCTGCAGGTCTAGTGCCTGCAGCCTATCATAGGAACAGGGAGGGGAGACACTTCTCCCTCCCCTGCCCCGCCGCAGCACTTCCATCTGTATCGCTGTCATGAGGACGGCGATACAGATGACTATGGAGATGAGCGCTTCCACAATGGAAGCGCTCATCTCCCTGTGCCCTGCCGCCGCCCCCCACGTCACCAGTGGCCAGCGGGGCTCAAGAGGCAGCTGCCTTGGGCACCCCAGGAGAAACTGGGCTTGGGCAGCTGCCCCTTTTGTCCCACGTTAAAGACGGCCCTGGCTGTACTAGCGGCGGCGGCGGTGGAGGACAGCGTTTTAAAGGGGAATCAGCGAGGGGCATGATATAAGAGTGTTTTATAATGGCGAAAATTATAGGGCACTATGGGGACCTTGGCTCAACTGGGGCATTAAGAGTGTTTTTGGGCACACAGTAGGGGGCATTGGCACACATTATAAGGGCACTATGGGGACATGGGCTCTACTGGGGGCAGTAAGAGGAGGTATTTTTTATACTGCCACACAACACAGCATTTTTATGTACTGGCACACATTATAAGGGGGCAATTTTCTACTGTTACACATTATAAAGAGAATTATTACTACTGGGGGCATTATGGTGGGCTTTATTACAGTTAAGGGACTATGAGGAACATGAATACTAGTATGAGCACTATGGGAGCATTATTACTTCGGCGACATTATTACTGTAGGGGCACTATTACTACTACGTGTTGTCTGGTAGATAATTATTTCTATTGGTGGGACTTTTGGGAGCACTATTACTGGGGATGGGGGGGGCACCCTGGCATGGTATCAGATTAGCACAATTATTTTTGGGGAACATTATGTTTACACTATTAGTGTCAGGGACACTATTTTCTGGGTGCAGTTATTTTTTAGGATACTGTGTGCCAATAATTACTGAAGGGGAACTATCTGTGTGTAACTTGTATAGGGAGCACAGCAGGCACAATATTAGAGGTGGCAGGATGGGGTATTCAGAAGGTGGGAGGATGATGGAAAACTTGGAAACTAAGATGTCTGTCTGTCAAACTCTGCAAAGAGAAGAGATGGCTAAAAAGAAATCATCATGGAGGTCTGGTCTGAAAGGAGAAGATGAGGACAGGAACATCTACATCAAAGGAGACGTCACTGGATGTAAGAGGCATGTAGACCTGTATTAGGCTGCCTTCACATTTGAGTTAGTGATTCTGTCAGGGTCTTCCAGCAGAGAACAGCCTGCCGGAATTCACCAGCTCCGGAACTGCTGGATGCAAACAGAATGCCCGCCAGCCCATTAACTATAATGGGGTCTGGCAGAGATCCGGCCACAATCTGACAAAAATGCAGAGAATCAGCGGGACACAAACCGCTGCATGCCTGAGTTTGTGTCCGGCCAATTCTTTGCATTCTCTGCCGGATCAGGTGGCAGGAGCGTAGTGCCGCAGGTGTGAAAGTAGCCTTACCCTGTATGTTTTGTATTGCTATAAGTAATATTAGGACGGAATAGGTTAGGTTGATAATCTGGCTTGGGGTGTGGCAGGCACATTCTTTGCACAGGGGCCCTCTGCTGTCTCTGTTCCCCCCTGGTTCAATTGGTCCCTGCTCTCTCCTTATAGTGTGGATAAAGTCTCCCTATTATCTCCCTGCACTATCTCGGAGCTGTCCCTAAACTGTTCAAAAGTAATATTTGTAATAGTTTTAATAAATAACGTCTTTCCTAATTACTGTCCCTAGTCCCTGTGACATCTATCACTGCAGTAAGTACATAGTAAAGAAGTAAAGAATGGGCAGGAGGAGATGTTTTATAAGGCTGTGACATCACAGGGGCGGGCTATCTGCTGATTGGCTGTCTGCATGGCATTGTGGGTGCTCCCTCGTTCCCGGGCTTCTTACTACCTCTTTCTAAGATGCGCAGCAGCCATTTTAGAAAAAATCTGATTTGTTACTTCGAAGCAACAGGAAATTCAGATTTGTGATGAATTGAATTTTTTCTGAAATTCAGATGGAATTCCACTTTGTCAACTTTGATTCGCTTTACACTAATGGCTATTCTGATTATAGTGGCATTACAACTTCTACACCCTGCTTATGTCTGTATATGCAATAACCATTTCATCTTATGTCTTTATTCCAGGTCCTCCATGTTGTGTGCATTTCTTTTTATGCATTTGTAATGTTCATGTAATAATCTGGTTCCCCAGCAGGTGGCAGCAGACTTGGTAGTGCTACTTTACAGAGGGTGGAATCTGTCTTTCCAGGTCTCTTAGACACTCTCCTCCGACAAGACAGTACGGTCTAGGGAGAATCAATTGATTCCTGTATGCCATGCTGTAGGGAGAAACAGCAAACGCTCATCCCTGAGGGACTAAGCTCTCCATTGAAACCAGCAAGGACAAGAAGTTCCTGGAATCACAGTGAGAGACAGACTTAGAACAACAGCAACAAGCTGAAAGGAAAGCACTTCTATTTAATATTGCTGACATATCAGAGCTGAGAGAGTACACTACAGATTCGGCAGAGAGAAGTTTGTTTTGCAGAAGTATTTGCCTGCCAAAGTCCTGCTAAAACTTGCTGGAAACCAAGACAAGTTCTGTGGATGTTTGGATTGAACTTCCATACAACCAAGTCTGGACTCAACTTTATTTCTACATTATCCAAGTTAACTACCCTTTTGCACTGCTTCGGACGGCCACGTCTGGGATCGATGGATATCCAGGTAGGAACACCGTGACACATTTACATAACATCTACAGAGACTGTAGGCCACCCTGCACCACTCTGGCAATCCTGCCTCTGGGTACCAACATTACCATCTACAAAGGGAGCCTTGTGCTTCCACTGTCTAACCGCAGCTGGCGTCACATTTACTTGCTCTATAAGAGGGATATATTTCGTAGAAACCTCCTAAGGGGCGAGGGATACCCCAGACGCTGAACAGTGGGCCCGTTGCACATCAATAACAGAGAGCCCTGCAGTAGAGCCTAATAGGAAGCCAGCAGAAATCCCATAGACCACTTTAGTATTCTATTGCAGTCTATGGTATAAGAATATAAAATAAAAAAAGGAATTACAAATTGAAATCACCAATTAACAATAGAAAAAGGAAACATGTGAGAAAATGTTCAAAATATTAATATATAAAAATACTTATCCTCTACAGTGAATGACACATCGGGAAAAAAATCATATTTAAAATAAAAATGGAATATAAAGTGATCAAAAGTTCATATGTATCCCCAATTGGTACTAATATAAGCTACAGCTAGCCCCACAAAACACTAGGATATATAAAGCTCTGTAGGCTAAAATCTTTACAAAAAGTTATCAGTGTCAGAATATGCCGATGTTGATTTTTTTTACGTATCTTTTAAAAAAAACATAGTAAAACATAATAAAGCATGCTTTTTCCTGAGAATGTAATATTGTAACTGTGAAAACAAAACCCCCAAAACACTGGCTGAATTACATTTTATTTTTTATTAATTGTTTCACTTATTTTTAATTTTTTCACTTATTTTTAAGCTTTTATTACAAGTAATAGTAAATTAAATGGTTCTATTAAAAGATACACTTTGCCCTGAAAAAAAAAAAAAACTTATATGATTGAAAAATGAAAAAGTTGTGGCTCTTGGAAGGTGTCAATGAATGTCCATGCAATCCATGGATGTGTAAGATTCCTTACAACAAGACCTTGTTACTCTGATAGCTCTACCGGCTTCATGTGCCCTAATAAGACTTACAGGAAGGAGATGTGAACAATGGACCATCCTTTTGAAAATGCTTTGAATATAAAATTAAAACCCATTTGCATCAGTTATAAACTACAGAAGATGACTTACAATATATAATTATGTTCCATTTATATTCTGTATACTGTCAGAGTATAGAAAGATTATAGCAGCAGGAGAGGAGAGTGTTGATCTTCTTGTAGGAAGAAACTTATTCATGTCATTATATTGAAGTTGCTTGTGACAAGAATAGTGTCATAAAGCCAGCAGAAATAAAAAAAATTGTTGTGCACAGTCAATAAAGTAATTGATCAGAGCAGCAGGAGATGAGTGTGTTGCTCTTGTGTGAGGTAGTGACCTGTCTATTCATGCCATTATAAAAGTAAAGATAAAGCTGCTTGTGACAGGCGTAATTTGATAAAGTTGGTAGGCATAGAAGATTTTGTATACATGCAGACAAAGTGAATTATGAAAGCCGCAGGAGATGAGTGTGTTGATCTAGTGGGAGGTAGTGACCTGTCTATTCATGTCATCATATTGAAGTTGCTTGTGATCATAAACACTCCAGAAATAAAACTGTTTGTTTTCTGTCAATAAAGTGAATAAGAGCAGCAGGAGATGAGTGTGTTGATCTTGTGTGAGGTAGTGACCTGTCTATTCATATCATTATAAAAGTAAAGATAAAGCTGCTTGTGATAGAAGTAGTGTCTTAGGACCCTAGTAGACAGGGCGAAATTATAATTAGTTCCTGATAATTGGCCCATATAATCAAGCAGCTATTTGTCAGCTGATGGGCATCTTTCACCAGGATGACAGATGCTGGATTATCGGCAGCACATTGTCCTGTTTAATCAATAGAAATAAATATCAAAGAAAGACTGCAGGATCAATCGTTCCTTACACATTCAGTTTGCATTGGCCTATGTAATCAGGCCTGTGCAAATGATCACCAATGGGTGTGTATCATCCTTCTAAGTTTACACTGCCCCAAATTCAGAGAGTGAAATAGGGTCCATACAGTCAAATAAAATACGACATTATGTGTATAAATTCAGGGGTGCACCACCAATCAGGACAGGTGAGGCGGCAGGCAGCACCAGGTAGAGGCAAGAAGGGGGCAGCGGAAGGGCCATGGGCAATGAGTGCTGTTGTCACCACCAGACATCTGAGAAGCTCTGACAGATGCCTTTCAGAACCTCCTCCTTGAGCTTCCTTTGTTTTGCTTTCAGTTCCTCATCTCGTTAGCCTCGCTCAGCTGTCATGTAGTTGTACTGATTGCATCCCTTTAAATTCCTCCCCATAGTGCATCAGGTTGCGGTTTATATTACTTCCTGGAGTGTGTGTGCATGCTGATCCTACTTCCCAGTCTTCTACAAGATAAGTGTTGTGCATTCATTTGTGTTTTTCTGTTTGCTGGATCCCAGGTGACCCTCACTCCCTCTGTATCTAGTGTAGGGAGCCGGTGGTCGTGTCCCCTCACTATTGTAGGGTGTTCAGGTGTTATACAGTCGAGGTACGAGGATATGCGATCATCTACCATTGGGATTTTCGCATAGGCTGAGCAGTAAGGGAGAGAGCCAGGTCTTATGCAGGGGTCTCCCTTTTTGTTCCTTAGTTTTGGATCCAGTGAGTCATATATTCATTTTGTGTTGTCTTGTTTCCTGTACACATTCCGTGACAGCTGTCATTGTGGAAAAGGTGGTTAAGGTTAAGAAATAAGCATTGGGGGTGGGGCGCCATTTCAGTTTTCGCCTCCGCCAGCAGAAAGCCTAGGTGCACCCCTGTATAAACTTAATAACAATAGTTAATAACATGAGTCGATGGACCATGGATGGAGTAATTTACCAAAGTTGGACAATGATCCTGTGCTGCAAACAGGGCAGTAAAGGTGGTACTGTAGTCAGAGGCCCCAAGCTAATGAACTATAAAAAGTTCCAATACTTACCTGTCTACTTTCCTCAGATGCCCAGTGGCCCACCTGTTTCTGCTTGGGTCCCACATAATTATACTACCTACCAGGAATGCTAAATGGCCCCATTTTATGAGCAGTAGCATGCAAACATGTTACGCATCCATTTCACAGGGCCCCTCCCCAAAATTGACTTTGTCATTTGCCTACCAAATGATTATAATGGGTTACTGGATGGAGGATGAGGCATGTGGCAGGTATACTAAGTACGATCGTTTTCTTACACTACTGGGCCCTGCTTGGGACTTGACCTATTGATGCATAAAGATGATTATATCTAATGTACTTCTGTATGAAACATAATTGTGGACATCATTTCCATTTCCAATTAACTTTTTACAAAGCAAAATAGGTGTAGGTGTAGCAAAACTGAAGGGACACAAGTATCTTGCATAGCAAAGCACACACCCACTGCCAGATTTAGCGTTAGCTACCTAGCTCGACATCAGCTGGTGAACTTACCCTGCCTATAGTGGAGATGCCGCCATGTAAGGCTACTTTCACACTAGCGTTAATATTTTGTCGATCATAGGGTCTGAATACTGGTAAAAAAAAACGCTTCCATTTTGTTCCCATTCATTGTCAATGGAGACAAAACGTAACTGAATAGAACGGAATGCTCCAAAATGCATTCCATTCTCATACCGGAGAGAAAACCGCAGCATGCTACGGTTTGCTTTCCGTCCTGAGATGTCCTGAGATGTCCTGAGATGCGGAGCAAGATGCATCCATCCCCCGAAACCTGATCTGTCCCCCATTGACTTTCAGTGGAGTTCATGACGGATCCGTCTTGGCCACCCCTTAAGGACGTAGGACGTACCGGTACGCCATGTTTGCCGAGTCCTTAAGGATCCAGGACGTACCGGTACGTCCTAACTGTGAAATTTCATTGCGGCGAGGCAGGGGTTAATCGGAACAGGATGTCCGCTGAAATCATTCAGCGGGCATCCTGTCACGATGATGGGGGGGTCATGTGACCCCCCAGCATTGGCGATCGCCTCAAACCGCGGGTCAATTCAGACCTGCTGTTTGCAGTTTTACCTTATCCGGCGGGCGGCGGTGCCATTGGGTCCACATGCGGCTGTAGGGGGGAACCGATAGCATGGAAGGCAGCGCAATGCCTTCCTTAGGCATCTGCGCTGCCTTCCGGTGACGAGCCTGTGAGATCCAGCCCCTTGGATCTCACAGGCCGGAAGCTGTATGAGTAATACAAAATGTATTACTCATACAGCCAATGCATTCCAATACAGAAGTATTGTAATGCATTGTAAAAGGGATTAGACCCCCAAAAGTTGAAGTCCCAAAGTGGGACAAAAAAAAGGAAGAAAAGTTTAAAAAATAAAGTCCCCCCCCCCCAAAATTAAAAGTTTCAAGTAAAAATAAATAAAAACGACATTTCCCCCAAATAAAGTAAAAAAAAAAAAAGGTAAAAAATAGGGGGGGGAAAAAAGGATACATATTTAGTATCGCCGCATCCGTATGGACCGGCTCTATAAAACATATCACATGACCTAACCCCTCAGGTGAACACCGTAAAAAATAAAAACTGTGCTAAATAAAGTTTACATCACAAAAAGTGTAATAGCAAGCAATCAAAAAGTCACACGCACCCCAAAATAGTGCCAATAAAACCATCATCTCATCCCACAAAAATCATACCCTACCCAAGGTAATCGCCCAAAAACTGAAAATATTATGGCTCTCAGACTATGGAAACATTAAAACATTATTTTTTTTGCTTCAAAAATGAAATCATTGTGTAAAACTTACATAAATAAAAAAAAGTATACATATTAGGTATCGCAGCGTCCTTAATAACTTGCTCTATAAAAATATCACATGACCTAACCCCTCAGGTGAATACCGTAAAAAAATATAAATAAAAACGGTGTAAAAAAAAGCTAATTTTTTGTCACCTTACATCACAAAAAGTGTAATAGCAAGCGATCAAAAAGTCACACGCACCCCAAAATAGTGCCAATAAAACCATCATCTCATCCCACAAAAATAATACCCTACCCAAGGTAATCGCCTAAAAACTGAAAAAATTATGGCTCTCAGACTTTGGAAACACTAAAACATGATTTTTTTTGCTTCAAAAATGAAATCATTGTGCAAAACTTACATAAAAAAAAGTATACATATTAGGTATCGCCGCATCCGTGACAACCAGGTCTATAAAAATATCACATGATCTAACCTGTCAGATGAATGTTGTAAATAACAACAAAAAATGGTGCAAAAACAGCTATTTCTTGTTACCTTTCCTCACAAAAAGTGTAATATAGAGCAACCAAAAATCATATGTACCCTAAACTAGTACCAACAATACTGGCACCCTATCCCGTAGTTTCTAAAATGGGGTCAATTTTTGGGAGTTTCTACTCTAGGGGTGCATCAGGGAGTGTATACTGAATTGCTGCATATTTGTCCTGTGTCACAGTCTTCCATCTGGTCCCCTAGGGGAGTGTCCACCAGATGGGGACCTGCATAAATACGGGCGGGTAGCCCTCAATAAAGAGTTCCTGTTTTACCCTTTACCATGTTGAGGCTGGTGTTTGGGTAACTGATCGACACTGGGGGATTGCTATACGCTGGAGATTTGCTATACTCCCCTGGCATAACTACTAGCTCTTGTAAGAGCTGTTCCTGCTCTCTGGATGTAGGAGAGGTTCACCCACTGGAGCCTGGAGCCTTGTCGTAGGTCCAGGGTGGGTAGGAGACGTTGAGACCTCAACCAAGCTTCGGCGGTTCGTGGGGTCTGCAGCGCTTACGGTGTCAAGTGGAGTGCTTGGAGTCCTCGGGAAAGCACTAGGAGCATCATTTGACGGAGGTACCCAGTCAGGGTGCTAGGAGATCCGTTACAGTTTCTGGGTCAATGAATAGGGTATATTTCCACTGGACCGGGGGTCGAGTGGAGGGGTGGACCGTAGGCGCAAAAACGCAACCAGAGTTTTTTTACAAACCAATAGTTTTTTTTATTGTTATAGTGACAACGCGTTTCGAGGTTCTGCGGACCCCTTTTTCAAGTCGGTGGATGAAACCGCTAGTGGAGAGAGCGCTGCTTCCAGCTCCTGGCACGTGTGGCGTCCAGATGCTGTATCTGGCCAGATTTGCAAAAAATGGACAAGTCCTGAAGGTGAAATAGGGCTGAGTCCTTAAGGGGTTAAAGATAATACAACCGGATCCGTTCATAACGGATGCAGATGGTTGTATTATCAGTAACTGAATGGTTTTTGCTGAACCCTGCCGGATCAGGCAAAAAGCGTGAAAGTAGCCTAAGAGGGATCCCAATATCAAGAACCTGACTAGAAAACCCCATGAGGTCCTTGTTGGTAAAATAGAATCTATCTTGTATTCATCAGGTAGCTGTAGGCAGAAGGAGCGGATTGGTCAAGTAGTCATACTAGTCGGGGTTGCAAAAAAAGTGATCACACAATGACAACCCCGAAAAAAAGGGATCCTGTCTTTTGAGCCTCTGCCTTCACACGGTCAGCATTTGGTCAGTAATCCACAAGTATTGCTAAGGCCGGAAAAAAAACAGGGACACTAGTGGCCATGTCACAGAGTGGAGAGGGTGGCAACCGCATGAGGAGTCAATACAGTGGGCCAGTCACAGAGTAGTGAGGGTGGTAACTGCATGAGGAGTCAATACAATGGCCCAGTCACAGAGTGGTGAGAGTGGCAACAGCATGAGGAGTCAACATAGTGGCCCAGTCACAGAGTAGGTAGGGTGGCAACCACATGAAGAGTCAACACAATGGCCCAGTCACAGAGTGGTGAGGTGGTGAGTTGGCAACTGCATGAGGAGTCAACACAGTGATGCAGTCACAGAGTGGTTAGGGTGGTAACTGCATGAGGAGTCATCAAAGTGGCCCAGATACAGAGTTGTGAGGGTGGCAACTGCATGAGGAGCCAACACAGTGGCCCAGTCACAGAGTGGTCAGGGTGGTAGCCACATGGGGAGCCAATATAGTGGCCCAGATACAGAGTGGGGAGGATGGCAACCTCATGAAGAGTCAACACAATGGCCCAGTCACAGAGTGGTGAGATGGCAACTGCTTATCTATAATTTTTTATATAGTGTTCAACTGAGGGGTTAAATCATGTGATATTTGTATAGAGCGGGTCATTTTGGACGCGGTGATACCTAATATGTATACTCATTTTTATTTATTTAAGTTTTATACACTAATATCATTTTTGCAACAAAAAAAAATCAAGTTTTAGTGTCTCAATAGTCTAAGAGCCATAGTTTATTTTTATTTTTTGAGTGATTGTTATAGGTCAGGTATAGTTTTTGCGGGATGAGATGGTGGTTTGAGTGGTACAGTTTTGGAGTGCGTATGACATTTTGATCGCTTGCTATTACACTTTTTGTGATGTAAGGTGACAAAAAAATGTTTTTTTACACCGTTTTTTTTCCGGTGTTTATCTGCGGGGGCAGGTCATGTGGTATTTTTGTAGAGCAGGTTCTTACGGACACGGCATTACAAAAAAAAAGCATTTTTAGTTTGAGAGACACTGTTTTTTTGGGGGGCGATTGTCCTACTGTATGTAGCGGTTCATTTTTTTGTGGGATGAGGTGATGGTTAGATTGGTAATATTTTGGGGGGCATATGCCTTTTTGATCACTTGGTGTTGCACTTTTAGTGATGTAAAGACGGGATGGATCATGTGTGCTCCTGCATTCGCCCGATCAGCCCGCCATGCATGTTCGGTGGAATGTGTTCTGGCACAGCAGTCCCCGCCGTACATGCACGGCATTTTGCATTAAGGGGTTAAGGACTATTGTTGTGTGTGGCAGGAGCAATATATATTTTTAGCGCAACCTACCCTAAATTGCTAAAACTTTACAGACCCAAAAGTCCTTTTGAAGACTATTGTGTGTGGCAGCAATATCTATTTTTAGCGCATCCTGCGCTAAATAGCCTGCAATAGTTAGGCCTCTGCAGACAGCGACATTATCTGCTCTACATCTCCTGTGTAACGTGTGCACATCCAAAAAATATCTGTGACATCCAGTGTACTTTTTCCATAGATGGTGTCTGCTGCAGACAGTGACATTACCTGGGGTACATCTCCTGTGTAATGTTTCCACATCCCAGATACCTGTGACATTCCCTGTAATTTTATACAAACCGGATTCCCAAAAAGTTGGGACACTATACAAATCGTGAATAAAAACTGAATGCAATGATGTGGAGGTGCCAACTTCTAATATTTTATTCAGAATAGAACATAAATCACGGAACAAAAGTTTAAACTGAGAAAATGTACCATTTTAAGGGAAAAATATGTTGAATCAGAATTTCATGGTGTCAACAAATCCCCATAAAGTTGGGACAAGGCCATTTTCACCACTGTGTGGCATCTCCCCTTTTTCTTACAACACTCAACAGACGTCTGGGGACCGAGGAGACCAGTTTCTCAAGTTTAGAAATAGGAATGCTCTCCCATTCTTGTCTAATACAGGCCTCTAACTGTTCAATCGTCTTGGGCCTTCTTTGTTGCACCTTCCTCTTTATGATGCGCCAAATGTTCTCTATAGGTGAAAGATCTGGACTGCAGACTGGCCATTTCAGTACCCGGATCCTTCTCCTACGCAGCCATGATGTTGTGATTGATGCAGAATGTGGTCTGGCATTATCTTGTTGAAAAATGCAGGGTCTTCCCTGAAAGAGATGACGTCTGGATGGGAGCATATGTTGTTCTAGAACCTGAATATATTTTTCTGCATTGATTGTGCCTTTCCAAACATGCAAGCTGCCCATGCCACACGCACTCATGCAACCCTATACCATCAGAGATGCTGGCTTTTGAACTGAGCGTTGATAACAACTTGGGTTGTCCTTGTCCTCTTTGGTCCGGATTATATGGCGTCCCAGATTTCCAAAAAGAACTTTCGAATCAGTGACTCGTCTGACCACAGAACAGTCTTCCATTTTGCCACACTCCATTTTAAATGATCCCTGGCCCAGTGAAAACGCCTGAGCTTGTGGATCTTGCTTAGAAATGGCTTCTTCTTTGCACTGTAGAGTTTCAGCTGGCAACGGCGGATGGCACGGTGGATTGTGTTCACTGACAATGGTTTCTGGAAGTATTCCTGAGCCCATTCTGTGATTTCCTTTACAGTAGCATTCCTGTTTGTGGTGCAGTGTCGTTTAAGGGCCCGGAGATCACGGGCATCCAGTATGGTTTTACGGCCTTGACCCTTAAGCACAGAGATTGTTCCAGATTCTCTGAATCTTCGGATGATGTTATGCACAGTTGATGATGATAGATGCAAAGTCTTTGCAATTTTTTGCTGGGTAACACCTTTCTGATATTGCTCCACTATCTTTCTGCGCAACATTGTAGGAATTGGTGATCCTCTACCCATCTTGGCTTCTGAGAGACACTGCCACTCTGAGAAGCTCTTATTATACCCAATCATGTTGCCAATTGACCTAATTAGTGTTAATTGGTCTTCCAGCTCTTCGTTATGCTCAAATTTACTTTTTCCAGCCTCTTATTGCTACTTGTCCCTACTTTTTGGGGATTTGTTGACACCGTGAAAAATTTGAATCAACGTATTTTTCCTTTAAAATGATACATTTACTCGGATTAAACGTTTGATCTGTCATCTACGTTCTATTACAAATAAAATATTGACATTTGCCATCTCCACATCATTGCATTCAGTTTTTATTCACAATTTGTTTAGTGTCCCAACTTTTTTGGAATCCGGTTTGTATTAGCCGCTGCTAACATCAGCAACATTATCTGCGGTATTTCTCTTGTGTAACTTTTCGACATCCCGAATACCTGTGACATTCGCTGTCATTTTATATTAGCCGCTCCTGACATCAGCGACATTATCTGCGGTATTTCTCCTGTGTAACGTTTCCACATCCCAAATACCTATGATATTCCCTGTAATGTTTTATTAGCCGCTAGGGACAGCATTGACATTATCTGCGGTATATCTCCTGTGTGATGTTTCCACATCCCAAATACCTGTAACATTCCCTGTAATTTTTTATTTGCTGCTGGTTACATCAGCAACATTATCTTCAGTATTTCTCCTGTGTAACGTTTCCACATCCCAAATACCTGTGACATTCCCTGTAATTTTGTATTAACCGCTGCTGACATCAGCGACATTATCTGCGGTATTTCTCCTGTGTAATGTTTCCACATCCTAAATACCTGTGACATTCACTGTACTTTTATATTAGCCGCTGCTGACATCAGCGACATTGTCTGCGGTATATCTCCTGTGTGACATTTCCACAGCCCAAATACCTTTTTTTGGCACATACACTTACAAATCCTACGCTACTGTACTTGTGACATACTTTCAAGCATATATAACATTTAATATGAAGAAGGCGAGCAGTAAGGTACAGGGAAGTGGCAGTGATCCTGAAGGTGCACGCAGAAGCCATAGCCCTGGGTGCGTTAAAACTATGCCTGCTGCCAGAGCACAAGAAAAACAATCATCCACGATACCTAGCTTCATGTCCCAGTTTTCAGGGCGGCGCAGGACAGCACTCTCGAAGTCAGACCAGTGCGACTAGGTGGTCGGTTAAATTGCAGCAGATAATGCTTCCAGTCGGTTAAGCACCACCCTGTCTTCTACCAAGTTCAGTTTAAGTAGCCAAGAGTCTGGTCAACACAATCCTCACCCTGATCCTCATTCCTCCCACCATGGAGAGTCTTGCCAAACAAGTGATCCCACACTCGTATATTCCGAGGAGCTCTTTTCAGCGCCATTTCTTCATTTGGGCCTCTTGACAATTCCGCTTGAGGAGGGACATGAGATCTTGTGCCCTGATTCCGAAACTCTTGAGCATCCACAGTCACAAGAAGATGATGGTGGGGAACGGCAATTAGTGTTTCACGAGGTGGATGATGATGATGAGACACAGTTGCCAATAAGTCAACAGCAATTAGTGTCTCAAGAGGTTGATGATGAGGATGAGACACAGTTGTCAATCATTGAGGTTGTTGTTAGGTCAACAAGTCAGGAGGATGAGCAGTGTGAGGAAGTAGAAGAGGAGGTGGTGGACAATGAAATCACGGACCCAACCTGGGAAGGTGGCAAGCCGAGCGAGGATAGCAGTACAGAGGGGGAGGGATCCGCAGCACCGCAACAGGCTGGAAGAGGCAGTGGGGTGGCAAAAGGGAGAAGGCGGGCCATGCCAAACAGGCCCGCTGCTGTTCCCCGCAGCACACCCTTGCGGAAATCTCCCTTGCCAAGGGGTAGGTGTTCCGCAGTCTGGAGTTTTTTTGAGGAAGGTGCGGACGACAAAAGAATTGTAATTTGCAACCTGTGCCATACAGAAATGAAGAGGCGCGTGAACACTAGCAACCTCAACACCACCAGCATGAGCCACAACATGGCATCAAAGCACCGTAATAGGTGAGCCGGCCTAGGTCCACAATCTGTGTCTGCTGGTCACACCACTGCCTCCTCCTCCACTGTGTTACGTGCTGGCCACTCTCCAGTCGAAGGTGCAGGCCTGGATGCCTCCCGCCCTGCACCTGTACCTTTGCAAGCACCATTAGTGAACACATCACTTCCGTGTCCCAGCGCAGCATACAAATGTCCTTACTCCAGACATTTCAACGCAAGCGCAAATACCCAGCCACCCACCCACAGGTCATAGCACTAAATGCACAACTTTCCAAATTACTGGCCCTGGAAACGTTGCCATTTAGGATTGTAGACACTGAGGGGTTTCGCAGTCTGATGTTGGCGGCCGTCCCTCGTTACACAGTCCCCAGCCTCCACTATTTTTCACGGTGTGCCGTACCCGCCTTACACCAGCATGTGTCCCTTAGCATCACCCGTGCCCTGACCAATGCAGTTACTGGGAAGGTCCACCTAACCACTGACACATGGACAAGTGCTTTCAGCCAGGGATGCAACATTTCCCTGACGGCACACTGGGTAAACGTTGTGGAGGCCAGGAGCTAGTCGTATCCTGGGATGGCACAGGTGCTACCGACGCCAAGGATTGTGGGCCCTAATTCCATCACGGTTTCCACTAGGGTTGCAACCTTTTCTTTAAGCCAAACCCGAACAGGAGGGAGGGAGGGTCAGCACCGCCCTGCGCTAGCATTGCATCACTCACAGTTGATCGCTGTGTCCGGGTCTAAGAAAGTCTTGTACCCGGGCACAGGGTTACAAACCCGGACTGTCAGTGTCAGTGTCATTCCCGTATGGGTGGCAACCCTAGTGTCCGCCACCACCTACTGTTAGTGGCTCCAACCCGCACTTCTCCTCCTCCTCCACTTCCACCTCAGAATTATCCTCTTGCAGCACCAGTCAGCCATCACTCGGTAGCTGGAAGCAGTGTAGCACTGCATTGGGAGGCGTCAACAGGCTGTGCTTAAGCTGATCTGCTTAGGTGACTAACAGGACACCGTCGCAGAGCTGTGGGAGGGTATTAGAGACCAGACTGAGCTGTGGCTCTCGGCACTCAACCTAGAACCAGGCATGGTTGTGTGACGTGAACAAGCGCTGGAACTCGACGTTCCACATGTTGGCCAGGCTTTATGAGCAGCAGAGGGCAGTAATGGAATACCAGCTGCAACATGGTCGTCGCCTTTCCAGTCAGCTTCCACTCTTCACAAATAAGTAGTGGGCATGGATGTCTGACCTCTGTGAGGTTTTAAGAAACTTTGTCGAATCAACACAGATTGTGAGCGGCGATAACGCTATTATCAGAGTAACCATCCCACTTCTGTGTCTACTGAAACGCTCGCTGCTCACAATGAAGGCGGACGCTTTGCATGTGGAAGAGGTGGAAATGGGGGAAGACAGTACACAGGGTGAAAGCCAGACCACGCTCAGTTCGTCTTCTCAGCGCAAATTGGATAATGATGAGAAGGAAGAGGTGCAGGAGATGGTTGCCTCCGCTACAGAGGGTAGTACCCATGGAAGTTTAATTCCATCTGTTTAGCGTGAATGGGCAGAAGAGGAGGAAGAGGATGAGAAGATTGAGAGTCACCCTCCGGATGAAGACAGCAAAGTCTTGTCTGTTGGGACTCTGGCACACATGGCTGACTTTATGTTAGGCTGCCTTTCCCGTGACCCACGCGTTTTACACATTTTGGACAACACCGATTACTGCTTGTTCACCCTTCTCGACCCCCGCTACAAAGAGAACTTCTCATCTTTCATTCCTGCGGTGGAGAGGATGAGCAAAATGGTGCAATACCAGAAGGTCCTTGTGGAAAAATTGCTCCAAAAATTTCCAGCTGGCGGCAGAGTACATAATTCCTTGGGCAACCAAGGAGGGGAGACGAGGGGAACACACAGCAGTTCCAACAGAGGCAGGGCAACACTCTGTTTTAGAGGGTCACCAGCAGGCCCTTGCTCCTAGAGTTTTTGAGGGTCACTAGCAGGCCATCAATAATTATTTTTCAAGGGGGTATAATGCCCTTCTTGATGTGTAATAAAGGGTGTATTGGAGTGTCGGTTCCTTGTAATCTTTGGAAGCCCTTTCACTTAGTGCATAGGCTTTATGAGTGTAGGAGTCCCACTACCTAAACAATTGTACCACAATGTAATTGAGGCTCTCCTTTATGTGATATACAGGTTGTATCGGAGTGCCTCTTCTTTGTAATTTTTGGCAGCACTTGCATTTTGTATAAGTAAATATACAGGAAAGAATGTTTCCTAACAATTTTTCCTCTAAAATCGATTTTATCTTGGGTTTTGTGCGTATTATTGTCAGTCTGTAAAAGTGGCGTACTACTCGGACAACATCGCTCCCAGCATTGCCCTGGGAGTCCAAGATGCATCCAGACATGCTCCCCATGCTGTTAACGAACCATTTTGGTTGTGTTTCCATCGATTTCTGACCTTTTCCTATGATCCAGACCCCCTCCCCTCTTCAGAGCAGGGGGTGCCTGGTTTAATGCTCGGGTTCTCCCATTTACTTCCATTGTGCTCAGGAGCTCGATCAACACTATTAAATATTAATAATTTGTTTATGACTTAAAATCCAAGCTGATTGGTTATATGAATATTCTGAAGAGTACTGTTTATGATTGCACTGGGCTCATTTTCTCAGATTTTCCTGAGTGCATTTATTTTATTAATCCATCCAGCCAAAGAATCTTATCATCTGACAATGAATTTCATGTAATGGCACCAAAAAAAGCAAAATATACTTAGTGTAATTATGAAATAGAACAACGTGTAATGAAAAATTGATTGCTTTCTCCAAGAGGAAAGTAGAACATCACCTGGGTTCTTTCATTTCATGATAAATAAAGAAATGTGTGGGTTGGCGCATAATTAGATATTGTACATAGTTAATACATTTTCCTAACAGAAGTCCTTAAAGTCTTTTAGAAAATGTCTGTGGACTGCTAGAATTTGTTTTTGTGCACTGAGAAAATAATGAATTTAGATCTCTATGAAATTACCTTTATGACGCTTGACTGCATACTAAGTCATGTTAAATTATTTCAGCTCTTACACTGTCCTTCTGCATTAGCCTCTAGTCTGCTGGAACTTCTTGCAGTTTTCCAACAAAGACCTGGGTTTAAGGGTTTGCAATTCTGTTGGATTGTTGTGATGTGTCATGTGAAAAGGCCATAGAAAGTGATGGAAACATATACGTCTACCCTTACCTAAAATTGATGTTCTTACTTAAATATCATGCATGAATTATTGTGAAAAGCTAGAAATACCCTTGACAGGCTTCAATGCACATCACAATCACTGGATGGCCACATATAGCACAAACATCTCCCAACTATTACTGATTGCAAGGACAAAGGGTGCAAAAGACAGAGAATAAAAGTGCTGCAGTGATACAAAGCACCATAGCTTCTCCTTTTTAGTTGCACAGCCCTATTACCATTCAGGTGTTTTGCAGAGAATTAGAGACAAGCAAAATCAAAAATTAAAATTTGGCCTGAATCGTCCAAATTGGTCAAGAAATTAGATTCAGGTTCAAATCAATTCTACCCCAATCGGAAAAAAAATTTAATGCCTGGAAATTTCTCTCATCTTGAAAAATTCTCCCAAATTGAATCTGAAGAAACTCTGATTCTAACTAATCAGAATTTATTTTTACAAAATTTGGGTTGACTTTTGATTCGAGATAATCGATTTGCTCCTCACCACAGAGGAAGTATCTGAACAGCATCTGGATAGCTGTGGTGCTATAGAGGAAAACCATGACCTATCTTAATGCTGCAACCCCTTCATCTTAGCTTTCTGCTGGGACACCCACCGATCAGCAAGTGAAAACAGATCAATATGTTGTCCCCTAGGTAAACCTTAATAAAAAAATAAAAATGATTACCAATAGTCTTGCCTTTAGCTGGTTGGAGTTGGACAACGTTCATTTTGACTTCTTTGTCTTCCAGCTGAAGATATAAAACATGTCTCCTACCATTCTACAGTATGTTATGTTTTCGGACACTCTTTTCAATCTGGTGACAAAAAGTAAGACGAAATTTCTTAAATTGTATCTGCCAGCAGGTAAAATGTTCCATTTTGACAATTCTCTTCTAGGCACAGTAAAGAGCAGCCACAAAGAGCTTCTCTTGCTCTGGAAGACCCACAATGTCTGTACGTTACACAGACAGCCTAATGTTTTCAATAGGGACTGTGCAATACCGTATTTCCATTACAGTTGCACTTCAGGAAAATTGAACATTTGCTAGCAGATTAGAACCTAGCGCTCAGGAAGTGAGGGGTCTTGCAATCAATTTATTTTATGGGACCCACCTAAGAAAAAGAGATAGCGAAATAACATGACCTCTTCAAAAGAAATTGAAGAAAAGGACTCTTTATGTGCAATTTGACAAACTTGAAGAGGAGGATGTAGCCAATTAAAGATGTATCAAAAAGTAGTGATGTTCTCAGTGTTCACATGTTCCCATTGGTATGTTTTTACAAGGTCAGTCTACAGAAAATTATTACAATTACCAAGGAAAGAATTTCTGAGAGAGTTTTAGCAGAATACAGAACTATGGTGAACTAAGAAATTAAAAAATTCTAAAGCTGTTAAGTGCCATTTATTGAAGCACTGGAAATATTCAGTAATAATCTCATCACTCAATATATATATATATACAGTATGTACGCTAAATTTATTTTATCATATGTGCAACTCCAATGGACAAAGGAACGGAATAATTGCAGTCTAAAAAATGGGATGATAAAAGCTTTTTTTTTCAAGAAATTCCACGAACACTGCAAAAGCTTCTAAAGGCATGTGATCATTGAAGATCTATCATTTCTAATATCACCTTATGACTGTGGGACTCATAGTCTCATTCATAAACACACATTTCATAGGCAGCCAGTTAAACTACGAGTATGTTTTTTGAAGTGTGGGTGTCTAAGGTGGTTGAATGGCCCCAGTCTGGATATATATTATGGATTGCATTATGAGTTTTCCCTGTGTCACAGGTCCCGTGTTAATATATGCAGCGTTACATTGTGTTACATGGGTGAAGGACCTGCGGTCACACAACCATGTCTGTGCAGGTCCTTTAGATCTGTGACTACATAACTTAATGTGCTTCATCCTGAAAGGAATTGGCAAACTTGTGTTTTATACAGCCATGCCCAGTCAACATGGCACTGGGGAAGTCCTGCCACAGACAAAGTGTTTGTTCCGACAAGACGTGGGAACACATGGGCACAGAAACACTGCTTTTCTCACCTGATGGCAAAGATTATTTAAGGGAACTCCTTTACTGAAGAGGAGAAGGAGTTGGATACAGGCTCCTGTGCAATCTGTCAGAAGTGGAGCTGCTGCTCTGTAATTCTTCAAAGGGTTGTTCCAAGCATGAAATGCAATTCCTTATGTACAGCATAAGGGATAACGAAATGATTGATTAGGTTCTGACCACTGGGATCCCCACCTATCCTGAAAACAAGAGGCTGGTATACTGTTCTAACACAGGGTCCCCCACTCTCATCTACACCAGGTTTATTTTTTCTGTAATCTCCATTATACTACTATGTGCATGCTTCTGATCCATGCTTACTTTTCGGAGTCACATCTCCATCTAAATAGCTGTGCCCTCTGCAATGCTTTATTATCCCACAATCTGAGGAAATGTTCCAAAGGATAATTCTTGTCTTTGCAAATGCTCTTTGCTTAATTTAATTAAGCCCCTCTTGTTTCCTTGTCTGCGACATTCTATTACAAAACGCGGCTGTAATAAATTGATTTTTCTAAGGTGTAGCCTTCTGTACAATAGGCAGGACAACTGAATCCATTCTGATAAATAGAAAAGCGGCTTCAGTGTTGTGGCCAGACCACGGCTTATGGTGGATAAAGAAAGATTTTAATTTAAAAAGCTTCTGTATCTAAAACTAATGACCAATTATCGTAAATGTGCCCCCCCCCCCTACACACACATACACACACATTCCCTAATAAACCATTCCTCCAACAAATAGCTGATTGAGATTCCTTATTGTACAGATGCATTATCAGCATGCTTCACTGAGTGTTTCTGTGCTGCAGAGATTTCCTTTATTAAAGTCAGATTCTTGGCCCATCTTCCCCCCCCCCCCCAAAAAAGAACATTATTCCGCATCACAGCCCCTTGAAAAACAATTTTCGCTTTCTGCCTGATACGTGTGCTTCCAAATCAAATCGAAAAGGACAGAGTGTTTTGTTGCTTAGTCTTTGACAATGATGTCAAAAGTAATAGAGATCAAACAGTTAATGGTTCCTGACTGGCAAAGCAGTCTTCATGTTGCCCCACTGGTTGCAGAACCCCAGATTTTAGGCTATATCATTGGCTCATTGTTACAAAGTGGATATGAATCCGATGTGCCACTTGAACAGATCTGACTTCGGGCTATTCCTAAGGGTGCTATTTTAGTAGCTCCTTGGTCTTCATCTGAAGGGTAAAATCACTGGTAGACCTTTGCAGGACACTAGTGAACTAGAACCTATTGCTCAGGCATCTTCCTACAGTGGCAATTCTAGCTTCTCTGCTGCTTGAGGCAAAAATTATCCCTCCAGACCTTTTGTTAAAGATATATTTGGATGCACATTACATACAACGCTACCAAGCACACAGGAGAATACAGCACCACATACCTATGACATCCAGTGATGCAGACTTTCTCATTCCTTATCTTTTTACTTTTAGACCAGACCCCCATGATGACTTTTTTCAGCCCTGTCTTATCTTTTCACAGTTTGCCACACAGTAATCTTTGGTTCCTCAATTTTCAATCATCATTCCCCTCTTAGTGCCCCAACATTGTTATACTTTTTCTGACCTCAATACTTTGCCATCTGTGATCCCCAATGCCCACAAACACTATACTGCAAAAATAATAGTGTCATACTTATAGTCCCCCACATAGTAATAGTGCTCCCCAAAGTCCCACCAATAGTAATTCTCTCCTAGAGTGCCCTTATTAGTAATAGTGCCCCTTCGGTGCCCCCAATAGCGATAATGCTCCTCTCAAGTGCCTCCGTTAGTAGTAGTACCATCTATATTGTGTCCAATAATGGTTCCCATTGTACCTCCAGTAGTACTAATTTCCCCATATTGAACCCAGGAGAAATAGTGCCCCCAGTAATAACAAGGCCCCTATATATGTCAACTTTACATTAGCCCCCAGTATTTATAATAGAGTTTATTAAATGGTAGGGGGCACTTAACTACCTGGTACCAGATGGACAAATGTGATATGGGCAATAGCAAATGTTTATTAAAATAACTGGAACATGTAGTGGTGTAATCCACTTCATCAAACATAAAAGACAGTGTAATAATATGAAAACATTAAATCACACATGATGGCGCCATGAAAAATAATAATAAAAATACATGTAAAATATAAAAAAATTTAAAAAATGTCACTGGATGCTCCTGGTAATAAATGATGTATATAGGAGCCTGATCGTCGGAGCTCTAGGGCTCTTGTTTGGGACAAATGAGTTTATATAGGTCCGCAATACCTGCAACTATAAGAACTCCAGGTGTAGGGTATCCAGGTAACACAACAATCTCTTGTGTGAGATAATGCTAATATCAGAAAGGGGTTGCTGCAGCCTGCTTCCTATATACCGTTGCTCCACTACAAGGCATGTGCTATGATAGGCATACGGTAACTGAAAGAAGACATTAGCGTGGGTACATATATATTAAGTACTTTGTACCAAGAGTACTTTACCCCTCCAGAAGGCGTCTGATCCGATTAGGTTTCACTTGGAATACACACCATTTATTACCAGGAGCAACCAGTGACATATTTTAAAATTTTTAATATTTTACATGTATTTTTTATTATTATTTTTCATGGCGCCATCGTGTGTGATTTAATGTTTTCATATTATTACACTGTCTTTTATGTTTGATGAAATGGATTTATAATGCCCCTTGTATTTCCCCAGGAATTATAATGGCCCCATGTAGTGCCCCCAGTATTTATAATGCCCCCTTCAGTGCCCCTAGTATTGATAATGCTCCCTGACCCTGTATAAAGTATATTAATCATTACCTTTTTAAAACATTCAGACTTTTTATGTCACTGGTTAAACTCTGATCTTTATGATTTCCAAAACGAAAGGTCCCTATAAAGACTTCAATTGATAGGATGCTTTATCCTGTATGCTATCATTATAGAAAGTGAGTCAACGTACAAAATATTATTAACAATGATAGCATAGCATCTCACAGCACAAAGCAGTTTTATTACATACACAATGTACAAAAGAAAGCAATTTTCAATGGCAAAGAATTTCACTCAACTTGTGTAGCCATCATCATGTTTAAATATTTATAGGCAGAGGAATAAAAATGAATATTCAGTGTAAAGACATTCCT
The DNA here is from genome assembly GCF_014858855.1 of Bufo gargarizans. Taxonomy (NCBI): domain Eukaryota; kingdom Metazoa; phylum Chordata; class Amphibia; order Anura; family Bufonidae; genus Bufo; species Bufo gargarizans. The sequence goes on from NC_058089.1 coordinate 109,420,154, forward strand.
ACTGTTAGCAGTATGAGATCCTATGCAGGCATTACATTATAATTGGATATCTTTCTTCATCAAGTGAAAATAACTTCTTTGTCAAGGTCTAACCTAACCTAATTGAACCTTTCGCTTCTCATATTCTCAGATTAACCTTTAAATGACTGCAATTTATTATATGAAGAGCAGTACCAAGGCAGTGAGCGGAAATTATACTAAGAGAGGCATAGATTGGGACAGGTGAAGTTTAGTCATAAACAGTAGACAGGCCCAAGTTCAGGACAGGGAGCAGACAGTAAGAAGCTGTGACATAAACAAGCTGGATCAGTGCTGAACACACGGTCAGAATGAGGGTTCAAGAACTATGGAGCAAGCTAGCGGCCCCAAGCTAGCGTGAATCCCTCCTCTTCCACATACGGAACAACATTTAATAAAACGTGTATACTTCTTGAAGAATTTTCAGTGCAGTTTGCACCATAGTGTAGAGCAGTGATGGCCAACCTTGGCACTCCAGCTGTGGTGAAACTACGACTCCCAGCATGCTCCATATATTTCTATAGCGTTCTGAGAGCAGCCAAGCAAGGGGGGCATCTTGGGAGTTGTAGTTTTACCACAGCTGGAGTGCCAAGGTTAGCCATCACTGGTGTAGAGTATTTGCCAACATGAACAAGCTGGCTCCAATGAGTAAATTTTTTTCAGGTGTGGACAAACTCTTTTTGGTGAGACCACTTCCTTCTGCTGTACCCAGACTAGGGGGTATCTGCAATTGTTTTGTATAATATATATTATATTTTATGCATTATTCTATGCTCTTCCGTGTACTTCAGAAGAGGAGGTATGGTTGTCAATGGTTGGCAGGAACAGGGCTATTCACCCTGTTCCTTCCCACTTGGTCATAGTTGGGTAGTGCCAGTTAGACATCAGAAAGAGAGGAAGCACGTGCAAGATCGCCTACTCTCACAGAACTTATGGAGAGGTTCTTTGAGGAGATCACTCCTGAAAATTGGCCAGAATCGAGAATACTGCTTCCAAAGAAGCTTTAGTGTGGTAAGGCAGCAGAGTGATCAGTAAAACCACAGCTTTACAGATACTGCTTTAGGTGAGGGACTATGGCTCAGATACCCACCACCTGGAGCTTTTCCAGTCCAGCCAAACACCAGGCCTGTACCATACCATGAAAGCCTATATCTACAAGTGCATGCAAGTGCCACTCAATTTCCACATAACTAGCCAACATCCACTGCTAGATGTGCCATAAGTTTTACTTTGCACTAAGTAAAGAAAGACTTTTACAGTGTCTTGAAAAAGTATTCATACCACCATGAACTTTTCAGATTTTTTCACGTTACACCTACAAACTTAAATGGATTTTATTGGTATTTTATGTGATAGACCAACACAAAGTAGCAAGTATGTATGAAGTGCAAAGAAAATTATACCTGGTTTTCAAAATATTTAATAAATAAAAACTTAAAAGTGTTGGGGTGCATTTGTATTCTGTCCCCCTGAGTCAGTACTTTGTAGGACCGCCTTTCGCTGCAATTACAGCTGCATGTCTTTTGGGGTATGTCTCTACCAGCTTTGCAAATCTACAGGATGAATTTTTGCCCATACTTCTTTGCAAAATAGCTCAAGCTCAGTCAAATTGGATAGAGAGCATCTGTGAACAGCAATTTTCTTGCCACAGATTTTCAGTGGAATTTAGGGCTGGACTGGCTTTGATCTAAACCATTCCATTGTAGCTCTGGCTGTATGTTTAGGGTCATTGTCCTGCTGGAAGGTGAACCTCCGCCCCAGTCAGTGCCATACCTCCAATAGAGGCAGATCACGCAGCTGCTATGAGACCCATGGGAAAACAGGGCGCACAGTGGAGGATAGGCCCCATCCCCAAATTACACTCATTACATCCAGCTCCAGTATAGTATCCCTACCATCAGTGGAGAAAGCTAACGGATCTGTGATTGATTATCTCATCACAGGTCCTGTACATTAGTAAAAGAACTGCACAAAGAATGGTGTAGTTCCTAGGTTAGATAGGAGCATCTTTCAGGACCTGTGATGACATTATCTTCAGCATCACAGGTCTGGTATATCTAGAAAGGGAACTGCACAGAGCATGGTTTAGTTGCAGCGGCCCACTGCCAGCGTCCGGGGGATCCCTTGCCCCTTAGGAGGGTTCTACAAAATATGTCCCTCTTATAGAGCAAGTAAACGTAACGCCAGCTGCGGTTAAGCAGCAGTAACACAAGGCTCCCTTTGTAGATGGTAATGTTGGTACCCAGGGGTAGGATTGCCAGAGTGGTGCAGGGTGGTCTACAGTCTCTGTAGATGTTATATACACGTGTCACGGTGTTCCTACCTGGATATCTGTGGATCCCAGATGTGGTGCAGTCCAAAGCAAGTGAAAAAAGGGGTAGTTGAACTTGGATGGAGGATGAGTAGAATGAATGGAGTCCAGACTTTGTAGTAACGTTAACACAGCTTTACTTGGCATAAACGGCAATCCAAACAGTTTCCAAATGGTATCTTGGTAATCAGCAGGTATTGGCTTAACTTTGGCAGGCAAATGCTTCTCTGCAACAATCTCAGCCCTGCTATGCTATCTGGAGTAAATAGGAACTTTCCTCTTCTGCTGGAACTTAGGTTTAGTTGTAATCTTACTTTAATCCTAGGAACTACTTGTCCTGGCTTTGGAGTACCACAAGCTCTAGCTTCAGCTTGGATGTGCCCAACCTCCAGTGATAAGGCTGGCGTAGGACTAACAGAACCTATCCAGACAGGACCAGGCCTGCTGCCTTCCCCTAGCAGGGGTTAAATCAGACAAAACTCCTCACACAACCTCTCCCCACGAGGGGGTAGGGTAAACTGACTTACTCACTACCTAAGCTCATCCCTTTCTAGAGAGGACTGGAAGGAACCAGAAGGTTCCTCTCCAGAGAAACTATCTCTGCCAATGCTTCCCCCATCTGCCCCCATGAGGTGATGGTCGTGGATAAATGGCACAACAATGGGCCTCAGGATCTCTTCACGGTATCTCTGTGCATTCAAAATGCCATCAATAAAATGCACCTGTGTTCGTTGTCCATAACATACACCTGCCCATACCATAACCCCACCGCCACCATGGGCCACACGATCCACAACATTGATGTCAGCAAACTGCTCACCCACACAACGCCACACACGCTGTCTGCCATCTGCTCTGAAAAGTGAAAACCGGGACTCATCTGAACAGAACATTAAACAGAACGCCTCTCCAACGTGCCAGACACCATAGAATCTGAGCATTTGCCCACTCAAGTCAGTTACGACGACGAACTGCAGTCAGGTCCAGACCCCGATGAGGACGGCGAGCATGCAGGTGAGCTTCCCTGAGAAGGTTTCTGACAGTTTGTGCAGAAACTCTTTGGTTATGCAAAACAATTGTTGTTGCAGCTGTCCGGGTGGCTGGTCTCAGATGATCATGGAGGTGAACATGCTGGATGTGGAGGTCCTGGGCTGGTGTGGTTACACATGGTCTGCGGTTGTGACCTGGTTGGATGTACTGACAAATTCTATGAAACGCCTTTGGAGATGGCTTATGGTAGAGAAATGAACATTCATTGCACGGGCAACAGCTCTGGTAGACATTCCTGCAGTCAGCATGCCAATTGCACGCTCCCTCAAATGTTGCGACATCTGTGGCATTGTGCTGTGTGATCAAACTGCACATTTCAGAGTGGTCTTTTATTGTGGGCAGTCTAAGGCACCCCTGTGCAATATTCATGCTGTCTAATCAGTACCCTGATATGCCACACCTGTGAGGTGGGATGGATTATCTCGGCAAGGGAGAAGTGCTCACTAACACAGATTTAGACAGATTTGTGAACAATATTTGAGAGTAATGGGTCTTTTGTGTAATATAGAATTTCAGATCTTTGAGTTCAGTCCACGCAAAATGGGAGCAAAACCGAAAGTGTTACGTTTATGTTTTTGGTCAGTGTGCATTAGTACATAGGAGATGGTAGCAAGGTGCCAAAAAGAAGTGGTAATGGCACTCCGGGACATTACATGGTTAGATAGAAACATCTGCCAGGATCTGTGATGACATCATCATCATCACAGGCTCTTCAACCTCCAACAGCATGGAAGATGAGCTCTCCATTGAGACTAGAATGGAGTGGTAAGAGGAGGTCCTTCTCCTTTCTCTTCATTTGCACCCCATTCCATATTTTTATTTATATCTCACTCATATATGTATGGTACTGCAGACAGTTACAACCGCTATTACCTCATGTACCTCGCATAGTGACCGCAAACATATATCTGTATACACTGCACTGTTATACCTTGCACTTCTCACATCAGTACACTGCTCTTTAATATATATATATATATATATATATACTGTATATACTGTGGGGATTCGCTCTGGTAGGCAGGTTAGCGCATGTAGTATAGAGGCAAATGACCAGGTTGTAAGTAACTCGTCAGCGTTTATCCACACTTATAACATAACACAACTGAAAGAGATCTGCTTCTGTATGCACCCTGATTCCTCCTTCATCTCCAGGCGCCTGGAGAGCTGTCAATGACACACACAGACAGTATGGTCTCTGAAACAGCTCTGAGTTTATTCTGAGAATACAGCCTCTTATACATACATCCATACATGCAGGAAACAGATGTGGTTCACATTACAATAGTGCTGAGTAGAAACAATTCCTTATATGGAAATAAGGCTACTGTAAATACATTCACCCTCTAGTATGATGTCACCCATCATCCTGTCATTCCTACCGATCATATAGCTTATTCTATTTAACCCTTCAACAACAGCCACTTTTCAGGCTTGGTGCTTGTTCACACACAGAAAAACTAAATAAAGTTCACCTGGTATCCTGGGTGTCAGTTCACACCCGGCTGAAAGCTCAGCCTCAGAAAGTCCACTTGCAGGCTTTAAGGCGGCCTGCTCGCCTTACACACTGTCTTCAGACCTGAGCACAGAGATCTCCACTGTCAGAGGGAGGTAATCCACACTACCTGACAGTGCTGGCTGTTTTTTATAAGCCTGCCAAGACCCGGCCTGGAACGTGGGGAGTAGTCACCCACCCAGCACTTTGACTACTCCCAGTAAGAGCCACCCCGGATCAGTTATTTACAGCCATACTAAATAGCAAAGTGTCAATCAGCATTAGCTGCCGCTGAACCATGAAAATACCGGCTCCTACTTCACACATACCTACCATCAATGACGACCCCTTGTACCTTCCTACAATACACACATACAAACACTGCATCTATGATACAGTATAATAGATGCAGTAGACACAGGTATGTAGTATACCCAGCAGTGTACTGATATGTAAATTATGAGGGATAATAGACGCTGTGTACAGGTATGTAGTATATACAGCAGTGTACTGATATGTGAGATATAAGGGATAATAGATGCTGTGTAGTATATAAAGTATAGTATATATAATATATACAGCAGTAAACTGTTATTTACAAGATTTAATTTATACCTCATACCTCACTTATCAGTACACTGCTAGCCAGGGTAGTGGGGGAAGCCATGAATGGGTATGGAGGCCCAATTTAGATTCTTGCTATGGGGCCCAGTGAGTGACTTCTATGTACACGTCTGGCCCCAGTCTCACGTCTTCTGCAGCCTCTACCAGGTTTTCCTTCAGGTTTGCCCTGTATTTACCTGCATCCATCTTCCCATCAACTCTGACCAGCTTCCCTGTCCCTGCTGAAGAAAAGCCTCCCCACATCATGCTGCTGCCCCCTCCATGTTTCACAGTAGGTATGGTGTGTTCAGGGTGATGTGCAGTTAGTTTTCTGTAAAATAAAAGAGAGGGGAGGCAGCGCCACATGTGCGGTGTCAGTTGGTCACATAAAAAGGTAGATATTAGAGTTACAACCACTGTAGAGCCTTGCTGGTAATTTTTCTCACCGACCAGCAAACGGTATAGGTCAAGCTGCAGTCGCGGTTTCTTCTGTAGTGCCTCACTAGGAGAAATCTTCAGAATAACAGGTATCCGAGAATAGAGAATAGTAAAAAGACCGCTTGTCCGGCGCTGCTTGAAACAATTCAAACTTGTATCGAGGATGGTATGGAAGAAAAACTTTCATTATCTGTTAACGTGTAACGCGTTTCGAGGGTAGGAAAATCCTCTTTGTTTGGACAATATACAGAATGTATAAAAAGAGGTGGTTCGGGCACATTTTAAACACTGTGTTTGTACATTCTGTATATTGTCCGGACAAAGACGGTTTTCCTACCCTCAAAACGCGTTGACAGATAATGAAAGCTTTTCTTCCATCCCATCCTCAATGCAAGTTTAAATTATTCCAAACAGTGTCGGACACGTGTTAGTTTTCTGCCACACATAGCGTTTTGCATTTCGCGTGACATCCACAGAAAACTATTGAGGCCGCACCACACCACTTCTATAAACCGGGGACATGATCCACCCTGGGGGGCAGCACGTTGCACTGACAGATGTTTCTATCTAACCTGGGAACTACTCCATGCTCTAAGCAGTTTCTTTACTAGATGTACAGGACCTGTGATGCTGAAGATGATGTCATCACAGGACCTGGCAAATGCTCCTATCTATCCTGGGAATTACACCATTCTTTGTGCAGTTCCTTTACAAAATATAAAGGACCTATGATTACATAACCACAGGTCCTTTAGCTTTCCCCACTGATGATAGGGATGCTATACTGAAGCTGGACAGTAAGAAGTGTAATTAGGGGACGGGGTCTTTGGTTTACTGCGTGCCCCTTTTCCCCATGGACCCCAGAGCAGCTGAGTGCTATTGTGCACCGCGCCCTGTCGCTTTCCAGCTTTAGTGGAATGCCGAGTGGTGTGGTATGCCTATATGTCTCTTTATGTGTTACGGTGCTCCTACCTGGATACAGAGGGACCCCAGATTTTTGCTCCGTAGCATTAAAAGGGGGAATAATTGAGGTATGAATGAAAAATAAATTATGTCCACACCATTTTATTTTTATTTTTATTTAATCTGTATCACTTAGTGTATTATGAAACAGCATACATACAAACCTATATTTACATAACTATACTTATTGCCCAACCTCCTTCCCCAGCTGCTCTTCCCCCCCCCCCCCTCCACCACCACCAAATCCCCTCGCCTAAACCGGGTGTCCCCTCATCTAGTTTTTTAACAATTTCTGCCATAATTCCACAAATTTATGTTTTTTTTTGATAGACACCAAGTGGAATTCTTCTCTAACAAGCGAGACCCTAGTCCGGTTCTCCCATTCCCTGACTACAGGTACCACACCGTCTCCCCAGTGCCCAACAATGCACCTCCTAACATGGAATAGAAGTTTAGAGGCTATGGAACGATGTTTAAAATTATCTATCTTATCCACTACCCCTAAAATGTATATTTCAAACTCCCTAAGGATACTAAACCCATGATATGCCTTTATTTTTTCATTTACCTTCCGCCAGAAGTCTTGGATCTTTATATATGTCCACAGTAAGTGCACATCATCTACCCCTACCTGGCCACATTTTTTGCAACTAAATTCTTTGGGTTTATAATATTTCATAAGGCTCTTGGGGGAGTAATATAATCGGTATAGTATACTGAATTGGGTAATTCTATGAGAGAAATAGTTTGAGACCCCGTTTTTTGCTTGTATCTCCCTCTCCCAAAACTCCCGTTGAGACTTAAGAACATCCTGCCATTTGTGCATTAGCTAAATAATTGCTCTTTTTTCTGTCTTTTGATGTAACAATGATTCATATATCCTAGACACCAGTTTCTTCCCCACGATTAATTTAGAGATATTAGGTAGAGGGCGTGGGAAGGTGATAATTTGTGTTCCCCTTCCCAACGACATCCTTAAAGCTTGTTTCAATGGTAGATAGAAGAAGCTCATGTCCCTATCTCCTATTCCACACTCGTTTTTAAGGTCCAGGTATGTAATAATATCTCCCTCCTTCCATATTTGACCCAGGGTCGGCTCTATCATAAGCGGCTACTTGAGGGCGCAGAGAAGGGGGGGCGGCGCCAGGGCGGAAATCAATTAACTTGCATTTACCTCGCTGAGCCTGTGTGCCAAGGAGCCCGGCCGCTCCCCCTCACAGAGCGGCATGCAGCTGACAGGCTGAGGCAGCAGCCGTAGCAACACACACTCTGAGCTACAAGATCCTGGTGTATTTATCTCATTTAGCATGTCTTTCAGAAAAGTTTCTCCTGGGATTCAAACTCGTGACCTTTCACCTCAGAGGCAAGTCCTTTACCCACACAGCTATGAAAGCTGCATAGCCTGTTACTTAATTATTTTTTTTATAAGACTTCTACTGTAGATAACTTTGATACCTAGTGTACATACACATGACAGCTGCCCCAGCACACTGTGTATGGATGTAGCAGAGCTGGGTGTGTTGGGGCAACTGTCATGTGTATGGTTGTACACTAGGTATCAAAGTTATCTACAGTAGAAGTTTTTTATTTTTTTATTCTTTTAACCACCTCCGGACCGCCTAACGCACATGTGCGTTCCGGAGGTGGCAGGCTGGCGCACAGTCACGCATATATGCGTCATCTCGCGAGACGCGAGATTTCCTGTGAACGCGCACACACAGGCGCGCGCGCTCACAGGATCGGAAGGTAAGCGAGTGGATCTCCAGCATGCCAGCGGCGATCGTTCGCTGGCAGGCTGTAGATCCGAATTTTTTAACCCCTAACAGGTATATTAGACGCTGTTTTCATAACAGCGTCTAATATACCTCCTACCTGGTCCTCTGGTGGTCCCTTTTGTTAGGATCGACCACCAGAGGACTCAGGTAGGACAGTACAGTCGCACCAAACACCACACTACACTACACTACACCCCCCCGTCACTTATTAACCCCTTATAAACCCCTGATCACCCATGATCACCCCATATAAACTCCCTGATCACCCCCCTGTCATTGATCACCGCCCTGTCATTGATCACCCCCCTGTCAGGCTCCGTTCAGACGTCCGTATGATTTTTACGGATCCACGGATACATGGATCGGATCCGCAAAAAGCATACGGACGTCTGAATGGAGCCTTACAGGGGGGTGATCAATGACAGGCGGGTGATCACCCATATACACTCCCTGATCACCCCCTGTCATTGATCACCCCCCTGTCATTGATCACTCCCCTGTAAGGCTCCATTCAGACGTCCGCATGATTTTTACGGATCCATGGATACATGGATCGGATCCGCAAAACACATGCGGACGTCTGAATGGAGCCTTACAGGGGGTGATCAATGACAGGCGGGTGATCACCCATATACACTCCCTGATCACCCCCTGTCATTGATAATCCCCCTGTAAGGCTCCATTCAGACGTCCGCATGCGTTTTGTGGATCCGATACATGTATCCATGGATCCGTAAAAAATCATGCGGATGTCTGAATGGAGCCTTACCGGGGGGGTGATCAGTGACCGGGGGGTGATCACCCTGATTACCCTGATCACCCCCTGTCATTGATAACCCCCCTGTAAGGCTCCATTCAGACGTCCGCATGCGTTCTGTGGATCCGATACATGTATCCATGGATCCGTAAAAAATCATGCGGATGTCTGAATGGAGCCTTACAGGGGGGGTGATCAGTGACAGGGGGGTGATTACCCTGATCACCCCCTGTCATTGATAACCCCCCTGTAAGGCTCCATTCAGACGTCCGCATGCGTTCTGTGGATCCGATACATGTATCCATGGATCCGTAAAAAATCATGCGGATGTCTGAATGGAGCCTTACAGGGGGGGTGATCAGTGACAGGGGGGTGATCACCCTGATTACCCTGATCACCCCCTGTCATTGATAACCCCCCTGTAAGGCTCCATTCAGACGTCCGCATGCGTTCTGTGGATCCGATACATGTATCCATGGATCCGTAAAAAATCATGCGGATGTCTGAATGGAGCCTTACAGGGGGGGTGATCAGTGACAGGGGGGTGATCACCCTGATTACCCTGATCACCCCCTGTCATTGATAACCCCCCTGTAAGGCTCCATTCAGACGTCCGCATGCGTTCTGTGGATCCGATACATGTATCCATGGATCCGTAAAAAATCATGCGGATGTCTGAATGGAGCCTTACAGGGGGGGGGGTGATCAATGACAGGGGGGTGATCAGGGAGTCTATATGGGTGATCACCCCCCTGTCATTGATCACCCCCCTGTCATTGATCACCCCCCCCCCCCCCTGGTAAGGCTCCATTCAGACATTTTTTTTGGCACAAGTTAGCGGAAATTTTTTGTTTGTTTTTGTTTTTGTTTTTTCTTACTAAGTCTCATATTCCACTAACTTGTGTCAAAAAATAAAATCTCACATGGACTCGCCATACCCCTCACGGAATCCAAATGCGTAAACATTTTTAGACATTTATATTCCAGACTTCTTCTCACGCTTTAGGGCCCCTAAAAAGCCAGGGCAGTATAAATACCCCACATGTGACCCCATTTCGGAAAGAAGACACCCCAAGGTATTCCATGAGGGGCATATTGAGTCCATGAAAGATTGAAATTTTTGTCCTAAGTTAGCAGAAAGTGAGACTTTGTGAGAAAAAAACAAAAAAAAAAATCAATATCCGCTAACTTATGCAAAAAAAAAAAAAAATCTAGGAACTCGCCATGCCCCTCATTGAATACCTTGGGGTGTCTTCTTTCCAAAGTGGGGTCACATGTGGGGTATTTATACTGCCCTGGCTTTTTAGGGGCCCGAAAGTGTGAGAAGAAGTCTGGGATCCAAATGTCTAAAAATGCCCTCCTAAAAGGAATTTGGGCCCCTTTGCGCATCTAGGCTGCAAAAAAGTGTCACACATCTGGTATCGCCGTACTCAGGAGAAGTTGGGGAATGTGTTTTGGGGTGTCATTTTACATATACCCATGCTGGGTGAGAAAAATATCTTGGTCAAATGCCAACTTTGTATAAAAAAATGGGCCCCTAAATTGCCAGGGCAGTATAACTACCCCACAAGTGACCCCATTTTGGAAAGAAGACACCCCAAGGTATTCCGTGAGGGGCATGGCAAGTTTTTAGAATTTTTTATTTTTTTGTCGCAAGTTAGTGGAATATGAGACTCTGTAAGAAAAAATAAAAAAAATAAAATCATCATCATTTTCCGCTAACTTGTGACAAAAAATAAAAAGTTCTATGAACTCACTATGCCCATCAGCGAATACCTTAGGGTGTCTACTTTCCGAAATGGGGTCATTTGTGGGGGTTTTCTACTGTTTGGGCATTGTAGAACCTCTGGAATCATGACAGGTGCTCAGAAAGTCAGAGCTGTTTCAAAAAGCGGAAATTCACATTTTTGTACCATAGTTTGTAAATGCTCTAACTTTTACCCAAACCATTTTTTTTTTGCCCAAACATTTTTTTTTTATCAAAGACATGTAGAACAATAAATTTGGCGAAAAATTTATATATGGATGTCGTTTTTTTTGCAAAATTTTACAGCTGAAAGTGAAAAATGTCATTTTTTTGCAAAAAAATCGTTACATTTTGATTAATAACAAAAAAAGTTAAAATGTCAGCAGCAATAAAATACCACCAAATGAAAGCTCTATTAGTGAGAAGAAAAGGAGGTAAAATTCATTTGGGTGGTAAGTTGCATGACCGAGCGATAAACGGTGAAAGGAGTGTAGTGCCGAAGTGTAAAAAGTGCTCTGGTCATGAAGGGGGTTTCACCTAGCGGGGCTGAAGTGGTTAAAGTAACTAGCTATACAGCTCTCATAGCTGTGTGGGTAAGTGCTTTGCCCTTGATACAGAAGGTCATGGGTTTGAATCCCATCATAAACTTTTCTGAAAGACAGGCTAAATAAGAACATGAGCACCAAATCTTTAACACTAGAGGCTGGTGGGAACACAGGAAGAGGCCTGCATCGCATCGCTGACATGGAGGTAAGTATAAAAGTTTTTTTAAATACCGGACTGTTACTTTACTGCCACGGGGGAGGGGGGCTATTGGCGCCATGATACTGGCACATGGAGGGGGGAGGAAAGAGGCACTTGATACTGGCACATTAGGGGGCAGGGGGAGAGGGTGGCACTATGATTTTGGCACATGGGGGGGCAAGAAATGGACATGAATCATGAGGGGCAGAAATGTGAAATGATGGGGGTGGGGCAAGAAATGGATATGAATCATCAGGGGCAGAAATGTGAACTGATGGGGATGGGGGGGAGGGGCGCCAAAATGTAGATTCGCTTGTGTTGACAAAAATCCTTGCACTGGCCCTGATTTGACCCAGTCTAAAAACTCCATATTTCCACCAGATTCCCTGTTCAATCAGCTTTAATTCTGTAAGTTGAATATTATCCCACAATAGGGTATCAGTATGTAATCGGGTCTGTGGCCACAGTTCTCTTACCTCTTTCCAGGTTTTAGCCCACAGGCCAAATATCTGTATTTTGGTGTTTTGCTGTTGTGACAAAATGTCAGCCTCCACCTTGATGTGAAATTCAACAGCAGCTTTACTTAAACTTTCATCCAAGCGATTGGCAGGCTTTGTCTTGGTTCCAGCAGGCTTTGGCATAAACTGTCAGGCAAACTCAATAACTCTGCTTTCTCTGTTTCTCTGTTGTACTGACAGGCTTGCTTGATAACTTGGCTTTCTTGCTCTGTGCTGCACTAAACTCTACTTAAGTCTGGTTTCTGAACTTTTGGTCTGTACTGATATCCTTGGATGGGGTGCCATCGACTGTTATTCCCCTCCTGACACTCAGTAAAAAACTTATTTTCAGCCGAAGAACTATTCCTATTGCTGACTTCTCTTATGGTGACTGAAGAACGATTTCCTCTGGCCCCTATGGCTTCCAGACATCTTCTTCCATAGCCAGCAGAGCTTAGGGTGCTTTGGCTGGCATAGGCACGCCTAAGAGTGCCCCACCTTGCTTCTCTCCTCCCGTCCAACACGACTAACTCTCTGACTTCTGCCCCTCCCTTACGGCAGGAAGCAGGACTGGTCCACTTCTGCCCAAAGGGGGGAGAATGGAATGTTGAGTTCCATTCTCTCTAACTATAGCTCTGTTATTTGCACTTCCACCTGCTGATGAACCAGGCATATTACATGTAATAAACAGTTGCATAGAAATCATAGCATTGCACAATGTAGAGGACCTGGACAGAAATACATAAGATGGCATTTAGGTTAGACCAATAAAGATTAATTAGAGAAAAAAAAAGACCATTAAAGATAGTAGCAGGGTATAGGAGTGGTAACACCACTCCGGGGTGTTACAATTGCAGATATGCCATTGGCCTGAGGGAGTACACCATGACACAACACGAGATCAAGGCGAGTACCACTCCCATCCTCTGTACCGGCTCCTCAGGGGCTTGCTGCTATTCGGTGTATTCCTCCCTCCTGCTTCACAATGTGTCCTTCATGCACTGTGCAGGGGATTTGCCAACTCGAGAGGATGTTCCAGGAGAATTATCTAGTTTGTACTATAGATAAAATAACATGTCCATACTGTATATACCAACTTACAAACATTCAGTACATGAATAACTTGATTATAGACCTATATGTGCATCATTTGCGTTCACCATGCATTGAGATAAGCAGAAAGATGGACAGCACGCGCCAACAATGCAGATGTGAACAGATAGCATCAGCTTGCTCTGAACAAGAGGTTTTGTCCCAAAAGAGCTAGCTGGAGTTGTGAGGCTGGTTTAGCTATTCTCCTAGTTATGCTAGGAGGCCTGTTTAAAAGGCTGAGCAATGGCTGGATGGCCATACTTTATTTGCAGGTGTCAAAAACTTAGCTTTTTTAAATCCCTTTGACAAGAAAACTGAATTCAGTATGTTTTTCACATGCAAATCTCTCTCGAACTCCCAATCGATTATAATTTTTCAGTTCACCTAGCTCTATCCATAAAGCCCATTTGTCTTCTTTTTTCCCCCAGGCTTTTAGGCCAGTCTGAGCAGGAGTGTTTATCACCCATCCATTTGTGTAAAATGGCTCAATACTATCAATTACTAGCAAAAAGGTCAATTTTTACTCGTAGACATTATAATCCTGACTCACTAAAAATAGCAGCAATAAACACTGTTATACCATGTGGTTACTGCTGAGGGAACGATTTTACAATTTGTTTTGTATTGTATTTTAGCTTCACTTTTTTGAATTTTAACAATTTACAAGATTGCTTTCAAATGTGGGCTCTCTGCTTCATCATTCCTGCCCCCTGTCTTCATTCTACACTGCAGGTATGGGCAGGCGGCATGACAGGGGCAGGGCCAGTCGGGATCTCCATGTGTGGACTGTTGTTGGTGTTGCTGCTGGGGAAAGAGGTAAGTATGTGAAGCTTATATTTTTTTTTAACTGCTTGTGAAGGGGGCACAGCACTGGGCATTTCACTAGGAGGGGGAACAGCACTGGGCATATCACTGGGAGGGTCACAGCACTGGGCATATCAGTGGGAGGGGGCACAGCACTGGACATATCACTGGGAGGGGCACAGCACTGGGAGGGGGGCACAGCCCGGGGCCTACTACTGGGAGGGGCACAGCACTGGGCATATCAGTGGGAGGGGGCACAGCACTGGACATGTCAATGGGAGGGGGCACAGCACTAGGCATATCACTGGAAGGGGGCCCAGCACTGGGCCTATCACTGGGAGGGGGCACAGCACTCGACATATCAGTGGGAGGGGGCACAGCTGGGCATATTACTGTTAGGGGGCACATATCTGGGTGTAACTACTGTGAGGGCGCACATATCTGGTATAACTACTGTGAGGGGTACATATCTGGGTATAACTACTGTGAGGGGCACATTTCTGGTATAACTACTGTGAGGAGCACATATCTGGGTATAACTACTGTAAGGGGCACATTTCTGGTATAACTATTGTGGGGGGCACAATGTGGGCACAAATACTGTGCGATTGCATAAAGAGGGAATAACTACTATGTGGGGGCATTTAGGCTACTGGATGGGATAAGGTGTATGGGCGGAGTTAGAGGTGTGGTGCCACACAATTTTGTCCCTCTTCCTTCTGCTCAAAAGTTGGGGGGGTATGGTGTTGTAAATGACAAAAATACATGGTCTCAAAAGGCAGGAAGTGCTCAACCCCAAATGCAGTTGTGCATTTATGCTCGGGGGAGCAGATACTGCGCTTGTAGTCTGTAACTAAGGGCGATCCCCAGCAAAAAATGCATACAGTGGAGGATGCCCGCAGCAAACCCCAAGTGCTACAGAGACATCCTACACCAGATGGTAAAATGTATGGATGTGGAATGATAAATAGGATAAATAGTTACAAGAATAGGTGCGCTACTTTGGTGGATGCAAACAGTAACATCTGACTAAACCCTCACACTGATGTTAAAAATAAGACTTTAGCCAGTATATCCTTATATTAAAAACATACCTGAGCCCGCTCACCACGGTTTCTCAAGTGGCACGGGACATAACGCTAAACCTACCTGTACCGTATGGGCAGTACCAGGAGCCAGTGGGCAAATAACAGCAGCGTAAGATCCGACTCACAGCAAACAGCTCCCAGTTCCCTCCAAAGTGAGGGTATGGCATTGTACTATATACTGCATACTGTGGGGTGTTATACTATATACTGCATACTGTATAGTGTTATACTATATACTGCATACTGTGGGGTGTTATACTATATACTGCATACTGTGGAGTGTTATACTATATACTGCATACTGTGGGGTGTTATACTATACTGCATACTGTGGGGTGTTATACTATATACTGCATACTGTGGAGTGTTATACTATATACTGCATACTGTGGGGTGTTATACTATATACTGCATACTGTGGAGTGTTATACTATATACTGCATACTGTGGGGTGTTATACTATATAGTGTATACTGTGCAATGTTATACTATATACTGCATACTGTGGGGTGTTATACTATATACTGCATACTGTGGAGTGTTATACTATATACTGCATACTGTGGGGTGTTATACTATATAGTGTATACTGTGGGGTGTTATACTATATACTGCATACTGTGGGGTGTTATACTATATACTGCATACTGTGGAGTGTTATACTATATACTGCATACTGTGGGGTGTTATACTATATAGTGTATACTGTGGGGTGTTATACTATATACTGCAAACTGTGGAGTGTTATACTATATACTGCATACTGTGGGGTGTTATACTATATACTGCATACTGTGGAGTGTTATACTATATACTGCATACTTTGGGGTGTTATACTATATATGGCATACTGTGTGGTGTTATACTATATACTGCATACTGTGGGGTGTTTTACTATATACTGCATACTGTGGGGTGTCATACTATATACTGCATACTGTGGACTGTTATACTATATACTGCATACTGTGGACTGTTATACTATATACTGCATACTGTGGAGTGTTATACTATATACTGCATAGTATGAGGTGTTCTACTATATACTGAATACTGTGGAGTGTTATACTACATACTGCATACTGCGGGATGTTATACTGCATACTGTGGAGTGTATACTATATACTGCATACTGTGGGGTGTCATACTATATACTGCATACTGTGGGGTGTCATACTATATACTGCATACTGTGGGGTGTTATACTATATACTGCATACTGTGGGGTGTTATACACACAGAGAACGGAATGGGGAAAGGTGGTGAAGAGCGCACTGCTCGTGTGCAGCTGCCCTGAATTCATTTCTATGGCGGCATTGAAAACAGCCGAGCGCTGGCTATTTCCGTCGCCCTCATCAGAAATGAATGGAAGCAGTGGACGCACAAGCGCGGTGTGCTCCCATTCACTTGTATGGGGAGAGCGCTTGGCGGTGCCCGGACCCTTAGAAACCCCGCTCCATTCTCGGCGTAAGTGTGGGTCCCAGAGGTGGAACCCACACCTATCAGACAATAGGGGGCTATCCAAGCGATATGCCCCCCATTGTCTCTGATGGGAATACCCCTTTAAGATGCACTGGGGATGATGAAGAGCAGCCAGGTGAGATGGGCAGCAACTCCATGACTTGGGCAGTGAAAGTCTTGAAGGGAGTGAGGTCTTCACTCTTGGTCATGAAAGGGTTCTTGTTGAAAACTTGTCAGTCAATACCATATAGAAATTCATGGCACTCCATTGTGGATATCGGCCAGCGAAAGGACACACCCCAATGACTGTAGATAATTAATTTACATATGGAAAGGTTCTATTTCAATATCTTATTATATCAAAAGCAGATCGTTTTGGAAAAGACACCAATGACTTTTCCGTGATGCGATCTACAGCGCCATATAATTGGCTGTGTGCCGACAGGTTCCCTTTAAATGATTTGCTCCCATGTTTTTGCACCTTGTTATTAGAGGGGAGTTCCACAAGCAAACTGTTATCTCTTTATAGAAATATCCAGATTAGCTGCAATTTAAGGACATGTCCAACAATGACGCCTCTCAATCTCATCATCCCACTTGTGTCTGCTCTTCTACTCCCTTCTTCCGCAGCTTCTGGAATTTGCATAGGTTTTATTATCTAACTGTTTGATTATGCTGCTCTAGCACTTCCTTTCCCATTTTGCATATTTTCCATCCATTCATTTGGAAGCATTGGATGGCTATATTATACAAAAAAAAACCTCCATTTAATTTGACATCTGGGATTTTCAGAGTAGTACAAAAGACACCGTACAAGTAACTTTTGGCAGATGTCCCAGGGATTGTGAACCAGTTTAACCCACAGGACAGGACCATTAATTCTTGGGGATGTGTGCTTGACACAAGTTTCATACGAAAGACTGAAAAAAAAAGTGCTTGACTCAGGATTGTATTATTTATAGTCTCGACTAGCACCAGAATTAAAGTGCACCCGTCACCGGGAATGGGAAATACTATGGCAAAGTGTTGTGTGATCTTGCAGCTCGGCCACGTACACTTCAGTGGAGCTCAGCTCCGATACCACATGTAACCCGTGGACAGGGAGTGGCGCTGATTTTGCAAGACAGCATCCATGTTTTTCTAATCTCGGAAGATCCATCGCCAGATTTCATGATACCAAAGGCATACATTATCAGATTTCTTAGACCTGATGATGCTAGTGTACTTACTTTGAAAATCCATCTCAGAATGGATGTATGAGCGTTTCTACAGTTGTATCTAGTGTTGAGTGAATCGAATTCCATGAAGTGGAATTTCATCCGAATTTCAAGGAAAATTTGATTTGCCCCAAAACCTGAATTTCCTCGTGCTTCGTGGTAGCTAATCGATTTTCCCTGAATAGTGGTAAAAAATATAAAAAATCATTCTTACCTAATCCGTTTGAGCTCGAAGAGCCTCGCACTAAATCCCGTGCCTGCTGACATATGACGTTATCACGCTGGCTGTCATGATGACGTCATCACAGGCCGAGCGAGATATCACACTAGATCTTCAATCCAGATGACGGCGGCCGGCCTTTTTGTGATCAAATGGAATGAGGTAAGTATGATTTTTTTTATTATGTTACACTGTAATATCAATGTCAGATGCCACGATCAGCTATGTGGTACAATGACGGGGGGTGGCGCAATCGCCACTCCCTGTCATTGCACCCACTGCTTACAAAGATATTCGCTTCATGACAATGTAATTTGTGACAAAGTGAAATTTTATGTAAAATTCAACAAAGCAGCCGAAGTGAATTTTTGAATACTTGGCTCATCACTAGTTGTATCCAGTCTAAACAATCCCCTGTAAGTCAAGGGTTACGTGGCCGTTTTTGCCGTTTAGCATGTCATGCTACCAAAGATTGCAGCAACTTTTGGCAGTCCCTGCTCCAGAAAAGCATATCTTTGCCAGCTCTAAAGTAGCTTCAATTTGCAATATAATTGGGTTGTCAGCCTCCCCCCAGTATAACCCAGGCACTTTTCTGAAATGTGGCAAAAGAGGCATTAAATTTTAAAAACGAATTACTAGAGATGAGCGAATCGAAGCTGACGAAGTGGAATTTAATCCGAATTTCGCAACGAATGCGAATTTCCTCTCACTTCGTGATTAACGAATCACAATTTTTCCTAAAATGGCTGCTAAAATAGTGGCTACATGTGTGAGGACATGGGGCAAGGAACTGTGGGAAGGCGGAATAACCCATAATGCCATGCATGTAGCCAATCAGCAGCGAGCCCTGTGATGTCACACCCCTATAAATACGGAGGCCATCTTGGATTCAGACATTTTCCAGCGTTCGGAGTGCAGGGACAGACGTGAGAAGGCACTAGGGACAGCAATGGGAAAAACCTCATTGTGACAAAAAAAAAATGAAAAAAGAATTTATAAGTGCAGGGAAAGGATAGAGAGGAATCATTTCACAGCATCTTAGTGCAAGGAGAGATGTCAGAAGGCGCTAGGGACAGTGATAGAAAAAACCTCATTGTGAAAAGAAAAAACGTTTTACAAAGATTATTTGGGGACCCAAATAGACATTATACAGCTCTGTCATTACAGCAATTTAGGGTACAAGTGCTATGTTGTGGAAAAATAAAAATATATACGCAGTTCACTTCTGCAGTTATATGTGGAGAAAGTGTTTAGTGGCGTATTTCAGTACACAAAGAAAAATATATACGCACTTTACTGTTGCAGTTATATGTGTTGAAAGCATTTAGTGGCCTACAGTATTTTACTACAAAAATAAAAATATATTCTCAGTTCACTTCTGCAGTTATATGTGTTGGAAGCGTTTAGTGGCCTATTTCAGTATAGGAAGAAAGATATATATGCACTTTACTGTTGCAGTTATTTGTGGTGAAAGCGTTTTGTGGCCTATTTCAGAACAAAAAGAAAAATAGCAGTTCTGACAAGCCAGCGGTCAGCCGTTGGGCAAGAGCAGTATTTGTGGAAGAAAGTATATCACACCCCTGTCAGTTTTTTTAGGGGGCAACTGGTAAATCACACCAGTAGAAATTATTTCTTCAAATAGTGTTTTTCACTATGTCTAGATGCGGTGACGCAGCAAAACCGCAGACAAATGCTGAACTACCTAAATGCACTATATAGAAAGTATGTTATTGGTATATAGCACCCCTGCTTCAATCAGTTTTTTTTGGGGGGCAACTGGTTAATCACACCAGTAGAAATTATTTGTTCCAATAGCGTTTAGCACTCTGTGTGGCTGCAGTATCGCAGCAGAACCGCACACAACTGCTGCACAATGCAATTGCACTATAATATACTTTCGTATACGTTAGAAAGTATATTATAAGTATATCACACCCCTCAGTAAGTCACACCTATCGATAGCACACCTATACCAGTCCTTAAAATGACTTTTGTGGCCCTATTAGCTAGCGTTTGGTGTCCCTAACAGCCTGTCCCTGCTCCACACAGCAATCTCTCCCTACACTGGCAAAAAACTGAATGTAAAATGGCGGCCAGATCGTGTTTATTTATAAGGTAGGGGGTATGTCCATGTGCTGAAACGTCTCAATTGGCTGTCCTGTACCACCTGATGGCTGTGTCATGGGTTAAAGTTCTTCACAATGTAAAAGAATATGGCGGGTGCAAATATCGCCATATGTTCACCCGTTCGGCGAACAGCGAACGAGCAAAGTTTGCCGGGAAACGACTGCTGGGCAAACCGCAAGGCCTCTCTACCGGCCAACAGTGTGGCATCAGAGCGGGTGTTTAGTTTAGCTGGAGCCATAGTTACCCCAAGGAGAACTCGCCTGACCACCCAAAATGTGGAGAGACTGACCTTTGTCAAGATGAATCAGGCGAGGATCAGCCAGGATTTCCACCCACAAATGCCTGATGTATCTGATTAGATACATGCCTTACCCAAACCTTGAAAAAAGAGACCGGTTTCTTCTGGCTACCTATCTCAGCTACTACTACTCTGATGCAGCCACCCGCCTGATGCCACACATCTGATGCCAAGTGCTCCTTCTTTCACACACCTTCATCAGCGGGTACTGGTATTGCCACCCACCGCCCCACTCTGTCACCGGGTCACTTTGTGGTATTCTGATGCTGCTGCTGAATCTCCACACTATGTCACCTTCACACTCTGTGGTCTCCTGATCCTGCTGCTGCCATCTCCACACTATCTCACCTTGCCACTCTGTGGTATCCTGATGCTGCTGGTGCTGCTGCTGCCATCTCCACACTATGTCACCTTGCCACCCTGTGGTATCCTGATGCTGCTGCTGCCATCTCCACACTATGTCACCTTGCCACCCTGTGGTATCCTGATGCTGCTGCTACCATCTCCACACTATGCCACCTTGCCTTACTCCTGATGCTATTGCTGTCACCACCTCCAGACTCGGTCATTGTGCCACTCTGTGGCCTCCTACTGATGCTGCTGCTGCTGCCATCTCCACACTCTGTCATTGGGCCACTCTGTGTTCTCCTCATGCTGCCGCCACCTCCAGACTTGGTCATTGTGCCACTTGGTGGCCTTGCCCTGATGCTGCTGATGCTGCTGCTGCCGCCACCTCCAGACTCTGTCATTGTGCCACTCGGTGGCCTCTTCATACTGCTGCCACCTCAAGACTCTGTCATTGTGCCACTTGGTGAGCTCCTCATACTGCTGCCAACCCCAGACTCTGTCATTATGCCACTCGGTGGCCTTCTCCTGATGCTGCCAACTCCAGACTGTGTCATTGTGCCACTCGGTGGCCTACTCATAGTGCTGTCACCTCCAGATTCTGTCTTTGGGCCACTCGGTGGCCTCATCATACTGCTTCCACCTCCAGACCCTGTCATTGGGCTACTCTGTGATCTTCGTATGCTGCTTCCACCTCACCACTATATTATAGGTCCACTCTGTGGACTTCTCATGCTGTTCCCACCCTCCCCACTTCATGGCTGGTCCACTATTTTGGCTTTCCGCCTGACTGACATCATCATTTATTTGACCTTTATTCTGATCTGTCAGAAGGAAGGAAAAATGAGACACACAACGGATCCTGTCTGTGTAGCAGCTGTAAGGCCTGTATGGTCCCATCAGAATTGGCTTATGATTTGGTAACCAAAAGCAGGAGTGGAAAACACAGAAGACATGCAAATATTCAGTACACGTGTCATCTCTGTTTTAGATCCACTCCTTTCTTTTTTGGCATTAGCAATACTGATAAATTTTTGAGAAAATGCTGACCGATTGAAGGCGTATGCGACACAGACAGGATCCGTTTTGTTTTTTTGTTAGTTATTGTTCTGACGGATCAGAGGAAAGGCAAATTAATCAGTGACATCAACACAAACTTACTTCTGACACCCTCTCCACTCTGTCGGGGGATATATGTATAAGCATTTAATAGAACAGGTTCTGTAGACATCTATGTGGAATCAGCTGACGACTGTGTAAGAGGAGTGCGCTTCTTCTTGGTGCTAACATAGACCTGTAAGTCTGAGTTCAACTTATTTGGTCAGTTTTGGCCCCGTGACTGCCCAAATAAGTGAAGTGTGCAGTGATTCTAAGAGCGACACCTGTCATCTGCATTTCACTACCAAAGCAGACTTTCTATGCATGTTACTGCAAGGCCCGGTGTTCTACACCACTATGATGATTCTCTGCAGCCAGGAAATAGGCGTTTTTTTTAACGTTACTCGCCGCAAATTTATCCGGATCTAACTGAATTTTTCCAAACAAATTTGGCGAACCGGCAAATCGACTTTTATCAAAATTCGCTCATCTCTACTAATTACATCAAACTGACATGCCCCAAAACTTGTGATTTTTTTATGCCAGAAAACTGGTGCAAGTCACATATTAAATTGTCCCCGAAGTATATTAGTAAGAAAACTTGCAATGAAAAAGCTGACAGATTGGTATAACAATTATGAAAAAATATATATATTTCCAATGTATCAATATATTTTTCCAGCACATACACTCCTCAAAAAGATTATGACATTTAAATGATAAAAAATGGAAACAAAATATTCAAAACATCTTGATTTATTCCGTATCGATTTATTCCGTATCAAGTATGAGTACCAGATGCAGAAATACACACACTTGGGATGCTATCAGTGAGGTTATTAATGGTTGTCTTCAGAATGTTTTGCTATTATAAATACACTTGGACTTGCTAATCATCAAGATCTGCTGCTGGCAGCATCCTTTGCAATTGCTGACCTATGAAGTTCCAGATATACTCGATGGGAAACAATTCTAGAGATGCTGCAGACCATGGTAGCATGTGTAGGCCGTGCAGGCTGCTCACAGTAGAATCAAAAACATTTGGCCTGGCAGTGTCCTTTTGAAAATGGTTCCTGGGATACTTCGGAAAAATGGTTCTTCCTACAGGTTCCACAACCAAATCAATGTATCGCCGAACTGTTAGTGTACCTGAAATGAAGACTAGAGCGGTCAAGCTACTTATGTTATGTCACCTCTGGTGTGACGTTCCCTTTTGAAGGCCTCTTCATGTTGTTATCCATGTGCTTTCCAGAGCAATCTCCAGCTATCAATATGTCCGAGACAAAAGCCAGACTCATCTCTGAAGAGGATAGACCTCCATTTCTGTTTCCATTGCCATATTGCTGTACGCCATGATGATTGTCTTTGAGAGCAATAGTCTTTGTGTGTGGTCGCAAGAGGTCAATGAAACACCTAGATGTATGGCTCAAAACCCAATGTCATACAAACACTTTCTGATGGTTTGTGCAGACACTGTTTGCCACCCTAGGCTTGGGATATAGTGACCAATTTCACTTGAGGTACAGAATGGATCACTATGGACCATTCCTCAGATCAGATGACCAGTCCTTCACCTCTGTGCACCTCTTTCTGTCATTCCAGTTCGTCGTTGTACTCCCAACCCCAGGACATGCAATGTTGAACAGCGTTGACATCTCGGCCTAGGCATGTAGTGATCTGCCGGAGTGATAAACCAAGGTTTCTAGGTTCACGGATTCTGTTCCTCTCAGTTTGTGAGAAGTGGTGATAACAGGACGCATAGCACAATCATCCCACATGACTTGATACAAATATTGAGGTTTCATGTGGCTAAAAAAACTTTGCTTTCAATCTGATTTTTGTGCTTCTCCCACATGCCACACTTGGAGCTAGGTTCTTGAAAATTTCCTAATTTGCAAATCTTAGCGACACTTGCTAATTCCTCGATTTGCATAACCTCACAGTTTGTCCTTCTTTCAATGTTGATGAGTGCAAAAAACAAATTCAGTCCTCTTAAAAATAAGTAAAAACTTAACAAATCAAAATGATGGTATAGACAAAAACAGTTGCCTCCTGCCGATGTAATAACTGTATTATACTTCTCGTAATTGCAACTTTTTAAGTCCATATCCTGTCACGGTCGCCTGCAGAATTACAGGCAACTTTCTCAGCATCTGCTCACACAGATGTATCCTGAAGACCACCTCCTCTTGTACAGCGCAATAACCAAAAATAGGTCCTCTTCCATCCTCAATTAACTGTAAAATGGATTTTGTGCGAAGCCCCATGTATCCTGAAGGTTTCGTGTCCCCCACTGCTTTCACTTAAATGATGTGCTAAGGAAAAGTAGAGCAAGTTTTAAGTTGGCTCACAGGGTGCGATGCTTCAATTAAAGACGGCAAAATTTTACTTCCCGTTTATATAAAAGCAGAATGATCTAGAGGAAGTTAAACTGGGCCTGTTTTCTTTCATGTCTTTTTTATTTTCCACGATGTATTTGTCAGTACTTGGTAAAAATGAGAAGGCTCAGCAAGTCAATACACTGGATGTAAGCAGTGGCGGTCTTGACCACCGCACAAACCATGCAATTGTATGGGGCCCCCGCCTGCCCCTGGGCCCCCTGGCAGGCGAGTGAGACTGCGCCACATGTTGCCTCAGGTTGCTGGACATGAAAGCCAACAGCTCCTGGCCCCACCATTCACTCTTATAGGCCTCAGGACACATGGCCTGGAGTCTTTGAAGCCGTGCAATGCCGCAGGAGGTCATGTTAGCTCGGTCTGTAGGCTGTGCAATGACGTTTTCACGTCCGTCTGCGTTCCAGCGCAGGTGGCCATGATGATGTTTTTGCACTGGCTGTGCCGGGACACAGCCAACGCATCCAGGTGGCAACATGAGACTGGACTAAGGTATGTACTTTTCTTTTTTCCTCTGGCGCAGTACAGGGGAACTATTAGGAGGCAATTGTAAAAATACAGGGTGCTTATTGGGGACTTTATAAAAATACAGGAGGTCGGAGTACTAAGGTGAGCTATTATAAAACATACAGGGGGGCACTAACAATACAGGGGGTCTCGATATAAAAATACAGGTGTGCATTACTAGGGCCTACAGGATTATAAAAATACTGGGGGCATATATGGGAGATTAAAAAATCAGGGGGCCAATTGGAGACCCAATTTAGGGTGTTACTTCTGGGAGCATTATAAAAATACAGGGGGGCACTTCTGAGGGTATTATAAAAATACATGGGTGCACTACTAGGGGGCATTATAAAAATACAAGGAGGACTACAATCGGCATTATAAAACTACAGGGGGCATTTCTGGGGGCATTATAAAAATACATGGGGCACTAGTGGGGCATTATAAAAATACGTGGGGCACTAGTGGGGCATTATAAAAATACACTACTGGGGGAGGTCATTATAAAAATAGAGGAGGCATTACAATAAAGAGGGCACTGCTGGGGGACATAACACAGGGATCATTCATGGGGCAGTACATGAGGGGGGGTCATTATAAATAAAGGAACACTGCTGAGAGACATATAATAATGCAGGGGGCATGACTGGGGACATTAAACATACTGGGGACACTACAGAGGGCAATTATAAATACTGGGGACATTAAATACTAATGGCACTACTGGAAGTCATATAAATACTGGTGGACATTAAACATATGAGAGGCAATACTGGGGGCAGCTACAGGGGGGGGGGGGCATTTTAACTGCATTATTACTACTAATTATTATTAGGCACAATATGTAGAGTATTGCTACTAACAGAGGAACTCTTGGAGAGCATTATCACTATTGAGGGCACTGAAAGGGGGCACTGTTACTAGTGAGGGCAATCTGGAATAGAATTATTACTATTTGTTGGACTTATAGGAGCACTTTGGAGATTATCTGTATGGCATTGTTATTATGTAAATATAGTTTGGGGGGCATTCTGGAGCACCGTGGACACAGTATTGGGGGTAGCACCAATATGTAGTACTGTTGGTGCACCAGGAGGGGGAGGATTATGAAAAAGTAAAGAAGCTAACATGTGTCAAACTCTGCAGAGACGAGTTGCTAGAATACTTCATCATGCCAGTCTGGTTCAAATGGAGAAGATGAGGAAAGAGAACATCTACATCTGATGAGACATCACTGAATGTAAGAGGTATGTGGTGTCGTATGTAATGTCTGATTCGAATATTCATTTAGCACTAGGCCCAGAGGGTATGGTTTAGATTAAGAATTTGGCACTGGGGTGGGGTGCCATTTCAGTTTTCAGTTGGTCCAGCATGTCACATAACTAGCGCTGGATTCCCACATGACACGGTGCTGACGTCATCACGCCTGAGTCATTACTGCTGGATTCCCATGTGGCCCGGTGATGACATCATCACACCCAGGTCACGAGCACCGGATCTGATTGGTCTGTGGCTGTGTGAACCCCATGCAAGACCAGACCCTAGAAGAAGCCTGGGGATGTTTTGACCACCCTGTCCCCGGACCAGTCGTGGGAGCGTGGTAAGTACATGAGAAGCTGCTAATTTGTCCCGTGATGGTGCTGTAGATTATCCCACAGATTACACATGATGGCTGGGAGTCCCTGCAAGAGGACACTTTGTGATCCGCTTAAGTAGGGATTGTCCAAAGTAGAAAACCCTTTTATTTCTGTCCATTCCTAAATGTTTTTTCTGCACATTTCTGTGTTGCCTTTGGTCTTTTGACTGCAAGCAATTATTTGATAATTTGTAGTAATAAAACTAAAAAATCCTCTCCCTATCAATTGTTCTAGACAAAGAGACCTCTAACTATACGTCAATCGTAATTAAGTAATTTAGCAAATTAATCTCTTGTAATTTCAATTCTAAAATAAATTGAAAATTAGGGTGCCATAATAAGTGTGATAATTCTGGTAATTTTATTTTTCTACGTCCATGAAACACATTAGTTTAACACTGGAAAATTATTTTCAGATAATAATTGAATACTGGGGCTGCTACAAAGTTCCAATTTTGACTTTATGTAATTAATTTCTTTAATCACAGGCATATGAATTACACAGATTGACTTTAGCTGTACGCTCTTTTTCACTTTGGATTTTTTTATTAATTTTTTGTTCAAAGAACCAAGATTGAATTTATCCCTGCAAGGAAACGGTTAAAGGGAATGTATCACAATTTTTTTTCTCTGACAGTAAAAAATAGGTTTTTATTTTCTGATTACAGACTTTTGTATTCTATTTCATGAACATGATTATGCGGGTGGCCATCTTGTCTGAGATGTTCTTAAAGGAGTTGTCTGGTAATTGACATTGATTACCTATCCTCATGATAATCAGATCAGCTGTTAGATAAGGCCGGGCCTCTTTGTAGGCCATGTAACATCATCGTAGATCGGTCACATGGCCTAGTTGTAGCTCAGGCCCATTCAAATCAATGTGGCTGAGCTGCAATACCAAGCACAGCCACTATACCATGTACGGCGCTGTGCTTGATTAGCTGCCGGGAGCCTGCCGGAGCTCAGGTGAGGGCTGCTTCTCCCTGAAACAGCTGTGGGTGCTAGGACTTGGACCCCCACTGATGTGATGTCCTGAGGATAGGTCATCATTATCGTTTCCTGGATTGCCCATTTAACGGCATTTAGAAAGCATTAAGAAAAGTGCTTTACGGCAGCTCCATGGTCCATAGACACAATGGTCAGGAGGGGACCTCATGGACTTCTATGAGAGGGTTTTCTTGACATGCTCTGTGACCTGTGCAAGGATCATTGTACAAGGAAAGAATAGATCAGCTTTGACAATCACCTATTGTGAATGATGGATCCTGTCTTATCTATACACAGAGGTGATATATGCCATTCTAAATCTGCCTGTAATGATAAGGAGATAACTGCAGTAAAGTGACCTGTAGAGATCAAGAAGTGGAGCCCTTTTATTAGGCCTAGTGTGAAAACAGCAGGATTTAATGGTTTTCTGCAGCGATTTTCAGGTTTTTTTTGCTTCCTGTTTTTACTTTCTGCCTTTCAGGAGTCATAACTTTTTTATTTTCTATTTACATATCATAGGAAAGCTTGTTTTTTTTTTCAGGACAAGTTGTACTTTCCTTATGGCACCATTTAATATTGCATATAATGTAGTGAAAAACTAGAAAAAAATTAATATGGGGTAATCTTGTAATCTGTGGAGTGTGCATGACACTTTGATCGCTTTTTATTCATTCTTTAGGGGAGGTGGAGCAACAAGAAAAAAAAAACGAATCTGCATTTAGATTTATTTTTCCATTTTGGCATTTACCTTATGGGATAAATACTTTCGCCACAATAGTACAGGCAATTTGAGACATAACAACATTCCTTATCTTAATTGAATTTATTTTATTTATTCATTAATAAAATAGGAAAAGGGTAGTGCTCTGATCTTTTTATATTTTCATTCTACCATTGCAGCCTATAGGAGAATCATTATGTTCCTATGAAGCCTTGCCACTGTGCCTGATTGCAACTTTAATATGGCATGCCTTAGAGTCTTTAGAAGGCCTGAGGCTGCCATAGAAAATTAATGGCTCGCTTAATCTTGGCACGAGGGAGCTGTTCAGTCCCCGGTAGCACATCTCTCCCAGAAAATAACCACTCAGACACCATAGTCACAATTGACCACAGCCTCTGAGGGGTTACAAGTAGAGATGAGCGAATTTCTAAAAAATTAGATTCGGCCAGTTCGCCGAAAATATTTGATTCGATCCAAACTTATTTGTGGCGAATCGCATAAAAAAAAGGCAATTTTCTGGCTGCAGAGAGCCTGTATAGTGGTACAGAACACTACCTTGCAGTAACAATCATAGGCAGTCTGCTGTAGTAGTGAAACAATACTGTGAGTCAGCATGACACGCACATGACAGGCGTCGCTCTTATAAATCACTGCACTCTTCACTTACTTGGGCAGTTATAGGGCCAAAACTGACCAAATAACTCAAGTGTGAACTCAGCCTTACAGGTCAATGTTAGCGCCAGGTATAAAGAACTGCGCAGAGGCCCAAGATCCTACTCTAGTGTGAAAGAGCGCTCTCCTTTTACAACTTCATCAGTTGATTCCACATAGATGTCTACAGAACCTGTTCTATTAAACGCTTATACAAGTAGAGCCCCCCGACAGAGTGGAGACGGTGTCAGCTGTAAGTTTGACGTCACTGATTATCTTGCCCTTCCTCTGATCCGTCAGAACAATAACCTTTAAAAAACTGATCCTGTCTGTTGAGCATCCGCCTTCACTCGGTCAGCATTTGGTCATCGGTATTGGTGAAGCCCCCCCAAAAAAACAGGAGTGGATCCAAAACAAAGATGACACGTTAATGGAATATCTGCATGTTTTCTGAGTTCTGATGGGACCATACAGGCCTTACAGCTGCTACATAGACAGGATCCATTTTGTATCTCATTTTTTCTTCCTTCTGACAGATCAGAAGAAGGGTCAAATAAATGATGACGTCAACAAGGCCAAACAGGGACACGAATGTGTTGAGGTAGCAGCAGCATGAGGAGACCACAGAGTAGTGATGTTGCAGCAGCATGAGGAGACCACAGAGTGGTGATGTGGCAGCAGCAGGAGGAAACCACAGAGTGGCAAGATGACATAGTGTGGAAGTGGCAGCAGAAGCAAGAGGAGACCACAGAGTGGCACAATGACATAGTGTGGAGTTAGCAACAGCAGCATGAGGAGACCTGAGTGGTGAGGTGGCAGCTGTATGAGGAGACCACAGAGTGGTGAAGTGGCAGCAGCATGAGAAGACCACAGAGTGGGACAATGACATAGTGTGGAGGTGGCAGCAGCATTAGGTGACCACAGAGTGGCCCAGAGACAGAGTTGTGAGTTGGCAGCAGCATGAGGAAACAAAAGAGTGGCAAGGTTGCATAGTGTGGAGGTACAGCTGTAGTAGATTTAACACTCATGCTTTATAAGACTTGTTATCTAAACTAAATACATAAAGCTAACACGTTCAATTGCTTTTCAATGACTTTTGTCTCAAGATAAGTTAAGAAAGAGTTAAGTTGAGTTAAGAGCTTGAATGCTAACCCTGCTACAGCAGCAGCAGCAGCATGAGGAGACTACAGAGTGGCCCAGAGACACAGTTGTGAGTTAGAAGCAGCATGAGGAGACCACATGGTGGAAAGGTGACATAGTGTGGAGGTGGCAGCAGCATCAGGAGACTACAGAGTGACCTGGTGACAGAGTGGGGAGGTAGGTGATAATAGCAGTACCAGCTGATGATGGTGGGTGTAAAAAGTAGCACTTGGCATCAGATGTGTGGCATCAGGCGGGTGCCAGCATAAGAATAGTAGCTGAAGCAGGTACCCAGAAGAAACCAGAGTGGGGAGGTGGGTGATAATAGCAGTACCAGCTGACAGTGGTGGGTGTAAAAAGTAGCACTTGGCATCAGATGTGTGGTATCAGGCGGGTGGCAGCATCAGAATAGTAGCTGAAGCAGGTACCCAGAAGAAACCAGTCTCTTTTGTCAAGGTTTGGGTGAGGCAGCATGGATGCTCTAATCTGATGCCTCAGGAATTGAGGGTGGAAATCCTGGCTGATCCATGCCTGATTCATCCTCACAAAGGTCAGTCTCTCTACATTTTAGGTGGAGTGGCAAGTTTAGCTGTCACTACCCAAGAAGTGAGCATGCAGCAGGCAATTTGACAAGTGACTTGGAGGGACTTCCTGCCTCCATCTCCACTGCATACTGCCACGATGTGCCTGGGTCATCTGCCTCGTCTTTCTCATCTCCTTCTTGCTCCTCCGGCTGCACCTGCTCCTCCTCTCCTGTCACCTGTGTAGAAATAAACACCTATTTTGATACACATTGCTTGTGCTCCAATGTCCTTCTCCTCCTCCTCCTCCTCCTCCAGTTCAGCCCCCCTAGGGGCTCATGTGGCCGTGATATGTAGGCGGCTTGTCTCCAGTCCCCTGACCAGACAGATTTACCAGCATCTGTTCCAGGATATGAAGCAGTGGAATGACGTTGTTTATCCCATAGTCCTGGCGACTGACAAATAACATGGCTTCTTCAAAGGGTCTGAGAAAACAGCAGGTGTCACGTATGAGCTACCACTGGCTGACAAGTTACACAGTGGAGTACTCTTGTCCGCTTGGATCATCAAGAAATAATTTATGGTCTTTCTCTGTTTGTATAGTCGGTCTAACGGGTGGAAACGTCACATATCAGCCTATGTTGAGGGATGCCGTTCTGCCTCTGCAGCTCAAGGAGAGTGTGCTTGGTGGAGTACAAGTCGCTGAAGTGCTTGCAAAGTTTCCTGGCCATTTTTAGGATGTCTTGCAGATGGATGGAAGATTTAAGGAACCGCTTGACAACCAGATTAAACACGTGTGCCATGCAGGGAACATGGCTCAGCCCTCCTTGACGCAGCGCCGACACCATATTTTCCCATTGTCAGTCTCCATGGTTCCGATTTTGAGTTGTCTCGGAGAAAGCCAGGATTTAATTTCTCGATGAAGGACACGGAGCAGATCCTCCCCTGTGTGACTCCATTCGCCCAGGCAAACAAGGTGTAGAAGAGCGTAACACCATCGTGCCCTGCACATGTGGTATGCTGGCGGGGCACTGTGAATGTCACTGCAGTGAAGGCTTAGGACACGGTGGTGGATGAGGAGGCAGAGGTGGACATTGTCGCAGGACCAACTGGTGAGAACGTGGAGGAGGAAGCAGTGTCATCTGGCCAAGTTGCTGGTGTGGCTGGGCAGGAAACTCATTCACCCAGTGGGCTGTAAAAGGACAAGTATTGTCCCTAACCGTAGTTACTGCTCCACACGTCGGCGCTGCTGTGCACTTTGACAGACACTGACAGGCTCAAGGACGGGCCCACCTTCTGTTCTACATAATTTTGCAGGGCTGGTACTACCTTTTTCGCAAAGAAATGACGGCTTGAGACTCTCCACCTCGGCTCGGCACAAGCCCACATTTTTCTGAAAGGAGCAGAGTCCACCACTTGGAAAGGTAGGGACTGCAGTACCAGCAACTTGGCCAGGACCACGTTCAGCTTCTGTGCCGTTGGATGACTACACGCATATTGCTGTCTCTTGGCAATCGCTTCGGTGATTGACTGCTGACGAAATGACAGACGAGGAGTAGAAGGACGAGGAGCGGGATCCTCAGGACTGGTAGATGATGGGAAGGACAGACAGCTCCCTTCAGGTGAGGTGGTGGAGCCTTGACTGCCTGAAATCGGGTGCGTGCCATAGTTTGATTCAGCGGTTTCTGCAGCAGGCTGGACCACCACATCGGAGCCACAGTTCTCCCAGGCAACTTTATGGTGACACTGCATATGTTGGCGCAGGGCTGTGGTGCCAACATTTGCACCCTGGCCACGTTTCACCTTCTGCCCACAGATTCGGCAAATGGCCATGTTCAAAAGTTTGCCACACAGTAGAGTAGGTGATTTTACCCCCAACACTACGCACTGACTAACTGCTACGGCCACTGCCTCCGTGAACCCCTGCACCACTACTTTTTGGGCAGGTAGGCTCCTGCAAAGCGGGTGGTCTACCCCAGGCCCGTTTAGCTCCTGACCTCCCACTGCTGCCACCCTGCTGACTCCCGGCCATGCTACCAACTTGCTGGCTCCACCGCTGCCTCACGTACAAGCTGACACCCTTTTCTCCCGATAATGATGAAGCCCCTTTGTCACCCGGCTCCCAATTGCGATCAGCTACATCACCATCGAGAACTGTCTGCACATCACTGATGTCCTCCTCAACGGTCTCTGAGCCAGGAGCCTGACCGCTCGCAACACCAGCTTCCACGCCACTTTCCTCATCACTACTTGCCAGCCTACCGAAGGAAGTGGCAGATGTCTCCTCCAGATCTTGGCTGGGCAGTAGCTGCTGACTGTCCTCTAGTAGCTCGTCCTTGCTGTATATAAGAGCTGAGCCCACAGCATATTTTACTTGTCTGGCTGAGGGAACAGAAAAGGACAGAGGCAGGTTGAGGACAGGTGAGGGCACAGGGCCTGCTCCTGGGCCATACCAACTAAGGGTTGTGTCTGACGAACCCACCGAGTCAACCATTCAAGCACCGCTGGGTTGCTGTTCAAGACACGACTGCTAGATGACATCAGGAGCTCAGGCCTCTCGAAGTGACCCCTGCTGCCACGCCCCCTTACTCTGCTGCGACCTGTGCCTGCGCCAGAAACATTTAGGCCTCTGCCCCTCCCCTGTGCAGGGCCGGTCACGTCTCTGTCTCACATACTGTTAGATCAAATAAATAAATAAACGGAAATGAATACACCCCAAAAAGGGCTTCAGAGCACATAACTGCACCGCTAAACAGATAATAAGAAAAAAAATTTCACTAATACACAACATAAATTTTTTAAAACATACAGTATAACTGCACCGCACAACGGCTAATAAGACTTATTTTTCTCCACTAATACACCCCAAAAAAGGCTGTAATTTTGTCACTTCACCACACAACGGCAAACAAGTCTTTTTATCTACTAATAAAACCCCCAAAAAGGCTTTAGAACATATAACTGCACTGCTGAACGGCAAATAGGCCCTTTTTTCCACTAATACACTCCAAAGAAGGCTGTAATTTTGTCACTTCACCGCACAACGGCTAATAAACCCTTTTTTCCCCACTAATACACCACAAAAAATGCTTTAAGCATATAACTGCACCGCACAACGGCTAATAAGACGTAAAAATATTTCCTAGTAATATACCCTGTTAATGGCTGTATCACAGAGCACTTGCACCGCAATAACACGCAAGGTTTGCTGGAATTACAGAGGTACTGCAAACCTGAAAGCAGCAGTATAATGACAATTTGGATCCTCAGTTTGTGCAACAAGGTGTAATAGGATTGTTCCTATTAAATACAGGAGTGTGTGGTGGCTCACCTGTCGTGGCAAATGGATAAGGTGCTCTGTTAAAAAGGTTTCCCTGAAAAGAATAATGAATATATGAATTATATAAATATGAATAATTATACATAACAGGCACTCTATCATTCAGAACTGCATCGAGTGTCTGTACACACAATGATATAGAGATAGTGTATAGATGATGTATATTTTTGTGTGTGACCACCCTCCTAAGCTCTCAATATCACATATATAAATATAATATAATAAAGGGTATCTGCCACACCAATTAATTGTATAAAATATTATATAGATTAAAGCATATAACTACAATTATTAATAACGCAATTTTAATAAGACAGTAGAATTAATAATATTAAAAAGGGATTATATATAAGAAAGAAGAGAGAAAAAAATGTATATATAAAAATTTTAAAAATGAATAAATTGATCAATATTAAACACAATTATGTATATAGTCCAGAGCAGTCCATAATATCCTTTTATAGTTCAATGTCTCCACATTTGATAAATGAGTATATTCGTTATCAAGTTGACCCAAAATAACTTTACCTCTTTGGGTCAACTTGATAACGAATATACTCATTTATCAAATGTGGAGACATTGAACTAGATTGAACCATAAAAGGATATTAATGGACTGCTTTGTCATTGGGGGAAAGAACATAGAGGGTCATCACCAAAGACCAACGTTGGAAAAAGCATTTGGAGGAGGAAAAACATCAAGTCCTTCTGTGGATAATCCCACTCTCTAGTAGGTACATTACATCTCTGATAGACATTTACTTGTAGGGTAATTCTAAATCAAACAGATCAGTCAGCTTTTCTTACTGCAGATAGCTCACCTATAGCCTCCCATTTACATTAATCAGCCCATTAAAGCGGTTCCAGTGGCATTCATTTTTATATATACTGTGGCTTAAAAATAAGGTGTGGACCCAGTGTGCCAACTAACTTTGGGCTAAACCTAAGGGTGTTGTCTTGTCAGTTCCCTGGTATTCACCCTTTAACCCATATACAGGGATCTGGTCTTCACCACAGGGAACCAGCCAGACCGCTACTTCATAGAGTAGTCTTGGTGTAGTTAGCTCTGACCCACAGGGGTCAGAGACAACAGTAAAGAGCGCCAAGGACTCAAAAAAGGACGCAAAAAGGTCTAAACACAGTCCAAAGTCAGTGCAGGCCTTGGACTTACATATTCTGAATTGCAATTCAGGGGTCGGGGTCGGGGTCCAGGTCCCAGTTCCAAGGTCGAGGCAGGTGGCAAGGAGCAGAATTGGTAGACAGTCGGTACAGACAACAGAGCAGACTAGTTACTAGACAACCTCAAAGCTCAGGCAAGGAGGTGGATCTAAAGCCCAGCTAAATAGGAAGATTGATCAGCTCCTTAATCAACAGCTTAGCTGAGAGCACAAGAAAAGATTAACTCTTGCAGTTCTGATGGAAAGTAGACTGAGTACTATTCCCAGTTCACACAGGAAGAGTAGAACGACGTCCATACCTGCTTGGGACTGCAGGACAGCAGCGGGCACGGACCACTGGCGTGACACCAATCCCCAACAGCTGCAGTTCCAGTGCTGCTCTGGTCCGTGCTACTCTCCACTTCCTGGTCCCGGTTTGACACATCAGAAATGCCAGGAGGTGTCTGCTCAATCAGTGACCAAATCTTCAGACAGTTATTGGCTTAGCAAGCATCTCCTGGCATTTTGGGTGTGTTGAGCAGAAGCCAGGAAGTGGAAAGCATTGGAACTGCAGGGGATTTGTGAGGATGAATATGGATTATTTCACTATTTTGAAGCCATGAGCCATATTTAAAAAAAGATTCAATTTTCCGCCATTTATGCTAAAGTACCTCCCCTGGGCATAGGCCAGACTGGATAGCCTTTACTCCCTAGTACATCAATAAGCTTTGTGTGTCCTCAACTCTGTCACCGGTTGTCCTTCCTAGGACCACTTTTGGTAGGTTCATCTTCTAACACCTTACAAGACTCAAGATTTTAGAGATGCTCTGACTCAATCATCTAGATATAAATTAGCATGAGATGATCAATGGTGTTCACTTCAACAGTGCTTTTATTGTCATTACTGATCAATGTAATATGGAGCAAAGGTTTGGCAAAATCAGAATCTGACTACACAAGCACTATGGTAAACTCATCCCAAGCTGATGATCTCCTAACATGTCTGGACTGGTGGACTTTTGTGCAGCTAGACTAGTAATTTATAGAAGGTTACAACTATAAATTTTGATGTATTCCACAATTGTATTTGCTTTGGCAGGGGCTGCCTGGTACTAGTTGCTAATGTTTTACCCATCACCTGTACCTCTATGATAATTTTAATGACTGTGTTACTCAATTTTGTCCATTTTTTTGATGTGATAAAATGTATTCTTCCTTCTTAAAGGTGTTATTCCATGATTAATGTAAAAAATGGAAACCAGACATCGGATAGTACACAACAATCTCTTTCAAACATAGCCAGAACCAGCCCTGTACCTCACATGGATCCTGAGATCTCTCCATTCATTGCTCCAATTGCTCTGCTAAATGTATTTCAAGCTGGCAGTGTAGTGTCCCACATATGTGTGTATGATCCACTCCAAATTGTTATATATTGTATGATGTCATTTTGCACTATTCCTTTGTCTATGCTGCTAAATACATATTACAGGCTGGTAACATGCACTACATGTTTCCACCATTAGAGGTCTCTATCACACCATTTATATATTGCAGCCACAGGAAGTTAGAAGTTAGTTGAGATTAGAAAATAAGAGACTACAAGTTAGGAGGAAGGAGAGTCTTGTCTCTGTCCTCCTGGGGCTAGCCCAGGGGAACCAATTTACCTTAACCTTCGAGTCCAAGATTAGGACTATCTGATCCTACACTGTAAATTACCCTTCCGGGGTATAAAATGGATTATCACTTTGAGGACCGCAACCTTTTCAAATAATGAAGCAGAGAGTTTGCCTGCCGTGAGGGAGATCGCCCTTGGGTTGTTGGATCATTGAACTATAGACTATTGGCAAAGGAAGATAACTGCCGTTTATCAGGTTTTACTCACCTTTGGATTAGGTGGAGAGTTTCTAAGCTACAGGCTGCCCACCGTAACCAAGGACAGAAAGGCCATCTGTCAGAATGCTTATTTACAGAGGATCTAAACTACTATTGAAAGGTTGAGTGATCAGAGCAAGATCAGGAACCAAGTACAAGTAAGAACATCACCTTTACTAAAGTGAGCTTGAGTTAACCTCTACACTTCACCTAAAGGAGCCTGTTAATTTGGATTTGCAGCTTTACCCTTTTTGCCATCTGTATGCAAGACAAAGTGATGATATTGGATGCCTTACTACATCTGACAAATAAAGTTCTTGTTTGGTTTAACCACTGCCTCATTCTTCTGCTCCATCTCTTAATTGCATCTTATGGTGCTAGCGTCACGAACACAGGGGCCCAGTCACAAAAGCACCCTAAGCATACCAACTAGCATCAAGGCCACCTCAACTTTCATCTGGCTGGTGTTCCCTGCAACTTAGAGTGCCCCGGAGGATTTAGTGCTGTCTTCCCATCCACTGCACGCCAGCCCCAGGGGACAACTGAACTGTGAGTAGTACTATCCTCGGCACCTCATCACTAGTACACTCACCACACATCCCCCCTAGGGTGGTGTCCGGTTCGCTGCAGCAGCTCAGGGGGGGGTGTTATTTCTCAGGGAGCATGTTCTTTCTGCTCCAGCTCTCTCCCTATTACAACTTGGGGGGGGTGTCCTTTGTGATGTAGCTCTCTCCCTATCACAACTCAGGCTTTGTGTCCTTTCTTCTCTAGTTCTCTTCCTATCACAACTCAGGGTGTGTTTTCTTTCTGCTCTAGTTCTCTTCCTTTGACAAACAAGGGGGCATGTTCTCTCTCAGGAGGAGTGTCACTTCTGCTGAAGCTCTCTCCCTATCACTGCTCAAGGAGTGTCTCCTTTTTCAGGGGCCATGTACTTTTTATCTGCAGCTCTCTCCCTGTAACTGTCACAGCTTCTAATGGAAGATCCAGCTTGTGGCAGTTGAAGGATAGAACTGAGCATGTGTGACCACCTCAGCGATGTTACTAAGGTGGACAGTAAAGGTAAAAAAAAAAGAGCAGCAGGTGGCACTATACAGATGCAATTTATTGAATAACTCAGTGGCTATGCTACATTTTTATTGCATGCAAATACAAAAGTATTTAGATCCAGGTGCTGGTTTTAAAAATGTTAAATATTTCTCAGAGGACCAACCCTTTAAGGGCATAACCTTACATGTATCTGTAAAGCAAGTCTATTCTCTAAACTCCTCTGAAATACCATATACAATATTGTCTCGTCTGCAGATTTCTCATTCCACAGACAACCTGTTGTAGTTAAACTGTTGGCACCTTTTAAAGAAAACAGATAGAAACTGGCAGAGAATATTTCACTGTCAAGCTTGTTTACAAAGCCCATCTACCAGGCAAGGTAACGGCATTAGAGCAGAATATCTCAGTGGTGGTCACATAGTCTTATATGGAGATGTGCTGAGAGACATTCACTAACAAAATACCAACCAGGGAGTGTGTTTAAATTAAGGTTTTAATGTTTGCCAAGGAAGGCACTCATGGAATGCATCATCCTCAATTGATTTGGACAGCATAGGCACTCATGTGCACACAATTATTCAGAATGCCAACGGTACAAATGTAGCAGTGCTAAGCTTGTCATTTGGATTTGATATTGTAGTGGCCTCTTTGTTTTTTAGATAACTACACGTAAACCTTCTAAAATTGAGGTATGGTCTTCTATAAAAAAAAAGGTTTGCCTGATACGCCTGGAAAATTATCAATCAGAAACAGAGGGAGTACCATAATGTATGTTGAGATATCTCTCACATACATGCTTAGAAAAAGAAATTCCAAGGTAATGTTGGTGTTTGGTCTAATCCTGGCAAGTTAGGCCTCTTTCACACGTTAGCAGACATGTGATGGCCATGGTGTCCAGGAACCATCCACATATCGGTTGACTTCAATGTGGATATTCACACATCAGTCCATTTCCATGGACCATGGTTCTGTGGTGACACCATGGAAGCATGTTGTATTTATGTCCGTGATTATGGATCCCTCACACACATTATAGTCTATGAGTCCTGTGAGAGGTAGCTTTCTTTCCAGGGATCATCCTCACAAATACATTCAAAGACAACAGGTTTTCATGTCCCAACTCGTGCTTTATTGTGACACAAGCACAACCAAACGATACAAAACAAAATGAACACACAGAATGCCTACACACAGAATATCCCTGACTCACCTAAGTCACCGTTCACACACACGTGAACCCATGTGGCTTTCCTAGCTTAATGTCCATCGGCCTCCTGGCTGTTACCACACCGGTGTCTTTTGGTACCAAACCCGACTTTGGATTCCTAATTTTAAATGTTTTTAAAGATGCATAAATTAATACTGAATTAATTCACTGACGTCTCGTGCCGCTTCAGATAAAGCGAAGTTTGCCTACACGCAGGCAAAACCGAAGTGTTTGAACAAATTGACTTTGAATGTCTGATCCGAAGCTTGATTTGCTCAAGCCTACTTATAACACCAAGGGCACCCCAACTACAATCATCAGACAGTAGCCCCAATATCAGGGTGTGCCTTGAGGGAAGAAAATGTGCCCTCTTCTGTTACTGTCCAGCCCTAGGGGGCATCAGTGTGAGGACTGCCACTGTGATTTCCGTGAACAACTGTCATTGCAAGAGCCACTACCACTCCCATCCTCCTCTTGGGCTTTCGGCAAATGTCTATGGTATGTATGGGGAAGAAAAACCTAGAAAGTTAGATTCGACCCAAATTTTGTAAAAATTTAATTTGTATCTAAATCAGAATTTCTGGTGATCCGATTGAGAAGAATTTTGAAAAGAGGACAAGAGAGATAAAAAAAATAAAGAAAACATTGAGATACTAGATAGAAAAAAATATGATTTCTAGGAGACCTCCATCATACACGAATTTTCAGGCCAATTGGAGCACTTTAGATTCAAAAGGAATCAATTTGGACCATGATAAAATCATCTGATTTGGGTGAATCAAACCTCAATCAAATTTTGAGTGATTCTCTCATCTCTAGGTAAACCTTTTCTCCTATGCATATACATTTAACAAGAGAAACTCCTTTCAGACTGCATCCACCTTGGATCGGGCCCCAGGTACCACCTACAAATACAATAGATGAATGGGTGTCTATGTACTATATGAGCTTCACCAGAGTGGACACTGCTCTTACAGTTTTGGTGTATAGAGAGGGGTCTCTATAATATCGATTCAACCTGATGAAGAGACAACCCCTGTGGATATGTTATATTGTCTACAGCAGTGTTCCCCAACTCCAGTTCTCAGGGCTCACCTACCGGTCATGATTTGAGAATATCCCACAGAATGAATACCTGTGGTAAGTCCTGATGCATGGACACTAATTATATCACCTGCTGAATACTAAGGAAATCCTAAAAACATGACCAGCAGATGGACCCTGAGGACTAGAGTTGAGGAACACTGGTCCACTGTGTGTAACAGCTTTATTTTTGGAGAAGCTTGCTCTTCTGGGCTAGCCTCAATCCATCAAAAGTACGACTTTCACCTTGCATACTCAGTGCACTGTATTGCCATTCTTGTCATAAAACCACAAACACAAATCTTTCTCTCTCTATATCTCGCCCCAACTGAACTGTGGATTATTTGACCTTCCAACACCAGAAAAGTGCTGCCTGACAAACAAAACAGCCAATATGCAACGATGGATTCCAAAACTCCCATTAGCCTTTGAATGTTTTTTTTTGACTTGTCAATCAAAACTTCCAGAGAGAATCGGGCTGTCTCTGAAACGGATGATTCAAACAGTTTTCTTTCATTTCTGAAATCCTGGCAAAAACACCGGATTCATTTGTCTCCTTTCAATGAAATGTTCCTCAATTAAAAAGATTTCCTCCATCTCAACTCTTCCGTCGGAAAAATAAAAGCCATTTTAACATTGCAAGCAATTTTTCTTTCTTTCTTTTTTTTTTTCTTTGCATTTCACGATTTTGATTTGACTTATTCATTCCAGATGACGCCCAGAGCTCCACAATGAGATGATGAGTGATGGCGCCGGGGTAATCTTCAGATTTATGACGTGGCTTTTATGAACACCTGTGATACAAAGGACACAGAGCCTTCAAATCTTTTCTTCATTATATCGTCCATTGCTCAGGATTTCAAGGTAAAACAGCCTCCACTGGCTGTGGTCCCAGCATCGTACAGAGATTTTATGGGGCTTTTTCCAGCTGAAGCTGTCACGTCAACTGCTGTTCTGCATGGTTTCGCCGAATCTCATCCTAAAGAAGAAGGAAAAAGTTGACTACATCAGATTTTTTTTCCTCACTTTTATTATAGCTCTTTTTTTTTCTTTTTACATTTAGTACTTTATCCAAGCTTTTCAGCCCTTCTCGGAACAGCTCAATCACTTCGAACAGCATGAAAGTATTTCGCTAAGGAGACACTCGATAAGCTCACTAATTAACTGTGCTGATAATTCTTACCAGCCCTGATGGTAAAATCTTTAGTGCACTCGAAAATAAAAGAAGTAGAAGGGAAAAAAATGTTATTGCTGTACCAGGAAAACATTTCTCCAGTTTAATGCTATTAACTAAGTAAAAAAAAAAAAGAGAGAAATAAATAAATAAATCCATCAAGCTTACTGCAAATTCTATTAAATTAGTCGGGATTTTGTGCTGCGTTGAAATGTTTGGAGGTCATGTGATCTACACTTGACGGAATACAATAATGTCTGTTTGCTTTTATGTTATTACTGCTGCTCGAATTATATGCATAATTTGTCTTCAAAATATCCAAGGACGAAAACTTATTTTCAGTTAAAAAGCTATGGAAATGCATTTTAAGGTCAGTTTTAGAGGGCCATAATACGACTGCATTAGGAGATCGCTGTATGTATCAGATTTCCCTCTCATTGCGTGGCTTCTTAGACCTCACTCATTATGGAGACCATACAGTTCATGTGTATATGTTGTATACAATGTGTGTATTTTGCACTTTCTGCATTGCTGGATTTTGCCCTCAGCTGTGGTTGGCTTGCTGCCTTTTCTCTTTTTACTGATGGGGCAATGTAGTAAACGCTTCCTATATTTGTCAATTCCAACGGAGGGGGGGAGTAGTGTGGAGTTGACCTCAGGTGCAAATCTGGAACCTTGTGCTGAGATTTTTAGACACAGAAACACTAGCAGCATGTAAGGCGTATAAGGTAGGGGCGAGTGTTGGGTGAGCATGCTCAGGCCGAACACCTTTTTTACTCGAGCATCGCAATGCTTGGCACATTGCAGTGTCCGGCCGAACACCACGTGTGCTTGAACGCGTCTGTGATGTTGCCACTGCCACCCAGAGAAGAAGGAGCGAGCGAGCGCCAGCCAGCCACTGTCTGCCAGGGAAGGCCCACACACAGCCAACAGCAATAGGTACAAATAACAACTGGATCTCACCCGTCCCAGTGCAAGTGGCAGTGGGAACAGAGATGTGCTAGCCTGGAGAAATGTGCATTTGGGCGGGGGGGGGATTAGGGGTTAGAATGATGTGCTGGATAAATGTGCTATAGGGGAGGGGGGGGCCCGGGGCATGGTTAGAATGAGATATGTGCATGTAATGTGCTAGAGAAATGTGCCATGGGGGGGGGGGGGGAGATGTGCTGCTGCCACTGGCCCATGGAGGGGGAGAAATGTGCCATGGGTGGGGGGTTGGCACTTGATACTGGAACATGAGGAAGCAGAAGGCACTTGATACTGGCACATGGAGGTGGGGGGGTTGGCACTTGATACTGGCACATGGGGGGAGCAGGAGCCACTTGATACTGGCACATGGGGGTGGGGGGGTTTGGCACTTGATACTGCCTCATGGGGGGAGTGGGAGGCACTTGATACTGGCAAATGGGGGGGTTGGCACTTGATACTGGCACATGGGGGGTTGGCACTTGATACTGGCACATGGGGGTAGCGGGAGGCACTTGATACAGGCACATGGGGGTGGGGGAGTTGGCACTTGATACTG
The DNA here is from genome assembly GCF_014858855.1 of Bufo gargarizans. NCBI lineage: Eukaryota > Metazoa > Chordata > Amphibia > Anura > Bufonidae > Bufo > Bufo gargarizans. Next base: position 109,463,266 of record NC_058089.1, read on the forward strand.
GCATATGGGGGGTTGGCACTTGATACTGGCACATGGGGGTAGCGGGATGCACTTGATACAGGCACATGGGGGTGGGGGAGTTGGCACTTGATACTGGCATATGGGGGGTTGGCACTTGATACTGGCACATGGGGGGTTGGCACTTGATACTGGCATATGGGGGGTTGGCACTTGATACTGGCACATGGGGGGTTGGCACTTGATACTGGCACATTATTATGGGGCACTATGGGGGCTTCAACTGAGGCCAATAAAGAAGGGGATTTTATATGGGGGGCTCTGTGTGGTACAAGTATTATCAGGGGTATTATCTGTTTCTGCATTATAGTATTGGGGAGCACAGCGGCACAGTATTGGGGCTAGTAGGATTATTTATCCAGAAGATGAGAGGATGATGGAAAAGTAGTAAACTAAGATTTATTTTGTTGTCAAACTGCAGAGATGGAAAATGGCGACAAAATGGTGGTCTGGTCTGAAGGTCTGAAAGGAGAAGACGAGGAAAGAGAACATCTACATCAAAGGAGACGTCACTGGATGTAAGAGGTATGGGGAGCTGTATTTCTGTAGTGATGGGGGGGGGGACATTAAAGTCAGCAAGTGTCGTGTGGGGGAGCAGTAAGGAAATGGGAAGTGGCCGTGCTGCTGATGGTGCACGCAGAAGCCGTGGCCCTGGGCGCGGTGAAACTGTGCCTGTTGCCAGAGCACAAGAAACACACTTATCCACTGATACCTAGCTTTATGTCCCAGTTTGCAGGGCGGCGCAGGACACCACTCTCGAAGTCACACCAGTGCGACCAGGTGGTCGGTTGGATTGCAGCAGATAATGCTTCCAGTCAGGTTAAGCACCACCCTGTCTTGTCTGTCACAGTCAGTAGTCTCAGTAGCCAAGAGTCTGGTCAACAGAATCCTCACCCTGATCCTCCTTCCTCCCACCATGGAGAGTCTTGGCAAACCTGTGATCCCACACTCGGATATTCTGAGGAGCTCTTTTCATCGCCATTCCTTGATTTGGCCCTCTCGACAAGCCTGCTTGAAGAGGGACATGAGGAGATCTTGTGCACTGATTCCCAAACTCTTTAGCATCCAAAGTCAGAAAAGATGACGGTGGGAACTCTGGCGCTTTTTTTGAGGAAAGTGTGGACGATAAAAGAATTGTCATTTGCAACCTGTATCATACCAAAATGAGCAGTCGGGTGTAAACTAGCAACCTCACCACCACCAGCATGATCCGCCAAATGACATGAAAGCACCCTAATATAGGTGGGCGAATGCCTGGGTCCACAATCAGTGTCTGCGGGTCACATCAATGCCTCCTCTTCCCCTGTGTTACGTGCTGGCCAATCCCCTGTCCAAGACGCACGCTCGGATGCCTCCCACCATGCACATGGACCTTCGCAAGCACCATCAGCGACCACATCCACTTCTGTGTCCCAGCGCAGCATACAGATGTCCATACCCCAGGCCTTTGAACGAAAGCGTAAATACCCAGCCACCCACCCACAGACCATAGCACTAAATGCGCACCTTTCCAAATTGCTGGCCCTGGAAATGTTGCCATTTAGGCTTGTGGACGCTGAGGCTTTCCACCGCCCAATTTGCCTGAGCTACTGGTGAAGGTGCGCCGCATGTGTGGCCATTTTCAAAAGTCATCTACAGCTGCCGCTGGTCTGGCAACGCTGCAGCAGCGCTTGCAATGCCCAGCTCACCGACTTTTGTGCGACGCGAGCACGTTCCACATGTTGGACAGGCTTTGCGAGCAGCAGATGGCAGTAGTGGAATACCAGCTGCAACATGATCGTCACCTTTCCAGTCAGCTTCTGCTCTTCACAAGCGACGAGTGGGCATGGATGTCTGACGAGGTTTTCACAACTTTGAATAACCAACACAGATGGTGAGCGGTGATGTCGCTATTATCAGCGTAACCATCCCACTTCTGTGTCTACTGAAACGCTGACTGCTCACAATGAATGCGGATGCTTTGCATGTGGAAGAGGTGGAAATGGGGGAAGACAGTACACAAGATGATAGCCAGACAACCTTCATTTTGTCTTCTCAGCGCAAATTGGATGATGCTGATGATGAGGAGGAGTTGGAGCCTCCCCTACAGAGGGTAGTACCCATAGCAGGTTTATTCCATCTGTTCAGAGTGGATGGGCCGAAGAGGAGGAAAAGGATGAGGAGATTAAGAGTCATCCTCCTGATGACGACAGCGAAGTCTTGTCTGTTGGGACTCTGGCACACATGGCTGACTTTATGTTATGCTGCCTTTCCTGTGACCCTCGCGTTACACTCATTTTGGCCAACACCGATTACTGGTTGTTCACCCTTCTCGACCCCTGCTACAAAGAGAACTTCTCAGTGTCACAAGGAAGGAAACGTTTAGGAAGATGGTGGAGTACGTAGCAGACCGTGTCAGCGTCCTCAGTGATCCCTCTGTGCCTTACAACTACTAGGTGTCCAAGCTGGACACGTGGCACGAACTGGCGCTCTCCTCCTTGATGGTGCTGCCCTGCTGCCAGCGTTTTGTCAGAGCGGGTATTTAGTGCTGCTGGGGGCATAATAAATGATAAGCGCATCTGCCTGTCAACTGAAAATGCTGACAGGTTGACTCTTATAAAAATTCTCTACTCCACCAGAGGAAAGCGGCTGAACATAAAGGCACTTTAAAAGTGGCTTTTATGGTGTATTGAATACACTGTATTCCCATGCACCCCTTCCTCCACAAAAAAGGGTATATGGTTCAATCTTCCTTTTCTTCGTCCTCCTCCTCCTCCTTCATCACATCAACATGCTTATTAGGCTGCCCTCGCTCCTAACGTTTTAGAGGGTCAGCTCAGCAGCAGGCCCTCATTCCTAATGTTTTAAAGAGTCACCAGCAGGCCCTGGCCCCTAATGTTTTAGATGGTCAGATCAGTAGCAGGCACTTGCCCCTAATGTTTTAGATGGTCAGATCAGCAGCAGACCCTCACCCTTAATTTTTTAGATGGTCAGATCAGCAGAAGACCCTCACTCCTAATTTTTTAGATAGTTAGATCAGCAGCAGGCCCTCGCCCCTTATCTTTTAGATGGCCAGCTCAGCAGCAGACCCTCACCCCTAATGTTTTAGATGGTCAGATCAGCAGCAGACCCTCACCCCATTGTTTTAGATGGTCAGCTCAGCAGCAGACCCTCAGCCCTAATTTTTTAGATGGTCAGAGCAGCAGCAGGCCCTTGCCCCTAATGTTTTAGAGGGTCAGCTGAGCAGCAGACCCTCACCCCTAATTTTTTAGATGGTCAGCTCAGCAGCAGGCCCTCGACCCTAATGTTTTAGAGGGTCACCAGCAGGCCCTTGCTCCTAATGTTTTTGAGGGTCATCAGCAGGCCATCAATCATAATTTTTCAAGGGTGTCTATGATGCCCTCCTTTATTTGTAATAAAAGGTGTATTGGAGTGCCGGTTCATTGTAATTTTGGCAGCCCTTTCACTTAGTGCATAGGCTTTATGAGTGTAGGAGTCCCACTACCTGAACAATTGTACCACAATGTGAATGAGGCCCTCCATTATGTGATATACAGGTTGTATCGGAGCGCCTCTTCCTTGTAATTTTTGGCAGCACTTTTACTTTATATACAAGTAAATATACAGGAAATAATTTTTCCTAACAATTTTCCCTCTAAAATCAATTTTATCTTCGGTTTGGTGCGTATTATTGTCAGTCTGTAAAAGTGCCGTACTAGTCAGACAACATTATTCCCAGCAATGACATGGGAGTCCAAGATGCATCCAGACATCCTCCCCATGCTGTTCCCGAACCATTTCAGTGGTGTTTCCATCAATTTCTGACCTTTTACTATGAACCAGACACCGTCCCCTCTTCAGGGGGTGCCTTGTTTAATGCTCCCCTGAGTCCTCCCATTGACTTCCATTGTGCTCAGGTGCTCTGTAGAGCACCAGAGCATCCCAAAGTGTTCTACTCGAGCAACCGAGCACCCAAGCACTTTGGTGCTCAATCAACACTAGTAGGGGCTTTTAGATGCTCCATAAAAGGTTTGGCTCTTGGTGCCTTAAAGGGGTTATCCCATGATTGATGTAAAATCTATCACAACTCAGGTGGTTGTGTCATTTCTTCTCTAGCTCTCCCCATATAACAGCTCAGAGTGTCTTCTGCTGAAGCTCATTTCCTGTCACAACTCAGGTGGTGTGTCCTTTTGCAGGGGTATATCCTTTCTGCTGCAGCTCTCTCCTTATCACAGTTCAGGTGGGGGTGTCCTTTGTCTGTGGCCTGCCCTCTCTGCCACACCTCTCTCCCTGTAATTTTCAGATGATCTAACAGTAAATATAACTGATGGCAGTTGAAGGATGGAAGTGAGCACATGCGACCACCTCGGTAGGTGGACGTATACATTACTATACAGAATAAACCCCAGGTGGTAATATTCTAATGAAGTTAAGAGAATATCTCATAACTGGAGCATTTTCTTAACAGAAAGCAAATTGCAAAAGTAACTCTTTTTTATACTACATTATACTAAAAGAACATTTAATGTTTTAAATCTGGCTAGGTCCGATAGGCACTTATTGATATTCTAATATATATTTCTGGTGGGCGTAAATCTATTTTGCCGGTTCAAATTCTCACAGCTGCCACTAGGGGTGGTAGATTGCTGAAGGAAGGTCTGAAGCTCCTAAGCTCCCTCTGGTGGTGTCTGCAGGTAGCCAACTTTCATAATTTAACTCCTTAAACTATTTTACATAAATATTCAAAAGCTATTCTTTTCTGCAAATGTCTGACAGGTCTTAGGTCCCATTAATGGAGGATTAAAGGACTTTTACTACGCTACGCCTCCAGGGTAGGCAGAGCGGCTGTCACATTACAAACTTAATGAACAAGACCTTCCTGAGTAAACATTCAGCCATTAAGGGTTTCAGCACAGAGGCCTTGTCGCTTTTTTATGTTGTTATTGCCGGGTTTGCTATAAATAGTGTTTCATTGCCATTAATTATTACTAGTGCCGCAGTCGCTTCACATAACAGATGCTCTGTCATGTCTTATTGTTCAAAGTCTGTGCCATTACATCTCATACATTAGTCTGCTGGACCATCTGCCTCTAATGAGACCGGAGCAATTATCAGCACTTCATCAGGTTAGGTCCTTGCTGGGGAGCATCAAGTTCTTTGCTTCACTGGTATTTGTTTCGAAGGAAAGAAATTAGCGCCGAGAAATCCCTGCCAAATATTCAAGCACATTAAAGAGGCATTGTCTGAGCGGCTCTCCCAGTGCAACGCCTGTGGTGAAGCGAGGGCTGGTAAAGGGTTAATCAGCAATTTCTGCTATCTAATTTGGGTTACTCCGAGAATGTAATGACTTGACAGCTAAAGATGTCATTTCAGGACTGTACATGCAGATGGCGCTGTCCTCGGTGCTGAATGTGCTGTAAGTTAGCTCGTGTGCCTTCCATGTGTTCCAAATTCCACCGTAATTATTGATAGATATTCACAATTACGTCACCAACAATTCAGTATCACAGTATTTATAGGGACGCTAAAAATTAAAATAACAAACCAACTTTATTCTGTTACTTACTTAAAATAGGGAAAACTACACTTAGAATATATAGTTGTCCAATATTATACCACAGAGCTATCACAGTACTATTTAATTATCCAGCTGAATACATGTGTGTGGACGCAACCACCTTAGCTCCTATATCTGCTGCTGGGAGAAACCTATGGTGAATACTAGAATCACACTGGATATTTGTGATCTAGGTTGTGCAGGCCCTGTAGGCAAAGTTTAGTATGAGATAATGATTTTACTTCTAGCAGCGTCACTTGGCGCCCTGATATACAGATATCATTGCTCTCAATAATATAATTTACCAGTTGGAACTAGACTTTATGAAAGTACAACAAGAATTGTTGAATCAGCCACCCTAGATTCATAATTTATTTGGGGATACATTGGGTACTCAGATGGATCTATGTCCATCCAAGGCCCAACCATCGAATGACAGAGGTGGCTACACATCCACTGAAATATTACAAGAAACAACTATATGAAATGTAGTCATTTAGACCCTCCGGACGTACTGTTCAAAGACGAAAGGTTCATTGGGCCTCTTTCTGAAGCAGACACTTATCCACTCACCCCCTCTGGGTGATGGTCTGACCACTTCAACGCCTTGGAAACTTAAGGTGGCTGTGTCATCCAAATGACATTCAGTCATATGACGCGCTATCAGGGTATCCGTCCTCTTTGCGTATATCCCCAAGATGTTCAACTATGCGCCTAATTTTTTACATCCAGGCGTAAGGTATAGTTTTTAAATAAATGCAATGCATCCCACTGGGTGGTCCTCCCTCACAGCAGGAAAGCTCTTCTGCTCTGATTTTTGAACAGGTTGCTGTACTTACACAGTACACTTCCACAAAATCCACCTTGGGACGTGGAGATTATCACAGAGGGCCAAAATGTGCTGTTGTATGCTCAGGTACAAGGGGCAACTCCTGAATATGGTTGCCGTAGAGTTAAGCCTTTTTCAGGACAAGTTATCTCCACTGGACTTTCCCTACACCTCCTGCATTACATCAAGTTTGCTGCTGTTCCAATTCTGTCCTTTTTCAGGTTTCATTTCTACAGCGTTAAATGGCCAAGCTTAAGGTGAGCTTCAATCTCATTAGAATGGGTACATATGCGATCACCCTTACCTTAGCTCTAATTTGGCTAAGAATGACAATTTCTCGTTAAACCAATTCAATGCAATATCATAACACGATAGCAAAATCCTCGAGAGGCTGCAACTCACATCACAACCACTGAATGGCCTCATATAGACATGTTCAGGATAGACATGTTGTGACACAATACCACAAAATAAAGTTATTTTGAAAAGGTGGCCATCTCATGACACACATATCAGGATATGCAAGCCAAGACAAAGTGTAATAAAGGGCACATCTGTATAAAACATATGGCACCCTCAAGTTATGGAGCAGGTACACAATGGTGTACTATTACATAGTTTTGTGAGAATGACCCACTTCCTATGATGTACATACTACAGGGTGGGCCATTTATATGGATACACCTTAATAAAATGGGAATGGTTGGTGATATTAACTTCCTGTTTGTGGCACATTAGTATATGTGAGGGGGGAAACTTTTCAAGATGGGTGGTGACCATGGCGGCCATTTTGAAGTCAGCCATTTTGAATCCAACTTTTGTTTTTTCAATAGGAAGAGGGTCATGTGACACATCAAACTTATTGGGAATTTCACAGTTTGATGTGTCACATGACACAGTTTCAGGATGCTGCACATCTTGTATCTTCACAGCATATGCTGTGCAGCACCTGAAACTATGGATACTGGAAGCCTGTGCTAGCATTTCTCCTGCGGTGTTGCTATCAGTGTGTGAAGAGTGGGAGAAGAGGGTTGCATTGACAATCCAACACAATGGGCAGCACATTGAACACATTTTATAAGTGGTCAGAAACTTGTAAATATCTCATGAAAGAATAAAGTTATGTTAAAACTAAGCACACCATTTTCTTGTGAAATTCCCAATAAGTTTGATGTGTCACATGACCCTCTTCCTATTGAAAAAACAAAAGTTGGATTCAAAATGGCTGACTTCAAAATAGCCGCCATGGTCACCACCCATCTTTAAAAGTTTCCCCCCTCACATATACTAATGTGCCACAAACAGGAAGTTAATATCACCAACCATTCCCATTTTATTAAGGTGTATCCATATAAATGGCCCACCCTGTATATCGTGGGGCAGGAAAAGATAAAAGAAGTCCTAGGAAATGAGAGAATGGACCAATGGATTAGTCATTGGAAATCATGACAATGTGCAATTTGTTACCAGAAGGACTGGATGACAACCTAATATGGCCATCCACAGTTTTTTTATGATTTGCACTAGAAGTTGGTGTAAATTATAGCTCAATAGATGTCATTTTCTGGCACATAGACTACCAGAAGAGGCCATGGTTCTTAATAAATTTGCCATAGCTCACACCAGTGGACTTCTGGCATGTGAAATGCCAATCTTAATTTATACCATAAAGTTTAAAAAAAATGAAATTTCCAAATTAGTGCCAAAGTTATTACAATCTATGTAATAACTTTGGCTCAGCTTCCATCAGCCTCGGATCAGACCCCCATCATCCTCAGATCAGACCCCCCCAACCACCATTAGCCTCAGATCAGACCCCCTATAGCCTCTATCATCCTCAGATCAGACCCCCATCAGCTTCAGGTTAGACCCCCCCCCAGGCTCCATCAGACCCTCATCAAACCCCTACCAGCATCAGATCAGACCCCCATCACCCTAAGATCAGACCCCTATCAGACCTCAAATCAGACATTAAAAAATTAAATAAACTTACCTCTCCTGCTCTGGATGTCACGGCCACTCTCCAGATCCAGGACTCATTGCTCCCTGCTCTTCTTCTGGACCGCATTGCACTGTGACCTGACCTCGCAGAGCATCAGGTCATAATGTGCGCCTATGTGCACTGCGTCCTGGCATTCAATGCAAGTGATTCTGCCACGGTCTTGACATAACCACAAGTGTTATGAAATTTTATGCTTTCATTAAAAGATGTTATATTTTAAAGTATAACAGCAGCAAAATTGGTGATTAAATGTAAAATGTGCCCAATAAAAGTCTGTTATTAGCGTTCACATTAAAGCAGAAATATTTTACAAATTAAGGAAATTGGAGAGGGAAATCCAACATATTTTTAAAACTAATAGCAAAAATTAAATTTGCCTTAATTGGATGTTTATTAGGGCAAAGTGTGTTCTCATCACCACTTATGTGAAAATGACTATAGATCATAGGAGAAAAACTCTTAAATATAATCAAGCTTCAGCCCAGCAGTAAACAAGGGGTTAGTGGTATCTGCAGTTCTTTAGACTCTATCTGTCCGGCAGAGAAGAAACCTTATTAATATGTCATCTAAATTACAAATACAAGTTATGAATTGGAAGACCTCGGAATGAAATGCTAATTGATGTAATATTGGAATTTTAAAATGAATGCAATCCGGCAGCTTGGCCTCTCAGTCAACTATCCAGATCTCTTCTAGCTCCATTATGTCTCGTAAGATTTTATGCAGGCCAATAAGGACCAATATGCAACCCACAGATATAGATCACTTCACATTTGTGTAACAGCAATTAGCATGTATTACACTATGGCAAATTGAGTTTTCAGACACTGATAGAAAGGCTGGACAGGGCATAGCTACAGGAGGATGTTCTATGCCCATGTTCCTTGTCAGAGCCTAGAACAGTGATGGCTAACCTTGGCACTCCAGCTGTGGTAAAACTACAACTCCCAAGATGCCCCCCTTGCTTGGTTGCTCTCAGAACTCTATAGAAATAAATGGAGCATGCTGGGAGTCGTAGTTTCACCACAGCTGGAGTGCCAAGGTTAGCCATCACTGGCCTAGAACATCATAGAGGGAGGACACTATGCTTGGGAGCACCTTCTATATGCAGTGACCCGTCAATGAGAAAGGGTTAATGCTACAATACTCAGGTTCACTACTTTAAAATGTTTATTGTTGTGTTACGTAATTGTGTTTCACGCACTATGTGATCCAGAAAGGCAGTGTATGGAGGAAATAGTTAACCTGGAGCATTAGTTGGTTGCCGGGAAATAGGCTGGTCCTCCCACCCTGGTTAGAGATTTCATAGCTAGCTGAGTTAGATAAAAGATCTGCCTTGGTGGGCTTTGCCAAGCAGGCCCTAAAATAACTATTTGACAGGAAAACACCATTCCTGAGGGTAAAAGCTGCCAGATATACTAACTTTGCTGAGAATTACCTCTGAGAGAAAGAAGGATTGAATTTATCCAGAAGGAAGAAGACCATTTAACTAGACAATAATGATAATACACGTTTATGTTCTTGGACTTTACTGTATGTGGTCAAAGTTTATTGCTTTTGATGTTCTCCACAATTCTGAGACCAACTGGCCATCTGGATCTAGGATCTGCACCCTGCAATTGGGAACTGCAAGAGTGATTGCACGCTTATGGTCAATTTAAGAAGATTACATGGGATATTTAAAGGGATACTTAGAGTGGAACATTGTACACCTAATACAAAGCCTTATGGAGAACTACCTGCCTTGTGAAAAACCTGAAAACAGAGCCTGTTGCTCACATTTGTACTGCAAATCTGTTGATCTCTTCAGTAAAGAGAAGACTTTATTTATGCTAAACAAGTGGGTCTGGTGATTGTCTCCACCATCCGCCGGTCCATGTTTCTGTCCCCCTGACTCGTACTCTGCCAACCGTCGCCGCAGCCAGCCAACAGGCCTTATATCCCAAAGTCCAGGGTGTGCCCTGAGGCGAAGAAAGGTTGCGCCCCTCCATTCACCACCTACACAGCCTGGTAAAGCCCTGGAGCTGGGATTAACCACAGTGAGGACTACATCAGCTTTATGTTTATGCATGTAAAGATGGTGGTGTTCAGATGTGTGGCTCCTTTGACCATCTCTGGAGTTCTTCACACAATGTATTCCCTAATGTCTTAGTTAATCATACCCGCTAGTTCACCAGTTGCCTCTGCTTTTTGATGAACTCCTCTGCAGACACCTCACCAGTAGCCTAGCAGCTCAATGAAGCCTTGTGGGTCTCTCGTTGGTTTTATTGATCCAAATTAGAACTAGGGGTGATGGACATCTAGATGGAGGACACTGTGCACCTCTTGATTTTATCTTATGCTTTCCACAGTCTCATCTGCTCTGCTCCCTGCATAACACACAGCACACAGGATGGTACTGCACACCAGACTCTGCTGACTTCCTGTGCTTACCAAATCTTTTCCCCTGGAAACCAAGTTTCTTTTATATTATCATGACACCTTTCTGGCTAAAGTGACCAATTTAAATAGGCCACATTACATAAGGGAGTTGAATGAAATAAACTAATATATTTAGTGTATATTTGTATGAAGAGCTTTCTTTCACGTATCGTAGTGCAAAATATCATACATTTACTTAACTTCTATAGCATCAGAAGAATTACAATATCTATAGCCAGAGTCACAATAATTTAAGTTTTTTTTTTTCATCTCTACTGGAGCAGAAGAGATTAGTCAGAATTATTACCATAATGTTGTTGAAGTACTAATCAGAGGCTGAACGCTGGCATAGAGCCCTCTCATACTGGGCTCACACCTCCCTCCATAAGCATGCGATTGCCAAGTATGGGCAACATTTTAGGCGTAATATTTTAATTATGAGCTGCCTAGAAACGCTCTTCACGGTTTGCTCTGCGCGGCTGGTAAGCATATATTTCCCGAGCTCAGGAGAAACATATTTTGGAAATGTATCAGTGCACACAAATCCACTAAAGATATTTCATTGGCTTCTTTCCTGGAATCTAAGACAGAAAGGTATAATTTAATATTTACATCCAAAGGTAAAGTGTTCTTGTTAAGTTTCCTGATTTGTAAGACGACAGAGCAGGGTCAGATCTTTCATGAGGTAAATCTGGGCACAGTCGTTGTAAACAATGTCTACCTGAATTTACTTGTTGCCGCTGAGCTCCTTCTGAGGTAGAAGAAAAACTTTTTAGAAAATTAAACATCAGCTGTTATACGTACTTACTTCAGGGACAGATTGACAATCTTGGACATTAGGAAAGTGTCTGAAGGCCCGTGGCCTGTGGTGGTCTTCAGATCCTAAGGCAATAGACATTTATGGAAAACAAGTGACATTTTATGTATGGGGGAAAAAAGCGGTATGGCCTAAATTTCTGGTCCTTAAACATCCCAATAAAGAAACTCCCACCCAACAGGTGCTATGGGGTCTTTGAGCCTGGCAGGATGTAGATATAAAGAGAAAGAGAAAAAAGGGCGAGATGGCCGCACATGTGGGCAACACATTCCATAGTCCATACCCATTAAAGGTGTTACTGTATCCCACAAATTTAAAACCATTTTTATACTCACATATCTGGAGGATTTTATTCCCTTTCTGGAGGTGGGCAGCAGCTCATCAAGTACCTGCATCTCCCAGGAGATGCTTTTGTTAACCTCTTTCCCTCCATAGAAGAGAGTCCCTTGTATATAGCTCCAGACATACACATTGTATGCAAGGCCTCCACAATTTTCTCTTCAGCAGTCTAGAAAGAGATATTACGTCAATGGATTTGGAAGTATGGATCAATTAATGAAAGATGTCGGGCCCGATTCACCTTCTTCTCTAGGAGATCACTAAACCAGCACTGAGAGGAGGAACAGAGCAGGGAAGTGAGTATGTCAGTCCACCACTGAACGCAGGAGAAGGTGGACCAGAAGGATACACAGCAGGGAGTGCTACCAGAGAGAAAAATGAAATGTACATAAAAAATAAAAATATGTGTATTGTAATAATACTACAAGAAAATTTAGACTAGCACATTCATGGTCACAGGTGCATATCCATAAAGCAAGCATACAGAGAACTAATAAAAGCATGGCTGCACACCATTTCACATGAAAACAATAGAACTGAGAAATTGGGATAATTCTAAATTAAAGTGGTATTATACCTACTATAAATGAAAAAAATAGAAGCTTCTATGCTCACATATTTGATCAAACGTGTGTCTGGCCCATCTACCAGACGTCAAGGTGGCTTCCGCAGATGGGTACCTAACACTAACAGAACTGCCTCTCTTGGACTTACCTAAGCCTACAATATTCAGGGCAGTGGAGGAACCAGCTACAGCAGAGTATAAATGTAGCTGGTTCCTACACTGCCCTGAATAGGTACCCAGCAGTACCCAACTGGGAGCACGGTAGGTTCATTTAAACCCTCATGTACACCTCTGCTGATTAAAATCTCCTGGACTGAATGGAAGTAGTGCTGATACCAGAATCAAAGACTCTCAGTTAGAGTTCCTGGGAGCATAGGATAAAGTGAGCTTTGACAACTGTTCACATGGTGCGGCTGCTGCGTGGTGGCCGTTGTCACTGTGGTGCTGTGCTGGTGGGGCCCAGTGCCAGCGTTGGCATTGTCAAGCAGCAGGGGTGCTGTTTGGCTGGTGGGTCCCGCCGCCTGCCGGGTCAGCGTTGCAGTGTCGGTTGTCGCCACACAGTGCTGCGCCAAATTTAGAGTAGGTACCCACTTAAAGAGGCAACCTTGACGTGGAGAGTGGGCTTATGCCTTTTGATCAAAATGTACACCAATGCCTCAAGTTTGCATGTAGCATAGGAGGCGGTACACGTGCGCCAAGTAGAGCAGTTTTTTGCTAAGTAGCAGTTATGAGATCAAAGCATAGCGTGTGGATGTGCGATCCAGTTATTTCTCTTCTTTTGAGAGAGGACTTTTATAATCCAACAGAAAGAAAATTGACATCACCGCCGATCCAAATGTACTGGAATAACCTAACAGGCTACAATCCTAGCTGAGGGTAAGAAAGTGATAGCGCCGTGTCTGAGAAGTAATTACTATTATTGCATCCATGCTGGAGAACATTTCCCATTCCAGTTATATTGCGGGGTTAATATTAAGTGGTAGAGAAATGCCAGAGAGGAAACAGTAAATGAAAATCTTATTAAATAAAGACATGAGAAGTGAATCCTCAGAGGCAACCTATAGCTGCAGCCACGGCTGCCGACAGAAGACTAATATATGGGTCCAATATCCACAAATGCTAAATATTTCACAGCCTGTCCTTCGTTATGCACAAGTAATATTCATTGTAATTAGCACATTGCACTCAGTCAGCCACCACAGCGTGATACCACCCAAAATGTATTCGGAAGGCATAAATATTCGTGGTGCCTTTAAAAGGATTTTTAGGGCCCAGCAGGACCCTGCAACTTACCTTAATTAGTCATACCTTTCCTGCAAAAGATGGCTTCCAATATACTTTGGAAACCAGTTGCGTGGTGTTACTCCTGCCTTCCATACATACATGCCACAGACATAGTGCTGTGATGTCACAGGTTCACAACAATACTTAGTGCACCAATCAGTAATATGTAGTCAGACCTGTTAAAATGTGAAGTTGCACGTATTGCGCCAAAATATGCCCATCATTAATTGCCGATTTGCGCAATCGCGAATATATTGGAGCACTCTATCTGCATATAAAGCTATTGTACTGTTCTGCCGTGCCAACCATTTTCTCCAGTCTCAGGAAACGTCTAGCAGCTTGAAAAATGTAGCAAAAACAACCCACGCCTGTATTGCGCGCGCAATATGTGCATATTTAGAAAATAATGGTGAATTCTAGAATTCGCTAATTTATGTAGAATATTCATGAAATATTGCGAATTTGAATATTGCCCTTGCCGCTCATCACTAAGAGAAACTAAGCTTGAATGGAGGTGGAGGGTTGAGACATAGATTGTCTGCCGCTTACAATGCTGTTCTAACACCTCTCCCAAGGCAGTTTAATCACAGCTGATAGCTTTAGTCATGCACATGCAATCAACATCTTATCTCCATGACTAAAGATTAAGTCACCAGTATTGAATGCAGGAGATTTCTCATACAAGCCATTCTAATCGAGAAAACCAGTCAGATAAACTAGTCAAACGTTTTGAAAAAAAAAAATATACAAGTTCAGTTGATCTGACTTATTTCTGCTAATATATCCTCAGGATAGGCCATCAATATCTGATTTGGGGGAGGGGCGACCGACTGCCCACACCAACCGTGTTCAGCTGTTCCTAAGTAGCTCTGGTGCCGGAAGCAGGCGCCAGTTCTCCATCCTCTGTGCAGTGGATGTAGCTGGTGCAGTGGAAGTAACTGCATTCTATGCTGTAAATCCTAGACACCTTTAAGTGGTCAAAAGCAATATTGAAGAGATTTTAAAGCTACTCCTATGAATGGTGAATTCTGAGCACCAAGCAAAAGTCTGGGCGTAATTCTAGCCTAAATGCCTATTTTTAATATATTTTACTATATAAATTCATGATTTTTCAATTTTTTTACAACAATACCGGCACACAATTCTTCATGTCTACAATACAGTATATTCACTTCCTGGCTTCCTCTAGACTATGGGCTATGGACAGGGGTGGACTGACATATATAGACCATATAGGGGGGACAGCCCAAGCCCTCCTTACAGCCGCCAGCTGGGTACATAATGAAGTGATGTTCTCAGCATTTATTAATACTAGAACCATCAAGTACTCCTGCACCTGGCCGGCAGTCGCAGGTCCCCTCCTGAATTTAATGGTATCTCCATCCTCAGGATGGTAATATACTGTAGTTAAATTCTGCCAGTATATTGTTCTGCACTGTGGTATTTGGTTCTGCTGGGGTGGTATTTTGTGCTGCATTAAGGTCTTGCTGGCCCCGCCATCTTTCAATTTGCCCCCTCTTATCACATGGGGTCACTTTTAGTTCCCAATCCACCCCTGGCTATGGACACCTTTGGGGGAACTTTTTTATTATTACATTCTACTTATTTTAGGCTTTTTTCAACAATTTTTCTCTATGCTTTCACTTGCAGTGTATCTGCAGCAGACTATTGCTTCCTCTTTCTCAGTGAAAGTATCAGATTGCTGCTCTGATGGCTCGATCTGTAGCCCTTATCTCTGAACTCCTGACAGCTGGTAAGGACTCATTTAAGCTGAATTCTTATCAAAGTGATAAGAATTTACCTGCAAATGAGCATGAGCTACCAGGGAACTGGAGATAAGAGCTACAGATTAAAGGGGTTCTCCGGGCTTTTAATCTTGATGACCTATCTTCAGGATAGGTCATAATATCAGATCGGCAGGGGTCCGACACCCGGCACTCCCACCGATCAGCTGTATGGGGATACGGGGCGTGCAGTGTGCACTGCTCTCTGTCTTCCTGCTCTCTGCTGAATGTCTATGGGACGGCAGCAGCGGACAGGAAGAGAGAAAGGAGACGGCACATGCGCACTGCGGCTCAGATGCTGACCCATTTACTTCAATGGGGCCACAAAAGATGCGGACAGTGCTCCGTTGCTCCTTTCCATGGCCCTGCGAAAATGATAGATCATGTCCTATTCTTATCCGTTTTGCGGACAAGAATAGGCATTTCTGTAATTCACCGCTCATTCCGTTCTGCAAATTGCCTCCGTGTTTTGCAGATCTGCAATTTGTGGGCCGCAAAACACGGCCTGTTCATGTGCATGAGCCCTAAATGAGTAGAATGATCCACTAAAATATTTCCCCCCATTGGTGTCCATAACCTTGAACTCTGTCCAGAGCCAATTGATAGTAGAAAGAGAAGAAACTAGTTATCATATGACAGCAGCTCCATTGTGCTATTTGTTTTGTTTGTTTTTTGCTTTTTTTTGCTTTTTGCAATATGAGTTGCCATTTAACGTCATTGAAAGCCTTTTGTAAATGAAATGCTTAACCCTCTAATTTTCAAATTGCTCTTCTCACAGGAAACAATTGATTGGTCCATACAAACTGTAATTAAAAAAAACAAATCAAACCGTCTTTCCGTATAAAAGATAGCAAGCAACCATCTGTGAGGATGAAATAGCCCATGGAGGGCATTGTGCTGCAGAAAACCACTTAAGGCATCGGGCCTGTTAGCTTAAGATATCACTCTTCCTTGTTCCCCTATGAATCACAATTACAGCAAATTTAATAAGACTCTTGTATTTTGTTCACGCTGTAAACCACCTGTGCCAGACACCGACGTCCTAGATAAGGCCTTTCTTGCGTTTTAATTTCCGAACGTTGTCTCCTGTTCTCTCGGTTGCATAATAGAGATGGCTGGCACATTTATGTACGGATACACAAGAATATTATAGTCTTCCCATTATTTTGATGTGAATAAAAATGTAGGTAATAAAAACAGGTCATTGAGTTTCATACAAGAAAAGAAAACATGGGCAGTTAAAGAGCAGCGATAAGGGAATAGAAATGCCAAATTCATTTTCCTCCAGTGGTGCCTCATTTTGAAGGACAAGAACCAACATTACCATATTTACATATTTGTGCCTCTGTCAGAGTATGGCCAGGCCCATGCGGACAAACCGCTTCCACCCACGGCAATCTAGGACAGGCAGGCATGGCTTGGTCGCATGCATCCAGCCATGCCTTATTTCCAAACCCTTTGGATAATGCTACTTCGTGTAATCATTTACTAGGTCCAAAGACAGTGGACAACTAAAAACCCAATCCATATGTGCCTGCTAAACCATGGTAACACCATGCCCATCTCCTTTCCTCCATATGTGTCGTTCCCTGTTGAGCCAAGGCTGTTCTCCACAGATCCCTTTTAAAGGGCCTGTGACATCCTCTAGGCACGTGCTACCCTAAGTTTTATACGGAACCTTCTTCCAGTGCTGTAGGCATGAGCAATGAAGGGAGTCTATCATAATGTATATACATAGTGTACTGTACATGCCTCCTGTACCTCCATAATAATTCCAATGATTTTTCAGATGTGTGTTTGAGGGTGCAATGAGGGTGTCACAGCTGCACCTCATTACACCAAAATCTCCTCTCCCGTTCACTGTTGGCATTCCCTTCCAGCCCCAGCTTTCAGTGACAGGGCTAGGCAATGGCGAAATAATCTTACTTGAAGAAATGGATATCAACATTAAGTCTGATACCAACACTCATCTCTTGCAGGTGTAGACCAACCTCATCGGGGCATGGACCGGCCAGCATCAGGCCTGGACTGTACTTGTGCAGCGTCCCACTACGTGTGTGTGGACACTGCTTAAAAGCACCTTTTTATCTTAAAAATTGTACTATGCTGTATTATATGACTTTGTATTAATGTATCTGCAAAATCCTTGTTACCAGGCAGATTAGGTGTAATTTATACATCCCACCACTAGATGGGGATAAAACTTAGGTTCTATATATACCTAGGTCAGGCCTAGTTAGTGAGTTGAGATCAGGGTGGAGTTCAGGATGTTGAGACGGATTAGAGCAGATCTGAGGAGATCAGATTAGATTAGGGGGAGAGAATGTAGAGTGAAGACTCCATGACACAGATTAGTGAGTGGAACCAACTTCGCTATGAGGTAGTACTAAGATGTGAGGCGCAGAAGAGCGTTTTCCTTCTGTGGCCGGACTATACACTTGCATCCCTGACCAGTAGGAGAGAGTTTGCCTCCCTGGAATAGAAACAAGCTTCCTAAGGAATCATCGCTGATAAGAGCCATTATAGAGGGCCACAGACACCTTTGCGCATGGTGGAGGACTTATAGCTTCTGGCAGCCACACCATAACTCTGGGAAACAGATGAGTTTACCTGTCCCCAATGTTCAGCTTGTAGGGAAAGGAGAAGGAATAGGACTGAGCACATCAACAGGAACAAGGTACACCTTAACCACAGCTCAAATCAAACCTAAAAAGCCTAGAAACAGTGGATTTGCCAACCAACTCTGATACCATCAAGAGACTGTATTTTTGTACTGCTGCAACCAAAGTCATCAACAGTAAAAGTTGTGAGTTGCATCTTACCACTGTCTACCTCATTATTACTACTAATGGTTGTACCACCATTAACGGTACTGGCGTCACAACAAAAACCATCAAGGGACTCAGCCACAACAAGCACCCTAAGCACCTCTAACATCAAGGGCACCTCAACCACCATCTTGGCTGATGCTTCCCTACCACAGAGCATGCCCCGGAAGATTTCGTGCTGTCCACCTCAACACTGTGCTGCCAGCCCAGGGAGGCTTTCTGCTAACAGTGAGTAAACTGATGAACTGTGTGTTATAATTTGGCCCTTCATCGGTCCACCGTGCACCTCACGTGTTGCCCCTGCGCTACTGGCTGGCTGCACTTGTGCCGATCCCAGAGGCGAATGTGCAGTAGCAAGAATGCAGGGCCAGGTAAGATTACATCATTTTTGCCTAGCTCTGTCCCTCAAAGCTGCATGGGGAAGTGTAGCAACCCCCTGAGGAGCCTGTGCAGAGGATGGGAGTGGTAATGGCCCTGATGACACATTGTGTACTCCCTCAGGCCGTCGTTCCCTGGGTTTCGGTGCAGTGAAAAGGTGCTGTGAAAGGATCAGGCAGATGCAGAAGAACAACAAATGTTTGTCTTTACTGAGTGCAAAGGATGAGTTACAGCACATCCAGCTGTCTTCTGCACATGGTGCAGTGTCTCTATCCCTAGATGATGAGTGATGGTGGCAGGCAAGATAGCAGACAATAGCACCATAGAGTAGTCCATCTCTCTCCCTCTTCTGATTTCCATTTAATTAACTTGCACTTGCAGGCTTTTGAGTGTGCCTGTCCCAAACTGTGGTGATGAGTGTCTTTACTTGATATCCCTTCACCTGCAGCTGAGTCTGTATAGCTGGTACCCTGGAACCCTGCTGTCTCCCTGGAGAAGTGGTCCTCACAGAGGAGCTGTCACTTCAGTCCCAAAGCCCGTGGAGCAAGAGCAGATAGAAGCGCTCCCTCACGTCAAGCTTGCTAAGCTCCCTATAACCCCCTAGAACGTTCCTCCTCATGGCAAGAAGTAGGATCAGCCCACCCCCACCAAAGCGGAAGAAATGGAATGGTAAATTCTGATCCTAATGCCAACCATACCTTATCATTCCTGAAGCATACAGCCGATACATAAAACATAATATGACATTATAATATATAATAAACATTTGAAGATACCCTATCTGGGGTATTGCATATAACCACTTAAGGTTGCATTAGAGACCCCGATGCTGCAGGTGATTGTCGGGAAGGAAACGTTCCCTCACGGCAATCGCCAGATAGCTAGCTGAGGAGACCGCTGCTATTACATGCAGCAATGTCCTCCGTGGCAAGGGGAGGATTGATCGCTATGCCATCGCTCATCCCCATGCAGGGCAGCGGTGTGCCGGTGGCAGATTGCTATTACACAATGCGATCTGCCGTTGGCACCATTGTGATTTTTAAGCATGCTCGTTCATCAGGTATTTGGAGGCAGTATTAGACTACCAGATGATCGCTAACAAGCATTCATAGGAACATTCGTTAGTGATTATGGCAGTCTAATACACCTAATGGACTCCTGGATGCCCACTTGTTAGCTTAGTTCTATGTGAACTCCGTAAGCATCCAAGTGGGTCAACACAATCCACAGTGGGCATTTTCATAACCACAGTGTTTAAGACTATGGTCATGGGGGGCGGTAATAAGGTTGTACATTGATAAGATCTGATTTACGGTTAATGTTCCATTCCATTTCAAAGGTTTATGAGGTTGAGGTCAGCGTACTGTACTGTTTATGAGGTTGAGGTCCGGGAAAAGAGCCCAATGGTAGTAAACGTTACAAGCCTCCAGATAGTATCTAACATTGCACATGGAGATCTGTGGTTTGTATGTGTTTAAGCTGCCACGGAAACCCAAACATGTTCTCAACATGTAGTTTTTGTGCTGACTTTACTCTTACCTCTAGGCAATTTGCCACATGTTAACCTTCCAACACTATAATAAAAAAAAAATCCTAATTATTTTTTATCCTTATGTGGTTGAGGGATCTCTGACCCTCTTCATGCCCAAGGTTATTGGTCCTGCTGTTACTTCTGTAACCTCTAGAGCTTTATGTCTGACTTCAGGGATGGTATGAAACCCATGGCTCATGTACCGTACGTGGCAGTATTATAGCTATTTACTATCTTCAAGTTGTATGGAACCATAACGCAGCACCCATACAAGACCTTCATATGTCTCTAACATCATATACAGACATACACGGTGTGCTTCAATCCCATTCATACAGTATGGGTTCTCAATTGTGTTACTGACTGCCTACAGATCTACACTACCATACCATAGAGATTATTTTTGGTGCCATATTGGTCCATTGCACATGACCCTGCTAAGCTAAAACCAATAAGGGACACAATTGCAAAAATGTATATGATAGCACATCTCTGTGGAGACCCATGAAGTGTTGCACAGAGTCATGTCCAAGGATCAGCAAACTGGACCATGCAAAGCACCACCGCTCGGAAGTAAAGTTAGATATTTTTTCCATAATTGCTAGTCCAAATATGGCAATATTTTTCTTATTTACTCTGTATTCCACTGGTAAATATTCAGTAGCTTTCTGTCTGTTAAACATTAATCAAAGGAAAAGAAGAAACATAAAATGAGAACAGATGGAACATGCTAGCTTCCTCTGATCTCCTGCAGACACCTGAAAATAGTCAAACCCTCTCACCCCAAGAAAAGAAGGAATCTCCTCTCACATAAGGTTTCAATAAGAGTCAAAGTTTTACTTTATCATCACATTTTCTATTTTTGTCTCAGCACAAGAATGTGCACTTTATAACCCCCTCCCTCTCCCATTCTGAATGGAAGAAGTCATGGTGCAGATAGAAGGAAGGTGAAGACTGCAGTGTACGATATTTTTAACTGAGGACAGAGAAAAAAGTGGTAAAAAAATAAACGTGCTTGTTCCTGGTCTGAATATTTTCAGCTGTGAAAGTTGTGAATGTTTTGATATGAGACATTTTTATTTGCTCGTCTACTCTGGAATGTGAAATTTTCAAAACAGATGATGGGATTTCAGAACTGTGGCATGAAATTACCGTATGTCCATGCGTGCAGTACATCAAAGCGTAAAAAAAAGTTATATTTTCTCATACCTGTAGTATAAAAATAGTACACACCAAATATGACGAAAGGTCAATTAAAGAAACACTCCAGCCAAAACCGAGTCTGTAATGGATGGAGCATAACTCATGGTTTTCTATTTGATCCTATCTGAATGGCATGTCCTGCTCTAAATAGGCCCTGAAGTAGGCATAACACAGCATATTTAGTTGACCTGGATGTGTTCCTCTCTGTTAATACATGCTGGATGTGAGGTTTGTGTGCCCAGGATGCTGCTATCTTCCTCCTGCAAACTGCTTTGTATGTGTTTTCCTCCCTATATACAACCTGTGTGATGCTTTCACCCCTCTCCACTTTCTGATCTGCTATATACGACATAATCCCCTCCTTTCTTCTATCTCTAACATTAAGAGAAAGGAGGGGGGGGAGGAGAGCCATCAGAAACAGACACTTTTGCTGAATTTTGATATACTGCACGTACAGTAAGTCTTGAGCAAGCAGCATAGAAAGCAGTGGCCTACATAGAATGAGACGCTTTGGTCACCATGTGGTAAAAGGTTTTTCCATCAAAGACAGAAGGGCCCTGGTGTTTGCTTCCTCCTCTATGTCCTTTCCATGGCCCAGTTAATCATTGGCTTGTTTGCTAACAATGTTGTTCCTCTGGAGATAGGAGTCTGTTTTGCTGATAAGAGAAAGACTTCAGGCTCAGACACTCTTCAAAGAAAGACTACACTTCAAATGAAGGTTAATAATATGATTTTATTAAATATAATAAGTAGTATATACATATATCAATATAATGTCCTTCTGCACTTACTGTATCTACATACAAAGGATATAGCACATAATACACACTAATGTGAACACTTCAATTGGAGTCCTGTCTACATCCAGAATGAAGGTACTCACATCACTAATTGAGTTAACATCATCTGAGACATCAGCTTGGAAGCCCTTTTCAGCGAAAGCAGTCTCGATCGAGAAAACAACGATTAGGTCCCTTTGCAAAGCGTCCTCCTGTAGGATAAGCTTCTGAACTCTTCCCTGAAGGGGTTCAGCTTTATACAGATTAAGCAAAGAACTTCACTCCCTAGTGGAATGTAACCAGCGCATGCGCTCCATAATTGTCACTGTGTACGTGTTGTTCATCTGCTATCACCTCCAACCTTGGTGAGGCCAGTTCCCAGGTCCACAGTGAGTCAGAATCCCACAACAACCTTAAAAATATATTCACACATAGTATACCTCCCTTCCACAAACAATTCGAAACAAATCTTTAGTTTATTCAAAGGCCACAATGGCTTCAACAGAAACAAATTGAACAGATACGAAATGGAATCAAAATAATCAGAAACTAAAACTTTATACTTTAGAACCATTTAGGGATGTAGGTGGGGGAAGGACTACGACGTGTGAAATGGATGATGGGCGTTGGGGGAAAGGGTAGCTAACAAGCCACTGAGCCTTGGCCAGGGTATAACGATTTTATGGATGAAAGAAAGCCTAGCTATGACTCTGGAGAACTGCACAGGTTGTCACCACCCAATAGTAAATGTTATGGGATCAACCAGGGCTTGGCCCCTTCTCAACAAGGGCTCGATAACACATACATGGGCTGTATCTTGATGGAAGCATACTTTATGTTAAGATTCATTTATGATCATTGCTCTATTAGCGTTCAATGTGAATTAAGCTGAGCATTTGAAGGATTTACTCAACGTCCACTATGTAGTCTTAGTACTTTTTCAATATAGTTCTATATTTTTAATGACTGCTTTCAGAGAAACAATGGCACCTGGAGACTTTCTTCATTGATTTACACTAAACTATAATTGTCACAAGAGGAGGATGTAGAGACTCAAGAGACCAATTCCTAGATACGTTTGCCTTGTAATGTTACTTAGTTTGATACAGAAGTCTTCAAAAAAGAATAATTCAGGAAAGACATTTTATTGTAGATGTAGCGGGGCTGAATTTTTCCTTTAATGGACTCTCTTATGCATTGTGATATGTCAGAGTTAAAGGGCCCATGGACATAGTAGGGTCTCCGAATTGCCATCCGCTTTGGTAGGAAAAGTGTTTAGCGGCTGTACAGTTCAGCTCCTTCTCTAAAGGACTCATTGGAATTAGCCTTTTGATATTATAGACCCTAACAAGGGAAGCTTGTGGTTGCCCACATCTTCCCCGGCGATATCAGCTAATCACCAAGGATTTCTGCTCCCGGATGAATTGCAAAGACTGTATAGTAGCCACAACATTTGGATCTAAAGTTCTAAATGTCTTAGATCTGAATAAAAAATGTATAAAGGGCCAATATGTCATTTATAGTACTTATTCTGGTCTCCTCTTGTATAGCAGAGGGACCTCCAGGCTCTAAATACAATTAAAACCTGCATACTTGCTACACTTATACCCATGCCCACAGGCATGACTGGATAACTCAGCATTCTTCTTGATGCTGTACTTCACTCTGTAGTCCGACTTATTTTCAGCCGAGGAACTAATTTCCTGGCTCCTGAGGGTTCTATGCTTCAGCCTCCCTGGCCAGCAGAGCTTGAGATGCTCTGGCTGGGGTGGGCACGTCTAGCAGAGACGTGCCCCTGCACACCATTTCCTTAGCAGGGGGGAAACTAGAACTAACTGGTTCCCATCCTTCCTTCAGGAAGTAGGGCTAGCCCAATTCCCTACAGAGGGGGGGTAGAATGGAATGGAACACTCTATTCTAGCTACATACAGCTCTGCTGTGTTTGCTGCCACCTGCTGGTGAACCAGGCACATTACATCAACAGTTACACAACATTATTAGGAATGCAAAGTTTTGAGGGACCTGGAAATAAATATATAGATGACATATAGGTCAGACCATAAAAGATAGTAGCAAGGTGCAGAAGTGGTAACACCACTCTGGGTTGTTACAGATATAGATAAAGATAGATAGATAGATAGATAGATAGTAGATAGATAGATATAGACAGATATGAGATGGATGATAGATAGATAGATAGATAGATAGATAGATAGATATAGACAGATATGAGATGGATGATAGATAGACAGATAGATAGATAGATAGTAGATAGAGAGAGAGTTAGATCAATCTTTTATTATACATTAATACACATAGCGTGTTACTTTAGTACAGTATATTTAAGTTTTTGCTGTTATTCTTCAAATAGTTATAAACGCATTCCTATCTGATAGGAGCTATCATGAAATATCAGTCTACTTTTAATACTTATCTTGTGACCTTGTATTCCCATATATCATTGTGTTATCTGGCTGCATAGTTAATCACAGGAAGCCGACCTAGAATCTTCAGACCACCAAACTAAATGACTGTCCTCCCGGAACCAGAACTGTCTGAGAAATGTCACGTTCACATGGAAAGATACATTGCACTAATCGTTGAGTAAAACATGGATCCTTAAAGCCATTATTGGTTGGCCAGGAGATATTAATGCAGCAACAGTATAACATTTCCAAGTGTACAGTACCCTCATTAACGTCTTCTTCCACCCATAACCGTTTTATAAAAGCCATAAATATCCCCCAAGGATTGCAGAGACAGGTTAAAAGTCTTTAATAGCTCTCGTAAAATTCATAATGAGTCACGTGAGAGAGGAGAAGCCCTAATATCATTAGATGAAATGTTTTGAAAGGCAATCCTCTGATAGTCTCTCAATTCTAGTTCCTATTTCAGTCTGGAAATTCAGATGGATTACAGTGGTCTGAAAAAGTGTCTGTAAATGACCTTGTATTTAAGAACTTAAATAAAACCAAGATATTTCTTCCAAAATACAGGATATCTTAGAACCCTGAAAATGAATGATACCTATGGTTATTGAGTGGGACCTTCCATGAATAGAACTCTTAAAAGACCCTAAAGCATTTTTGTCATGGATTTCTATAGAGAGGCCAATACTAAAACTTTAATGAGGCTCCTGCTGCTGGTTCGATCTATCTACCATATCTGGCAATTCCAATACAGGAGGACCTTCAACCTTCTTCAGTTTCCAGTGCCATTTTGGACAGAAGAACAACATGATTACCTTCCTTAATTGCCTCCACTCAACACAAACTCATAGCAAGCACGAGGGCTTGTTTCCAAGGTATACGTTGACCCTTCAGTATAGTCATTAAAGTTATAAAACCTAAACAAGTATGGAAAACCATGTAGTAGTAAGTATGAACTGTGTCAAGTTATTCAAAATACATAAACATATACCGTACTTTGTGTCCAATCGATGGATGTCTGACCACTAGGACCCCCATTTACCTCAAGAATAGGGTTACTGTCTCAATATCTGAATGGAGCACACACTGTGCCGCTTCTTTCAAAGTCTATAGGACTTATGAACATAGCAAACTGAAGTACTCAGCCATCTTTGTCAGTCCCATAAAGATTGAATTCAGTAGCAATGCACATGCCTGACCATCCAATGGTTGGGGTGGAATCCCCATTCTCATGGTCAAGATAAATGATAGGTGTCAATCTTGGTACATATTAAGGGCAATCCAATATTCCACCCTTATCTACACCCAAGTTCTAAGTGGTGTAGTTCATTAGTGTTGTTCTATGGGGTACTCCCACACCTAATGTCAATGACAGTTGACAATTCGTCAATTAAGCCCCACACCTGTTTATGGGTTGTATCTGGTATTGCAGGTATGGCGTTGTGGCGGTATGACTTTCAATGGTGTTAGTGACGGATCTGTCATGGCTATAGAAGACATAATACAACCGGATCTGTTCATGACGGATGTATGCGGTTGTATTATTGTAACGGAAGCGTTTTTGCAGATCCATGACGGATCCACAAAAAACGCTAATGTGAAAATAGCCTTAGATGAACATTCGGGGAAAAACCAATATTTTTTGTTATTCCCAGTGCATAAAACATGAATTCTCTATAGCATGAACCTCCTCCTCAGGCCCGGCTCCAGTCATAACCCAATGTATATGTTTATAAAGAGGGGTCCTTTAAACGAAAGGTGTCACCTATATTTTCACTAATTAAAACCAGACACTGAAACATATTCTTTCATTCTAATCTGTTTTCATTTTCAGATTTTCTATATATATATATTTTTTTTATTCTATTATGTACATGTTTATGGGGGCTGCAAAATTTCCTGATCTGCTGTTAGTAGCACATGGACCATAGGAACCTGTAGTCTGGCGATGGCTTGTTGACTTCTATAGGAGGTTGTTGTGAGTGCACGCTATGTCTTACACAGAGGTAATTGCGCAGGGAGGGGGAAGAGATGAGCTGTGACCACCTATTGTACATGGTGGGATCCTCTGCTGCCTATGTATGAGTTACTTCTCATTATAGTCGCTTGTGGTGATAATGAGATGACTGCTGAGAATTAATCTCTACAGAACAGGAAGTGTCAGCCTATTATGAACCTCAGAGTGAAAACTGCAAGATTTCAGAATTTTGTGAGAAGGAAAAAAAATATAAAAATCCAAATATTATTTAAAAATGTGTTTAACATAAAACTTGATTTAAGCTTTAGGCAACGTTCTAATGAATTTTGTGTCATTTAATGCACATATAAAATTGCACTAACCTATCACCCTGAATGCTATAAGACTAAAGGCATAGTTGGGCTAATTTCACCTTGACATTAGGTAAAAGTGTATGCACTATGTAGAGAAGTGGTCTTGTATGGGCTCATGACCATTTTAGCGACAAGATGAAAGTGTTTTGCTGTTATTTTTTACTGGATCTGCTCAGAAAACGTTGCGCTGTAATGGAGGTCACAGGTAATAATAATCTATGCACATTTTGTATCTCAGATGTAATGCTGCATAGGAATACTTAGAGCAGAGCATGCCTTTCAGAAGAACATGGATGTAATTATAAGTTAGCTCCCCAAGTCATTGCCGCAATCACTTCACAGTAAGAGTGTTAGGATTAACTTGGAAATTAGACAGAACTAAGATGAAACATAGGTGCCTGGCAACAAAGAGATGAGCATTTACTGAAGCCATTTCATAAGACTGATTTATGCAGATCATGCGGTCAGGCTGTTGTAAATAATACATGCGGGAATCTGAGGGGTTCATAAAGGAAGGAGGGGGGGGTCTTTAACAAAAATAAAAAAAGGTGCCCCTATTGGATTACTCTACCACATGCCTCATTTTAGGACACTTGTAGGAGAAGGGTTACATGGCAAATGTTCTCAGGCAGTCACACACGGGAGCCCAAGGCACACGTTAGGTAGGGTCCCTGTTGTAGATTTTGCATTGGGTTCAGGAGCTTCGAGTTATGCCTCTAATTTTAACCCTACCTGTATGTGATGATGGTACCACTGCAGTAGAGAAAAAATTATAAGGAGAAGACAAGCTCAGGTCCTAGGAGAACCAGGGCTAAAGCTATGGCATGTGCAACCTGAGAGGGATTCTAATTTCCTTCTTCACAGACAGAGATTATAGTTCTTTTGATAGACAGCTGGTGTCCATCGACCTTGACTTAACGACATACAGCCTCAGCTTAAGCATGAACATTCCTCTCTTATACCCTTCCTATGCATGTAAGAAGATGGAAGCTCCATCTGTTTATTCAAATTACTAGAGTTCAGAAAGTCTAAACCACTTCCCAGCCAGAGGTTAAAGGCACCACTACAGTGGAGTTCTTATGTTCAGAGGCTTTAACCCATACATCCCATATTTAGCCATAAAGCTCCAATCAAGCTTTTATTTTGTAGATTAAACTGGTAATCTGCTATCATCACGCCATGATGCTCGAATGAATATTGCACCTTGTACTGTCCAAAAATGGACACATATACATTAGGGTTAATTTTGACAAACTCAACAGATTTGGCAGGATCAGTTGACCATCGAACATGTCCCAACTGTCCCAAGACAGCAGGCATCGTAGGAAAGAAGGATTATGCTGTTGGATTTCTATATGTCCTATTCTTTTCTTCTGAGGGGAGAAAAGCTGCCAATGAAGGTGTCTTTCAGTGGCTTAATCCCTCTCCCTAGTGGGAACGCATGCAAGCTAGGCCAAATCAAGCATGTGTATGTGTATTCGGAGGGTGGAAGGAAGAATAGTTTACAGTCAAAGAAGCGTTTTAGTAACAGCTATCTGATGTGAAGCGTGTACCCAACTTAAAGGACATCTGTCACCACATACCACACATATCACTATGTCATACGGTTGTCAGCTGTATATCCTTGCTTGTAAGCATTGTTAGTCCCATGATGTCTTTGGCACCTCCATATATTTCGTCAATCCCCCGAAAGAGACTTTTTATAAAATGTGAAGTGCCATTGCACCTGGTTGCACCCACAATCTCCACTTCTTGTTTTGTATGCCACACTTCAACCACTTCAGTCAACTGAAGTACCATCAGGTAAATTAAAGGGTATGTAAACCTTTGTTGAAAACATGAAGGTGCCGAAGCTCTGCTCAGAGCGCTCTGCCCCTTTGGCTTTCATTCGGTGTGCTTGACTTTTCCAGTACATGGATTATGGATCCATAGAAAGATCAGATGAAAGTTGAAGGTGCAGTGTACTCTGAGAAATGCTTCTGCACTTTCATGTTTTCAAGGTGTAGATACCTTTTAAGATGCTCTACAAGATGAATATCTTCAATATGTAAAGAATTAAGAAGAAGTATACAGCGTAGTCAGTAATAGTCTGGTTTAGTCTTGGAAGAGGTTAAAGGGGTTTTCCGAGATATTTTTACTGATGACCTATCCTCTGGATAGGTTATCAGTATCTTATCAGTGGGGATCCGACACCCACAACCCCCGCCAATTAGCTGTTTGAGAAGGCACTGGTGCTTGCAGTAGCAACGCGACTTTCTCACAGTTTTTCCTAGGCCATGTGACTTCACGTTCATCAGTCACAAGGTCTAGGGGCAGTTAAGCCCTATTGAAGTGAATAGGACAGAGTTGCAATACCAAGCACAGCCACTATACAATATACGACACTGTGCTTGGTGAGCTGAGAGAAGACCGCGTCCTACTGCGAGCACCAGTTTCTTCTCAAACATCTGATCCGTGAATGTCCCAGTCAGATACAGATAACCTATCCAGAAGATCGTTCATCAGTAAAAATAACTATTTTAAGGTGAATCCCTATGGCCAATGATGGACTGAATCTTCATTGTTAATTATGTTTGGAAAAGGAAAACTTATATCATTGAAAATGTTCTTGATTAACTGTATGTTATGTTTTATGTTATCCTTAGTCACCACAGGAGAAATCCTCCAAGTTCGTTCAGATACTTTTATAGGCCCATGTGAAGCCCTCAAGACCTTAGGGGCAACATTAAAGAGCCTTAAAACATCTGAAAGACATTATGTGTAGGGGATTCCAAATTAAGAACAGGTCCTTAATTATCCCACCAAACCATCAACTATAAACTCAACAGAAGAACAAATTAGGAATTTATTGGACATTTTGCTTTTATGGGAATTGTGTTATCTGAAACTGAGGTCTATAAAAGATTTTTCGTGTAGTTCTTGACATGAAGGAAGTTGAATGCAGCTATGTTCATGGTCAATAATGTGTTTTTTTTTATATTTCTTAGTGCAATTTAGCCCCAGAAACATCACAATTAGAGATGTGCGAATTTCTTAAAAGTTTGATTCTGCTGATTCGCCGAATTTCACAAAAATTCGCTTCGTGACAAATTACTTTGTCACGAAGCGCAATTTTTTGTAAGAAGCTGGTGCAATGACAGGAAGCTATGATAGTGTTGCCCCCGTCATTGTACTCCTCAGATGCCGCATTCATACATGATCGCGGCATCTAAGTGTAAAAACAGTGTAAAATGAACAATAAAAAAAAATAGAAATCAAGCTTACCGCCTCCATTTGCTCATGACGGGTTGGCCGCCACCATCTTGCTTGAAGATCTCAGCCGAAATCCTGTACGGCCCGAGATTACGTCATCAGGCCGGCTGGGGTGGTGACGCATGATCTCATCATGCTGGCCGGCATGATGATGTAATCTCGCACCACACGGGATTTCGGCAGAGATCTTCAAGCAAGATGGAGGCTGGTGGCCCATCAGGAGCAAATTGAGAAAATACAATAGGTTAGAATTGTTTAGTTTTTTATACTATTTCAGGTTAAATTGATTCGCTGACACGAAGCACGATGAAATTCGGCATCTAGGCGAATCGGATTTACCCTGAAATTTGGATCGAATTCCACTTCTTGGGATTTGATTCGCTCATCTCTAATCACAATGTAAATCTATAATACGTGAATCGTAAAATTAAACAAGGCAACAGGTTTTTCTTATCCAAACTTTTATGATTGAGGCAATTCGAGAGCTAAGTAGATAGAAGGGCTTTACAGAGAAGCAGCATGAATAGATAGTTATCAGTGAATCATGTACTTGCCCATGTTGAGGTTGTCATTCAGAAAACTTTGCAACTAAAATATACCGCTACTTTTCTCTTGAGAGCATCATGACACAATGTCATGTCAGTACAGTCTGGGCAGAAAGTTTATCTAAAATTGTGAGGAGCCAAGCAAAACTGTCCAACAATTATTGTTGCGTGGGATCACAGTTCTAACGACTAAGGTATATCATTTATTACATTTTAAAATTCATAATTGTCTGGGAATAACCTCCCGATTATTATAATGTCCTCCAACATCTTAAAAATTGATATGTCTTATAGTTCACCAACACATGAATTTAAATAATTGAAATTATGTAAATCTGACGTTAATACTCAGAATTTTGAGAACATCTATTTTGAAAGCCAAGAGGCCATCAATATAAAGAATCAATATATCCTTTACTATTTTTGCAGTGAAGATCAGTTCTTACCCAGGAGGACAATAGTTAGATCTCTAGAGCCAGCTATGGGATAGTCACCCTATAAATCAATGAACTTGGATGTAAGTCAGCACCATAATTGTTTCCATAACAAAAACTTCTGTAGGCACATGTTTCAGGGTTTTTGCCCCTTGTCAGTCCAGAGCAGGGAACTGGTCATGCTGGAAGAGTTGCCAATGACCTGGTTCCTCTCCATGTGAAGATTGTCAAGTTGGTGTAGGTGGAGCAGATCTCCCTGGGGAAAAGAGAATGCAAATAAGCTCTTATCCAGGAGCAAAAAACAAGTGTCTCTAGTGCTACCTATGGGTTGGCTACTCTATAAGTCAATGTTTGCAATGACCTTAAAAGATGAGAAGATTGGTCATTTAGGCTGGCCACATCTAATAGGACTTTTAGGTGGCACATTAAAACAAGATAGCTGTGAACTTGTACTTAAAGGAATGGGACATTGTACTTAAAGGGGTTGTCCATTTAAAAAAAATATAAAGTTTTTTTTTTAAGGGTCCTCTGACAATACATAAAACAAAGACAGTCCCCCCGTTAGGACCTCCAGGAAACAGCTGTTTTATTTCCCTACAGTGCCCCCACAGTTAAAATGAATTATTGCACAAATACCTATTAAAATCACCTCTAGCTTACCAATGAGGATCATGAATAAGGAACCCCCCCTATTAAAATTCTATAACAACTACTAAGTATTTGAAAAAGGGTTTTCTAAACTGGACTGCCCCTTTAAATAGCCAAATTACAGAACTGTGCTCATCTCCATGATTAGATCCTGTGCTGGGAACGTATACACCTGCCGCAATACTTTGTGACAGCACTGGCAGAGGTAGATGTTATATAACCTCCTGGTATTATGTTCGGTGGCTGCAGTTGTTATTTTTATACTACTCAGCTTTCGCTTGTTTGAGTAATTCATTTTAATACGGGAAGGGGCCCCGGGGGAACCAGCCATATACATAAGAAAAGGACGAGCTGAAACACAATGCCATCTTCATTTAATCATCTCTCTGTGACTAGAACTCTGAGCAAGCGCCTCTACGAATCCTGCAAGCCCTGGCTGTCCGCAAACACATTACTCTTTGACTGTACAATCCGCCCGCAGACCCATGACGCCGCCAGAGTACATATACCGCATTTTATCAGTCCCGCATACAAATGGAAGATGCATCTTTTGCATAATCAAGCTTTTCTGAGCCTACCGCTTGTTTGTCTCTGTATTTTCGGGAGGTGTTGGGGAAGGACGCTACGTATCCAGCCAAGCATGGAAGGAATCACATTTGGAATCAATCATGTGTGTTTTGCTGTTTACAGAAATAGGCATTTCTCATTTTTCTTCCCTTCATTTGCCAGGCAAACGTATTATATTTGGCATGTGTTGTTTGTGGAAGAGGTTGTACAGCCTCGGGGCTCGACTTGGTACCAAGCGTGTGCATCCCATGAACAGGTCTCCTTTTACAGCTCTCCGAAGTTTATATGATCCACCTGTCGAGATGTGCAGAATTTATTTTTCCTCGTAAAGGCAACAGGTTATAGAATTTTGCGAGAACCAAGTTTGAAAGCGAATGATTATTATTTGGTTGAATGCAGCGGATAAGTGATGGGACGGTCAGAAAAACATTTGTAAAGATCTTCATGCGTTTGTTATAATAGGTATGGAAGAGACCCCTGCAGTGCAGTTTGATTGGCGTTTTCAACCGGTAGTTTGTTTCGCACCGAAGCAGTACTCAAATTCCCACCGTAACTAGGTAATGTCGATATGTAAACTTTATTTTTGGAAAAACTACTCGTTTTTATAGCTAGAAATAATCCATGTAAAAAAGACCAGTCACTATCAAATACCCTAAAAGACTTATCTTGCCCTATACCTAAAGCATGACCCAATGATTAGGTGTATTTAGAAATGTTCAAACTTCTGAGCTCTCTTCTCTCAGTATCTCCTGCTGGTTCAGTATCTTCGGGTGATCTTCAGTCATGCTCAGGTGATATGTATTCAGGCACATGTTACCTTTACATCAGACCTATTGTACATAAAAATGTTTTCCCATAATCCAGTTCAGCTCATAGCATTGTATAGGAGCCTAGTTGGTGAGAATATATCTTTAAATTATAACTGAACAGAAGATAAGTAAAAATAGTTGTAAAATTGGGGTTGATGGGAAGAGTTATGGCTCTGTATAAGTTGCTATACTTTCATCTGGGTTCATATAGAAGTTCCATTATATTTTGTACTACTGCAGAAAGCCCTTGAGGAGCTGGAGCGGAGGATGGGGGTGGCTCTGATTATAGGACGTGTCACAGTGATTTCTCTGAGACCGTTGCTCCTAGAGCCAGTACAGTGAGAGCAGGGTGAACCATTTCTTCGATTGGAGCACTCCCTATAGTTGGAGCCCTTGCCTGAAGGTAGTTTTGGGTGCCCTTCATGTCGATGGTTGTATTGGTGCCTAACTTGAGGTGTAGTAGTGCAATGGCCATGGTGTGGTGTGGTAGGAGTCAGGAAACCAAGCCAGTGGTAGAAGAATAAATGTTTCTCTTTACTTGAGTGCAAAAGGGTAGTTGTAGTATATTCCAAAAATAATCTGTGCTTAGTTCAAATCCTTTTCCCAGATAACAAGGTATGAAGGCTGGCAAGGTGGCAAATAATGGCTCTCTTGGCATTAAACTGGTCTTTAGAGGCATTTCTGGCTAGGACGTGATTAAGTGTGATAGGTGTCTCAACTGTAATCCCTCATAAGCAGCAAAGTCTGTATAGCTGTAAGCACAGGTTACCTTGCTGACTCCTATGCGTAAGCTATGCAGATTCAGAGTTTTTTTTCTTTCCTCCTTTCTCTGGTTCTTGCTGTAGCAAAAGCAGTAAATCTCACAGAGATCTGTTTACACTGCACAATGTCACAGCTGATTGTCGGGAAGGAAGTGGTCCTTTCAAACAGTTGGCTGCTCTTTCAGCAAAGGAGACTGCTGCTATTACATGCAGTGATCTCCTTTACAGTATGAGGATGAGGGGGCATTATACAGAAGCATTGTTTCTGGGCAGCAGATCGCTGTTTAAACAGCATGATTTGCTGCCCAAGAACAATGATCCAAGTTCCTGCACAAACAACAGTACGGGCGAAGCTGTGATCATCTGCACATTTAGATGGGCAGATTGTTGGGAATCTGTCTAGAAATCGGGCCATGTAAATCCACCTTTAGTCTCTGAATTCTGAGGCCTAAGTAGAATGAGCACGTGGACTTGCTTCCTTCCTTCTCACCAACTAGACTAGAATACTCCCTAGACAGACAGTAGGACCAGCCCAACTCCTTCTAAGACAGGAGAAACAGAGTGGTTAACCCTGTCCCTGCCTACCATACCAGGTCATGCTGGATGTACATAACTTTAGTTAACAATAGGAACAAAGAATTTGCAGATATTCCTTGCACTGGGTATTGCACTTTTGCATGGGGAAAATATCTCTGCCATATTGGGTTATATAAAGACACCATTGCCTAGATCTTTATAGAATCGACCCACAGAGCTATATATAATGTACGTGCGCAGCTCTAGTGCTGTATTTTGAAAAAGAAAACACTTTACTTGAAAGCCGATATAATGCAGGAGGCAGAAGAAATCTAGATAATGAGGCTGCTAAAGAGACCCTAATGAGGTTTGCCCCAGCTTCTACAAAGCTATTCCTATTCCCTTCTGCCATGACTAATGAGAACATGTGCTGGGCTACCCTTCTCTATTACAAATGCAAGTAAAAGAGAAAAGTTACAGCGCAATTGTCTGGTCCAACCAAGTATCAAAGGTTGTTCTGATGAACCCATGCTTTGACAAATAATGGCCTCAGAATCACAGGTCTCCAAAGGCCCAGCAGAAGACAATGCCCTTTCAAGCAGACAGTTGCTTACTACTAGGGTCTGTTTCTTTCATAGCTGCACATTTCTAATATTGATGGTATGTCCTGTGCACACAGTGCTAACAACAAAAATTATGATGGAATTAAACATCTAGGTGCACAAGGAGAGTGAATAATTTCCTCTCGATGTTCCCGGGGAACCTCAGTATGATACTGGATGTTATGGAGTCAGGTAGAACCTGATGCAGCAGTGGTGGTGGCCTGAACCGGCATTGTGAGTGAAAAACAATTTTGGTTGTTCCTACACTTGATTTATGACCTGGCAGGAAACCAAAATGTATCAGCAGCCGAACTGCAAAAGGAAGACGTCCCAGATTCAATTCATTATTGATTTGCATTAAACAATGAGGTCAGATTGTTTAACAGCCCCAGAAATAAGAAACATTATAAGAGTATCAAAGTACATTGTATGGAGTCATTACCTCTCTGGTACATTATTTATGGGGTCCCGACACCTCCAGAAGGTATTTCCACCAAGCTCTGAGCATCTTCATTGGTGATGATCGACGAACACCAGTTCAGCTCGAGCATCGTGATGCTCGGCACATCGCGGTGTTCTGCCGAATACCGCTTGTATTTGAGTGCGATAGTCGAGTCTCCTCCACGCACGTTTGTTGGCTGCTACAAAGCCAATAAACGTGCAGGTAAGTACTGCCACTCATTGTAATGCCGTAGCCATGTTGGTTACTGGCATTACAGTGATTGGCTGGCCGGAACGCATCATCGGATGCTATAAAGACCCAAAAGTCCTTTTACGGACTATTGTTGTATCTGGCAGCAATATATATTTTTAGCGCAACCTGCACTAAATAGCTTGCAATTGTTTGGCCGTTGCAGACAGCGACATTATCTGCGCTACATCTCTTTTATAATGTTTGTGCAGCCTAAAAATATCTGTGACATCCAGTGTACTTTTTCCATAGACGCTGCGGACAGTGACATTGCCTGCGCTACATCTCCTGTATAACGTGTGCGCAACCTAAAAATATCTGTGACATCCAGTGTACTTTTTCAGTAGACGCTGCGGACAGTGACATTACCTGCGCTACATCTCCTGTATAACGTGTGCACATCCTAAAAATATCTGTGACATCCAGTGTACTTTTTACGTAGACGGTGTCTGCTGCGGACAGTAACATTACCTGCGCTACATCTCCTGTATAACGTTTGCGCAGCCTAAAAATATCTGTGACATCCAGTGTACTTTTTCAGTAGACGCTGCGGACAGTGACATTACCTGCGCTACATCTCCTGTATAACGTGTGCACATCCTAAAAATATCTGTGACATCCAGTGTACTTTTTACGTAGACGGTGTCTGCTGCGGACAGTAACATTACCTGCGCTACATCTCCTGCATAACGTTTGTGCATCCTAAATATCAGTGACATTCAGTCTAATTTTTTTGCTGCTGGTGGAAGTGACATTACCTGTGTTACATCTCCTGTATAATGTTTGCGCATCCTAAATATCTGTGACATTCTGTGTACTTTATTTGTGCATACACTTACAAAACCTGCACTAGTGTACGTGTGACATACTTGCAATCATATATACCATTTAATATGCAGAAGGCGAGCAGTAAGGGACGGGGAAGTGGCCGTGCTGCTGATGGTGCACACAGAGGACGTGGTCCTGGGCGCGGTGAAACTGTGCCTGCTGCCAGCACAAGAAAAACATTCATCCACGATACCTATGTAGCTTCTTATCCCAGTTTGCAGGGCGGCACAGGACACCACTCTTGAAGTCACACCAGTGCAACCAGGTGGTCGGTTGGTTTGCAGCAGATAATGCTTCCAGTCGGTTAAGCACCACCCTGTCTTCCACAAAGTCCAGTCTCAGTATACCCAGTGTGCCATTTCCCTGATGGCACACTGGGTAAACGTTGTGGAGGCCGGGAGCGAGTGGTACCCTGGGATGGCACAGGTGCTACCGACGCCAAGCACTGCGGGCCCTATTTCAATCAGGATTTCCGCCACCACCTACATTAGTGGCTGTAACCCAACCTTCTCCTACTCCGCCACCTCCTCTACTTCCACCTCTGAATTATCATCTTGCAGCACCAGTCAGCCATCAGTCAGTAGCTGGAAACAGTGTAGCACTGCAGTGGGGAAGCGGCAACAGGCCGAGCTTAAACTAATATGTTGAGGTGACAAACAGCACACCGCCGCAGAGCTGTGGCAGGGTATAAGGGACCAGACTGAGCTGTGGCACCCGTCACTCAACCTAGAACCAGGCATGGTTGTGTCTGATAATAGGCGTAACTTGGTGGTGGCTTTGGAGCTAGGCAAGCTCACACACATAACAAGCCTAGCCCACGTGTTTAACTTGGTGGTTCAGTGGTTTCTCAAAACCTACCCCAATTTGTCTGAGATACTGGTGAAGGTGCGCCACGTGTGTGCCCATTTCCGAAAGTCATCTTCAGCTGCCGGCGCTGGCAATTGCCAGCTCACCGCACCGACTGTTGTGCGACATGAGCACGCGCTGGAACCCCAGGCTTTGTGAGCAGCAGAGGGCAGTAGTGGAATACCAGCTGCAA
Organism: Bufo gargarizans; assembly: GCF_014858855.1. NCBI lineage: Eukaryota > Metazoa > Chordata > Amphibia > Anura > Bufonidae > Bufo > Bufo gargarizans. The sequence goes on from NC_058089.1 coordinate 109,501,032, forward strand.
TATGGTCGTCACCTTTCCAATCAGCTTCCGCTCTTCACAAGCAACAAGTGGGCATGTATGTCTGACCTCTGTGAGGTTTTACGCAACTTCGACAAATCAATACAGATGGTGAGCGGCGATGCCGCTATTATCAGCGTAACCATCCAACTTCTGTGTCTACTGAAATGCTCGCTGCTCACAATGATCGGACGCTTTGCATGTGGAAGAGGTAGAAATGGGGGAAGACAGTACACAGGGTGATAGCCAGACAACCCTCAGTTCGTCTTCTCAGCGCAAATTGGATGATGATGAGGAGGAGGAAGAGGAGCAGGAGACAGTTGCCTCCGCTACAGATGGCAGTACCCACAGCAGGTTTATTCCATCTGTTCAGTGTGGATGGGCCGAAGAGGAGGAAGAGGATGAGGAGATTGAGAGTCATCCTCCTGACGAGGATAGCGAAGTCTTGTCTGTTGGGACTCTGGCACACATGGCTGACTTTATGTTATGCTTCCTTTCCCGTGACCCTCGCATTATACGCATTTTGGCCAACACTGATTACTGGTTGTTCACCCTTCTCGACTCCCGCTACAAAGAGAACTACTCATCTCTCATTCCTGTGGTGGAAAGGACTAGCAAAATGGTGCAATACCAGAAGGTCCTTGTGGAAAAATTGCTCCAAACATTTCCAGCTGACAACGCTGGCAGCAGAGTACGCAGTTCTTTTGGCAACCGAGGAAGGGAGACGAGGGAAACAAACAGCAGTTCCAGCAGAGGCAAGGCAACACTCTCCAAGGCCTGGGACAGTTTTATGACACCCCGCCAACATCCTCAACCTGATGCGCGGCCTAGTGTGACAAGGAGAGAAAAGTTTTGGAATATGGTGAAGGAGTACGTAGCAGACCGTGTCAGCATCCTCAATGATCCCTCTGTGCCTTCCAACTACTGGGTGTCCAAGCTGGACACGTGGCACAAACTGGTGCTCCACAGTTTGGAGGTGCTGGCCTGCCCTGCCGCCAGCGTTTTGTTAGAGAGGGTATTTAGTGCTGCTGCTGGGGGCATAATAACTGATAAGCGCATCCGACTGTCAACTGAAAATGCTGACTGGTTGATTCTTATAAAAATTAACAAGGCCTGGATTGCCCCTGACATAAAGGCACGTTAAATGTGGCTTTTTATGGTGTATTGAATACACTGTATTCCCGTGCACCCCTTCCACCACCAAAAAGGGTATATGGTTCAATCTTCCTTTTCTCCTCCTCCTCCATTATATCAACATGCCTATTAGGCTCCTCGCTCCTAATGTTTTAGAGGGTCAGCTCAGGAGCAGGCCCTCAACCATAATTTTTTCAATGGTCTGCTCAGCAGCAGGCCCTCACCCCTAATGTTTTAGATTGTCAGCTCAGCAGCAGACCCTCACCCCTAATTTTTTAGATGGTCAGATCAGCAGCAGGCCCTCGCCCCTAATGTTTTAGAGGGTCACCAGTAGGTCCTTGCCCCTAATGTTTTTGAGGGTCACCAGGCATCCCAAGGTGTTTTACTCGAGCACCCAAGCACTTTGGTGCTCGATCAACACTAATCTGCATATATTAATATTATGTCAGCTTTGTATAACACATCTACTATACAGCAAAAATACTGCAAAAAAAGAAAAAACTATATAAACACCATATATTCATAAAGTTATGGAGTCCCTGGACAGAGAAGTAATACACAATTAAGTCACACTATTATGAATACCAGCTAATATCCAGAATAAGTGCTGTGTGCAGCACAAACAGCAGTTAGATGGTCCTGGTAGATTGTCACAGGTATCTGGAGCCATGCTGACTGAAGTGCATCCCACAGCTGCTTAAAGGTGCATGAGGGAGGGTCCATAAAGTGAACAATTCGAGTTGGTCCCACAAATGCTCAATTGGGTTCGAGCCTCGGGATTTATGGAGCCAGGGTAGTACTTGGAAGTCTTAGTCATGCTCTTTTAACCAATGTTGGACATTTCTAGCCATGTGACATGTCTTATTATCTTGCTGGAAGTTCCCATCCACCCCAGGCAAGAAAATCAGCATGTATGGGTGTCCGTGATCTGCAAGGATGGATTTACACCTAAATTGTGTCCCTTCCACATGGATGAGTGGCCCAGAGAAGGCCATGAAAACCTTCAACAGACCATGAAGCTGCCACCACAAGCTCGTGTTCCTCCAGCAAACACCGAGAAACCCGACAGTCAGTGGCTGAAGGCAGGGTAATAAGCCTGACAGCTCATGAATACAAGGACTTCTGAGGGAGCATTGCACTGAGGTCACACCAGCTCTCAAGTCCCACTCTCAGGTCTGTAAGAGAACGACTGGGAAAGGGTAGGACTGGCCCATCAAAGTAGCAGAGGATCCTCTGGAAGCCCGAGGCTTCAGTACCATAGTGGGCCCAATAGGCCAGAAGGAAAAATTTTTAATTTGGCTTCTTTTGAGGCTATTTCTTTGATTTAAAAAAAGATTTCATTGATAATATAGAGGTTGAGTCTCAAGAATAATTTATTTTGATGGGGCCAAAGAACCCCAGTCTGATGCTGAACTTGCAAATAGAAAAAATGAAAAAATAAGTGACCCCCCACCCCCGTTGCCACTGTTGCCTTTGCCCAGCATCAGGGTCCCACTAGCCGACCTTAGCCCTCCTGCAGTGCTGTGACCCCTGTTGCAGGCCGCAGCCTGCGCTTGTCTTCTAGGCCTCCTCGCTTTCCCTATATGGCAACTCTCAAAGAGCCAGAGAACATGCACCCTAGACTGGACACTTGTGGGTATTTAAGGTACCTTTCCCTCGGGGGAAGTGTCCAAGCAATATGTGTTTCTAATATGCTAGTCCTTGCTAAGGTGTTCCATTCTGTTTGTCTGCCCATGTACCAACCTCTTCCTGATTCCTGACTCTGATCCTCTGCTGGCTGTCCTGACTTGTGCCTGATTACTATATTGACCGTTTGCTGCCTGTCCTGACCTTGGACAATTTTCTCAGATTTACACAAACTCTTTCTACCCTGACCTCGGCCTGTTACTGACTATAAGTTTGGTTGATTCCTCAGTGCCCAGCACTGGTGTTTCTGACACCCAGCTGTAAACCACACACCACACATTAGTCCAGGAGCTAGTAGTCTGGTGTCTTCACTGCAGTGAAATCCACATCCCTGTATAGGGATTAAAGTGTGACTATCAGGGGACTGCCAGGATAACAACCCTAGATTTAGCCCCAAGTCAAACTGGTTGACATAGTTGTTCCACAACCACTGATTATTACAAATGGATAGGACATTATGATAATTGTGGCATGTTTTTTATGTAGTGCCCCTTTAAGAAGGTAGGCATGGTGGTGCATTTGGGGACAGCTGAGTGCCTGCCTTGTCACATACTACAGCTCCTCTCCAGATACAATTTACGCTCATGCTCTAAATAGAATCTGTAGTGTTAATCAGCATCTACCCTGGTGCTAAGGACTTTTCTGCATAATGTATAATTATAAAACAAAAGGTCTTTAAAACCTCTGCACAGCTCTTTGTACGATTCTGTCAGAGAACATGTGTCATGTTCTGACTTCACCAAGAAGAAAGGGTCGGACTTGCTTTATTAATTCTAGCTTACCCAAGGAAAGAACATTCTATTCATCTCTCTGCTATTTTTAAATCTTCCATCATGTATCTCTATTAATTGTTTTTTCACTTTTCAATCATTTTAGCAGGAGACCTATAATAATTATTTCTTTACCTTCATTTCATGATAACCTCTTTCTTAAATTGAATAAATTACCCCCTGCCCCTTTCTATAATAGAGCCTTTTAGATCTAATAGAAAAGTATGTCTGCTCAGAGAATTTCCTTCAATTGAAAAGAATTATTGGAGATAAACTTTTTTTTCTCCAGACTCCTGTTGTGGTTCCAATGTCTTGTAGAGTGTCACATGCTCTCTGCTCAGTCAAGAAACATCTCATTTCTAAGACATCGAATAAGAAGCTTAAGAGAAGAATACATAATAAAGGAGGGAGACTATGGCATGGTTACAAATAAAAAAAACTACATTAACTGCTAGGGTAAAGCAGGGGAGGGACAGGAAGTAACATGCCCCACCCATGCAGTGCTTTGAGCACTTTTTCTCTTTGCTTATTCAGTGCTTCCCTATTGCAGAAAGGAAGTAATGATTGCTAATATGTTCATACAACCACATTTTCAGGTAAACTAGCCTTATCCCTTATAAACATTACCTTGAAGAAGCAGACTTGGTGGAATGTGGACTAGACTGATGTACAAGGCTAATTACAGGAAACTTAAAAAACTTTCATCAGAATATTTATCCTAAAGCATTGGTTTTAACAGAACACAAATTGTTGCTGAGCACTAGTATTGTGGTAATGAGGATGATCAGCAACCCCCATAGATTTTTGAACCAATTGTAGAGATTTCACCAGAGATACATTTATTTAGAATTTATCTCTATAGCCTTTTCCTGGACATACCTTAGGGTCATTTAGGACAGGACAAGAAACTCATATGTTAGTGACCACTCTTTGTCTGCTTGGTTATAGCATAGGACAATATGGGGATCCATTGAGGAGGTAATTAGTGGACTATAATAGATCACTTTGTTTGTCATCATCAGAACCATAACCTGAAGCTCCTGGGCACCAAGACATTATCTGTAACAGGGCCCCCCACCTACCACATGCCATTAATAATACCAATACTACGTATCCAGCAGATTAACCTTTGGAGAGCACTCAGAGTCCAGGACTTGGGTGTGACTGCTACCTTTGTACACTTTATAACCAACTCCCCCCACCCCAAACACAGTTATAAGGCCATATACCTTCACCTACTGTATCCTTCTATCATCCCTTGTAAAGTGTAAGCTCTTGCGGGCAGGGTCCTCCAGTTTGTAACTTATCTTGATCATGCTTATTGTCCTTGAATTTGTTTTATTATTACGTATACATGGCCCTTATCATTTGTACAGCACCACTGAATGAATGGTACTAATAAATCATAATAATATGGCCTTATCATTGGGGCAATGTGGATTTCTGACTTGTGAGGAAAACTAGAAAAAACAGGTGGATTGTAAACTTAAGTGGCCCTGGAAAAAAAAATTAAAAAAATGTTCCCATGTTGTAGATGGTTCGAAATTGAGAGATGTTGAGATAAGACAAGTAGGCAAGGCCAACACATGTAGTAGAGAAAACAGATGTGGGCGTGGGCAGCAATACCGTAGAGCAGAACAACATACTGCCTCAGCGGAACCAAATACCACAGTGCAGCACAATATACCGCCTCAGCAGAACCAAATACCACAGTGCAGCACAATATACTGCCTTAGCAGAACAAAATACCATAATGCAGCACAACATACTGCCTCAGAAGAACTAAACAGCACAGTGCAGCACAAAATACTGCCACCCACACTACGGTATGAAACTGTATCATCACTTCAATACAGTTGAATTCAAGGGGGCACCTGCAGCGGATGACCAGGTGCATAGGTGCCTTATGCTCCTACCTTAATTCATGTTGAGAGCATCAGATCTTTATGTACCTGACTGGGAGTCATGAGGAGGGCTTGGGTGGCCCCATGGGCATTGGCCCTCTGGGAAATTTCCCTGTAGGGTCTATGGCCGGGTTGCCTCTGAGAAAAATTATTGTGCACATGTAATACCCTGAAGTGTGGTGCACACCAAGGAGGAGCATTCTAACATTTCTTGACAGTTACCACACAGTAGTCTTGTCATTGTGGTATGCACAAGTGGCCCCCTCAGTTTCCGGTGGCTTTCTCTCTGCCTGATATTTGTCACTCACTCTCTACATGGTACAAAAGCATTCATTGTTTCAGGTCCCAAGTTTCTCCTGGTCTCACGAAACCACAAGTGCCACTAGCCTCAATAGTACCCATCTAATTTACCTTGCTTCAGAATCTGCCATTTTCGCTTATCGGACTTCATCAATGTTCTCTGACGCAATCGCCAGTAGGGGAGTTCTCTCCACAGATAACTTGAAACCAAACCCTGTCCCCATTTATGGGTTTGTAGGACACAAGAGTGTGCCGTCCCCACATCTCTCTCTGCACACATCCTCTAGTGAGTTGACTTGAATGGGATAGCCCTCGAAGGACCATACCTCCAGAAAAATGGTATCCTGGGCCATACCTGTCCACCGCCATTCCATCACTTGTCAAGGATGGAGCCTGCATAACATTGAACCACACGTCGAGGAATGCCACCACATGTTGTCAACTAGAAAACCCACCACATGTTGTCAACTACAAAACATATTGTAAGAATTAATGGCAAGGACTTGTCCATTTTTGAATCTCCAAAGGCTACTTATTCACTAATACAGTTCAATAAGATCTGAATTAGCTGGACATTTAAGCAGCTTCATATGAATTTCGCATTTTACCTACTTTCTTTGGACCAGGAACTAACACACTGTATGCCGAAAAACATGACAGCATGCCTCCTCTACTTTAAATATGGCCCTGAAAAATTGCCTTATGTATAATCACTTCACCACTAATGTAACATGCTATTCCCAAGACCAATTTAGCTGCAGGCATCCTCTTACTAAAGAACAGAAACAACAATACTTTATCCTTATATTAAACCACCCAGGAATGCACCAGTGAGCACAGAACAATATTATGGCTAGCAGAAAAGAGGATCTTACAATTTCATTTCTGATATCTAATGCACAGGGTGATTAACTCGCCCAAGGTCACACAGTGTAAGTGACTGATCCTGGAACCGAGCCCATTGGCCTGAGTGTGACAACGAAACGCGTCTCTCTCTACAAAAAGCTTAACCATTCCTGTGCAGAAGAGCATTCACTCCTGGATCCCAGTCTACTAATTCATTTGGTGGATTGTTGGCATGGATTTTTTTCTTATGTGTCTGTGGCAGTAGATCTCTTATTCTCTGGCTAGGCCATCAATATCGGATTGGTGGGGGTCCAATTCTGAACTCCCTCACCGATCACCTTTTTGAAGTGGTTTTGCAGTTTTTACTGTTCAAGTGCGTACTAAGAATACTAAGTGGAAGAGGAGCAGGTAGACAGCCCTGTGTAAAAGATGAAAAGGCTGCTGCATTCACAGGAGCATAGTGGCCCCTTAAAGGGGTTCTCCAGGATTGGAAAAACATGGCTGTTTTATTTAGAAAACAGCACCACACTCAATCTTGGGTTGTGTCTGATATTGCAACTCAGCTCCATTGAAATGAATGGGGCTGAGCAGCCATCTTTTTCTAGTCCTGGACAGCCTGTTTATAACAGGTAATTGGCAAGGTTTCCAAGAGTTGGGTGCCCACTGATATTCAATGCATATCTTTAGAATTGAGCATCTAGAACAGTCAAAACAGAACAAAAACAAATCAATTAAAGTCTAAGAGTCATTAACTCATCTGTGCTCTTTATGAGCCGGGCCATCACATTAATTTGGACATTTTGGTGTGAAATAGTCCTTTAAATAGGTTTTCATGAAGTTGACTATTGATGGCCTCTCCTCAGGATAGGTCATCAAAATCTGACTGGTGCTTGTCCGACTCCCGGCACCCTGATTATCAGCTGTTTGAAGTGATGATGGCACTCCAGTAAGAAACACAGCCTTATTCTAGGCCAGGGGTGCACAACCGTTTTTGGTCTGGGGGCCGCATTGTCACATCGCTCTATTTCAAGGGGCCGCAAATAAAAAAATGTTGATCGGCGCTCATCTGCCTATTACACAAGCCAGTGCAAAGTGACTGGGGAGGAGTGATCGCTGCCACAGTCGTGCTGCAGATAATCAGACATCTTTCATCCTGATAAAATATGCAAATCAGCTGACAAATAAGCAATTCCTTGTTTATCGACTGATCAGCTGCAGGATTATACCGGCCAGATATAAGATATGAGCGCTCCTATGAACACTTGTTCCCAGTAATTGTCCCAAATAACGTGCTGCAGCATAGCCCCTGAAACCGAAGAGTCATACTTACCTGCTCCCCGCCGCTCCAGTCCTTCGCACTGCCCCCGCTGTTTACACCTGGCAGTCCATGGACATGGTCATACACCACTCCAGACAATGACTGGCTTAGGCGGTGATGTGGCCACAAGCAGCGTGTCACTGCTGAAGCCAGTCATTGACTGGAGCTGTGCAAGTGACCATGGCCAAGCACTGCCAGGTGTAAATAGAGCAGGAACCAGAAGATGGAGGCAGCGGGGGCTGCGCAGAGGACCAGAGGGGAGTGGAGCAGGTAAGTATGAATTTTCTATTTCAGAGGCCATGCTCCAGGCCTCATTTTTACCAGAAAAGTGGCGACATTTTCTATTTATAAATCAGCGTTTTCCTTCACTGCAGAGGACGGAGCTCACTGGTTATCATCATCTCCTGCCAATCCAGTTATAGGCGTCCTGCAGGAAGGCGCCTATTGGTTAACGCTTGAATGACCAGGCCCGAAAAGGCCTTAATGACCAGACACTTTTTTGTGATTTAGCGCGCGTGGTGGTTCAAATGGTTGTAACTATCTTATTTGTTGGACTACCAAGATAATTTTTGCAACAATTTTTATTTGGGGGAAACTGAACAAAACTTTTTTAAAAAGTGTATATTTTTTCAAACTATAGCTCCTTAGTCTTTAATCATGCAAACTGACACCAAAATAAATTATTATAATTAGATCTCTATTTTGTGTATTTTGCTATATAATATGAAAAGTTTTACGTGAATGGGACGGTAATGGTGACGGTTTTGATTGGTGTGGGTGTCTTTTCTTTTATGTATGATTTTTTTTTTTACTTAATATATTTCTGCTACAGAATATGTCCCCCAAGAGGTCATAAAAAGACCTTGGGGGACACTGTCACTTTTTAAAATTTTGCACTTTTTCATAAAAAGACGGTGGTGGGACACTCTCTTTTATTAAGCACTTTTTCCTTTTTATTTTATTTTTAAATTTATTTAGTTTTCAAATTTTTTTAAAATAATTTTTTAACTTTTTTTAAAATACATTTTTACCACATAATTTGTCCCAAAGAGGTCACTGAAAGACCTTTGGGAGACAATAAGTGACTTTTTTTTTGTACTATTTCCACTGTAACTGGATCATCCAAAGGAGCCCCAGTTAAAGGCAAACCAGCCTGCTGCGGAGGCTTTGTACCAGGGCAGCGCTCCTCTGTTCCCGAGACACCCAGAGATCACATGATCGCTGGGTCTACACTGCAGAGCGCTCATAGAGGAGAAGGCAGAAGCGCCAATAAAGCGCTTCTGTCTTCTCCTCGGCTTCCCCGCTCTCACTAACAGCTGGGGACCCTTTCTGATCCTGTTACAGTGCAGGAGCAAAACCTGTGATCCATCTGCTGTGCGGCGCTCTGTGCAGAAACACAGCTGATTGCAGGTTCAGCTGTGTTTCTGCCCAGCAGGGCGGGGGCCGCAAACCATTGCTCTGGGGGCCGCATGCGGCCCGCGGGCCGCAGGTTGTGCACCCCTGTTCTAGGCCATTGGCATCACATTCATTGGTCTCATCGCCTATTAGCAGTTCAATCCCATTCAAGTGAATGGGCCTGGGCTGAACTACCAAGCACAACCACTACACAATGTAAGGCGGTGTGCTTGGTATTCGCTGAAGTAGTTGCAGTGCTCACCAGAGCACCACGGCCTCTTCAGTTGATCGACAAGAGTTCTAGATGTCAGGCCGCTACCAAAGAGATATTGATAACCTATTCTGAGGATAGGCCATCAATATTGAAAACCCTTTTAAGAAATTATCATTGGGGATTTGCAGTCTGCAGCTCTTCAGCTGTTGTGAACTGTATATACAGTATATATATATATGCGTGCAGAATTATTAGGCAAATGAGTATTTTGACCACATCATCCTCTTTATGCATGTTGTCTTACTCCAAGCTGTATAGGCTCGAAAGCCTACTACCAATTAAGCATATTAGGTGATGTGCATCTCTGTAATGAGAAGGGGTGTGGTCTAATGACATCAACACCCTATATCAGGTGTGCATAATTATTAGGCAACTTCCTTTCCTTTGGCAAAATGGGTCAAAAGAAGGACTTGACAGGCTCAGAAAAGTCAAAAATAGTGAGATATCTTGCAGAGGGATGCAGCACTCTTAAAATTGCAAAGCTTCTGAAGCGTGATCATCGAACAATCAAGCGTTTCATTCAAAATAGTCAACAGGGTCGCAAGAAGCGTGTGGAAAAACCAAGGCGCAAAATAGCTGCCCATGAACTGAGAAAAGTCAAGCGTGCAGCTGCCAAGATGCCACTTGCCACCAGTTTGGCCATATTTCAGAGCTGCAACATCACTGGAGTGCCCAAAAGCACAAGGTGTGCAATACTCAGAGACATGGCCAAGGTAAGAAAGGCTGAAAGACGACCACCACTGAACAAGACACACAAGCTGAAACGTCAAGACTGGGCCAAGAAATATCTCAAGACTGATTTTTCTAAGGTTTTATGGACTGATGAAATGAGAGTGAGTCTTGATGGGCCCGTGGCTGGATTGGTAAAGGGCAGAGAGCTCCAGTCCGACTCAGACGCCAGCAAGGTGGAGGTGGAGTACTGGTTTGGGCTGGTATCATCAAAGATGAGCTTGTGGGGCCTTTTCGGGTTGAGAATGGAGTCAAGCTCAACTCCCAGTCCTACTGCCAGTTTCTGGAAGACACCTTCTTCAAGCAGTGGTACAGGAAGAAGTCTGCATCCTTCAAGAAAAACATGATTTTCATGCAGGACAATGCTCCATCACACGTGTCCAAGTACTCCACAGCGTGGCTGGCAAGAAAGGGTATAAAAGAAGAAAATCTAATGACATGGCCTCCTTGTTCACCTGATCTGAACCCCATTGAGAACCTGTGGTCCATCATCAAATGTGAGATTTACAAGGAGGGAAAACAGTACACCTCTCTGAACAGTGTCTGGGAGGCTGTGGTTGCTGCTGCACGCAATGTTGATGGTGAACAGATCAAAACACTGACAGAATCCATGGATGGCAGGCTTTTGAGTGTCCTTGCAAAGAAAGGTGGCTATATTGGTCACTGATTTGTTTTTGTTTTGTTTTTGAATGTCAGAAATGTATATTTGTGAATGTTGAGATGTTATATTGGTTTCACTGGTAAAAATTAATAATTGAAATGGGTATATATTTGTTTTTTGTTAAGTTGCCTAATAATTATGCACAGTAATAGTCACCTGCACACACAGATATCCCCCTAAAATAGCTAAAACTAAAAACAAACTAAAAACTACTTCCAAAAATATTCAGCTTTGATATTAATGAGTTTTTTGGGTTCATTGAGAACATGGTTGTTGTTCAATAATAAAATTAATCCTCAAAAATACAACTTGCCTAATAATTCTGCACTCCCTGTATATATATACAGTACAGACCAAAAGTTTGGACACACCTTCTCATTCAAAGAGTTTTCTTTATTTTCATGACTATGAAAATTGTAGATTCACACTGAAGGCATCAAAACTATGAATTAACACATGTGGAATTATATACATAACAAAAAAAGTGTGAAACAACTGAAAATATGTCATATTCTAGGTTCTTCAAAGTAGCCACCTTATGCTTTGATTATTGCTTTGCACACTCTTGGCATTCTCTTGATGAGCATCAAGAGGTAGTCACCTGAAATGGGCTTCCAACAGTCTTGAAGGAGTTCCCAGAGATGCTTAGCATTGTTGGCCCTTTTGCCTTCACTCTGCAGTCCAGCTCACCCCAAACCATCTCGATTGGGTTCAGGTCCGGTGACTGTGGAGGCCAGGTCATCTGGCCCAGGTCATGCTCAAATAGCCCTTACACAGCCTGGAGGTGTATTTGGGGTCATTGTCCTGTTGAAAAATAAATGATGGTCCAACTAAACGCAAACCGGATGGAATAGCATGCCGCGCAAGATGCTGTGGTAGCCATGCTGGTTCAGTATGCCTTAAATTTTGAATAAATCCCCAACAGTGTCACCAGAAAAGCACCCCCACACCATCACACCTCCTCCTCCATGCTTCACGGCGGGAACCGGGCATGTAGAGTCCATCCGTTCACCTTTTCTGCGTCGCACAAAGACACGGTGGTTGGAACCAAAGATCTCAAATTTGGACTCATCAGACCAAAGCACAGATTTCCACTGGTCTAATGTCCATTCCTTGTGTTCTTTAGCCCATACAAGTCTCTTCTGCTTGTTGCCTGTCCTTAGCAGTGGTTTCCTAGCAGATATTCTACCATGAAGGCCTGATTCACACAGTCTCCTCTTAACAGTTGTTCTAGAGATGTGTCTGCTGCTAGAACTCTGTGTGGCATTGACCTGGTCTCTAATCTGAGCTGCTGTTAACCTGTGATTTCTGAGGCTGGTGACTAGGATGAACTTATCCTCCGCAGCAGAGGTGACTCTTGGTCTTCTTTTCCTGGGGCGGTCCGCATGTGAGCCAGTTTCTTTGTAGCGCTTGATGGTTTTTGTGACTGCACTTGGGGACACTTTCAAAGTTTTCCCAATTTTTTGGACTGACTGACCTTCATTTCTTAAAGTAACGATGGCCACTCGTTTTTCTTTACTTAGCTGCTTTTTTCTTGCCATAATACAAATTCTAACAGTCTATTCCAGTGTTTCCCAACCAGTGTGCCTCCAGCTGTTACAAAACTACAACTCCCAGCATGCCTGGACAGTCTTTGTTTGTGCGGGCCTGCTGGGAGTTGTAGTTTTGCAACAGCTGGAGGCACACTGATTGGGAAACACTGGTCTATTCAGTAGGACTATCAGCTGTGTATCCACTTGACTTCTCCACAATGCAACTGATGGTGCCAACCTCATTTATAAGGCAAGAGATCCCACTTATTAAACCTGACAGGGCACACCTGTGAAGTGAAAACCATTTCAGGTGACTACCTCTTGAAGCTCATCTAGAGAATGCCAAGAGTGTGCAAAGCAGTAATCAAAGCAAAAGGTGGCTACTTTAAAGAACCTAGAATATGACATATTTTCAGTTGTTTCGCACTTTTTTGTTATGTATATAATTCCACATGTGTTAATTCATAGTTTTGATGCCTTCAGTGTGAATCTACAATTTTCATAGTCATGAAAATAAAGAAAACTCTTTGAATGAGAAGGTGTGTCCAAACTTTTGGTCTGTACTGTATATATATATATATATATATATATATATATATGCAGTATACTGTCCTCTTCAGTGTTAATTACTTTACACAGTTTAGTGTATTTTGAAGAGGATAGGGCCCAGTACTGACCCCTGAGGTACTCCACTAGTGACAGTGACCCAATCTGAGTGTGTACCATTAATAACCGCCCTCTGCTTTCTATCACTCAGCCAGTTACTTACCCACATACAGACGTTTTCTCCCAGTCCGAGCATTCTAGTTTTATATACTAACCTTTTATGTGGTACAGTGTCAAATGCTTTGCAGAAGTCTAGATATTGATTTGCCGCTGTCAAGTCTAGAACTTACCTCCTCATAGAAACTGATTAAATTAGTTTGACATGACCAATCCCTCATGAAGCCATGCTGATATGGCGTTATTTGCTTATTTTTATTGAGGTCCCCCAAGATAGCATCTCTTAGAAAACCTTCAGTTTACCCTCGACAGGTGTTAAACTTACTGGCCTATAGTTTCCGGGCTTTGATTTTGGACCCATTTTGAATATTGGCACCACAGTTGCTATGCGCCAATCCTGTGGAACACTCTCCGTCATTATAGAGTCCTTAAATATCAGAAATAAGGGTCTGGCTATGACATTACTTAAATATCTAGGATACGGGGATGTATGCCATCTGGTCCTGGTGAGTTGTCTATTTTAATCTTTTTAAGACGCCGCTGCACTTCTTCCTGGGTCAGACAGGGCACTTTTAATAGGGAATTTACTTTTACATTCTGCATTTCATCTGACAGTTTATTTTCTTCAGTGAATACAGTGGAGAAAAAAATATTTAATAGCTTTGCTTTCTCCTCATCACTGTCTGCAACTCCCCCCTCATTACTCTGTAAAGGGCCGACACCTTCAGATTTATGCTTTTTACCATTTATATAATTGAAGAAAATGTTAGGGTTAGTTTTGCTCTCTTTGGCAATTATTGTCTCGGTCTCTAGTTTGGTTGCTTTTATTTGTCTTTTGCATATTCTATTTTTTTCTGTATAGTTTTTCAGTGCTTCCTCGCTACCCTCCTGTTTTACTGATTTAAATGCTTTCTTTTTGTCATTTATTGCTTTCTTTACAATTCTTTTTGTCCATATCATTTTTTTTCTTGTTCCTTAACCTTTTATTCCTATACGGTATGTTCCTCTCACAATTAGATTTTAGGATGCTTTTAAAAATATCCCATTTTGTGGCTGTATTTTTATTTTTGAGGACTTTGTCCCAGTTAGTTAGGCCTATGGCCTCTCTTAGTTGGCTAAATTTAGCTTTTTTGAAGTTTTGTATTTTTATTCCTCACTGAAGAAACACTCTTTTGAATGACAATTGGAAGGTTATTACTTTATGGTCACTATTTCCCAGGTGTCCCCCGACCTGCACATCTGTTGTTTTGTCAGGTCTATTGGTTAATACTAAGTCCAGTATGACCGTCCCTCTAGTCGGGTCCTGAACCAGTTGGGAGAGGTAATTGTTATTGGTTATTGCCAAGAACCTGTTTCCTTTATGAGATGTACAGGTTTTAGTTTCCCAGTCTATATCTGGGCAGTTGAAGTCCCCCATAATAACCACCTCATTATGATTTGCTGCCTTTGCTGTCTATTTCATTTAGTAGTAGATTTTCTGTGGTCTCTGGTATATTAGGTGGTTTATAATAAACTCCTATTAGTATTTTATTATTGTTTTTTTCCTCCATGTATTTCTAACTGCAATGACTCCACATGTTCATGTCCCTTACTTATTTCACCCCCCCCCCCCTCCTCCGGTTTTCACGATCCTTTCTAAACAGACTATAACCCTGTACATTAACCACCCAGTCATAGGTATCATCCAGCCATGTCTCAGTTATTCCCACTATGTCATAGTCCTCCTAACACATGACCAGTTCCAGTTCAACTGTTTTTTTAGTTAGGCTTCTGGCATTAGTATACATACATTTAAAAAGTTTGTGTGTATTTTTTATCCTACACCTTTCCTTATTACCTGTTCTAGTCCCTCCTTCCTTTCCTCCCCCCAGGTCCATTTCCTCTCCCCAGGTCTCTATCTGCACTATCTTCCCATCCTATAATGTAATTACCATCCCCCCCCCAGTCCCTAGTTTAAACACTCCTCCAACCTTTTAGCCATCTTCTCCCGCAAAACAGCTGCCCCTTCCCCATTGAGGTGCAGCCCATCCCTACGACAGAGCCTGTAGCCGACAAAGAAGTCATTCTATAGGAACCCAAACCCCTCCTTCCTACAAGAGTTCTTGATCCACTTGTTTACCCCCACTATATCTCCTGCTGCCTATCTTGTGTGGCTCGTGGTACAGGTAGTATTTCAGAAAAAAATACCTTTGACGTAATTGCCTTAAGCTTTTGACCTAAATCCTTAAAATCATTTTTAAGGAGTGTGTAAGGATATGGAGTCTCACTCACCAAAGCAGATGCCGCAGGTAAGTGAGTTGAGCTGCAAGAGAAGACGGAGTAAACTCTATCTCAAAGGCCGATGGCCTGTAACCACGCCTGAATCAGAGAGGTCACGCTCAAGACATAGACGCCTTCTCCTGTGGAGATGTCTGCCTTAATTCCACCTACATGGTCATGCTGGGAGTAGTAGATTCACATCTAACTGAAAGTTTCCATTCTCTTCCCTTGAGTTATAGTTACGAATCAGCTTACAGCAGACTTCATTTTAAAAATGTCCTAGCTGCGACAATTAGCGAACATCAACGGAGAAGATAGAAGCACAGCACCTCAGAGACTACAATGACAACAACATTATCTAAATACCAAACCTTTTAAATGGCATTCCATATAACAATTAAACTTTGGGCACAGAAGATAATGAACTGCCAATGAACCAACATTATGAAGATGAGAACATTCCAGCAAGTACAATTAGAAAATAAAACTCTCTGGGGTCAAATACAAATCAAATGCTGAGTCAATTATTTCCCTTATTTTTGCTTTAAAACTATCTTCAGGCCAAACCCATGTTTTTTGTTTGCAGAAGGCCATGCACTCAAAGTCTCTGTTTACTGCACATGTGTTTTGAAGCCGTAGATTTAGTGGGAAATACAATGCAAGATAAAATATTGTATTTTGATAAGGTATATTTGGTTTCTGTGAATGCTAATGCTGGTGCTTGGCATTATCTCTCCGGCTGAGAACATCTGTTGTGGCTCAGTGGTCACTGTATTATGCACTTCTCTTTCCTAAGGTTATGTATATTTGGAATATGGGGTTAATTAGTCAGTTGCAGTTGCATGATGTGGGCTGGTCCCACCCTTCAAATTTTGGGAGCCGTGTTGTGTCTGGAGTTAGTGTGAGAGTTGGAGAGGAGCAAGGAGAGAGACAGCAGCAGTGGGAGCATCCTGCAGAGAAAAAGATAAGAAGAGTCAGGGTCAGGTTTCAGCTGAATAAGAGCTGAATCTAAAAGGAGGTAGAACAGCCATTACAAAGAAAAGTGCTGGAAATAGAAGCTGGTGAAGGTAATGCTGCCTATGGACTTCCCTGCAGTTTGGTTGAATTAGAAGCTTCAGGCTCCCTTTTATACAAAAGAGATGGATTGGCCATCTCTTAAAGGACTACACCCCACAAAGGTTATTGTAGAATTAGAGAGAGAGAGAGAGAGAGAGAGAGAATTTGCACCTTTGTGGCCAGATTGGGAAGATTGTCTGGACAGGGACTCAGAGAGGATCGCAAAATTGTCTATCCCCCCCATGTACATCCTTGGGATACTGTTTTATGCAAACTGTGCCTACTCATGCAAATATGTATGTGTACGAACTGCCAAGTTTCTTCAGTAAAGTTCAGTTTACTTGCTTCCCTTCAACTGGCCTCATCATTGTGTTGCACATTTGCCTTATTTCTAGGGATCCCTGCCTTGGACTACCAGACTATTACTAACACCAATGGCATCCTGATCACTATCAGGCAGGACACCCTCAAAATCCAGGATGTGCCCCCCTGGGGGGAACAAAGGGTGCACCCCTATCTTCACTGTGCACATGGCCCTTAGGGGAGGAGAGAGTAGGAGCTACCGCCACCATTTGGACTACCACTCCCTTCATCAAAACCCAGTGCCTTCCTGTGCTTGGCCTGACATTGCACATCTCATCGCTTGCTCTACCCCATTTTTCTGAGCTACCTATGTCCCTCAAGTCCAGCTTTAATGAAGATCTGCCTTTATCCTAATTCCGGGAATAGATCTGCAGGTTGTCTGGCTCTGGGGACTGACTCAAGTTAATTAACAAGATTACACTGTCTTTGTAAAGGTCTAGTAGACTCTTACTGTAGATTCATGAATGGCTTGTTGCTCTGGCCCCGGCTAATCAGGAATACTAAGACATTCATTTACTGGGAAGAGGAGCAAATAGATGTAACTAACAAGACAGACTGGTAAAAACAAGAACATGGGCAGTAAGGAAGACTGGAAATGTGGGGAATAAAGTATAGCAGTCATATCTGAACCCTGGAGACTGAAGGGTCCCAAAAGGCCCCTTTTTTCACATTATAAATAGCACATGGTAGGTGACAGGACCGTGTCAAAAAGTTGCACTTTTTTTGTACAAGCACAGACTTGCATCACTTTTCATTTTTATGCCACTCTTGCCAAGAAGTGGGCATAGACTATTGCAACCCACCTTTACAACTTAGGCTTTTTACACTTTTCTGTGATGTCCAAAAATCCAGAATTTCAGGTCAAAGCCAGATGAATTTTACAGTGCCTATTGTATATCACCAGTGATACGGGACCAAAGGCACTAACTAATCCCAACCACCCTTTATAAAGGATTCCCAGCGATATCATATCAAACATACTGCCGTCCCTAAGCTTCTGCAAAGCGGAGCCTTTGTAAACTACTTACATGTCCACCCCCTGGTGATGAACAACCACAAATTAGTTGTAACACTTCTCGGCTCTTACCAAAAATCAAATTGTGTCCTTTAATTTACTGGGAGATTTGTGTCTCCAGACAAAGCTTTCATCTTCCTGTAGACTAGCCAGAGAAGCAGAATGTAATACCGCGCTTCTGTGTCATGTGTAATACATATTTTTACTGTTTATACTTTAGAGGAAAACCGAGACTGTAATTATACTTCACGTACAAATTTAGGAGACAAAATAGAATACAAAAAGAATAACGAGGGAAGAGCGTGTGGCAAGGTAAAGGGATTTTTTTTCACAATGAACAATGACTATGTGCGAAAAAGATCCTATCACTGAGCTGTCTACATGCAACATTGGGTGTGGGGATTGGAAACAGGATCTATAAAAATAATTAGCACCTTAAAGGGCTATTCCAACATTTTACGACTATGCTCCATAAAGCAGTAATATACAGTGTCAACATTTAGAGCACCGATCCCGGCTGGGAAGGTGGAATTTGGTTTTCTTTACTTTGAATGTTTGGACTATATAAAAACAAAGAGCTGTAAAAAGGCATGGGAGGGGTTAATATAAACCCCTCCCCTGAGGTCTTCCAATAATTATTTAGATAAGAGGTACATTTCCATTAATGCAGTCACTTCTGTTGATCATACACATGAGATAGCTATTGCCTACCTTTTCTGACTAATAGTCTGGCACTGCTTATTAGAAAGTAAAAATGATGGGGTGGGTTGGGGTTAACATTGGCATAATGGCTTCCATTTTTATGATGGTGCCACAACAGTTATGACTATCATCTGTGTAGGCATTTCAATTTTTTTGTTCCACCAGAGGAATAGAGAGATCGTCACACAGTGGCCTCCAACAACACCATTTTCTATAATTGGTTCACATTGGGGACACATTTTTTGACATATTGACATATTTTGCTATTGTTTTTTATGGAATTTGCTCCTAACAGAGCCTCCAACACAGATGTGATCACAGCCAATGCCACATTGGTTTTTATGATACGATTCAATAATGAGGTCCTTTTGAGTTTCACCAGGTTCTGCTACTTTTGTAACAAGAACAGCACTGTGGACTGTGCAAATGACAAAATGACAGAAGGCCCAATTGAAACCCAAATGTCACAACCTTGACAGAAATCAGATTCCTCCTTAACCCCTCAAGTTGGTTCATTAAAGGGTTATTCCTGTCTGGTAATGTTACAGCATATTACTAAGATCATGCAGAAGGTGTGTAGACCCACTGTGCCTCCAAACTGATTTAGTTTGGGGCTACTCCTGAGGACATTGTCAATGGGGTTCTCTTGGTTTTCACTCTTTCATATGGGGATCAGGACCTTGCTGCAGGAGCCACTGGGCTGCTACCTCTAGGACTAGTCTCTGTTCAAAGACTGTGGACCAGGTGGGTCAGAAACATGGCACTAAGGGACAGGTAAGAGTGCGGTTAGAGGAAAATCCAAGGTCAAGACAGGCATAAATCATGCAATATGGTAAACCAGCAATAGGTCAGGACAGGCAACACTGGGTCAATACGATAAATAGGCAAAGGTAAGGCACTGGAGGTCAAAACATACAATAGTGCACCGTTTCAAGACTGGAGAAGCTACATTAGAAATGTTTTGTTCAAGTATCTACGCATAGGAAAAGGAACCCTACATACTCCAGAGAATTTCTGCCATTTCCTGGGGACAGTTTCACCCATGCAATCTTGCCTTTTAAGAGTCGAGAAAAGCAAGTGCAACCTAAAGGTGTGAGCATCAGGAAACAGGACACGGGAAGCCCTCCAGTGGCCTTGATAGAGAAGATACCAGTGGGCATGGACAAGTGGCATAACAGCTTAGATATTCTATAACATTATGAGGTCATTGGTTGTCTCAGGTGGGCATGGCTTGGCCGCGTGACCATTCCCTAACACAACTCCATTCAAGTGATGGAAATATGTTGCAGTTCTTTGAAAAGTGGGCGAATGGGGGTGCTGCTTTGTAGGCAAAATATTAATTCTGAGGATCATGGGAATCCTGCAAGTCTATCCCTGATCACTGGCATATCACTGGGCTTCTCTTATCTGGACCAGGTTCATTGGATAAAGGCCATTGAATTTGCATTATTGTTTCGGTTGCATTCTCTATGGATAGTAACGATACAGATTCGCAAGCAATAACTATTCAGACTTATTTGGTGGAAAAAAAATACTGCTTTTAAGTTCTAGTGGATGAGCACATCAAATTAATTAAGAGAGAAGTAACTGCACATTATGAAACTGTTCATAAATCTTCCATTCCTCAGATCCGGTCCTGGAGAATCATATTGGATTTTGCTTTGTTCAGCTTTTCCGAAACCGCTGAATGTTGTAGGATTATTTATGACACAGTGATAATCAGGTCACCGCTACCTGCAGAACTGACACCAACTTCTCAGACAGTGGTATTCCCCTATGGCTGGAAAAGAGATGCACTGCATAATGTTCTGCTCTGAATTCATGGAATTATCGGGTTCACTGCTAAAAACTGGAAAGGGTGGTATAGTATATCTCAGGCTATTGCTGCTGTCTAGTGGTTCAGGGGTCATGGGTTCAAAACCAACTATGGAGCTGAATATAAAGAATTTATACTGAAAAGTTGTTAAGTTTCTGATTTTGTTACCTATCTTAACCCATCTTGTGATGTCACAGTCGAATGCCAGACTTTAACATGTATCATAGTATTGGACAGCCGTATGACTTACAGAAACCCACTTGTTATTTCCAAGCATCTTACTGGACAGGAGGACAGCTGTGATGTCACGATATCACAGCACCTCATCTGTCTGAAACCAACTTGTAATATTGCAGCAATCAATAGCTGAAACCCACCTATGATGTCACAATAACTTACCTAACTGTTGTGATGTCACAGAAGCTTTCCTGACTAAACCCACTCATGATGTCACAATAATTTACCTTATGGAAACAGTTGTGATGTCACAGCAACTTGCCTGACTGAAGCCCATAGCTTTCCTAAAAAAAGTTGTGATGTCACAGCACCTTACTCATCGGAAACTAACTTGCTATGTCACAGCAGCATATCGAACTGAAAATTCTCTTGTGATGTCACAGATGTTTATCTAAACCCACTCATCCTGTTACAATAACCTATCTAACTGAAAGAGTCGTGATGTCACAGCAGCTTACCTAACTGAAAATCCACTTGTGATGTCACTGCAGCTTACCTGACTTTAAACTACCTGTGACATCACAGGACCATAGTGTACTGAAACCAACTGGTGATGTCACAGCAGTTTACCTGGCTGAAACACAGTTGTGATGTCACAGAAACTTACCCGACTTTAAACTACCTGTGATGTCACAGGACCACAGTTGACCCAAAAGCTCACTTATGATATCACAGCAGGTTGCCTGACTGAAACCTACTTGTGATGTCAGAGAAGCTTACCTGACTGAAACCCAGTTGTGATGTCACATAAGCTTACCTGACTTTAAACTACCTGTAATGTCACAGGACCACAGTTTACCCAAAAGCCCACTTGTGATGTCACAGCAGGTGACCTGATTTTGAACTGCCTTTGATGTCACAGGACCACAGTTGACTGAAGCCTACTTGTGATGTCACAGGTAGAGATGAGCGAATTTCTTAAAAGTTTGATTCGGCTGATTGGCTGAATTTCCCCCAAAAATGTGCTTGGTGACAAAGCGCATTTTTTTGTAAGTAGCGGGTGCAATGGCAGGGAGCTGCGATAGCACCACCCCCATCATTATACCCCTCAGATGCCGCGTTCATACATGATCGCGGCATCTGAGTGTAAAATTTACAATAAAAATAAAACTAAATCAAACTTACCTCCATTTTCTTGCGACGGGTCGGCCGTCGCCATCTTCCTTGAAGATCTCGGCCAAAATCCTGTACGGCGCAAGATGACGTCATCACGCCAGCTGGCATGGTGACATATGATGTCATCACGCCAGCCGGCGTGATGATGTAATCTCGTGCCGCATGGAAGTTCGGCTGAGATCTTAAAGCAAGATGGCGACGGCCGGCCTGTCTGTCTTGAGCAAATCGAGGAGGTAAGTTTGAATGTTTTAGTTTTTTATACTATTTGAGGTTAAATTGATTTTCTGACACGAAGCATTAGGAAATTCGGAATCTAGGCGAATCGAATTTATCCTGAAGGTCTCGGATCGAATTCCACTTCGTGGGATTCAATTCGCTCATCTCTTATCACAGGCAGTAGCTCAGCTGACTAAAACAGTACATGGCTCCTTAATTTCCAAATACAAATTTGATAACAGAAAATCCCTCAACACTGTTTGTTATAATAGTGTTTTAAGAGCGGTACTGGACCCGCTGTGTCACTAAATGGATATGGCTTACAGCTACTCCTAAGGGTGTTCTCTAAGTGGCAGGTGTACTTACTTTGAATGCCCACATCAGAATGGCTATAGTCATTTTTGACAGTTTTCCTACGGGATATTAAGATGAGCATTTTACGAGTTCAACTAGACAGTGGAGAGCTTACAAGCACAATGTATTCACAAGCTAATCTCAATCATCGCCCACCTAGACTTATTGATGATCTACTTTCAGTGGACCTCCTCCCCTGCTGCTGCTGCACAAGGCTCACACTGCTCAGTACAAGCTGCAGTCCTAATGGATCGATTAGGCGAGGTGGGCAAAGACTGGGTTAAGCTTGTGAATACATCGCCCCTATCAGTCTCCAGCTGGAATGTTCATTTTCATATTAGGCAGGAAAACTTAAAAAAAAAAAAGGATTAGACAGTCATTCTATTGTGGACTTTCAGAGTAAGTGCACCAGCCTCATCAGGTCCATGACTGTATGAAGGATGAATTCTGAAATAGGTTAAAATATCCTCTTTGAATAGATATACTGTAGATGGCGTTACCAAACCCAAAATGATAATCTACACCCATGCTTAGGGCTCTTTCACACTTGCGCTGTCCGGATCCGGCGTGTACTCCATTTGCCGGAAGTGCCCGCCGGATCCGTAACACCGCAAGTGAACTGAAAGCATTTGAAGACTGATCCGTCTTCAAAATGCGTTCAGTGTTACTATGGCAGCCAGGACGCTATTAAAGTCCTGGTTGCCATAGTAGTAGTGGGGAGCGGGGGAGCAGTATACTTACCGTCCGTGTGATCACGCCATTCATGCACGTGGGTGCCCTGACGTCACTCTGAAACGCCCCGGGAGCCGCACGGACGGTAAGTATACTGCTCCCCCGCTCCCCACTACACTTTACCATGGCAAACAGGACTTTAGCGTCCCGGAAGCCATGGTAACCATTCAGAAAAAGCTAAACGTCGGATCCGGTAATGCGCCGAAACAATGTTTAGCTTAAGGCCGGATCCGGATTAATGCCTTTCAATGGGCATTCATTCCGGATCCGGCCTTGCGGCAAGTGTTCAGGATTTTTGGCCGGAGCAAAAAGCACAGCATGCTGCGGTATTTTCTCCGGCCAAAAAACGTTCCGGTCCTGAACCGAAGACATCCTGATGCCTCCTGAACGGATTTCTCTCCATTCAGAATGCATTAGGATAAAACTGATCAGGATTCTTCCGGCATAGAGCCCTGACGACGGAACTCTATGCCGGAACAGAACAACGCAAGTGTCAAAGAGCCCTTAGACAAATTCTTACAGTATCTCCAGGAAGGAACCTCCCAAGCCTAAACTCTATAGCAAATGACTAATACGGAGATAACATAACTGCCTCCCAAATTCATATTGTCTATCTAGTATGGTATCCATTTAGGAATTAAGAAAGAAATGTATAACTACTGTGCAGGTATAGAATTTTCTATCAAAGGTAAGGAGCATCAATAGGAATAGGAGTAATATACTGTATAAAGAATCTTCGTATGTGGTGGATCTTCTTATCTTCACTTATCTGAATAATAAGATCCTTGTAGACATTAACCGTACACACAGACATGCCCAACCACTAGAGGCTATTGATCCATGGAAGAATCCGATTTAGGTCATTAGTCAGAACGGAAGTTATTTTTTCCCTATTTATGGCATGTAATTGACAAATGCTTCACTGGGGTTTATTTGCTTTCCCGGGATCCAAACAGCAAAGCACATAACATCATAAGCAGAGATTAATAATTGATATCTCTGCCTATTACATTTCACCATAGATTAAACATGACATTTTTTTTCTCTTGACTGCTTTTAGTAAGTTCCCGTAATGGAAAATTCTTTCTAGGCTGAAAACTAAGGTTAAAAAATAGCTGTTTTAAATGGCCAATAAACCTAAAGTGAATGTTTGCCCCAGAACACCATTTTTTAACCTAAACCTTAGTCCAAAATTGTGTTCTGATTCATTTCTTAATATATTTTTTGAGCGGCTGAAACTCAATTTTTCAGATACAGAGCTCCAAATCCCCTAAGGCCTTGCGCTAGGCGTAAGATATTGAACTGAAAACAAAAAAGAACAGTAACAGAGCACAACGGATACACAGCTTCCATAAGGTTTTTCTACGGTCCCACTTCACCAGAAATATTCATACAGTACATATGTTACTCGCAACCTTGGAGCTCCTTTGGGTAATTCTCTCCGACATTCAGGGTGTTCAACCATTCCCATTTCTGGATATCCATCTTCCAACAGCCCAGACCCAATCTTTCTCCATTTTGGTCTTCATAGTCACTCAATCTTTCACTAACTTCCACTAGTCAGCTACAGATCCTTCCCTGGCCCAGCAGCTCCCACATTCAGTTTTCTTTTTTACTTTGGCCACTTCCTGGTCAGCCAACGGTAGTGGTATATACAGGCTCGGAGAGGAAGCACAAAGAAGCTTTGGGTGGAATCCTTTAAAAGCAAGTGGTTTCCAAGCCGGAAAGGTAAAACCGGTCAAGTACCAACATTGTCTTATGCTTGACCTTGGGAAGGATCTATATCCAAGAGGTGGAATGAGAAATGCCAAAGCTGGGAGTGGAGAATGATTGTGTCTGTTCACAGTGGACTACTGGAAAGTGGTGGTCAAGACGTGGGCAGAGTTGAATACCATGCATGAAGGAGCAGCAGACCTGAGAAAGGATCCATAGCTAGGAAGTAGAAATGAGTGTCTGAGTGACAGAGGGTGAAGTCGGGAATGGAGAAAAACTGTGTCCATTAACAGTGACTAGACCATTAAAAGGTGGTGAGCAGATTCACAGACATTGACTTTTATTTTTGGGTTTTGGGTGTCATTGTGGGGCTGTCCCATTTAGCTTGAAGGAGCTCAGATTTTGCAAGTCAATAGGCGTAAGATATTGCATCAATTGCTTCCAGAGTGACCCTTTAAATCTGTATTACTATGTGTCATTTATGGCACAGAACATACTACAGGGTGGTCTTAGTTGTCGATAGCAACCAATCAGAACTAAGCTTTTATTTTTTCAGAGCCCAGTAGGAACTGAAAGCTGAGTTCTGAATGGTTGCTATGGGCAACTAAGAATGCTTTTTTTAAATTCAGTTTGATAAAAGTGACCTATCGTGTCAGAAAGATGCTGTTCTCCCTGGAACAGTGAATGGTGATTGTGGAAGGCTATGTGTGAAGCAGATCGATTAAGGAAACGAAAGAGACCTCTGCTGACAAGTCCCCAGGAACCAAACCACTAGCTTAACATTGTATTCAGAGTCTGGTTTGGATCTGTTGCAAACATGAAGAAACCAAGGTCTCCATCGATCAGGATGGCGGAAGTTGTGCATGAAATGCAATGGATCCGGATCGGGGTATGCACTCTGACGCCAATAATATGCAATGGCTGGGTCAGGTGTAAGTGATAGTTTATAGTTTTGTTCGCCAGTTGCAGAGTGCGCAGGGTACTGTCACAGGGCCCTTTAAGGTGTTGTAACTCACGCCCCAGGTTAGGAGTGCCAGAGTGGTGTAATGTCTCTGTATGGTAGTATTAATGGTGTCAACGGTGTCTCCTACCTGGGTACGGTAGGAGTAATAGGTGCTAGTAGGAGTAATAGAGGAAATTGCAGCAGTAATTGAGATCCAGACCTTGGGTAAAGTTCAAACTTGTCTTTACTAGATGCAGCTTTCATCCAAGTGAGATACAGCATTAGGCCCCCTGCACACGAACGCGTGTGACCCGTGCCCGTGCTGCGGCCCGCAAATTGCCGGCCGTAGGTCAGCCGCAACGGATCGCGGACCTATTCACTTGAATGGGTCCGCGATCGGGCCGTTCCGCAAAAAGATAGAACATGTTCTATCTTTTTGCGGAACGGAAGTACGGGACAAAACCCCACGGAAGCACTCCGTAGTGCTTCTGTAGGGTTCCGTTCCGTGCTTCCGTTCCGCACCATTCCGCATCTCCGGATTTGCGGACCCATACAAGTGAATGGGTCCACATCCGTGATGCGGAATGCCCACGGAACGGCACCCGTGTATTGCGGATCCGCAAATGCGGTCCGCAATACGGCAACGGGGTGCACATGTTCGTGTGCAGGGGACCTTAGTCTGAAGTCCCAGCAGGTATTGGCAATGTGTGGCAGGAAATTATCTTCTGCTCTATCATGTGCCTGGAGCTTTTGCAGGAAAAGGACATCTGCATGTTGCTCTGTAATATGGCAGGAATTTGGCTTCTGCACTGACTATCTTCTGCTATCTGGGGACTGACTAGCTGAGGAGGAATATGTCTTCTCCTGGGGTCTCTGGACGGTACTCACAGTAATCTTCACAGAGTATGCTTCTTCCTGGAGTTCTGGAGTTTGTCTGCTTGCTTCTACCAGCTGAGGCTGAAGGGCTCAGGCTGGGGATGATGATCAATGTCTGAGCCGAGACAAGATCCTGGCTTTGGATCCCTATTTCTGGGAGCTCCTACACACACAGCATTCCCCTAGCAGGGGTGGCTGGCACACTAACTCTAACTTCCTTCCCTCCCCATGAGGCAGGACATGGGCCAGCCCACTTCTGCTCATAGAAGGGGGAGCTGAACTGGAATGTACTATTCCAGTTCAGAAACACTAAATTGGCTAAGTACTTGCTGAACACATTGCTGTCACCTGCTGGTGAACATGAAAATTACAGCAATATACATTTACAAGGCTTAGAATGCACAATTGTGAGGAAATTACATGAAATTACACAAGTCGACAATGTTAATGCCCTTAACAGGTTTTAGCGGGGTAAAAGAGTTTCATAACACAACTCTGGGGTGTTACAGAAATTGCAAGTAGCCCTGAAAAATCAGCTCGAAAAATGTCTCAGCAAGTTGGTGTATCACAAACGACGTGTCGACGAGTGCTGAAATCACTAAACCTAAAACCATACAGAATAACGTGTGTAGGAACTAAGAGTCTGACAAAGCTATCTGATGCGTCAATTACCGGACTTAGTTCCCGACTATGATTGCTAATACACATTTGGGCCCGTTGCTGTACTTCATGACGGACGAAGTTTGGTTTCATTTATCAGGTTCCCATAATACGAGGTACTGGTCTGCTGAGAATCCCAATTTGACTCACGAAACACCACTTCACGACAAGAAAATTGGCGTTTGGTGCGCAGTGTCAGGAATGCGAATAGTGGGCCCAATTTTCTTCAAATCAACTGTAGATATTGCAAATTACCTGGACATCTGTGAACAGTTTTACAACCAACTAAAACCATAAGAAAAAATTTTCTGCTTTTTCCAACAAGATGGAGCAACATGCCAGACCTCACGGGACTCACCGTCACAGGTTCATGAACTGTTTACGAAGGAGCGAACTGTGAGCAAGGGGTTATGGCCAATACATTTCCCAGACTTGTCCACATGTGATTTTTATCTATGGGGAAATTTAAAACAGAAAGTGCCCGCTAACAATCCAAATACCCTGGATGAACCCAAGGAGGACATCACAAACATAATTCTCAGCATCGCAAGCAGTATCAGCCAACATTATCCGACTTCCCAAAAAATGCATAGACTTGAACGTGGACCACCTACAGTATCTTTTGTGACTTGTGGGTAATTAAAACAAAACAATCCACTTGCTCGTTCAACTTGTCATACTATTGCTGGAGGTGGGCTACTTTTTTGTGATCCACTTGTAGTGTCCCACTTATGTGTGAATAGGCCACTTCAAAATGTTTATATGCCATCCTATGCCATTTTGAACTATTTGATGTATTTTCCTTTGTCACAGCTGCTAAGTTCCTATTACAGGCTGGTAAATGCACTACACATATCCAACACTAGGTGTCACTCTCACACAGGAGATTAGAAATGGGAGTTTACGAGTGAGGAGTTAGGAGGAGAGGAGCCAGACCTCCAGGCCTTGCCGAGAGAGTGAAGCTACTCCAGCCCCTGTATCCAAATCTAGGACTTATTGATCCATTACGGTAACAACCCTTCTATGAACACTTCCAGGGACTAAGGGAATAATTGTTGTATCTTATGCAACCTTTTCAAAGAATGGAGCAGAGAGTTTGCCTGCCATAAGGGAGACTCCCCTTGGGTTGCTGGATTGGGCCCCATCCACACGTCCGCAATTTCATTTCGCATTTTGCAGAATGGAATTGCGGACCCATTCATCTCATCGCACTTCCAGGTCCGCATTTGCATTCCGGAAAAAAATAAAACATGTACTATTCTTGTCCGCAATTGCGGACAAGAATAGGCATATTCTATTAGTGCCGGCGATGTGCGGTCCGCAAAATGCAGAACGCACATTACCGTGTTCGTGTTTTGCGCATCCGCGGATCCGTGTATCAGCAAAACGCGCTCCGGATGTGTGAATGGATCCTTACTGAGTTACTGAACTATAGAATATTGACAAAGGAAGATAACTGCCATTTATCAGGCTCTAGTCACCTTTGCATTAGGTGGAGAGATTCTAAGCTACAGGCTGCCCACCATAACCAAGGACTGAAAGGCCACCTGTCAGAATATTTACTTACAGAGGATCCAAACCATTATTGAAAGGCTGAGTAACCCAGAACAAGATCAGGAACCAAGTAATATCATCATTTCTACACAGTTGAGCTGGAACCTATAGACACCACCTCACTGAGCCTGTTATTGGGATTTACAGCTTTACCATCTGTATTTATGACAAATGAATGATATTTATTGCAAGACTACAATTTACAAGTAAAGTTACTGTTTGGTTTGGTTCAACTACTGCCTCTCTCATCATTCCATCCCATTTCCTTATTGCACCCAACTGGTGCTGGAGTCACGAACAACACAGGGGCCCAGCCACCAAAGCACCCTAAATACCCATTACCATCAAGGGCACCTCAACCACCATCTGGCTGGTGTTCCCTGCAAAAGAGAGTGCCCCCGAGGATTTAGTGCTGTCTTCCCCTCCACTGCAGGCTGGCCCAGGGGACAACTGAACTGTGAGTACTACCACCCTCACTTGGTACACCATCACCATTACACTTACATATTGACCCTGCGGTCTGGCACACTGCACACCCTGTATGTGATAGGGTTCTATCATTGGGACCTCCATAAATCTGTAATAAGAGGTCTCCCTGACCCCATGTTCAGTATACTGGATATACTATAAATGTCTTTGACGGCAATACTCATTTAAGTTTTATGGTGGCCCTTGGTAGTAAAACAATATGACAATGTGATCCCAGGAACTGAATATCTTGTTGTAGAAGACCAGTAGAATCTAGATGATGCATTCACACATGCTTATTCAATGGGAAGTCATTTTACCATCTATCTCGAAAGAAAGAAAAAAAAGTAATCTTCATGATTGCTTGATAAAACATGCATTAATATTCATTATCCTGGATGAGCATTATTTGTTTCAAGCAATCCTCATACCAGGCAATAGCTCAGGATTTTCATTCTCATATGTGTGCAAATCAAGCAACGCGTTTCAAGGCATCCAACAGCCAAAGCCACAAATTCTAGCTCAGAAATCCACTTATAATTATGATTAATTGCACTTTCATCTCGCAAATGAAAGTCTGTGTTTTAGTTCTCATCCTGTTACTTCTGACAGATCTCCCATATCAGTTTTCTAATTAGGGACAGGTAGAAGGAGATAGTACAAAATACTGCAGCTTATGGGATGTCGTCGCTGATCTCGCTTTCAGTGGGGAGTTCTCTTCCCTCTGATATTTCCAGTCTCGCTGTGTCATGTACACGTCATATACTAATGTCCATAACTGTAAACTAGACTTTTTTACTTCTGTAATTTATTTGTAGACGTGAAGAAGACACCTTTGATCAAAGGAAAGAGAGTTTTCAGCATCAAAGTAAACCATCCACAGCAAACAAATTAGATGCGGCTCTTGGCGAAGAATTGGGGATTCCTTCATTTCAAACAACTTCAGGCTTATATCATAGAAATGTAATGCTTGTATTGAACGATGCTGGCAAGAAGTAAGGCATTTGCAAGACTGCTTTAGATATATTAAAGATGTATAATGACCTTTAAAAGGTTACCACATTCATTACAACCCTGTAGTTCATCTCCAGGTTTTCAGGATATTTTAAGAAGAAGCTCCTGGCATGGGAAGGCAGGTCCTATGAGTAAGCTACTGAATAATTGAAATCAACTTTCAACCTTTTTAGTTTGCTCTTTTCCAGCATAATTTCTAGCCCAACAATAACTTATTAAAAGTTTTACCTCTTTCACCAATTGGGGGGGTTGGGGGGTCTTGCAGGATTTTGGAATTATCAAACTATGGGGTATTTACAGTGATAGAAGGATTTAGAAGGAACTACTATGGGTCTTGGAGGCTGAAAAAGTCCATCAAAGGTGTATATTACAGCTCCATTGCAAAGTCTTGAGTCCCTCAAATAACATGTGTCATTTGTAATACTAGGTCTTCTTAATCAGTGATGGTCAGTTAGCAGTGTTCGCCAGCAAACCCATGCGGGCTGCCATCTTTAGTAAGGTAGACTCACCCATCCGGCGATGCACAGGTAAGCCCTTACCTGTGCCGCGAGCCGGTCCGAAATCAAATGCAGTCACTGGGAGCAGGCAGTTCCGAGAACAGCCCGATGAAGGCCCCCAGCGGCTGTTCTCTGAACTGCCTGCTCCCAGTGACTGCATTTGATTTCAGACCGGCTCCCCGCACAGGCACAGGTAAGGGCTTACCTGTGCATCACCAGACGGGTGAGTCTACCTTACTAAAGATGGAAGCCCGCATGTGTTCGCTGGCGAACACTGTGAACTGACAATCACTGTTCTTAATTGGACCTCTAGACCCCATTTGGTGCCTACCGCTGCACCCTTTATAGGTACAACAATCAGATGCAGAATGATTGCTTCTTTTTGTGGTAGCTTTCTGCCATTTAGTACTAGTATGGGGTTCAGTCTTATGAAGAAGTTCTGCCATATGACATCACTATCCATCTATATTTGCCCAGGAGGTAACTTTGGGTGGAGCCCTATGAATTTTAACGACTTACCTGACATCAACTTCTACAAAGGAGATGCTGCTTATAACTAACCCTATGAGATTTATGTTTCCTCCTACAAGTTGCACTAATAATATTATACAGATCACTGTAGTGGTGATGGCTCTGCCTTTGTACTGGTCCAAACCCATTTTACTCAACTCTACAGGGGAACATTTATGTCATCCTTTGGGTATACACATTTAAATAACTGCTTACAAAGGGAGAAGTAATACGAAAAGTAATGTCAAAGAGATCATACTGTTTTAAGGCAGTAACATTCATCAATATATGGTTGAAGTCCATGGGGGAAAGAGATTGAGCACAAATATAGACCAGAAGCATAGTTTCAAGAGACTAAAAGCGGTCCAAAAGACCAAAGGCGTAGATTCAAGAAACTGAAGGCATAGATCCAAGAAACTGAAGGCATACGTGCAAGAAACTGAAGGCATAAGTCCAAGAGACTGAAGTCATAAGTCCAAAAGACCGAAGTAATAGGTCCAAGAAACTACAGGCATAGGTCCAAAAAACTGAAGGCATAAGTCCAAGAAACCGATGTCTTAAGTCCAAGAAACTGAAGCAATAGGTGCAAGAGACCGAATACATAGATCCAAGAAACTGAAGGCATAGGTCCAAGAAACTGAGGGCATAGGTCCAAGAAACCAAAGGCATAGATCCAACAGACCAAAGGCATATGTCCAGGAAACTGAAGGCATAAGTCCAATAGACAGAAGGCATAGATCCAAGAAACTGGAGGCATAAGTCCAAACGACTGAAGTCATAGGTCCAAGAAACTGAAGGCATAAGTCCAAGCGACTGAAGTCATAGGTCCAAGAAACTGAAGGCATAGGTCCAAGAAACCAAAGGCAAAGATCCGAGAAACTGAGGGCATAGGTCCAAGAAACTGAATGTTTAGGTCCAAGAGACCAAATATTCAGAATATTCTCCAAAAACAGATAGATGTTTATAAACAGAGAGTTTGATGCTTAAAATGCCAAAGTCTGAACATGTATTTTTATAGTTGTGTTTTTAGTGGCCAAACATGGACCAGCCTGCCAATTAATCCAAATCTTTGAACAATGGTATAACGTTTCAATTTGCTGATTCATGTCAGCGACTAAATCAGATACTGTAAGCTCTGAGTTTTTATACATTGCTTAGAATGCGTGGAAATACAGTATTGTGACGGTATCATCCGTGTCACCGTCTAGTATTCCCTTCTTCCCTTGAAATAGCACCGCCAAGTAATCCACTGAGCAATAAATCGCTATTATCGCTGGTATCGCTGGTATCTCCAAATAAGTCTATACATGAGCCCAAGCTGAATGCTAGAAATACTTTACTGGAAGGCCACCACATTCAAAAATACAATTTCTTTTATCCCCTGCTCCCATGCAAGGGAGACACCCACAACAAACATACATTAACCAATAACACAAAGGTTACAACCCACATAACATCCTCCCGTCTGCCTGTGATATAATTATGGTACAATGGTTAACATAATTATCCCAGGCAGGACAATACACAATGTCCTCTGTCCTGGAGACAACCGAGGTGTAATTCCATTATCTCTCAGGACAAAGAGAAATCGCCAATACACACGGGGAGACAATAGGACAGACATCACTTACTCAAATATACAATGTCCCACCCTTTACAATACACATAGACATTTAACACATCCCAAAATGGCACGAATTAGACCAGGAATTCAAAAGTTAGTACAAGTCTCTTTGGCCTGGCTGTACTCATGGCTTTTCTGTCCAACACCGGTTCTACACAGTCTTTTGTCCTGGAGACAATTGAGAAGTGATCCACTTATCCCCCAAGGACAGAGGCCATACTCCATTAGCCACATGGTAGCAAAAGACAGCAAAATACCTGAACTTATATAACTATGCAGCTATTGCATAAAACCGGTGCATACAACATGGGACCGGAATCCGGTAAGAGGCTGGCAAGTAGTCCTCTCCAAGCACTCGTGGCAACCTCAAAAGAGGGGAGTTTGTCACAAGTATATAAAGGGGTTGTGCCCCTTTAAGTGTTATTTTAATATAATTTAGCATGAAAACAAGTTACTTTTATAAATTAATTTCTACTCCAGTTGTTAAATATTCTCTTTAGTTCATTATAACGGCACCCCCTGGTGTTTAATCTGTAAAGTAATGAGCATGTCCATCTACTGAAGAGGTCCCAAATGCTCTGTTCCATCCTTCAACTTCCACCACCAGTTTGGGGACACGTCCACCACTGAGGCAAGTCACTGGCTACAGGCATGCATGTTGGGACTGGAAGTTTAATCTCAGGAGCCACAGAGCCAAAACAGAGCTGCGGGGAGCAGGTAAGTATAGATTTATTCATCAGTACCAATGGGGGAAAGGGGAATAAAAAAAAACTGGACAACCCCTGGAAAATGATTTAATTGAGGGACTAAATCATTGCTTCTACAGTAGGGGAATAAGTTCACACTTGTTTAGATTTTTGGAGGGCTGCCTCTTCTTCCTGGATATGGTCCAAGGATCCTGGTTCGAAATCTATAGGCTTTCTTGTTGAAGCGACGGAAACTAATATTTTGACAAAGTAAAGAAAACGGTGCACGTGGAGAGAAGATGTAAGGTATCAAGACCGAACTAAAAGATGTAGACACCAAGAATCAGAAATAGTAAAGGGCTGCAGAGTGGGGGACTAGGGGGAGGCATTCTCTTTGATGCTGAATGCATGCATTGAATGAATCAAAAAAGGTGGTTACTATATATCAAAAGCTTCTGGAAGATCAAGGTGGATCAAAATCAAGAGGTGTGGAAATTATGAAGCATGAAAGTTAGTTACTTTACTGGGAGCAGATCGGTACTAAGCCTAGTGCAGGAGGAATAAAATGCAAGGGATGAAAGAGGAAATTGACCATACAAGATGATGGACAGTAGCATCTCTAAGAGGTTTGGAAGAAGTGGAAAAGCAAGAGTTCTATGTAATTTCAGGGAGGTTAGAAGAAATAAGTGTAGTCCTTTGAAAGCAAACTAATTATTTGCCCCGACCATCCTCCCCTCCTTCACATACTGAATAAAATAACATATTTGCTGAAATATCAAGATCCCATAAATAAATACAAGTGCTAATGTAATGAGACCTGTTTGTGGTGGCAACGCTCTGTACCCCTGTTATTCCTCTCTGTGTGGTGAGCACAGGCTACACTCCTATGTACCACACCGCAGGCCGCAGTCTGGCTTTAAAGCCTCTTTCTGCAGGCCTTTCTGATTATGTTATCAGCTATTTGACTAATGAGCTCATCAGCCCAACTAATAAGCTGTGCTGATGACCTCACTTCCTTGCCTGGCAGTGGGCCTCATTAGATCTGCTAGGTCTTTCTAGCTAGCTAGAGCTTGTAAGAGCTTTTATCTGTTTGCCTGCCTATGTACCTGACCTGTGTCTGTTCACCGTACTGATTCTGTTCCACCTGTCCCGACCGTTGAATTGCTCCACAGATTCTCAAAAACTCTGCCCGCCCTGACCTCAGCCTGTTATTGACTATGTGTTTGCCTGTTCCCTTGGTGCCACGCACCGGGATTATTCCAAGAGGAAGCAGCCTAGTAGCTCCCCTGCAACAAAGTCAAGATCCCTATATTGAGGTAAAAGGGTGAATAGCAGGGGTCACCAGGATAATGCCCTCAGAATTAGCCCAAAGTCAAACTGGTTGGTTGGCACAGTAGTTCCACAAACATTGCCATTACAACGTTTTCGGCCAAGGAAACTTAGTGCAACAGATGAAAGACACATCATGCCTACTTTCCTTCAAATTCAGAAGATGTCCAGCAGTGCCATCAGCTTAGAACTGGCAGACACCAATGATACTCAGGTATACCCCATCTACCACTCATTTGTAGAATACCTTTGACAGGAAAATAAGGCCAGGCGACTCAATGTCTGCAGGCAACAGTGAAGCATAGTGGAGGTTCCTTGCAAATTTGAGGCTGCATTTCAGCAAATAGAGTTGGGAATTTTTTCTGGATTAATGGTGGAGGTTCCTTGCAAGTTTGGTGATGCATTTCAGCCAAAGAAGTTGTGAATTTTGTCAAGATTAATGGTCTTCTCAATGTAGAGAAATACAGGCAGATATTTATCCATCACGCAATACCATCAAGAAGGCTACTGATTGGCTCCAAATTATTTCTGCAACAGGGCAATGACCCTAAACATACAGCCAGTATTATTAATAACTATCTTCAGTGTAAAGAAGAACAAAGAGTCCTGGAAATAATGATATGGTGTCCACAGAGCCCAACATCACCGAGACTGTCTGGGATTACATAAATATGCAAAAAGATTTGAGCAAAGCTGCATCCAGAGAAGATTGGTTAGTTCTCCAGGATTCTTGGAATAACCTCCCTGCCAGGTTCCTTCAAAAACTGTATGCAAGTTTAATTAGCAGAAGGCAAAGACTGGTCAAGTCAAATATTGGTTGGATTTAGACTTTTCTTTTGTTTAATCACTTTGCATTTTTCTAACTGATAACCATAAACTTTTTTTCCAAACCCACCTAAAAAAGTTTCTCAGTACTTGTAGTTCTTCTGGGCCCAGCCAGCACACTTTTTCACCCACATACCGCTTATCTATGCTCCATACAACTGAAAACATCCCAGACATCACACTGCATTGTTGCAAATTTTGCAGTATCACCAATCGAGAAACCTTGGCACAAAGACATTTTCATTCATAAAAGCTGGACATTCATGCCATTGATGACATTTGGTCTCCTAGCAACTGAATCGCGGCAGGAACCCTGTCCACATCAGAACGATACCAAGTAAATGAATGAGGCACATGATAAATATAGAAGCTGACAAGATCTTGGTTGACTCTTTAAATGCTCGAGAGCTCGCGGGCTCCTCAATGCTCCTCAGGTTTAATGTTCTACATTTCCCTCCAGCACCTAGGCAACAAAATGGCACGTATGGATGAAGGTTACAACGAAGACAAGGAAGAAGAAATGGGAGCGGGCACTAATTATTAAGAGTGATTAAGAAGGAGAGACTTTATCCAGCCTGGGTCAACTTCATATTTTACCTCAAAGACTTGGCACTATGGAAAATTAACATAATGCATTCACAAGGACAAAGTCTTCGAAGTTCACGGCAGCCTGTGGAGAAAGATTGCAGAAATTTTCCCATTTCTGCTTGAATAAACTTATTTTTTTGTCACTTAACAGAAATCCCAGGGAGAAGGGAAGCTGAAGGAATGTATACCATTCATGGTCTGTAGGCAAGTAGAGATGGCCTTGCAGGTTCACCTCGGCAGGTCATTTCGCAGGCGAACTTTGCTCGTTCGCGATTTGCTGAACATGCAAACATATGGCGATATTCGTACGCGCCATATTTTTTTGCATAGAGCTGAACTTGACCCATGACACATCCATCAGGTGGGACAGGACAACCAATTAAGACTATTTCAGCACAAGGACACCCCCCCAATCCTATAACAGAACCCGATCTGGCAGTCATTTTACATTCTGTGTTTTGCCAGTGTAGGGAGAGGTTGCATTTTGGAGCAGGGACAGTTAGGGACACCAAACGCTAGCTAATAGGGCCACTAAAAGGTATAGGTGTGCTATCGATAGGTGGGATATAGAGGGGTGTGATATACTAATAATATACTTTCTAACATAGAAATTATATTATAGTGTATTTGTATTGTGCAGCAGTTGTGTGCGGTTCTGCTGCGATACCGCAGCTAGATAGAGGGACAAACGCTATTGGAGTAACTAATCGCAACGAGTTTGATATACATGCTGCCCCCAAAAAAACTGCTTGAGGGCTGCGATATACCTTCTTCCACAAAATCCTGATTGAGGGGTGCTATTGCTATATACTGTACCTGTTTCCGCCAAATACTGCTTGAGGGGTGCTATATACCTGTTTCCGCCAAATACTGATTGAGGGTGCCATATACCTTCTTCCACAAAATACTGATTAAGGGGTGCTATTGCTATATACCTTCTTCCACCAAATACTGATTGAGGGCTGCGATACACCTGCTCAACAAAATACTGATTGAGGGGTGCCATATACCTGTTTCCGCCAAATACTGAATGAGAGGTGCCATATATCTTCTTCTACTAAATACTGATTGAGCAGTGTTATTGCTATAAACTTTTTCCACCAAATACTGATTGAGGGCTGCGATATACCTTCTTCCATAAATACTGCTCTTCTCTCCGGACTTAGGCAGAGGGTCATTTAGAAAATGACAGGCAGAGGAGGAGGCAGGCCATTTCGCAGAGATGGTAGGGGTCGGGCAGGTGCACCAGGCCTGGGGCCTAAGTGGGAAGTTGGATGAGGTGCGTGCACTAACTTCAAAGGGCGCACCAGAGTTGGTTGAATGGCTCACTCAGCCTTCCGCTTCTGCACCCTTTCATCCTCTGTATCTACACCCTCCTCACTCTCTGCTGTGTGCACCCCCAAAGACACCACCACCATAGCCCCTCCACTCGAGTCAGAGGAATTATTTTCCCATCCATTAACAGACCTTACCGATGCGCAGCCATTCTTGGCATCGGATGAGGAAGAGGAGGTAGCAACGGCCGCCACCCAGCGGTCTGACGACAGTACCCAGATCAGAGGGTGGTCCCCGCTGTTGCTGCCTACTCCGAGATCTCTAATGTCAGTGGTGGTGAAGGTGACGATGATGACGTGTCGATGGACATCACATGGGTTCCCACAAGAGAGGAAGAGGAGGGGAGTTCAGAGGGAGAGCCAGAGCAGCAGATAGGGAGGAGAAGCAGGAGAAGCAGGCAGAACTTACAGTGCAAATGTACTATGAGTCACTCCCTAATGCCAAGTATATATAAACCTCCCTAAAGTATGGCAATATACAATTAACCACTGAAGAAGGAGC
Source organism: Bufo gargarizans (assembly GCF_014858855.1). NCBI lineage: Eukaryota > Metazoa > Chordata > Amphibia > Anura > Bufonidae > Bufo > Bufo gargarizans. The sequence goes on from NC_058089.1 coordinate 109,539,290, forward strand.
AAGGTTAAGCATCGAAACGCGTTTGGTATAAAAACAGTGAGGCACATGCGAGCCAGGACCATTGGAAGCGTTTGAAACTTATTGCTTAACTTGAAAGAACATCGATTGATTAAATACACAAAGCTGCCGTACTCCCAGCCCGGAATTCGGGACCGGTGACGAATTCTTCTCGCTAGTGACGAACCGATCCACCTCCGCCACGTTGAGGTGTGTTGACCACGTGGGACTCCTACGTAGGTCCTTACAGGTTAGAGGAGCAACATACAACGCGGACTGACTGCAGCTGCGTGGAGTGGTAAAGTACCGAACCTCCAGTTGTGATACAGTCTGATTCTATGTACCCAGCTTACTGATTGATGCATTCCGCAGCGCATGATTGATCGCGTACTATAATAGTCTGATATGTGGAGTGGCAAAACATTGAACTATTGACTTTCGTGTATCCAGCCTGTGTCCAGGTCGTCTATATACTCAGCATACTTAGGTACTCAGCACTTCCGTGCATGCAGCGCATTGATGTATTCAGCATAATAATACAAGTATGGGGGAGTTATAGTCCGGTATGTGGAGTGGCAAAGCATTGAACTATTGACTTTCGTGTGCCCGGCCTGTGTCCAGCACGTACATACACTCAGCATACTTATGTACTCAGCACCTTTTTGCTTTCAGCGCATTTATGTATTCAGCATATAAATCACGCCACTTGCTGATTGTTACAACCATTTAAAGGAGCACTAAGTGAACAGTAGCTGGTTAGGCTCCTGATGACATAGGTCAGATGTGATTGATTTGGGACATATTGGATTATCTCATCTGGACTTTTAAATGGGTGTCTCTCAAATAAAGAAAAATAAAAAAAGGAGACTAACATTGATAAACCATACACATTAGAAAAACCAGGATCTGCGATGTATCTGCTATTGCGCATCAGTTACCCTTTTCTTAATAGGGATACTGCAGTGCATACTATTTATCCTGTCTATTGAATAGTAATTAATACATTGTTGCATTATTTTTTTTATTTTTTATATATTATTTCATATATAAGGGGGATTTAATTTATATTTTATATTTTATACTTTAGATTGTATTGCATTTGGTGAACGGAATAAAGTACCAGTTCTCTACAAGCACGTGTTTTTAGATATATATTTTTAATAAATTAGTTTTTATAACATACATGAATTCCTGTGTTCCACGTAACTCCAGATAAGAGCGTGCCTGTCACACCTATATCTATCTACGCATTTATCCTGTGACCGCCTAATGTACCTCCAGCCACAGAATCCAAAGTTCTTTGCTGTCAGGTGAAAGCCTATTGCCTAAATTTTGGGGCCTGTACTGACTGACATTACATTTTTTATCTCTAGCCACATAATCACACCCCTGTCTCACTCCTCTGCCTCTCATTATGGTGGCGTATGAACCGCATTCACCATAAGGACCTTCTAATGTGACTGTGCCCCCCACCCCATACTGTGCCCCCTTATACCCTGCATTGTGCCCTCTTACCACACCCTGTGCAGTGCCCCTAGTCATTCCCTGTACTGTGCCCTCTTATACTCATTTAGCCGGTCATAGTATGGCGGTGTTATCCGGTCACGGTATGGCGGTGTTATCCGGTCACTGTACAGAGATGTTATCCGGTAACTGTACAGAGGTGTTATCCGGTCAATGTATGCTGCATCCAATAACTGGATGGCCATACCTGTATCCCTTTCCCTGCCCACACCATCCTTTTTTAGACCTGGCATGAGCGGGGGAAATATGCAGATTGTTGTGCTAAGGACCTTTTGCGCCACAATCTGTGTCAGAAATACGCCTAACATAGACAGATTTCTATATAATAAGTGACCCCCTAATTGTATTATTATTCGGGGGTAGGGCTAATATCGTTATATTATATAGACTCTAGTGTATTATACTGCGCCCTGTATTTCCCAGTAGAAAATGATCCTTGGGAAACACAGTCCTCATCCCTGACCACCAGGACCAGGCAGTGCTCTGTCAGTACATGGCGGCCTCCCCTCTCCGCCACGCTGCTCCGCTGTGTACTGGTGCTTATTCTGACACTAGGGCTGGGTTCACATCCTATTTTTGGCATCCATTTAATGCATACCAAAAATGCATGCATTAACCGATGCCTCAGACTGATGCCGTACAGTGACGTCCGTTCTCCATACAGTTCAATGGTAGAAAAGAAAATTACGTTAACGTATGCATTTTTTTTAATGGACTCTGCAGGATACAAAAACGTGGAGTGCTGCACATTTCTATACATCAAACCGATAGGAAATAAAAAAAAATTCTAGGCTCCAGCAGGGCACATTTTTGAGAGTTTCTTTTAAAGACGCATAAAAATGGCCCCTGATTAAAATACATATTTTTTGTGTTAATTTTTGCCAATGATCCCCCTCTGATATGTCACCGTCCATGTTGTGGGGCTATTTGTGCACTCATAGTTTGTATTTGGTGGCTGCAAATATGACCTGAAGGTTTTTCAGGTTCGCCTGCCATTAAAGTCAATGGGCACAATGCCAACGCGCAGTTCGCGAACATTTGATCGCGAATGTGCGTTTGTGAATTGTCCCGGCCGATGTTCGTCCATCACTACAGGCAAGGTCCTTGAAAATCTGTGTGCAAGTGTCTCTAGTTGAAGGCAAAGAGTGGTCACACCAAATACCACCCCAAATGTGCAGATCTATGTACCATTCATGATCTGTAGACAAGTTCCTTCGAAAACTGTGGGCAAGTGTAACTAGAAGAAGGCAAAGGGTGGTCACACCGAACCTGAAGGAAGGTAATGCTACACTCCAGATCTATATACCATTCATGGTCTGCAGAAAGCTGAGTGATGGTGTCCTTAGATGTAGATCGGAGGCATAGCAGGACCTAGCCCTTGTTGGAGCCCCCTGACACCCTACATTAGGAGGAATGTGCCCCACCAACCCCATTGGCATTGTCACCAGCATCTGTACCAATGTAGGAATAAAGAAAGAAATATTAAAGGGGTTTTCCAAATATTCAATGTAATTTTAATATAATAAAGCATGAAAAATCTTTTTTTTTTTTTTTTGTAATTTACTTTCTGTTACAAAAATGCTCCATTTGTGAGATATTTTCTTTCTTTCATGATAATGGCGCCCCCTGGTGTTTAATCTGTATAGTAACTGCACAATCACCTAATAAGGTGGTCGCACATGCTCATTTCCATCCTTCAACTGCCACCAGCCATACCTAGTATTAGAAGCAGTGACCGTTCCAGAGAGAAAGCTGCAACGGAAAGGACACACAACTTCTGAGCTGTGACAGGAAGAGAGCAGCAGCAGAAAGGACATGCCTCCTGAGCTACAGCAGAAAGGACATGCCCCCTGAGAAAGGATACACATCCTGAACTGTGATAAGGCGAGAACGGACATGTCTCCTGAGATACAGCAGAAAGGACATGCCCCCTGAGAAAGGATACACATCCTGAACTGTGATAAGGCGAGAACGGACATGCCTCCTGAGATACAGCAGAAAGGACATGCCCCCTGAGAAAGGATACACATACTGAGCTGTGATAAAAATAGAGAGATGCAGAAGAAAGGACACAACTTCTGAGCTGTGATAAGGAGAGAGCTGCAGCAGAAAGGACATGCCCCCTGAGCTTCAGCAGAAAGGACACACATTCTGAGGAGCGATAGGGAGAGAACTGCAGCAGAACGAACACGCCCAATGAGCTGTTATAGGGAGAGACCTGCAGCAGAAAGGACACACATTCTGAGGTGCGATAGGGAGAGAGCTGCAGCAGAAAGGACATACCTCCTGAGCTGCAGCAGAAAGCACACACATTTTGAGGTGCGATAGGGAGAGAGCTGCAGCAGAACGAACACGCCCAATGAGCTGTGATAGGGAGAGACCTGCAGCAGAAAGGACACACATCCTGAACTGTGAAAGGGAGAGAGCTGCAGTATAATAGAGACACCTCCCGAGAAACATCTTCTGAGAAAGGACACGCCCCCAAGCTGCCAGCTTGAAATAAATATAGCAGAGCAATTGGGGCAATGATTGTGGAGATCTCTAGATCCATGTGAGGTACACGGCTGGTTCTAGCTTTGTTAGAAAGATATTCTCAGGATCAGTGGGGGCTCCTATCCATTTGTATAGGTAAGAGGCGACCCGAGCCTCTCCTGATGGCAGATCCGTTTGCACTCAAGACAGACGAGCCTCCACCAGAAGTACCTGGCAGCTGCTTATACCCCTCTCTCTCTATTAACAGCACATGCACACTCGGCCATGTGTACTAGGGCGTCAGGAGGAACACCTGTTGACCCAATGAAGAATATGGGCTTATGAGCCCCCTACAGTCCCCCTAGCATGCTTTCATTGGCTCTGCTTGTGGCTCCCATGCATTCTGTAGGGGACGCAATACAAAACAGCACCTGAAGGGAGTCAGGACACCGATGGGATGAATATAGTCATAACCGCAGCAATTAAAGGGGTTATCCATCTCTACTTAAAGGGGTTATCCCATGACTAATGTAAAAAAATGAAAATCAGACATCATATAGTGCATGACAATCTCTTTCGAAGGGCTCATTCACACGGCCGTGTGCACCCCGTAATCCAGAAGTTTAGTGCGGAATATAGGCACGGAAGCACTACGGAGTGCCTCTGCGGCTCTCTGTCTGTGCCTCGCACTGCAAAAAAAAAATGTTCTATTTTTTGCGGTGCGGACAGATCACGGACCCATTCAAGATGAATGGGTTTGGATCCGTCAGGGCACCCGCACGGATGGTGCCCATGCATTGGGGACCACAAGTTACTGCCCCCAATACATAGAACGGACGAACAACGGCCGTGTGAATGAGCCCTAACAAAGCTAGAACCGGACCTGTACCTCACATGGATCCAGAGATCTCCCAATTCATTGTTCCACTTGTTCTGCTAGATTTATATCAAAACTGGCAGATCAGGGGGCATGTCCTTTCTGCTGCAGCTCAAGTGGCATGTCCTTTCTGCTGCAGCTCAGGGGGCATGTCCTTTCTGCTACAGCTCAGGGGGCATGTCCTTTCTGCTGAAGCTCATTGGGCATGTTTTTTCTGCTGCAGCTCAGGGGGCATGTCCTTTCTGCTGCAGCTCAGGGGACATGTCCTTTCTGCTGCAACTCTCTTCCAATCACAGCTCCAGAAGGATGAAACTGAGCATGTGTGTCTACGTCAGTGAGGTGGAGAGAGAAATAAGAAAAAGAACAAACAGCAGGTGGCGCTCTACAGATACATTTCATTGAATAACTCGGTGGCTATACTAATTTTTTAATTACATGCAATTACAAAAGTATTCAAACTGCAAAATATGTTTCGTACCCAAAACCCCTTTAACTTTGATACTCCAGCTGCACCTAGTCATGTTATGCTTATAGAGCTCCAGGAAGCTGAGATTGGAGGTGTTATTTGACAGAGCTCTTACCCTGGAGTCCTGGAGGGGGTTTCCGCAGAAAGGTAAGAGCTATGTAAATCAGTAAGGATATTGGGGGAGATTTATTAAGACTGGTGTAAAGTAAAACTGGCTCAGTTGCCCATAGCAACCAGCAACCAATCAGATTCCACCTTTCATTTTTCAAAGCTCCTTTGGAAAATGAAAGGTGGAATCTGATTGGTTGCCATGGGCAACTAAGCCAGTTTCCCTTTACACCAGTTTTGATAAATCTCCCCCATTGTGCCTACCTGCGCCCCCTCCCATAGTAGGCCTTTTGACCCAGTGTATTATCCTACGGAGAAGTTTCCTTAGAAATATTCGCAGTATTTCCGGCCTCGTCCGCAGATCCGAGTGAACAGCGATTTCCTGGCAATTTGTAATGATAAATAATAGCAGATGCTATTTCACATTGCTAATATCTGTGGGATAAACATGGCAGCTGGCGCGGCCGTCATTTCCAAACGTCTATTAAATCAAATAAAAATAACTCCTGTTTTTTGGGGTTTTTTTCCACAGCGTTTTGGCGCTTTTGTGGAGAAACGGTCTGAATAACAATACAGCGAGCCGAGGAAAGCGAGCGCAGGAGCACTCATAACTTCACAACAGGATGTAACCCCCAGAGCCAAAAAACGACAAGCCCCGGGGCGTCATTAATCACGGCCGCCCTACAAGGCCTCATTTGTAACACGGAAAAGAGTCCGTCACTTGTGCATTGTGTGCGCTCGTCCCGATGATAACCCAGGCATGCTAACTTGATGGGAGACTCGCTCTTTTTTTTTTTGTCTTGAAACGCGCAGCGCGGCGAAGTTTCTCTGACACGGAGCACAATGCACTGGGCTGTAGAAGGGAACAATGAGAAGGTTTTATACAGATGTAGCAGGGCTGAACGTGTCGTTTAACTGGCTGCACGGATAGGGAATTAAGCTGACCGCAGTGCTAGGAAAAATCAGGCTGTTTTAATACCAAGATCAAGATTGTTCGGCTCTGCTACATCTGACAAAACACAGCTGATCGCTCAGCGCTCTGCATCTGACACACTCAGCTCTTCCACAGAGGACATACTGAGCTCTTGTATGACTGGCACGCTCAGCACTTCTACGGCTTTCAGACTCAGCTGCTGTGCAACCGACAAACTCAGCTCCTCTACATCTGAAAGACTCTGACATCTGACAAATTCACCTTCTCTGCCTGAGACAAATTCAGCCGTACTACATCCGACAAACTCAGCTTCTCTACATCTGAAAGACTCTACAACATTCATACTGACATCTCGCAAATTCTTCTTCCCTACACGAGACAAACTCAGCTGTACTACAATGACAAACTCCGCTTCCCTGCATCTGACAGGTTCACCCTCTCTGCAACCAACATACTAAACTCTACTACATCTTTAAAAAAAAAAAAACTCCGCTACTCTGCACCTGACAGGCATACCCTCGCTGCAACCAACATACACAGCTCTGCTACATGTTAAAAAAATTCAACGTCTCTGCATCTGACAAATGCAGCTACTCTTTATCTGACAAGCTCTCCTTCTTTGCGTCCAGCAAACTCAGCTCTACTACATCTGACAAACTTAGGAGGTCCTTTACAATCAGATACAGTATCTGTCACAGATTGCGGTGCAAAGGTTTCTACCACCAGGGCAGGGGCTCAATAAATGCTGATTTAAATAAATGACCCCCTTAGCTTCTCTGCATTTGACAAAACTCACCCTCTATACATCCGAATATACTGAGCTCTACTACATCTGACAAATTCAGCCTCCTCTACATCTGACGAGCTCGCCTTCTCTGCATCCAACAAACTCAGCTCTACTACATCTGACAAATTCAGCCACCTCTACATCTGACGAGCTCGCCTTCTCTGCATCCAACAAACTCAGCTCTGCTACATTTGACAAACTCAGCCTCTCTACATCTTACAAACACAATTCCCTTATATAGTTTCTGAAAAATTCTGTCCCTTTACGTCTGACCGCCTCGCCCTTCTTTACATCTGACAAACTCAGCTCCTCTACATCTGACTAAAAGGCCTCTTGCACACGACCGTATGTCTTTTGTTGTGTTTTGCCGTCCGCTTTTCACGGTTCTGTTGTTCCGGGTTTTTGTTTCCGTTCCGTTTTTTCGCCAAAAAATCTCTGTATGGCATCCGTATGCGATCCGTTTTTTGCGAAGCGCAAATGGAAACATTAAATTAGTTTGTTTGTAAACAGTAAACACATGGGCAAAGTGGGCATGGATCCGCAAAATACGGATGACATACGGATGTGTTCAGTATGCATTCCGTATTTTTTGCGGACCCATTGACTTGAATGGAGCCACGGAACGTTATTTGCGGACAATAATAGGACAAGTTCTATCTTTTAGCGGAACGGATATACAGAAATACGTAAACGGAATGCATTTCCTTTTTTTTTGGCGGAACCATTGAAATGAATGGTTCCGCATCCAGACCGCAAACGGAACCCGCAAAAACAGAATGGAATTCTGCGGAACGGGTGCGGACCCATTAATTCTCTATGAGGCAGAAATGGATACGGACAGCACACAGGAGAGCGCCCCCGATCTTCCGGTCCGCGGCTCTGGAAAAAAATAGAACATGTCCTATTCATGCGGACAAGAATAGGCAGTTCTATGGGGGTGCCGGCCGGGTGTATTGCGGATCCGCAACACACTACGGATGTGTGAATGGACCCTAATGGGAACTTTCCAGGACAGGGGGACAGCACCAAAATCCAGAACTGTCCCACCAGATCCAGGAGAGCCTGGCAGCATGGAGATAGCTACTGTATGTATAACCGCCACCATACATTCACTATATACCCGTCATATAGTAATGTTTGTAATGCCCTTTATGAATTATACACGGTAGACAGCACCGTCTGATAGACAGCGCACAAACGACACCGTCTCGAGACGAAATATATATTCCACGTCTCAGGGAACATTTGTCTTCAATGCGTCCCTCTTTACGGGATTTTTGTTCCCTGTCATCAGATGTGACAGCTGCAAAAAAGCTGCAAAAAAAACACCTGCTGGCTGCGCAGAATATTAACGCCACGATGCAACGGAGGGGCAGATCTGACGGTGGAAGAAACCTCGAAGCTCATGTATATTCCTGAAGCATGCAGTTCAGTGCTTGGGAGAAAGGAGGCGCCAGAGTTCAGGCTGCTTAGGACAGAAGCAAAGCGGGAAATCCTGTCCCAAATGACCCATCCCCTCAACGTTGATTGTGGGGTCTGGAATCGACCCATGGGGGAGGGGTGGATTGAGTCCGTTGTCCTCCATGAGTCCAGTAGCGTATATCGAGTAGAGGCGCTGCTTGGTATTACAGGTCCAGCCCGTTTATTTGAATGGGTCAAGCCCGTTTATTGCTGTCGGCCCTCCCCCGATCTGATACTGACGACCAATCCTAAACACTGGTAATCCCACCTTGCATACCCCCCCCCCCCCCCCACACACACACACACACATGACACACATGACCGGTAGGCCACTGGACAGGGGCGCGGGCCAGGCCTGGTCCAGCCGCAAGTTTTTTTTCAAAGTACAGCGGCGGGCCCTCCCCCGCACCGGGCGGCTGCCACACTGCCCGGGCTGGCACGTCTATGATTGTGACACACATACACACCTTGCATACCAGATCAATTTTCACAGTTTTAGCAATGTGCCTATCCAACTGCAAATAACGAATTAATTTCGGAGCCATCCTTCACGTATTTGATTTCATTTTTCACTGGACACGTTAGACCTTAGTTTTGCGCCGTTAGATGACAGATATCATTTTAAAAATACTGTATATATATTTAAGGAAAAACTGTGAAAATGAAAAAAAAAATCATATTTTCCTTTCTTACCCACTGTTGCAAAAGATTTTAAGACAAAACATTTACCGTATTTTTCGCCCTATAAGACGCACCGGCCTATAAGACGCACCTAGGTTTTTGAGGAGGAAAATAAGAAAAAAAATATTTTGAACCAAAAGGTGTGCTTTTGGTGGGTTTTGAACTAATTGTGGTCTGTGGATGGCACTGTTATGGGGGATCTGTGGGTGACGCACTGTTATGGGGGATCTGTGGGTGACACTTATGGGGGATCTGTGGGTGACACTTATGGGGGATCTGTGGGAGACACTTATGGGGGATCTGTGGGTGACACTTATGGGGGATCTGTGGGTGACACTTATGGGGGATCTGTGGGTGGCTCTTATTGGGGTCTCTGTGTATGACAGTTATGGGGGGGATCTGTGGATGACACATAGCATCTTATGCTATGTGTCATCCACAGATCCCCTCCATAAGTGTCCCTGTAGTGAATGACCCTCAATACAGGGCTGGGGGCCGGCATCTGGCTTTATAATGACAGCGGGGCCGTGCAGTGACTATTCTACTACATGGGCCCCGCTCACTGTATAATCGTATGTCTAATAGTAAATAGTTATGTACATAATCGCATAATGAGCGGAGTACTTACAACTACAAACGCTCGCCGAGAGGAGGGAGGAGGCAGGCTGGGAGGACGGGCGCTGGCAGTGTGTGAGTCATATGTCATGTGCCCACGCCGCCTGCTTCATTCTTAAAGTGGGGGGCGCAGGCGCGTGACGTATGACTCACACACTGCCAGCGCCCGTCCTCCCAGCCTGCCTCCTCCCTCCTCTCGGCGAGCGTTTGTAGTTGTAAGTACTCCGCTCATTATGCGATTATGTACATAACTATTTACTATTAGACATACGATTATACAGTGAGCGGGGCCCATGTAGTAGAATAGTCACTGCACGGCCCCGCTGTCATTATAAAAGCAGATGCCGGCCCCCAGCCCCTCCTCCCTCACAGCTGATACACCCGCCGCGCGGCATCGTTGAAAATCGCAAAATAATTTGCGCAAAAAATTCGCGCAAAAATTCGCGCAAAAAATTGCGCGGAAATTCGCACGAAAATTCGCAAATCGCAAAATAAGCTGCATTCGCCGTATAAGACGCACTGCTATTTTCCCCCCACTTTTGGGGGGGAAAAAGTGCGTCTTATACGGCGAAAAATACGGTACATTTTTTTTAATTTTTTGAGAAAGCAAAAGGGAAAAAAAATGTGTGTCCATTTGTATATGTTACACACACTAAGTCCACTATACTATTGCTAAAACTAATAAATAATAATATTTATTTTTTTATTTTGTCACCGAAAAAGGGAGGAAAATTTGTGTATGTGTGTGTACGTAGTTTGCTAGCGACTATAGCTATAACTTTTTTAATTTTCTTATTTGCAATATTTCACTTTTTATTACTTCTTTTTATTATATTTTATTTATTTATTTGTTATTTATTTACTTAAACTGGTTTTCTAAGATTTTAAAACTGTTGATCTATCCTCAGGATAGGTCATCAGTATCTGATCGGTGGGGGTCTGACACCCAGGACCCCCGCCGATCAGCTGTTTGAGAAGGCACTGGTGCTCTTGTGAGTACAGCAGCCCTCTCGCAACTTACCAAGCACAGCGCCATCCATTGGATAGTGGCTATGCTTGGTATCGCACTCAGCCCCATTCACTTCTATGGGGCTGAGCTGCTCCTAGGCCATATGACCGATGAACCTGTCATCACTGGGCTAGTATAAGCAGAGAGAAGGCCGCAACGCTACTGCGAGCGCTGCTGCCTTCTCGAACAGAAGGGTGTCGGACCCCCATCGATTAGATATTGAATATCTATCCAGTGGATAGGTCATCAGGAGTATCAAAATCTTGGAAAACCCCTTTCATTTTTAATTTTTTTATGAAAAAAAGTGAATTAACCCCTTCCTGCAACAGTCAAGGCAGGAAAAGGTTAATTTACAGACCGCAGACTCACATTTAGTTTTACATCCAGCAGGATGCACTGTCACATTAAAAAGAAGAGCGTTTTTACCCTTTACACTGCGATGAATCATTGTAGCATCTGCTACACCGATGCCTCGCAGAGAGACCACTTTGCCTGCACGTCTATGGGGCAGAAGGATACCAGAGAGGTGTCCTTGTGGTGCATGTTTAATGGATCCCCCACGACCACCATTTCAAGTATGGATCTCTCATTGGGTACTGTTTCTACTTGCAAACACCACCAGTTGGCTTAGGGAGTCTTACAGGCAATGCTCCCTGCACTTTAGCTCTCCTCCAGAATGAAGAAAAGTTTCTCTCTAGTGCCACCTGTAGGTCAGTGTCAGACTTTTTAAAGAGCCTTGAAAGATGAATCTCTTGGAAGACCCTCTGGCTTGATTAAAATCTCTAGTCATGTTCAGTGCTTTTTGATAGGTCAGGCATTGCCTTACATGATAGCTACCTAGAGGTGGCACTAGACAAGCAGTTTTCTTCCTTCTGGAGGAGAGCGAACTTGCATTCCAGTATGGATAAAACATTTAGATCACATAAGCAAAAGGATCTGGATGGTCCACTGCTCTGCTGTTTTTAGAAACCGAAAAAAAAAAAAAAAAGGTCAAAAAGTTTCAAAAATCCCCAAAATTTTATAAAGTAAGTATTCAATGTAGTTCTACCATAAAACATGAAAAAGTTTGCAGATGGGGAACTACTTTTTGTGATTTTATGTTCAGGTAGGTTTTTGGACTGTATATGGTGTCCTACACAGAATCAGGTCCATGGCCCTCAGACTCCCTCTTTTGTGGTCTGGAATGAACACCTCCTAGGACTTTAACACTAAGGCCGAGTTTAAACTTCAGTTATTTTGTCAGTTATTTCGATCAGGTATAGTGAGCCAAAACCAGGTGCAGGTCAAAAACACAGAGGGGATCATTTACCAAACATTCTTTGGTCTTGGAACGTTCCATATATCCAGGGTACTAGGTTTGAACCAGGATTGCATTTAGGGGATAAAATGCTCTACCTGAACTTCAATAAAGAAACTTTATGGAGCAAATTGGTGAAGCTGGTCCCATGGACCTTAGATATAACCTGATACTACAAGAAGAACTGGCTCATGTTTGAAGCAACTTCACCATCAGTCCATTAAAATTTACCAAACCGAGACTGTCACGGTCCCTCTCATGACAGAGGTGAGCATGTGAGGGTATCTGACAGTGTCTTTGTTTTCTCCTTGCAGTGTTGTTGTTTGGTAATGACCACACCTCTTGTCAGGTGCAGCTTGTGGTCGTTACTGAAGCTCTATTTAGTTCTGACTCAAACTGCTTACCATGTGGTTGATATTTCCTGCTGGAGTAGGTTGAGCTGGTTTGTTGTTCCTTTGGATCTCATGCTCCTCCATTCTTCTTTAAGCTAAGTGCATTTTGTTTTGAATTTTGTTGTTCACTTGTGTTTGAGAGCTAACTTGTATTGCAGTATGGATGAAACATTCAGATCACATAAGCAATAAGATCTGGATGGTCCACCTGCTCTGCTGTTTTTAGAAACCCCCCAAAAAAAATATTTTTAAAAAATCCCCAAAATAAATAAAGTAAGTAATTCAATGTAGTTGTATCATAAAACATAAAAAAGTTGGCAGAAGGGGAACTACTTTATTTTATGTTCAGGTATGTTTTTGGACTGTATATGGTGTCCTACACAGAATCAGGTCCATGGCCCTCAGACTCCCTCTTTTGTGGTCTGGAATGAACACCTCCTTTGACTTTAACACTAAGGCCAAGTTCAAACTTCAGTTATTTTGTCAGTTATTTCGATCAGGTATAGTGACTGTGAGCCAAAACCAGGTGCAGGTCAAAAACACAGAGGGGATCATTTACTAAGACCAGCACTTTAGACGCCAGTCTTAATAAGACTCGCGGTGGATCTGCAGCTGTATCTAAATCTATGCCATCTCCCTTACTGGTGTAGATTTAGACAATTTTTAATGCCTAAACGTGAAAAATGATTGAGATGGGCCTGTTGGCCCTTCCCCTTACCCCGTCCACTTTTTTAAACCTGGCGTGAGCAGGGAAAAGTCGCAGATTGCGAACCAAAAGGATCTTTGCGCCGCAATCTGCACCAGAAATACGCCTAATATAGGCATATTTCTGGTTAGTAAATGACCCCCAGAATACTTGCAAATCTTTACGTTACACCTGATCTCTGTGGAAGCTTCACAACTGGTTTTGGCTCACAATAACTGATGGAAATTACTGACCAAATAACTGAAGTGTGAACTTGACCTAACAATAGTCTGAGAAAATGTCCATTCCTCCATCCAGCTGTACTCGCTCCCTCATAAAGTAGCTCGCTGTTGACACGCTATGATGAACGCTCGTGTTAAAAGCCTCCTGGACAGCCAAGTCCATAGCGCTAAGGTCAAGGACCTGGAGATCTTTCTCTTCACTTTTAAACAGGATTTTTAGTCTATAATAAAACTTGTTAAGTCACATTAATGAGCAAAAATTGATCACACCAGATGGACCAGTCAAACCAAGTTGAGGAGTGTGGTGACCTCGGCTGTTGTGCTAATGGATATTAATAGGCTGAAGAATTAAAGTTCAAACCATAAAAGCCAAAATCTGAGTCTACTCGATAGGACTTGAGGCTTTTACTGCATTTTTCATTCCTTAATGTGTTAAAAGAGTATGATTTATCAAATGGCCAAGGACTGATAGAAACCAAAGTCATACTTTATATAAAACTCTCTACCATCAAGCATTGGTTGCCATATACATATATATATATATATATATTTATATTTTATTTATTTTTTGGCACAAAATTCATTGACACTATACAAGAGTACCACCATTGCCCTTTATATTTTGTATCTTATTTTAGTGCACATATACCTCCAATAGTTATCAACTGAATGCTTATTTAACTGATGGCTGTTCTTGCCAACTTCTCCATACACATGCATAAATAAGTGATGGTGTCCTTTTGTGGAGCTCCGATGCTTCTTCTGCCAACTTAAAGAAGTCCGGTGGTTAATCATTCAAGTTATTGCCATAAGAAGAGGAGAATAAACATTTGTTAGAAGACCTGTGGTTTATGTGGGACTGTCTTAATACATATTAGATTGTCATCAAACCCTGTGGACATCTTTAGCCTAGGAGCCGCTACCAAACGTTCTTTGGTCTTGGAACGTTCCATATATCCAGGGTGCTAAGTTAGAACCAGGATTGCATTTAGGGGATAAAATGCTCTACCTGAACTTCAATAAAGTAACTTATTGGAGCAAATTGGTGTAGCTGGTCCCATGGACCTTAGATATAACCTGACACTACAAGAAGAACTGGCTCATGTTTGAAGCAACTTCACCATCACTTAGTCCATTAAAATTTACCAAAGCGAGACTGTCAGGGTCCCTCCCATGACAGAGGTGAGAAGATCTGAGAGACTGGTGGCACGTGAGGGTATCTGACAGTCTCTTTGTATTCTCGTTGCAGTGTTGTTGTTTGGTAATAACCACACCTCTTGTCAGGTGCAGCTTGTGGTCGTTACTGAGGCTCTATTTAGTTCTGACTCACACTGCTTACCATGCGGTTGATATTTCCTGCTGGAGTTGGTTGAGCTGGTGTGTTGTTCCTTTGGATCTCCTGCTCCTCCATCCTTCTTTAAGCTAAGTGCATTTTGTTTTGCATTTTGTTGTTCGCTTGTGTTTGTTGTTTTCTAGACTTCAGGGAGACGCTGGTTCCTTTATCTGGGAAGGAACCAGTAGTCGCATTCCCTGCCACCACTCCTAGGCATTTCCAGGGTCTCCAGGGCTAAAGTTCCGGTGTATGAGTTTTTCCACCTTGAGGGTCTACTTATATTGGCAGGAGTCAGAGAGAGGTCTAGGGATTCCTAGGAGGTCACCATCCCTCTCCCTTAGCTTTGATGCCTAGACTCCGGTCTATTTCCTTCTGTGTGTTATCTGGTGTTTTCCCCTCCCCATTACCTGTGACAGAGACATGATCCATGGTTTGATGTTGCACTGGCTCCAAAGTTGCCCATTGATCTGGATCCCATAGTCATGGGGGTCATCTGGCTTCATGGGTCTCAAATGCATGGTTTTTAAGTCACCACCAACACACGCTCTCATACAGTATAAATGTTTATAAATAGGTTATGAGAGCTCCTCAGGAGCAGAGACATCATTCAAAGCTGCCAATGTAAAATCTGTAACAGGGTCTCCAACTATCAATTATAGTTATAGTCTCCTCATATGGGGAAGAGCAACCTTCTGAACTCCTTAGGCTCAAGCACCTTCTCCAGGACTAAAACCTCTGCACCCCATATAGTTATGTCCCTAGTCAGAAGCACCATATTGAAGCCGTATTTATTCCATTCTTGCCTCTTTGTTACATCAGGTGATTAAAGAACTTCTTCTCACCAGTCAGCCATGGCAAAAAATAGTAATATTACAGAGGTTTTCCACCCACGGTAATCACTGCTATTCATAATATATCTGAGAAGCCCACATATTGTCTGCATTCAGTGCTTAGCTGTCTAGGCCAATCACATCTGAAGGTTATCCTCCAAGTCTCTACATTTCCTACTCTCTACATTTTCAATGCAAAGATCTTTTTTCTTTAATAAATGGAGAATGTCATTGAAGCTTAAGTGTGATTCTTGACGAAAACACATGAAAAAGGACGAAGAAGCAAGCTGAAGTTGAAGATTGTCAATAAATTAGTCCTGAAGACAGAATGCGAGTCCAAGAGTTCAATCCTACTGAAGAAGAAGAAAAAAACACAAGACGTCTGAGCTGTTCTGTCACTGGTGTCAAACGCATCTGATAAACTGAGAAGAAATCAGTTCAAAGGCCCGCTCTGTGTTTAATAATACAACCTGCTCTGAACATGACATGTCTGCCGCCACTACCGCACTGGAGAGACGACTATTACTAAAAGTGGATGAAACAGAAAGGCACCTTCTAAATGTAGGTGTACGTAGTAGCTTTATATTCCACAGTATGAATATGGAATGTATTCACACCCACTAGTACCTGTCCCCTGGCCTAGACAGCTAAGCACTGAATGCAGACAATATGTGGGCTTCTCAGATATATTATGAATAGCAGTTATTACGTTGTGTGGAAAACCTCTGTAATATTACTATTGTTGCCATGGTTGACTGGTGAGAAGAAGTTCTTTAATCACCAGTGAGACCCCAGCTCAAACATAAGGACTACATTGAAGTAAAATTCACCAAATATATCAAGAGGTGCAGAAATCATGATAAATTTGGCTCATCTTTAGATGCCATTGCATCGGAAACTGAAATCTACATCTGCTATGAGCAGGCCTAGATTTCGGCCTGTAATTTGTTTTACTTTCTGGAATGGTTAATAGTAAATCTGTTGGTCTTCAGAAGTCCCCTCCTGATAAATCTCACCAATTTTTCATGACAATTTTGAAAATTGACGAGAGGCATGGAAAGTCTCAAAATTATAGTGCTGAGATTCAGTATGCCAGCACCATAAACTACATAGCTTTAGAGACTTCTGCTTCTGCTCTATACGCTGTGTCTGGTGCCATGGCTGCCCAAAACAGTAGATCGATAGGGGTGCCAGAAGTTGTGTCTACACCAGTCTGATATTGATGACCTATATGATGATAGGTCATCAATATCAACAGCCCAGAGAACCCCTTTAAAATTGTGTCCCATGCCAGTTTAGCATAAGGATATTAAAATTGGGTCATTTATGGCAAAAATGGGGCATTGTGGCTACAATGGGGTCATTGCGGTTCCAGAAGAGTTGTTGTAGATGTCAGGAGGGCATTGTGGTTTACAGAGGGTCATTGAGGCTGATGGGGGTCACCCAGGCTGACTGGGGGAACTGAGACTAGTAGGAGGTCTTTGTGGCTGACAGGCCAACAGGGTGGCATTGTGGTGGACAGGCAGGGCATTGAGACTTTCAGGGAGTATAGAACGGCATTGTGGTTAAGAGTGGGGCAGTATGGTCATTACAAATATTCTCAAAGCTGGATCAGCCCTGAAGACCTAGCTGGATCTGCATTAGTATTCAGATTTTTAAAATAAATTGCGAAGAAATTTCAATTTGGAGGAATCTCGTTCCCTAATATTGAATCCTATCATAAAACTATTCTAATTCAGCAATCATTAGATTGGATCAAAAGTAAAAATATCCCTAAAAGTTGGGTGGAAATTTAATCCAAAGCATTACAAATTACAAACTGGTTACAATTTATTTTAAACTCTGGAAAAGCCAAAATGCTAGCAAATTCATGTATGCCCACGATTAAAGCTTCATTAGAGGCATGGAACATGCAAACTCTTAATGATAGTAATTCTCCAGATAAAGTCAAGCACACTTTAGAACTAGAGTCCCTAAAATATTTTACCTCAATAAAAAAAATCGAAAATTGGACCTCCAAGGGAATCACCACATTTATTAGCATAGTTGAAGGCGATATTAAGCCCTTCAATCTAATAAAGGAAAAATTCAATCTTTCAGAAGAAGACAAGCCAGTATATAGCGCCTTCAAAAAGATGTCCCAAAACAGATACATATATATCCCCCAGCAGTTGTCAGACCTAATGAATCAAACCTACACTAATCTTACAAAAAGCAACTTTAAACCAATATACGATATACTAAACAACGACTCAACTCAAGAACTTTTGCCCTACCATAAAAAATGGGAATTAGACCTTAATAAAAACATACCCTTAAATAAATGGAACACAGCATTGAAACTGTTTAAAAAAGCAACAATTTGCACTAACCATAGAGAACAATTATTTAAAACACTATGTAGATGGTATCACACCCCTGCAAGATTACATCTCTTTTACGACACATGCTCAGACACATGTTGGAGAAACTGTAATCAAAGGGGAACTTTGTCCCATGTCTTTGGGTCTTGGCCTAAACTGACGAAATTTAAAGGCGATATAGGTATACTAGTTAATATGATCACAGGTAAAACCCTTACTATCACCCCAGAACTGGTATTGCTGAATCTGGGAATAGACTCTATGGATTCATCGGTGGCAGTTCCCCTTGATACACATCTTTATTGCATACAGAACGTTGATAGCAAAAAACTGAAAAACAAAAACAATACCAATTACTAAAAATATTATAGAGATGGTGTCAAGAAGCTGTATCAATGAAAAATCGTATGCAATATGTATGGACAGGTATACCATTATGCAACAAAAATGGGAAGCATGGCTAAAGTACTTCCCTAAGTAAGGAGGGAAGTCGGATGTGTGAAAGGAGCCGGTCAACCGAAAAGTCAGACAACATAAGAGAAAGCATAAATATAATAAAGATTGTGATGGCATAAAACCAATTTAGTATTGCCAGAAAAGATTAGTGATACATGTAATTAAAGATAGGTTCTCAATGTATATGTAATAAAGATTCACTTTTCTTTATTCATTTAATGTTAAAGTTAACAAAGATTTAAGAAGGCACTTTTGTGTATATGTTTATTTTATTTTACTGCAATTTATTCTGATACATGCATCATCAATTATAATTAGAAATGTAGATTATGCGTTCTCACCTCATGTGATATGAAGTAATATTACGTAGTATGTTATATTGAAAGTTATTTCAAAATTCAAATAAAATTTATTTTGTTCTAAAATAAATGGGGCAACGATGGGAGAACAACATGTAGTTCACTTTTCTTGAGGCATAGGTGGCATATGGAAATCTATGCTAAAAAAAAATGGTAATGGGCATTGGGCACATTAGAAAGTTGTCTCCTATTGCAGTACTCTTTATTGGCACCTACTTGCCAAATGCATGACTTGGCCCCAGAGAATGTATTCCTTGGCACTGTCCCGGTGAGTCCCTTGTTGGTTGTATTGGATAACATATTATGTAACCTATTAACTCAGATATGAATATCTAACGTTGCACTCATCGTGGTGACTTTCCAATATGCCAGCCTGGATTTGATGCCTTTTTTTTCCTTCCTATTGTGTTGACAGCAGATCTCGTCTGTCTCGTTTTTCTGTCATTTTGAAAAACATGTTTAGAATCTCCATCTCTGCTCAACAAACAAAACCTTTGTGTTCAATCATCTTAAATAAACGTGACTCACGTCTGATTGTGAGGACGCTCTGAGCATTACCATTCTGTAAGGAAAGCAGCTGACGTCATCGTGTAGGCCGTCGGTCACACCGGTCATGTTGTGGATGGTTGTGATAGTCATATAAAATGACTCAAAACAGAGTTTAATATGGAATCATCTGAATAATAAATAGCACACATAGGCCAAGAATGCAAAGGCTACGGAAGAGGCAGAATGTGACATGCATTGGGCCTGGAAAATTCTAGTTTAGGTCTTGACGTAGGTGATTATGACTGATAAAGAACTGGTCAGTTTAATTATTATGTTTATTGTAATTTTTTTATATTATTATTATTACTTTAACCACTTAACAACCACCAATGCGCCTTTTAACTGTGGTCATTATGGGACCTTTTTCTAGATCGCTAACTTTTACGGTGGCCTAGTGTAAGCGCAATATGAGTCTCTCATGCAGAAAAGAGCAAGAACTGTCTAATAACAGCCATGCTCCTACTTTAACAGCCTGAATTGGCAGAAAGGCTGATACTGGCCGTTTAACCCCTTAGGTGCCGCAGTCGATAGCGACTGTGGCATCTCAGTGAAACAGTATTTGTGTTATCTGTGTAATAATATCATCTGACTACTTTGCCTTTTGAGTGATTTCATATTGATTTTATTTTTCCCTTTATTCACTCGTGTGGCCAATCGCTCCTGCCAAAATTCTGCTCCGGCACAAGCAAAGCAAAAGACAGCAGCCATTTCATAATTAACCGAAAACAGCTGGACACTTACCCTTTGTAAATGGAAGAGGAACCCCTCCAGGTGAGAACGTGCGTCCAGATGAGAAAGAATGAAATAACAAAAAGTAAAAAGAAATAGGCAAAAAAGGTGCAAGACTGATATCATGAGTTCACATAAGGACATTGCCATGGTTTATTTCATATCTCATTCTGAAATAGTGTATTTGTGAAGAAGCAAGGCCAACCAAGAGACCAGAAACCCAACCACAACAGGTCCTAGTCTGTCCTAGTGTATACATTGTCATGGTTTCTATCTTCTTTCATTCTGAAAACTATGTATTTGAAGAAAACCAACCAGGAGACCAGAGACCCAACCACAACAGGTCCTATGCTGTCTTCCTGCATACATTTTCATGGTTTCTATCATATTTCATTCTGAAACTATGTTACAATATAATTGAAGAAGAAAGAAGGACAACCAGACCAGAGACCCAACCACAACAGGTCCTAGTCTGTCCTAGTGTATACATTGTCATGGTTTCTATCTTCTTTCATTCCAAAACTATGTATTTGAAGAAAACCAACCAGGAGACCAGAGACCCAACCACAACAGCTCCTATGCTGTCTTCCTGCATACATTTTCATGGTTTCTATCATATTTCATTCTGAAACTATGTACAATATAATTGAAGAAGAAAGAAGGACAACCAGACCAGAGACCCAACAAGCAACAGGTTCTAGTCTTTCTTAGAGTGTACACTCCTATGGTTTCTATCGTCTTTCATTCTGAAACCATGTATTTTGTGAAGAAGGAAGGCCATCCAAGTGACCAGAAACCCAACCACAATAGTGCCATAAAACTGGTTTCAAAGTGAGGGGGTTCCATCTGTCACTTACTGGCTCAGCCACAAATGAGATAGCTCAGTGCCAATGTCTTCACAGGGCACCAAGGGGTCCAATGAGGGCCACCAGGTCTGCCCTTAGTGTAAGAATTTTAGGTTGTGTCACAAGCACAGCCTAATAGATTGCCTGTCAGTTTCTACTGAGCAGTATCATACACTGCACTACATAAGTGGCAAGGCCGATTTATTGGCCTGTATTTGTGGGAGGGGCGTCCTGGCCTATATCTATCCCACAGCTCCTCAGGTAGCACTGGACGGCAGCGATATTCCTGGTTCCAGCAAAGCTTCAGCGTTTCCTAGACTACGTGACGTCACTTCCGGTTCGCGCTCCCTCCGGCGGTCCTGCATCCTGGTGCGGCGGGTAAGTGACTGCTGCCTCAGCGCAGCATCGGCTCGATCAGTCCGGTCGGTGGGGTCGGTCCCTCTAAGGTAAGAGAGGGATATCCCCACACCGGAGCGGCAGTCTGGCAGCACGCCCCGCTCCCACGTGACTTGCACGCAGGTTGCAGGAGTCAGCGAGACTCCGATTTCTTGCAGGTTTTTCTCCTTTTAGGTCTGGTGAGGGTTTCAGAGTGTCAGTAATCGGCGGCACGGGGGAGAGGGGGGAGGAAGTGACCACAGCGAGGCGTAGTCGGTAAGGGAGTAAGTGGCAGCCGGCTCATGGGTCTAGCGAAGCACTGACATGCTTGTTACTTCTGTCTGCAGTCAGATAGTTTAGCACATGGTTGTGATGTTACTTGACCTGTTGTTTCGCTGATGTGTAGTGTTGACAAGCCAGGGCAGGTGGAGCATGGGGGCTGGTAGGAACCGCACAGCACCACTGTTTCACCTGCACGTAAGCCATCTCCGAGGGACGGTTTCATGACATCTTGAGCCCGGTTTATGGAGGCTATAAATGAAAAAAAAAAAAAAAAAAAAAAGGGTAAAGTCTGGCACGGGCCGCCGTGCTGTCAGTTAGGTAGGGGAAAAGAAAAGAAAAAAAAAAAAAAACAGAGAGGGGGGGGGCTCATGCCTTGCAATGTGGTGGTGAGGAGTGCTTGGGGGACACACCCCGGTGACAAGAGCTCGATAACGGCGCACGCCAGACCCGGCACATTGCGTGGCATCTCATACGTGGTTCCACCACAGCTGGGTAGCTTCAGGTGCGATCACTCACCATTTCCTGCATAGTTTCTGGCACAGGCTCGTCAGCCATTCGGCCAATCTCGCGTTCACCACAGCACAGGCAGTCGTGACTCGCCGCCCAGTCTGGGCATCTGCAAAAAAAAAAAAAAAAAAAAAAAAAACTCTTATTTTGTTCATTTATACGTACAGGTTTTTCCTCGGTCGATCCTTTGTATTCTCCTTATAACAGCGTCTTGTCTGGTTTGGTAAGGTTGATTGCTCCTAATTTCGTCCACTGTCGTACGTCCTCCCTCTTTTCTTACCTCAGGTGATCACCAGGGTCAATTTCTTGCATGCTGAATTTGCAGTGGCGGTGGTGGTCTGAGCACGGGTGTTAGTCTGTCTTGGCTTCCCAACAGTGTTAGTGACAGTCCGTCAATTTTTGATTATTTCAACAGTCCGGTCATGTCTCACGGCTCAGACATCGTGGATGCCTCCGGCAAAGATCTGGGTTCTAGGGCATCGGAATCCGGCAGTATTCCTTCTCTGCGTAGCTGGACTGTGCCTAAACTCATGTCTGAGTTAGCCAAGAGGGGCAGTTCCTTTCCCGGCTGGGGCCCGGAAAGCAGAGCTGTATAGGTTATTGGTGTCCAACCCCGCAGATCCGTCTCAGCAAGAGGTCTCCATGGCTACAGTACAGACCTCACTGTCCCAGCTCCATGTCATGCTGAACAGCCTTACCTCCTCCATGTCCGGGGTACAATCCAGGTTGGAGTCAGTAGAGGCCAGGGTCGCTGGCTTGTCCTCACCTGCAACTCCGTTGCCAGCCGCGGCGGCGCCAGTTGCCAGTACGTCAGGTAACTTCGTCACGGTACCCAACGTCACTCCAGCTCATTTCATTCCGGCCAACATCAAGAAGGATATCCTCGATGGTAGAGATGTGAACCTGGCCTCCCTCCTGATTGCCACTCGTGACTTATCGGACAATAGGGTCATTGCGTGCGGCGATGTTTCTGTTGTACTGAAGGGACGGGATCTTAGGCTCAGTAGGAAGTTGACAATCCCGGAGTTCGTGCTTGCCTTCAGTCTTTTTCGAGATGTCATCTGTTCGGTACGACCAGATAGGAGGGAAGAATTGGACCTGTATCTCTTCAGGGTCACGGAGTTGGGCTACAAGTACGGAGGCTTCGGCTTCTATGACTACCATTGCTCCTTTTCTGCCAAAGCCGCAGCTGCGCTCAGTCAATTCCAGTTTACCACCAATTGGGCTAATATTGACACAGAAATATTCTGCAGGCATTTCGCGGGGCTGAAGGCACCGGCTTGCTCTTCATGCCAGTCGATCTATCATACTGGAGAGTGGTGTCATAATGCCGCGAGTGCCCCGAGGTCCAATCCTTCTCCTCCTATTCCTGGTCCGTCGGCTGGCACCCAGCAGAATTCGGCGGTCGATAAACTCGGCCGACCGATTAAGTATCTGGGCAGATCGCAGATTTGCAACAACTACAATTTTGCAACTTGCAATTATAGTCAGTGTCGGTTGTTGCACATTTGCGCAAACTGTTTCCGAGCCCATCCGAAAGTCGCCTGCTCATTAAAAACCGATAAACATTGCATGAGCGTGGTAAATGTAGAACTGTTAGAGTCATACTTACAGGGGCACGAGGACGCCTCCTTCTGCGACTTCCTGGTGTCAGGTTTCACCCATGGTTTTCATACAGGTCTGGTGGCATTACCGGAAAACACCCATGAGTGTAGGAACTTGCAGTCAGCATCCCTCAGCCCCGGGTCCATAGATAGACTTCTCCAGGCAGAGCTTGACAAGGGGTACATCATCGGCCCCTTCTTGTCATCCCCATTCGAACGCTGGAGGGTCAGCCCTATAGGGGTAGTTACGGGGAAGTTCAGCCACAAAGAGAGGCTGATATTCGACTTGTCAGCGCCGCACGGGTTATCCACCCCCAGCGTGAATTCACTCATTCCAGCGGAGGAGGTCAGCATGGTGTACGCCTCCATCGATCAAGCCATTGCACTCATCCTTGCCACAGGCCCGGGGGCGATCTTGTCTAAAGCAGACATATCAGACGCCTTCAAGTTAATGCCAATCAGGCCAGAACTTTGGCGGTGGCACGGGATCAAGTGGAATTCGCTTTACTATTTTGCGGTCAAGTTGACTTTCGGATCCCGCAGCAGCCCGTGGATTTTCGATCAACTGGCGAAAGCCTTGCACTGGATTCTAGAGAACAGGTTTGGTTGCGAACACGTCATACATTACTTGGACGATTTTTTGTTGATCGAATCTCCACAGGGCTCGGCCAAGGATCTTCAGAGCTTGTTAGCATGTTTCGCCCAACTAGGGGTCCCCGTTTCCCCCAAAAAGGTGGATGGTCCGGCTACCACCATCACTTTCCTGGGCATCGTGCTGGACACGCAAAGCATGTCAGCCAGATTGCCAGAAGACAAATTGGCTAGGGTCCAGGCAGTCATTCACAGTTTTGTCACCAGGAGGGTCGCCACCAAGGTTGAGCTACAGTCATTATTAGGCATGTTAAACTTTGCCATGCGCGTTATTCCCCAGGGCAGGTCATTTGTAGGTAGGTTACTACCACTCCTCTCAGCAGCTCCCTGTCAGGACAGCCCAGTTTTCCTGGACAGTCAAGCGCAAGCAGACTTGGGCATGTGGGACCACTTCTTGCGTCACTGGAATGGCGTATCCATGTTTGTCCCGGCGGTCTCGCATGACTCCCCCGTCATATTCTCCAGCAGCGGGATCAGCACTGGATTCGCTGCCATATTTGGCTCCCATTGGCTGAACGGGGCGTGGCCGGGGGAGGTATGCGAGACCGCAGGAACCTCTCAGACAACGGAGGCCAGGGACTTGTATCCCATAGTAGCGGCAGCTCGCGCTTGGGGTAACCTGTGGACAGGCCGCACCGTGGTCTTTGCTTCTGCTAGTCCTGCCTCCTTGGCCATCCTCGACAGTGGCAAATCCAGATCTCAGCTAGTCATGGCATTGATGAGACGTCTGGTGCAGTTGTCACTGTCACACAACTTCTTATTTTGTGGTACCCTCATAGGTGGTTCGCAAGTGGCAGCAGTTAACGCTTTAGCTGAGATGAATTACTTTCTATTTTCTCAGGTTTGCCCCGAAGCCGACGCATCGAGAACCCCGTCTCCTCGTCCGGCCGCACTCTTTCTCAGTTAGACCGGTACCTGAACACGGCCCAGGGGCTGTTGGCCAGGTCGCTCTCAGCCAACACCACCAGGGCGTACAACACTGGCTGGCGGTTGTACCTCAAGTTCCAACAGGAACACCCACCAGGCGACCTGGGCCACATAGACTTCATATTGGCATTCATCGGGTACTGTCACGAGCACATGCACCTTTCTCCCGGCACCGTGAAAACTTATCTGGCCGGGGTCCAGCACCATTTGTCTCGCTCACAGCCAGAAAGAATGTCGTTGTTCTCCAGTCACGTGGTCAAGGCCACGTTGAAAGGTCTACAGAATTGCACCCCAGGTGTCAACCCC
The DNA here is from genome assembly GCF_014858855.1 of Bufo gargarizans. Classification (NCBI taxonomy): domain Eukaryota; kingdom Metazoa; phylum Chordata; class Amphibia; order Anura; family Bufonidae; genus Bufo; species Bufo gargarizans. The sequence continues at coordinate 109,564,953 of NC_058089.1, forward strand.
CGTAGACAGCCCGTGTCCGGCCCCACGTTCAGGGGCATGTCCGATCTGTTGGACCTCAGGCCTTTCGGGGTTCTGCAAAGCTTGGTGCTCAAAGCCGCCATCTATTTGGCCTTTTACGGCTTCATGAGGCCAGGTGAGTTTACGTCACTGTCGCTCCACGGCCCCTTCCTATCCCGCCGACAGTTGGTTCCCAGCCCAGAGGGCTTTGTCCTATCCTTACCTGTCACCAAGACTTCCCAGTCAGGTCCCCCTACCCTCATTAGGTTCTTCCCCACCTATCACAAATGGTGTCCGGTCCACGTTCTACGGGAACTGTCAGAAGCACTAGCCAGTCACGGGGCTGACTCCCCACTGTTACCCTTCGGGACAGCTGCATTGTCCACGTCCCAATTCGTAGCACACGCGCGCTTGCTAGCGGCCAATTTGGGTTTAGACCCCCTCTCAGTTTCAGGACATTCGTTCAGGATAGGGGCAGCCTCTGCCGCCTCCAAGAATCAAGTACCAGCTCACATTATCCGCAAGTTGGGCCGATGGCGGTCCTCATGTTACAGCCGGTATGTGCCGAATCCTGTCAGTGAGATTCAAGGTGCCTTTCAGAATTTGGCGTTGTAAATGTGTCAATAAATATGTGTGTATTTTCATGCTGGACTTTTTGGCCTCTTTCAGGTATACTCTCGTCGGTAGCGGTTATGCCACAACTCAAGCCGCCAGTTTAGTTAGGGGAATTTCAGGGCGGTAGGTTCTTTCACACATAGCCCCGACCACAAGTGGCAAGGCCGATTTATTGGCCTGTATTTGTGGGAGGGGCGTCCTGGCCTATATCTATCTCACAGCTCCTCAGGTAGCACTGGACGGCAGCGATATTCCCCTCCCAGCCAGCCCCATTCTCTTCACTCTCCCATAGGGTATACCCTCTTTCAGGTATACTCTCGTCGGTAGCGGTTATGCCACAACTCAAGCCGCCAGTTTAGTTAGGGGAATTTCAGGGCGGTAGGTTCTTTCACACATAGCCCCGACCACAAATAGTACAGTGTAGTATGCGAGCGATCAAAGGGTTTCATGTCTGAGTCCCCTTGGGGGACTAATAATTTTAAACTCAAGAATTAAATAAAGTTTTATTTAAAAACGTCTTCAAGTTGACAAAAAAAAACACACACACCAAATGATTTTGAATGGAAAAATAAATAAAATTCCTTCCACATATTAGGCATTGCTGTATCCTTAGCAAACCAACTATATAATTATAAATTTATTTATTTTTTGCTATTATTACCGTATTTTTCGCTTTATAAGACGCACCTGATGATAAGATGCACCTAGGTTTTTGAGGAGGAAAATAGGAAAAAAATATTTTGAACCAAAAGGTGTGCTTTTGGTAGGTTTTGAACTAATGGTGGTCTGTGGATGACGCACTGTTATGGGGGGATCTGTGGATGACGCACTGTTATGGGGGATCTGTGGATGACGCACTGTTATGGGGGATCTGTGGATGATGCACTGTTATGGGGGATCTGTGGATGACGCACTGTTATGGGGGATCTGTGGATGACGCACTGTTATGGGGGATCTGTGGATGACGCACTGTTATGGGGGATCTGTGGATAACGCACTGTTATGGGGGATCTGTGGATGACGCACTGTTATGGGGGATCTGTGGATGACGCACTGTTATGGGGGATCTGTGGATAACGCACTGTTATGGGGGATCTGTGGATGACGCACTGTTATGGGGGATCTGTGGATGACGCACTGTTATGGGGGGATCTGTGAATGACGCACTGTTATGGGGGGGATCTGTGGATGACGCACTGTTATGGGGGGATCTGTGAATGACGCACTGTTATGGGGGGGATCTGTGGATGACGCACTGTTATGGGGGGATCTGTGGATGACACTTATGGGGCTCTGTGGATGACACTTATGGGGCTCTGTGGATGACACTTATGTCATCCACAGATCCCCATAAGTGTCATCTACAGATCCCCCATCAGATGCATCAGTGTGGAGGGAGAAGGCGGGGACACTCATGGCGGGGCCCGGTGCAGTGACTCTACTCTAATACACCGGGCCCCGCAACTATTACGGTAAATACATTCAATCTGATCTTTATTTAATTGTATATGCTCTGACGGTACTTACTGTAGTACCGTAGGTATAGCATTAAGACGGCGCAGACCGGCATCTCCTTCGGTCATGCGCCGCCTGCCGCAGCTCCCTCCTCATGCGCCACCTGCCCCAGCTCCCTCTGTCATGCGCCGCCTGCCCCAGCTCCCTCCTCATGCGCCGCCTGCCTGTTCATTCATAAAGTGAGATAAGCAGGAAGGCAGCGCATGAGGAGGAATCTGGGGCAGGCGGCGAATGACAGAGGGAGCTGGGGCAGGCGGCGCATGAGAAGGGAGCTGCGGCAGGCGGCGCATGACCGAAGGAGATGCCGGTCTGCGCCGTCTTAATGCTATACTTACGGTACTACAGTAAGTACCGTCAGAGCATATACAATTAAATAAAGATCAGATTGAATGTATTTAATAGTTGCGGGGCCCGGTGTATTAGAGTAGAGTCACTGCACCGGGCCCCGCCATGAGTGTCCCCGCCTTCTCCCTCCACAGTGATACTTCACTGGCCACGCTGTGCAGCATAGCGGCCAGCGAAGTATTTGCTTTATAAGACTCACGGCCATTTTCTCCCCACTTTTGGGGGGGGGGGGAAAGTGCGTCTTATAAAGCGAAAAATACGGTATATTTATTGTAATTATTTTTTATATGTTAAATCTTTAAATTACTATTTCTAGTTTCAGATTATTATTTTGCTATTGTTACTGCTATTATTATTATTGACTGTAATTTTTTCCTTTCTTATCCTCTCTATTACTATTATTACATATTACTGTTTCATTATTTTCTTTACAATTATTACTGCATTTATTATTATTTATATTCGTATTTTTCAATTATTAAATATTTTCCCAACATCATTGTTTTAATATTACTATTATTATCATATTACTGTTTCATTATTTTCTTTACTATTATTACTGCATTTATTATTATTTATATTCTTACTTTGAAATTATTTTATATTTAGGCAAGATCATTTTATTATTATTACTATTTACAATAATTGAATTCTTATTTATTTATTATTATTGTTTTTGTTTTGTTGCACTTTTATTAATAATAGGTTATCGTTATTTATATTTGATTATTTTACTGTTTATTTACTTTATTCAAATGTATTCTAATTTTATCATAATTTAGTATTTGTGTGATGTTGCCATTCTGATCTCCAGCCTTGAGGCACAGAAAACATTGGAACGCACCTTTCATTTTTTTTTTTGCACCTTATCTTTTCATCCCATAATTGCCATTTATTCCTTATCTGTTCTCTGCAAGGATTTGATTTGATCCTTTTCAGTCCTTTCTTCCACAATAGTAGAAAACAGAAGAATTTTTATCTTGCAATGCTGAATAAATCGATAGGTCAATGATATGCAGAACATACACGTATTGCAGTGACATTGTATTCTAGGGGGTATTACATGCCGCATACAGCTGACATATGACAAATGACAGATCCTGTCACCAGGCCTATAATCTTCCAATACTTTGCTTCACGTCTTAGCGTTGCCCACCCAGGCGGTGGGGTCTTCAGACCTCCTCTTACTGCTTTCCGTTTCCTCGGAGGTGCAAGTAATTTGCAATAGTTTACAAATGATTCCACTGCAACCTCTCCACTAACTTGAAATCATGATTAATGCGTTCAATTAATTACCATTTGCTGTTTCCTTAACTATATTGTGCCCATCAATAATCCTTATTTTACTCACTGCAGGAGTCTATTCAGGATTTAAAAGACACAGAAAAAACACGTAGAAAAAAAGGTGAGAAGCGCTGTAAAATGTACAATAATTCTGGACAATTCAGACGAGAGCAAATTGTTGTGATGGGCAGAGAGTAAATCACGGGGCAAAACTCCATCTATTCTATTACATTGGAATGAAACCACTCGAAGGGGCCATAGGTTTAAAGTCCACAGATAGCAAGTTAAAGGGGCTTCTGAAGGTCAGAAAAAAAAAAAAAAGGGGGGGGTCATTTATTAAGACGGGCGTTTTAGCGGGCTAGTCTTAACACCCCTTCCGCTGGCATTGGATCCGCCGGAATTATGCACAGACACCGGCCTCTACATAACTTCGACATACCAAGTGCCGGTCAAAACGTAAGACATTTTCTGTTTTTTAGACCTGGCGTGAGTGGCGGAAAGTCGCAGATTGTGGCGCAAATAACCTTTAAATGGAATTTCAAGTCCTGAAATAGACCCCCCTCCCCCACAGCGCTCAAACTGAAAGTGGCAGATTGGACAGTAATTGTAGATCTATGAACCTTGCTTAAAGGGCATCTGTCAGCAGTTTTGTACCTGTGACACTGGCTGACCTGTTACATGTGTGCTTGGCAGCTGAAGGCATCTGTGTTGGTCCCGTGTTCATAGGTTTTGATATATGCAAATGAGCCTCTAGGAGCAACAGGGGCGTCGCCGTTACACCTAGAGGCTCCACTTTTTTTGCAACTGCCGCGCCCTCTGTACTTTGATGGACAGGGCCAGTTGTGATGACATTTACACTGCCTGAACATGGCAGTTGCAGAGAGAGCAGAGCCTCTAGGTGTAATGGTGACGCCCCTGTTGCTCCTAGAGGCTCATTTGCATATATTAAAACATAATTTTTCTCAGTAATGTGGGCACATATGAACATGGGACCAACACAGATGCCTTCAGCTGCCAAGCACACGTGTAACAGGTCAGCCAGTGTCATAGGTACAAAACTGCTGACAGATGCCCTTTAATGTAAAGAATACCTGTGCCCTGCCTGATATGTCTGTTTTAGTAACTACTTGCATTTCTCATGTAACAGTAATCCTGAAGCATCTATTCTGATGACTCTGTGTTATGCCGTTCCTTTATTATTCCTGCTAGAAGTTATGAATGAATTGGTAGAAATTTGCAGTAAAGGTCCAGCTGGATTTTACCAATAGGGGCAGGGGGGGGGGGGTGGTCCCAGTACAGTCTGACACTGGAAGCACTGATTGAATAGTGGCAGACAGGGACACACACCCAACTGGTCACCCAGCTGGATCTTCAGCAAATAGCATTTACCATGTAGAGAAAGTTAATACAAAGCCCTTACTAATGTATTATTAGTGATTGTTCATATTGTAGGCCTATGCGTGATCCCATTGTCTCGGCCACCAGAGAGGCCAGAGCTTTCTCTTATAATGTGGAAGCACGACCACCGCTGATGGATTGCAGGGTGGTCGTAACCCCTGGAAATGAGCAGTGTATAATGTGATGGAAAAATGAATGCAGCCAGCAAAGGAGGCAATATGGACAATCACAATACATTAGTAAGTGCCTGGTATAAACTTCCTCGACATGATAAATGCCATTTGCTAAAATGAGATGAGCCCCTTCAATTGAAAACTGCTAGCAACTTCTAACAGGAATAATAAAGGAATGTCACAGCATAGATTCATAAGAATAGATGCTCCAGAATTGTTATTACATGGGGATGCAAGGAGTTACTAAAACACACATGTCAGGAAAGGTGACAGCTCCTGTTTAAAGGGGTTGCACATACCAGCCCCCCCCCCCCCAAAAAAAAATGTAAACTATATATAACAAGGATTAAAAAAACAATCAGCTTACGAAAGTTCTACTTTTCAGCACCAAAGCACTATCCCAGTTGCTACTGATCCCTGGTGGACTGGAAGAGATGACTTTCCGTCCACGGCCATGCAACTATTCACTGAAACCGTGAAGTGCTGCCATCTTTTTTTTTTTTTTTATTAAAAGGGATACAACTTCGCACAGCTATTGAAGAGGAGTGGACCAACATTCCACAGGCCACAATCAACAACCTGATCAACTCTATGCGACAGAGATGTGTTGCACTGCGTGAGGCAAAACTGTGCACATTTCAGAGTGGTCTTTTATTGTGGGCAGTCTAAGGCACACCTGTGCAATATTCATGCTGTCTAATCAGCACCTTGATTTACCACACCTGTGATGTAGGATGGATTATCTCGGCAAAGGAGAAGTGCTCACTAACACAGATTTAGACAGATTTGTGAACAATATTTGACAGTAATGGGTCTTTTGAGTTCAGCTCATGCAAAATGGGAGCAAAACCAAAAGTGTTGTGTTTATATTTTTGTTGGGTGTAGATAGATAGATAATAGATAGATAGACAGATAGTTTCATGATCTCCCCATTGTACTGCTCTTTAGTGATGGACGAACATCTGCCGGGACGGTTCGCAAACGTGATCGCGCGAACGCGATCAAATGTTCGCGAACCGCAAGTTCAAGGCGGATCCCATTCATTTTAATGGCAGGCGAACCTGAAAAACCTTCAGCTCATATTTGCAGCCAAGAAATAATTACTAGAGGTGCACAAATAGTCCCACAACATGGACAGTGACACCAGATGTATTATTCGAATTTGCGATCTCCATAAAAAAAAATAATTTCAATGCGAAATATCGGCAATATAATTTTCGCGTATACGCAAATGCACTATGCAGTACCTAAATGCACTATAAAAAAAGTATATTGGTATATAACACCCCGCTTCAATCAGTTTTTTTTGGGGGGTGACTGGTATATCACACCAGTAGAAATTGTTTGTTCCAATAACGCTTGTCCCTCTATATACCTGCAGTATCGCAGCAGAACCGCACACGACTGCCGCACAATACAAATGCACTATAATATACTTTCTAACATTGTACAAGGAAGGCAATCCATTAGAATATACATGATCATAAAACGTAACCTTTAATAATGTTACTATGAGGGTCCATTCACACGTCCGTAAGTGTTTTGCGGATCCGCAAAACACAGACACTGGCAATGTGCATTCCGCAATTTGTGGACCGCCCATCGCCAGCATTATAATGGAAAATGCCTAATCTGGTCTGCAATTGTGGACAAGAATAGGACATGTTCTATTTTTTTCAGGAAACGGAAGCACAGATGTGGAAGTGCGGATCCACAAATGAGGATGTGGACAGCACATTCCGGCCCCATTTAAAATGAATGGGTCTGCATCCGTTCACGCAAAATTGCGGAACCGATGCGGACCCATTTTTCGGACATGTGAATGGAAAAGATATCCCTTAAAATAAAAATAAATTTCATTATTAAAGTTAAGCAAAAAGCATAGATGTGGTCGGCAATAACAAGTGCTCGGTGGCACTAAATCAGGTGCTCGGCGGCACCAAATCAGAAACCATATGTCCTACCACAATCCGGGGGGTTCCAGTGCACATCCATGAATCCAGGAGGGGAAGCAAAAAAACATCTATCCCTGGGCTAGATGATGATGTGGTATTGAAGGACAGGGTGGGCAAAGAACTGTCCCTGATATTACCCTACAGGGGGTGCTATTCTGGCCCTGATAGCCTAACCACAGACCACCCGTCCTGATAAGAGCGATCCCATCAGGAACCTTACCCTATATAAAATGGCCCTAGTAAACCCCTAGCCCCTAGGCCTCTGACTTCCAGGTGATCACTATATAGATCTATGTGTTTTTGACTCATTATAAAAGTATATTATAAGTATATTGCACCCCCTCTGTGTATCACACCCATCGATAGCACACCTATACCAGTCAGACTTTTGTGGCCCTATTAGCTAGCGTTTGGTGTCCCTAACATCCTGTCCCTGCTCCACACAGCAACCGCTCCCTACACTGGCAAAACACTGAATGTAAAATGGCAGCCAGATCAGGTCTATTTATAAGGTAGGGGGTATGTCCATGTGCTGAAACGTCTCAATTGGCTGTCCTGTACCACCTGATGGATGTGTCATGGGTCAAAGTTCTTCACAATGTAAAATAATACGGCGGGCGCGAATTTCTCCATATGTTCGCATGTTCGGCGAATCGCGAACACGCAAAGTTCGCCGCGAAACGACCGCCGGGCGAACCGCAAGGCCATCTCTACAGCTCTTCAGCTAACCAGTGTTAAACAAATGAAGTCAGAAGCCAAGAGTAGAAATGGTGCCAGTTATGACTATTTCACCTTTGGGCAATCTGATTGTGGTGAGACATGGGTTAATTTGCCCCTTCAAGTGTCCTTCAAAATCATAAATCTCCAGGAGACATGGCTGTCCAACTCCCCGTTGAAGATGGATGCAACGGCTGCTATTGAAATTCGGTCTCAATACAGAATTAAATAGGACAAACCAATCTTCAGCCAAGTCCGCTGTTGGCCACACATGAGGGTTTACAGAAAGCCCAGTCAGTGCAAAATGTTTTTTTCGGATTGCCAGTAATCAAGACCCCTGCTCGCAGTCTTTGGCAGCTCCACCAGCTCCATAATAATACTTCTGCTAGGCCGGTATCATAATGAGATATGTTCTCTTCCCCCTGGCGAGAGACAATGTTTTGTAGCACCGGATCATTATCCCAGTACACACTGTGTTATCACCCTCAGAAATTTCGCTCACGAGATATAACCAGTTTGCCTGAAATGTAAATGAAACACTTTGTAATTTAAGTTTTTCTCTTCGCCCGCTTCATTCTTCTCTGCAATAACAATCATCTGACTACTTTGCCTTTTGAGTGTTTTTCATATTGATTTTATTTTTCCCTTTATTCACTCGTGTGGCCAATAGCTCCTGCCAAAATTCTGCTCCGGCACAAGCAAAGCAAGAGACAGCAGCCATTTCATCGTTAACAGAAAACAGCTGGACACTTACCCTTGGTAAATGGAAGAGGAACCCCTCCAGATGAGAACGTGCTTCCGGATGAGAAGGGAAGAATTGACAAAAAGTAATAGGCAAAAAAACAGATGCAAGACTGAAGGCTCTAAGTTCACTAAAGCTCATTGCCATGGTTTCCATCATCTTTAAATCTGTTATTATGTATTTGTAAGAAGGAAGGCCAACCAAGACACCAGAAACCCAACCACAACAGTCCTAGTCTTCCCTAATGTCTACATTTCCATCATCTTTAATTCTGAAACCATTTACTTATTAGTGTTGGGCGCGAATATTCAAATCGTGAATATTGGCACTTTGAGAATTCGCAAATATTTAGAATATAGTGATATACAGGGTGGGCCATTTATATGGATACACCTTAATAAAATGGGAATGGTTGGTGATATTAACTTCCTGTTTGTGGCACATTAGTATATGTGAGGGGGGAAACTTTTCAAGATGGGTGGTGACCATGGCGGCCATTTTGAAGTCGGACATTTTGAATCCAACTTTTGTTTTTTCAATAGGAAGAGGGTCATGTGACACATGTGGGTCATGTGACTACATCCGTAGTTTCAGGTGCTGCACAGCATATGCTGTGAAGATACGAGATGTGCAGCACCTAAAACTACGGATACTGGAAGCCTGTGCTAGCATTTCTCCTGCGGTGTTGCTATCAGTGTGTGAAGAGTGGGAGAAGAGGGTTGCATTGACAATCCAACACAATGGGCAGCACATTGAACACATTTTATAAGTGGTCAGAAACTTGTAAATAACTCATGAAAGAATAAACTTACGTTAAAACCAAGCACACCATTGTTTTTCTTGTGAAATTCCCAATAAGTTTGATGTGTCACATGACCCTCTTCCTATTGAAAAAACAAAAGTTGGATTCAAAATGGCCAACTTCAAAATTCGTAATTTCGAATATTCTAGATTCTTTTATTCATCAGTAACTTCCTTCTTGTGGGCCAATGAGAAGGCTGCAATGTCTTTGTCTGAACTTAGCAACATCCCTAGCAACCAATAGGAAAGTTGCTATATAATAACCTCCCCAGCAGCCATTTTCTACAGTTTTTTAAAGTTCTGAGAGAGAGAGCAGTGTCATTGCTGTGCTCTGTGCTTTCCACATTACATTAGATAGATAGTTAAATAGCTTATATATATATAATACAGATAGTGGGAGATAGTCAGTGTAGATTATATCCTGATATAGTGGAGCTGTTGCAGTGCAGGGTGTTAGGTAGTGTGATAGGTTCTGCTGTCCATACATACATGCAGACCTGCTAAAATGTGAAGTTTCACGTATTGCGCCAAAATATTCGCATCATTAGTGCCGATTAGCGCAATCGCGAATATATTGGAGCACTCTAACTGCATATAAAGACATTTTTAATGTTCTTCCGTGCCAACCATTTTCTCCAGGCTCGGGAAACTTCTAGCAGCTTGGAAAATGTAGCAAAAGTGACCCACGCCTGTATTTCTCTCGCATTACACGAATATTACATTGCCAATTTTTCGCAATCAAGAAAATAATCTCGAATTCACGAATATATGACAAATATTCACCCAAATATTCGTGAAATATCGCGAATTTGAATATAGCCCCTGCCACTCATCACTAGTAGTTATGCAAAAGAAAGACCAACCAAGCAGAAACCCAACCATAGCAGGTCCTAGTCTGTCCTAGTGTATACCTTTCCACGGTTTCTATCATCTTCAATTCTGAAACCATGTATTTATGCAGAAGAAAGACCAACCAGAAGACCAGAAACCCAGCCATATCAGGTCCTAGTCTTTCCTAGTGTATACCTTTCCATGGTTTATATCATATTTCCGTCTGAAGCCATTTCTGAAGAAGGAAGGCCAACCAAGAGACCAGAGACCCAACCACAACAGTTCCTAGTCTGTCCTAGTCTATACATTTCTGTGGTTTCTATCATCTTTGATTCTGAAAACAGGTACTGTATTTGTGAAGAAGACCAACCAAGAGACCAGAAACCCAATCATAACAGATTCTAGGCTGTCCTAGTTTCCATGATTTCTATCATCTTTTATAATGAAACCACATATTTATGAAGATGGAAGGCCAACCAGAAAACTAGAGATCCAACCACAACAGGTCATAGTCTTACTAGCGTATACATTTTCATGCTTTCTATCATTTTTCATTTTGAAACCAAGCACTTCTTAGGATGGAAGGCACATTAGGATACTAGTGGCCTGATCTCAACAGGTCCCATGAGGTTCAGCAGAGGACAACTGCCAATTTTACCCAAATAACATTTTAGAACTTATTGATGATGTGATCTGCATGGGCAAAGAGAAGTGAGTTTGTAATGGGGCAACCCTTACCGTACCACTTATTGTGTTATTTTATTGTGACTTTATTTGACCCTTGTATGTGTTTATATATATATATGTGCAATAGAGCTGGACCGGAGTATGTACTCTGACGCCAAATTATGCAGTGGCTGGGTCAGGTGTAGATGATAGTCTATAGTTTTGTTCAGTGACGCCAATTGCAGCGTGCGCAGGGTACTGTCACAGGGCCCTCCAATAACTCATGCCGCAGGTTAGGAATGCCAGAGTGGTATAATGTTTCTGTATGGTGGTGTTAATGGTGTCAACGGTGTCTCCTACCTGGGTACGGCTGGACTCCTGGATCCTGGCTCACTTGCAATAAAATGAGTGTTATAAAATGAGTGATAGTAGGAGTAATAGAGGAATTTGCAGCTGAAATTGAGATCCAGACTTTGGTGAAGTTCAAACTTGTCTTTACTGATTGTAACTTTCATCCAAGTAAGATACAGCTTTTGTCTTAGGTCCCAGCAGGTATTGGCAATGGTTGGCAGGGATTTATCTTCTGCTCTATCAACCTGGAGCATGCAGGAAAGGACGTCTGCTTTGTTAGCTCTAAATATGTGGCAGGAATTTGGCTTCTGCACTTTCTATCTTCTGCTGTGTGAGGACTGACTAGCTGAGGAGGAATATGGTTTCTCCTGGGTCTCTGGACTTTACTCACAGTTATCTTCACAGGGTATGTTTCCTTCCTGGAACTGGAGTTTGTCTGCTTGCTTCATCCAGCCGAGGCTGCAGGCAAGATCCTGGCTTTTCTCTCTATATCTGGGAGCTCCTAACACACACAGCCTTCTCCAACAGGGGTGGCTGGCACACTCCCTCTAACTTCCTTTTCTCCCCATGCTGCAGGATATGGGCACAGCCCACTCTGCTCACAGAGGGGGAGCTAAACTGGAATGAAGTATTCCAGCTTAGATGTACTAAACTGAACCTGCTGGTGAACATGGAAATTACAGCAATAATTCAATTTAACAAGTATTTATGCACGTTTGTGAGGATATAATGTAAGAATACATCAGATGTCAAGGTTAAAGCTCTTAGGAGATTGTAGCGAGGAAAAAAAGAGTTTAGTAACACAACTTTAGGGTGTTACATATGCTTTTCTGGTGTGTGCTCAAGGGTCCAACAGAAATGCCAAACACTCACAGTGTACCTGTGTTCCACATTCCACCGGAACTGCCTGCCGGTTTCGTCAAAACGTATGCCAACTGACGGCATTTGTAAGACAGATCAGGATCCTGATCCGTCTTACAAATGCATTGAAATGCCGAATCTGTCTTTCCGGTGTCATCCGGCATTTATTTTTTTCCCTTTTTTTTCGGTCTGCGCATGTGCAGACCGGAAGGATGGATCCAGCAGTGCAGTATTTTGAATGCCGGATCCAGCACAAATACATTCCTATGGAAAAAAATGCCGGATCCGGCATTCCAGCAAGTGTTCCGGATTTTTGGCCGGAGATAAAACCGTAGCATGCTCCGTCCTGAACAGTCAAAAAGACTGAACTGAAGACATCCTGATGCATCCTGAACGGATTGCTCTCCATTCAGAATGCATGGGGCTAAAACTGATCAGTTCTTTTCCGGTATTGCGCCCCTAGGACGGAACTCAGTGCCAGAAAAGAAAAACGCTAGTGTGAAAGTACCCTTAGAAGGGCACTCTGGGTCTGGTGTGTAAGCAGATTGGATGGCCTCTCTGGCTATATTGTGGAGCCCCTTCGCTCTGTTATATGAGCACTCAGGTTTTGTTAGGCAGACACTATTTCTGGCTATGAGAAAACTTTCACTTAAAGGGGTTGACTACTTTGTGAAAAAATCTCTAAAATATCTTAAACGTGTGGGCACTAGCATGGGAAATGCCTAAGCCCCTCATAATTCACCACAGGTTCTAGATCCCCTGCTGCCCATGCATTCCATCTGTAAATTGTCATTGGCGACTATGTCAAGATGTCAGTAATCACATGATTACGCACATTATCAGTGCCCTGAATGCTGCCTCTTTAGGAGCACATTGGCTGTGGATGCAATGGGGAAAGTCTAGGTGGCACTGCTCTAGGTGCCCACTGGCTGTCATTAGGTGGGTGAACTGGGCACAGTCTAGGTGGCACTGCTCTAGGTGCACACTGGCTGTCATTATGTGGGTGCACTGGGGACAGTCTAGGTGTCACGGCTCTAGGTGCACCCTGGCTGTCATTATGTGGATGCACTGGGGACAGTTTAGGTGGCACTTCTCTGGATGCACCCTGGCTGTCATTATGTGGGTGCACTGGGCACAGTCTAGGTGTCACTGCTCTAGGTGCACACTAGCTGTCATTATGTGGGTGAACTGGGCACAGTCTAGGTGGCACTGCTCTAGATGCACCCTGGCTGTCATTATGTGGGTACATTGGGGACTGTCTAGGTGTCACGGCTCTAGGTGCACACTAGCTGTCATTATGTGGGTGAACTGGGCACAGTCTAGGTGGCACTGCTCTAGATGCACCCTGGCGGTCATTATGTGGGTACATTGGGTACAGTCTAGGTGACACTGCTGTAGGTGCACCCTAGCTGTCATTATGTGGGTGCACTGGGGACAGTCTAGGTGACACTGCTCTAGGTGCACACTGGCTGTCATTATGTGGGTATATTGTGGACAGTCTAGGTGTCACGGCTCTAGGTGCACACTGGCGGTCATTATGTGGGTACATTGGGGACAGTCTAGGTGACACTGCTGTAGGTGCACACTGGCTGTCATTATGTGGGTATATTGTGGAGAGTCTAGGTGACACTGCTCTAGGTGCACACTGGCTGTCATTACATGTTTACATGTAAAATATCCTCTTAAATATTAAAAACTACGACATAGCTCTGAATCTCATGCAGTTTTTTTACTAAAATGTCCTTGAAATTAAAAGGATCAATTCTGAGAATCATAATATGACAGGCGATCGATCCCTATGCAATTCTCTAACATATTCTGTAACTGCTCCATTGGAGGAGCGTCCCTTTAACTGCAGGACATTAGCCACACTGTATGATGTGATACCGCGCATGAAGTGCTGCACTGGGATTTCCTCCTCCTTTCTCTGTGATTACTATTAGACACTTTATTGCTGCAGTTTTGCAAATATCATGAATTTCCTGACTTGTAACCGGATCATCCATTTGGAATACCCCATGCAGAAATCTTGCAATCTGCAGGAAGATTACCCTCCTGTGCTCCATCATTTACCAGCCTCGGCAGGTGGTCCTGACAGCTGTTCCTGGCGCTTTGCAGTTTTTCCTTCGTGTAAACAGCCGAAAACTGACCTAATATATTCCTAGAACTTCATCTAAACAACGTAAAGCAGACAATTAGGGTCTGAGTCTGATATATTGTAAAACGCTGCCAAGTGTTTGTGTGACTGTGATTAACGGAGACCTCTGTACCGATGACACCATTCTGGAAAAGGACATGCTCTGCATATGGCAGGAGAGACGTCTGAATCTGCTGTGATTGTTTAGCTTCATGGCTTGTGGTTTCCTTTTTAGGGGGGTTATCCCATTGCAACAACGATCACGAGCATGGCAGCATCAATTCGAATGTATTGGCTGTCATGCATGTGCGCTGCCTCTCCATTCCATACTATGGGACTTCCAAAGGTCTCTCCATCAGTCTCATAGAGCTGAATGGAGTGTGTGTGCATGTCTGCCGCTCCATCCAAACAGGGAAACATGGCCCCTGTTCTCTTGACTCGCGGCGGTTGGACCCCTGCTGATCAGACACATCGCTATAATGGGACAACCCCTTTAAAGCTCCTCACATATCCATGTTAGTTAAAATTAGCATTTTCCATTAATGGGGTTTATGGTTTTGCAATTTTCAGCATTAATTGGCCAAAAACAACACATACAACAACACAAACAACACATGCAAAAACACATACAACACAAACAACACATACAAAAACACATACAACACAAACAACACATACAGCAACATATACAACCACACAAACAACACATACAACAACACAAACAACACATACAACAACACATGTTATCACTTACTAATAGTGACTGTGTATCTGTAATGCCTGTTTTCCTACACTCCATGGTGGCCAATATGACATTTTCCACTGTGTTGGATCCCGATGACATCATGTCGACATCTGAGTGGTGGCAAGGCTTTGTAGACACAACATCAAGGAAGGATGGATCCAGGGCTGCCTTCAGAAATTTCAGGGCCCCTCTCCATACAGGCAAACCATGTGCCCCCTTCTCCATTTTTTTTCACACTGTTTACCAATCACCATAAATAATAAGTTCACTATGTTGTACGCGTTAGGCTCCATTCACACGTCCGCAAGTGTGGTCCGCATCCGTTCTGCAATTGTGCTGAACGGGTGCGGACCTATTCATTCTCTATGGGGACGGAACACTATGTGCTCTCCGCATCCACATTTCCGGAGTGCAACCCCGATCTTCCGGTCCGCGGCTCCCGAAAAAAATAGAGCATGTCCTATTCTTGTCCGCAATTGCGGACAAGAATAGGCAGTTCTATGGGGGTGCCGGCCGGGTGTATTGCGAATCCGCAATTTGCAGATCCGCAATACACTACGGACGTGTGAAACCAAATATGGTGGTCTGTTACAATACTAATTGGTTCTGGGGTGAACTTGAAACCATTGTAACTTGAATCCATAACTCTAAGGAGAACGAGTAATTGGTTCCAAAGCCCAAAAATGTCATCCCAGGATAAGAAAATGTGAAGTTGTAAGATAAATAAGCAGATAAGGACCTACTTTATCCGTCTTGGATAAAGGGGTTCTGCAGTTTGTTTAAACTGATGATCTATCCTCTGGATAGATCATCAGCATATGATCGGCGGTGGTCCGACACCCGGGATCAGCTGTTTGAGAAGGCAGCAAAGCTCCAGGAGCGCCGCGGCCTTCTCACTGTTTACCACAGTCCCAGTGACATCACAAGTATCAACTGGCCTGGGTGCGGCTAAGCTCCATTTAAGTGAACAGAGCTTGGCCGCACCCAGGCCAGTGATACAAGTCGTGACGTCACTGGGACTGTGGTAAACAGTGAGAAGGCCGCTGCGCTACTGCCTTCTCAAACAGCTGATCAGATGCTGATGATCTATCCAGAGGATTTAAACAAACTGCAGAACCCCTTTAAGTAAAACAGACAAGAGTAGATGCTGGAAGCTGTAAATGACTTTCTATGGTGAGGGTGCAGTGACCAGGATGCGGGTATAATAGTTCAATGTTTTTTCGTGACGCCAATTGCAGCATGCGCAGGGTACAGTCTCAGGGCCCTTTAAGGTGTTGTAACTCACGTACCAGGTTAGGAATGCCAGAGTGGTGTAAGGGCTCTGTATTTTAGTGGTAATGGTGTCAACGGTGTCTCCTACCTGGGTACGGCTGGACTCCTGGATCCTGGCTCACTTGCAATAAATTGAGTGTGGTGCTAGTAGGAGTAATAGAGGAATTTGTAGTAGAAATTGAGATCCAGACTTTGGGTGAAGTTCAAACTTGTCTTTACTTGTAGTAACTTTCATCCAAGCAAGGTACAGCATTAGTCTTAGGTCCCAGCAGGTATTGGCAATGGTTGGCATGATAAGGTTATTGGGAAATTCCCTCGGGTCCTCTACTCCCACCCGATAATATTATGCCCCCTTTTACCTTACCACTTACCTAAAACCCCACCAATAATGACACAAAGCCGTATATTGGAATTAAATGGCCACAGCAGCCTTTTATTAACACAAACATAACATGTAAAATCTATATAAATATATATAAACATAAATATATATATACCCTGACGAAGGAGGTCCTAGAAGCCCCGATTCCAGCTGGTGCCCCAAACACCCGGTTAAGCCACCTTGCCTCCAGCCGTATCACTCCAGCTCTGAGACATCGAGTGATGGTCACCCCACTGAAACCAACCAACTTTCCACACCTGGGAGTCCAGCCCCACCGATTGAGGCCCTCCCATCCACAAACACCAAGCCCTACCACCGTCTTCCAGGACCTCCTACCACCAGACTGCTATGACAAAAAACTATTTCCCAAAAACATGACCCAAAATTACCCTGTCCAACAAAAAAAAACAACCCTCACTACCCCGCCCCCCAGCTTCCCACAAAAAAGGGGAGGGTGGGCAGGAGTTTTTCCTACCTAAAATGGTGCCCGATTTCCAGCTCCTTCTCCTTATAAACCTAATGCTCCACCCCTCTCCTAACCCGGCCCCCTCCACCCTTAACCTTTTCCTGCCCTCTTCCTACCCCCTGACTAACCCTGTCGTCCCCTCGTCCCCAAACCTATCATGTCAGCCTCCCTTAGGCTGACGCTCTAGTCCGGCTGCACTGGAATATATCTTCTGCTCTATCAACCTGGAGCTTGTTAGCTCTGTAATGTGGCAGGAATTTGGCTTCTGCACTTTCTATCTTCTGCTGTCTGGGGACTGACTAGCTGAGGAGGAATATGGCTTCTCCTGGGTCTCTGGTCTCTACTCTACAGTTATCTTTACAGGGTATGGCTTCTTCCTGGAACTGGAGGTTGTCTGCAACTTTCTGCTTTGTTTCGTCCTGGTAATCTGATCAAATCTCAGGACGAGACTTGGTCCTTGCTGTCTCCCCATGCAGGGAGGGCTAGAATTGGATCTGTTTTTTTTCCTCCCTTGCAGCAGGATGTGGGAAACTCCACTTCCCTTAAGCAGGGGGGGGGGGGGGGGGGCAGAACAGAACAGGATCGTTCCACTCTGAAGGGCCATAAGATTAAAACTATCCCTACCAATGATGCTGCCACCTGCTGGTAGACCTGAAACATTACAAGGAAAAGATGACATTTAAAGGTCTTTCACCGAATATGACCATTACAGACCACTCAGATCAGGTTCTCCATTACTTTCCCCAGATTACTATGGTACCTTTCATATTGGAGTCCATCGCTGATTTGCTCCAATAAACACTTTTAGACCATATGGTAATTAGGTTCTGAAGGTGGCCAGGGGCGGCGTTTATGCGGACGGTGCGCAGGCCCCTCGGCGCTTTGTTTACCAAACGCCTCCTCTTTCACCCCTCTTTCATCCCGCATCCTCGCAGCTCCACACATTCCTGGCGCGTGCGCACTACATTGCCCATTATGGGCAGAGGAACAGGGACCTTGAATGCGCGTGCGCCAGCCTGCGCAACCCGATCCAGCCGGCGGAGGCACGGGATTTCAGACGGAGAGGAGGAGGTAATCAGATTAAACAAGGGCGGGCCAGAGGGGTGAAAGAGGAGGGGTTTGGTAAGCAAAGCGCCGAGGGGCCTGGGCACTGGCCGCATGAACGCCGCCCCTGGGCACCTTCAGAACCTAATTACCATATGGTCTAAAAGTGTTTTTTGGAGCAAATCGGCGATGGACTCCAATATGAAAGGTACCATAGTAATCTGGGGAAAGTAATGGAAAACCTGATCTGAGTGGTATGTAATGGTCATATTCGGTGAAAAACTCCCTTTAAAATGGCTTTATATGCACAGTTGTGAAGACATGAGCAAAATCACATCAAATGACAATGTTAATGCTCTTAACAGGTTGTAGCGGGGTAGAAGAGTTTAATCACACAACTCTGGGGTGTTACAAGGGCAGCAGCTACTTCAGGGTCTTGCATAGGACAATGGGACGTACATGTACCAGAAAAATGAAAATGGAGTCGGCGCTCAACTGATTTAGCGAATATTCTAATCGTAAATTTTTGTCACGAATATCGCCACTTCGAAGAATTTGCGAAGATATAGAATATAGTGCTTTATATTCATAATCGGGAATATTCTAGATTTTTTTTTCATCAGTAACCGCCCTTCTTGCTTGTGGACCAATGAGAAGGCTGCAACCCTAGCAACCAACAGGAAAGTTGCCTACCCCTTACTATATAAGAACCTCCCCAGCAGCCATTTTCTTTAGTTTTATGCAGTTCTGAGAGAGAGAACAGTGACATTGCTGTGCTCTGTGCTTTCATCTGGATCCTATTCCTTATCCAATTACATTACATTAGTTAGTTAGCTCATATATATAATACAGATAGTGGGACATAGTCAGTGTAGGTTAGATAGTGATGTAGTGTAGCTGATAGGTTCCAGTGCAGGGTGTTAGGTAGTGTGATAGGGATTACTGTACTGTGATAGGGATTACTGTACTGTGATAGGGATTAGTGTATATTTTAGACACAGTGATGTGATGTCACAACAATACTTAGTGCACCAATCAGTAATATCTACTCAGACCTAATAAAATGTGAAGTTGCATGTATTGGGCAAAAAATATGCGCATCATTAGTGCCGATTTGCTCAATCTCGAAAATAATGACTGGAGAGATCACGAATTCTAGAATTTGCAAATTTATTGCAAATATTATGCGAAAAATGTGCGATATTTTGCGAAAACTAATATTGCCTATGCCGCTCATCACTAGTCCAGAGGAGCAGCTCATCTTGGCACAGACAGAGGGAAGTACAGAACATGTAGTACTGTAGAGGAGCTACCAGACGACCAGTAAAGATGGTTTACCGGGGAAATGTCCATGTCGATTGGTTGGATCTGAGTCTGAGCCATTGTAGTCGAGTTTCAACTTATGTCGGACCAGAAAAGACCTTTGTCTGTTGAAAATATTGTATCTTTAGGGATCACTGTACTGCCTTGTGATATGTAAAACAGTAAAACTATAAGGCATAAAAAAAAACATCTTCACAGCAGAGTATTTCAGTAGAGGAGTGGGTAAGGCAGCTGTTCACGGTACAGAAGGTCCGAGGTCCAAATCTCACTAAAACCTGTAAGATAATCTGTATAGTAAAAGTTATGGACATAAAATAAAAGTTTTACTTTCCAGCTTTTTTCTTTTATGGTAAAAGTTACAACCTCCTGCAAAGTAACGAAGGAAAAACTATTCAAGGGTTTCTGTCACCAGAATTAACCCTATTAAACGATGTGCTATTGTCAGCAGACCCTAACTCTACTATTCCTATACTTATTGATGTGCCCATTACTGCACAATTTTAAAGGCTAGGTGCACCCCTGACAGGTTGTGTGTGGTATTGCAGGTTGGCTCAATTGACTTTAATGGAGTTGAGCGACAAGGGTTGTGTCTGGTATTGAGGTTCAGTTCCATTCGAGTGACTTGAGCTAAACTGCAATACCACACACAACCTGCGGAGATGTGTGATGCTGTTTTTGGAAGAAAGTAGCCATGGTTTTTTAAGGTATGGTCCACGAATTGGACATTGTAGCAAAAAAAAAAAAAATATTTATATATATATATACTTACCGTAAAGTTCTCCTGTCCCATGCAGAACACTTCCTACTCTCTTGGGACTTTTACAAAAACTTGCAGTGATAAATCTGGCCTCCCCTCAGTAGACTGCCAGGCATGGCACAAAATACAAAAAAATGGGGCAAATACAGCATCAATTTGGTGCAAATGTCTATTCCCCCAACAAAACAGGCAAAACCACTCTTCTTTCCTGGCCCATCTCGTCTGATACGTTACCCCCTAAGTTTGCCCCATCTATAGGATTAGTAAATCTGCCCCAGTGTTGTTATATACAGCACAACTCGCCCTCTAGTGGTCAGATATTTAACTACAGCCAGTGAATATTCATCTTCATTCAGATCCTCTATTTGCAGAGGATATCAGCGTTATTTAACACGTGTCAAAAATGGGCACATGTTGTGCTGTTTGCAAACTGCTCTCATCTCTCGTCATCTCCACAACTTATTGTTATGACTTAAACATTAATTAAATCCATAAAACACGCGGCGCATACTGCACCAACCAGAGTTAAACCATTAACAAAAGCCACAGAAGAAGAAACGCAATGAATCCGGGCATGCTGCAGCTATTTCCGTCTCATCTTATTATGGGCCATGGATTAAATACTGATTAATTTGTGAGAGGAGTCGGTGAGTAATCAGCTCGGAGCCATCACATATTTTGAATGACATTCAAATGATAAAGTATAGCCGGGATTATCCCTTCTACCGCAAATTACCTCTTTATAAAAAGTCAAAGTAAACATGATTTGCACACGAGAGGTATCATTATCTTGGTGTAAAGGCCCTGCGTGACTTTTTTTGGATTACAGCTTGTCTGCGCGGCATGTCTCACAAAATGCTGAAAAGTTCCAACCCCCCCCCCCAAGATTGTAATATATATGTATACAGGATATAGAAAGTGTGTTGGGTCTTGCCATCAAAGTCAGATAGGTGCAGGTCCCACCTCTGAGACCTCACCTGTCACCAGAAACGAAGAAAAGATCAACGCGCATGCACGACGTGCTCTCTATTATTTTCTAAGGGAGTTACGAAAATAGCCGAGCGAGTGCTTTCTGTTGTTTTCAGAAGTCCTATAGAAATGAATGGAGCGTGCACAGCGCAAGCGTGGCCACTGGTCCTTTGGCTTCTATTGGACTGCTGGAGATAGCCGAGCCAGTGTTTGGCTATTTTCGGCAGTCCCAAACAAACGAATGGAGAGCAGGCACGTATGAGCGGCTGCTCTCCGCTCCCTTCGGGGGTCCCATTCTGGAGATTAGTACTGGTCCCACCTATCAGACATTGGTGGCATATCCTTCATGCTTGTCCCAGGAGATTTGCCAGCTGTTCTGGTGGTCCAGGACCACCACTGGACAGAAAACACCAATCTTTGATGTCACTGGCCTCTTTGGAGAGTATGAGTAAGGCACCCAAATATCTTGGATAAGTTTTGGATTAGGGCAGATCTCCCTCATTCTGAGGTGATGCCTTTGCAGTGACCAGCAACGAATGCACTGACGCCACTTATGCCACTTAGATGAAACAACCCCTTAAAGAGGTCTTCTAAGAGTTTTATCCTGATCCTCTTGATAGGTCATCAGTATCTGATGGGTGGACGTCCAACAACTGGAACTCCCGATCAGCTGTTTGAGAAGGAACCAGAGCTCACAGTAGCGTCACGGCCTTCAATCAACAAACCAAACACAGCGCCGTACATTGTATTGTGGCTGTGCTTGGTATCGCAACTTAGCTCCATTCACTTCAATGGGGCTGAGCTGTATCTAGGCTGTGTGACCGATGAATGTGTTGTCACTTGGCCAGGGAAAAGCAGCAAGAAGTCTGCGACTGAGAACGTCAGCGGGGGACCCAGGTGTCAGGCCACCACCGATCAGATACTGATAACCTATGTAGAGGATAGGTCATCAGTATAAAACTCTTGAAAATCCCTTTAAAATCAGTTTGAAATCTGCTTGGAAGCAGCCACCATGAGTCATAGACACAATAGTCTGGAGGAGACTCATTAACTTCTATGGGAGAGTTTTCTAGGCATGCTCTGTGACCTGGCAGAAGCCATTGTACAGTGAGGGGGAGAAGATAAGCTGTGGCCTCACTTATCATGAATGGTGGATGCTGTGTTATTTATTGTGCTCCTGGAATTTTTTTTAAAATCATGATGCCCTCTTTTTAAAGGTTCACCCTCTTTTTACTTGGCCCTATTCCTTTTGTATGACATTCAGCATTTTTTTGGCCTAGTGGCCCACCCCCTGAATGCACAGTTCGGACACCAAGGCTGCATCTAATGATGCAGCACCCCGGTGTCCCATACAGCTAGAATATATGGAGGGTTGCTTTTCAAGAGAAAGCAGCCCTTCATGCTTGTCCCAGGAGATTTGCCAGCTGTTCTGGTAGTCCAGGACCACCACTGGGCAGAAAACACCCATCTTTGATGTCACTGGCCTCTTTGGAGAGTATGAGTAAGGCACCCAAATATCTTGGATAAGTTTTGGATTAGGGCAGATCTCCCTCATTCTGAGGTGATGCCTATGCAGTGACCAGAAACGGATACACTGACGCCACTTATGCAGTGGGTCAGGATATGGGTCGATAATAGTTTATAGTTTGTTCGTGACGCCAATTGCAGCATGCGCAGGGTACTATCACAGGGCCCTTCCAAGGTGTTATAACGCACGTCCCAGGTTAGGAATGCCAGAGTGGTGTAATGGCCTATAATGTCTCTGTATGGTGATACTGGTGTCAACGGTGTCTCCTACCTGGGTACGGCCAGGACTCCTGGCTCCTGGCTCACTTGCAATAAATTGAGTGTACAGTCGTGGCCAAAAGTTTTGAGAATGACACAAATATTAGTTTTCACAAAGTTTGCTGCTAAACTGCTTTTAGATCTTAGTTTCAGTTGTTTCTGTGATGTAGTGAAATATAATTACATGCACTTCATATGTTTCAAAGGCTTTTATCAACAATTACATGACATTTATGCAAAGAGTCAGTATTTGCAGTGTTGGCCCTACTTTTTCAGGACCTCTGCAATTCGACTGGGCATGCTCTCAATCAACTTCTGGGCCAATTCCTGGCTGATAGCAACCCATTCTTTCATAACCACTTCTTGGAGTTTGTCAGAATTTGTGGGTTTTTGTTTGTCCACCCGCCTCTTGAGGATTGACCACAAGTTCTCAATGGGATTAAGATCTGGGGAGTTTACAGGCCATGGACCCAAAATGTCAATGTTTTGGTCCCCGAGCCACTTAGTTATCACTTTTGCCTTATGGCACGGTGCTCCATCGTGCTGGAAAATGCACTGTTCTTCACCAAACTGTTGTTGGATTGTTGGAAGAAGTTGCTGTTGGAGGGTGTTTTGGTGCCATTCTTTATTCATGGCTGTGTTTTTGGGCAAAATTAGTGAGTGAGCCCTACTCCCTTGGATGAGAAGCAACCCCACACATGAATGGTCTCAGGATGCTTTACTGTTGGCATGACACAGGACTGATGGTAGCGCTCACCTTTTCTTCTACGGACAAGCCTTTTTCCTGATGCCCCAAACAATCGGAAAGAGGCTTCATCGGAGAATATGACTTTGCCCCAGTCCTCAGCAGTCCATTCACCATATTTTCTGCAGAAGATCAATCTGTCCCTGATGTTCTTTTTGGAGAGAAGTGGCTTCTTTGCTGCCCTTCTTGACACCAGGCCATCTTCCAAAAGTCTTCGCCTCACTGTGCGTGCAGATGCGCTCACACCTGCCTGCTGCCATTCCTGAGCAAGCTCTGTACTGGTGGCACTCCGATCCCACAGCTGAATCCTCTTTAGGAGACGATCCTGGCGCTTGCTGGACTTTCTTGGACGTCCTGAAGCCTTCTTAACAAGAATTGAACCTCTTTCCTTGAAGTTCTTGATGATCCTATAAATTGTTGATTGAGGTGCAATCTTAGTAGCCACAATATCCTTGCCTGTGAAGCCATTTTTATGCAACGCAATGATGGCTGCACGCGTTTCTTTGCAGGTCACCATGGTTAACAATGTAAGAACAATGATTTCAAGCATCACCCTCCTTTTAACAGGTCAAGTCTGCCATTTTAACCCAATCAGCCTGACATAATGATCTCCAGCCTTGTGCTCGCCAATCTCACCTGAGTTAACAAGACGATTACTGAAATGATCTCAGCAGGTCCTTTAATGACAGCAATGAAATGCAGTGGAAAGGTTTTTTGGGGATTAAGTTAATTTTCATGGCAAAGAAGGACTATGCAATTCATCTGATCACTCTTCATAACATTCTGGAGTATATGCAAATTGCTATTATAAAAACTTAAGCAGCAACTTTTCCAATTTCCAATATTTATGTAATTCTCAAAACTTTTGGCCACGACTGTAGTGATAGCAGGAGTAATAGAGGAATTTTGCAGCAGAAATTGATGTCCAGACCTTAGGTGAAGTTCAAAATTTTCTTTACTGAGGATAACTTGAATCCAAACAGAATACAGCTTTGGTCTTTGATCCCAGCAGGTTTTGCCAATGGTTCGCAGGAATTAATCTTCTGCACTATAAATCTGGAGCTTGCAGGATAAGACGTCTGCTTAGTATCGCTAAAATTGTGGCAGGAATTTATCTTCTGCGCTTTCTATATGTTTTGCTTAGTGGGGACAGACTAGCTGAGGAGGAATGGCTTCTCCTAGGTCTCTGGACTTGACTTACAGATAGGCTCTCAGGGAATGCTTTAGTCCTGAAACTCTAGAGATTGTCTGCTTTCTTGTCATCCAGCTGAGGCTGCAGGGCTCAGTCTGGGAAGGTGATCAATGTCTCAGCCGAGACAAGATCCAGGCTTTCTTCTCTATGCAGGGGGACTCCTGAACTCTATCACACAGCCTTACCCAACAGGGGTGGCTGGCACACTGACCTAACTTCCTTCTCCTCCCATGCTGAAGGATGTGGGAACAGTCCACACCTCCACAGGGGGAGCTAAGCTGGAATTATCTATTCCAGCCTTGATATACTAAACTGAAACTAATTCCTTACCAATCCATTGCTGCCACCTGCTGGTAAACATGGAAAATTACAAGGAAATTTACATTTAACATAGTTTTAAATGCACAGTTGTGAAGACATCAGCAAAATCATATCAGATGACAATATAACGGCTCCTAGAAGATAGTAGCGGTTTAGAAGCGTGTCGTAACACAACTCTGGGGTGTTACACCTAGACCCCATATGTATAAACTTTAACATTTCAGACAAAGAGTAGGATCGGCAGCATATTGCTAGTAGTGAAGCCGAATCATTACTCTAAACCAGTTCATTACATATTCACACACTGTACAGCAATTAGCCAAGTCAATAAGGGAAAGAAAATAAATTGCAAACATCACAGAAGAAAAACAGAAAACTCGAAAAGAATCAACAATTAATTAGATGTTTACTGGAGACGTTCCAAAGACAAGTTGGAAATCTATTACAGCCTCGTATTTCTCAAAATATGGATTTTAGTGTATCTGGCAGACTAATGGTGAAATGTCTCCTCTTTAACTTAAACACCAGCAGCAAGATGTGGAAATTCTATCTCTGCCTAGAGATAGACCCCATCCCCGAGCTGTAATTTTTTACTTACCTTGAGTACACACCTGGAATCTACGGTATTGCCTTGCTAGGCCATAATCAGAGCATGGCTTCCTATTGCCATGCTTATGAGCCGCCAATGGATCATATGCAGGGAAGTATTGGGTATCAATGACTAGCATTGTTAACTGATGGAAAGGTCATGGGCTAGGTCCAACTATGACCTGGGTTAACATTTTATGGTGTCCTTGGGCTTGAAGGTTCCTTCTAGTTCTTTAGTTTCTTACCGCTCTCTCACACTGTCTGGTTATTGCCCATGCACCGCACATAGTTATAGGCTGAACAAGCACATTTAACTTCAACTATCTGTTGGACTCCCCATCCCTACACAATAGGTTCAAAAGACAATGAGATTCACCCAATGCTCAAAATAAGGCCCTCATACAGGACAAACAGTCCTTAGGGGCCCATTCGAGGTAATGTCCCATGAAAGGGAATTTTTAGTGTCTCCTTAACTTTGTCTTTTTCTCCCAGTGGCTTAATGTGGCTGTGCAAGATTGGTGGGGGCAGGGGGGCTCCACTTGGCCAGCCCTGTTAAGGAAAGCTTACTTACCTGCTTCCCGGCACTGGCTCCCCGCTCCTTCTCCTTGAAGCCTACAATGCTCTACTGGGCTCTCTCAATGTAAACATCCAGTTTGACATCGCTGCAGCCAATCGCTAGCCACGGCAGTGACCGACTCCCCTTATATCATGACAAATGGTCACATGATGCAAGGAAATCTGGTCTCCACCACGGCCAATGATTGGCTGTGGCAATGTCAAACCGGATTGATCAAAGAAGCCCATTAGAGCATCTCAGGCCTGGAGGAGAAGGAGAGGGGAGCCAGCACCAATAAGCAGGCAGGTAGGTAAAGTGTGTGTATATAAGGGGGGGGGGGGAGTTGCCAAACCCTCTCCATTCTTGAACACACCCCTTTAAAGGGCATGTCCACTTTCACAGCTATTTTTTTTATTGATTCAATGTATCTAAAGTAAAAATAAAAAGCAACTTTGCAGATAAACTTTATTAAATATTTTCCAATGTTTTGTGTATCCAGCTCCTATGCAGCCTGCATGTGTCATAAATACAGACTACAAACCAACCCTGTGTGTTGTCCGATCCTCCACCCATGTGTTACTATCTTTCATTTGACTCTTACTACTTGTTACCTTCAGATATTAAAGGGCTGAGGACATGCGCTGCTAGATCACCACTAGCATGTCCACAATATACATTTTCCATAGCTTTTATCCAGTAAAAAAAAAACACAAATGTTATATATATGCAAATGAGGCTAGTAACGAGCCCAAGAGGCTGTTACCAAAGTTTCAAGAGCCCAGCCACGCCCACTGTGAAGGAGCCCAGCATCGCCCGCATCCTCCACATCTCCTCCTTGCTCCCCCGACGTCACAGAGTTAAAGCGCTGCAATCTCACGCATGCGCAAGTACACCGCATGTCAGCTGCCGCCATAGTGTTCCTTCCCTGTGCTGACAGTTCATTCCTTAGGGAATGAACTGCGCATGCGCCTAGCTGGTATACACGAGATAACTGTATGACGTCAGGGGAGTAAGTCGTAGATGCGGAGGATGCGGGCATTGCTAGGCTCCTTCACAGGGGGCGTGGCTTGGCTCCTGAAAAGTTGGTAACAGCCCCTTGGGACTCCTTACTAACCTCATTTGCATATATATAACATTGTTTTTGACTGAATAAAAGCACTCAGAGCTATGGAAAATATATATTGCGGACGTGCTAGTGGTGATCTAGCAGCGCATTTCTATAGGCTATACCTAGCTGACAGAATCCCTTTAAAGAAACATGGAAAGGGTAACTTAAGATGGCAAGACCTGACTACATACAAGGTCTGCATGTAGTCTGTAACCATGGAAGCACATAGGCTGTATACACAAAACATTACAATAAAGTTCAGAACCTTTAGTTGCAAAGTTGCCACATTTTTATTCTACATGCAAGCAAGCTGTAAAATGAGGTGACCATGTTAGCCATAGCCTTCAACATTATTGTAGATAAGCAACTGGCGTTCTTTCTGTAAAAATCCTCTATTAATTCCTATTAGCTGTTTATTCTGCTTTTATATAGTAAATTCAAGGAAAATCTAATATATTTTTTCCACCTACGACCCAGGAACATCTGCCGAAACAAATGAGAAAGTGAGGATTAATGAGGAGATCACCTCCGGGTCTATGATTGGTATATCACCATATTTCACACTTTGGTTAGTTTAGTTAACTCGGAGTAATTGGATTCTTCTGTTTATTCATTCCTGACATTGATTTTTCATATAATAGATAGAAGATAAACGACCCGGTGAGGACAGCACTGTGTTCGCGTTGCCCAATTGTCCCGTCAGTTTCATATCAGGTGTCACATGAGGAATAGTACATCAGATTCCTTAGGCCCCTTTCACACAAGCGAGTTTTCCACACGGGTGCAATCCGTGACGTGAACGCATAGCACCCGCACTGAATCCTGACCCATTCCTTTCAATGGGTCTGTGTACATTTTTTTCACGCATCAGTTCTGCGTTACGTGAAAAACATAGCATGTTCTATATTCTGCGTTTTTCACACAGCCCTGGCCCCATTGAAGTGAATAGGGGCTTCAGTGAAAACGCATTGCATCCGGAAGCAGGTGCGTTTTTCACTGATGGTTGCTAAGAGATGTTGTTTGTAAACATTCCGTTTTTTATCACGCACGTGAAAAATGCATCAAAACGCATTAGCACCCGCACGGAAACAACTGAACGCAATCACAGACAAAACTGACTGAACTTGCTGGCAAAATGGTGCGAGTTTCACTGAACGCATCCTGAACGCATCCGGACCTAATCCAGTTACGCTCGTGTGAAAGGAGCCTTAAGGTTACATGAGTTTTCTGAAAAAAATCCCAAGCCTTTCTTACAAAAAGAAGTTTATTTTTCTGTCTGCGTTCATAACCACCACGCTCAAAGGACAGCACATCAAGAATATTATTTTTATGATACAGAAGCACCGGAAGAACCATATGTAAGAGTAGTCATCATATTAAGAACACCTAGTTGCAGTTTACTCCCTCTAGATGCCTACAAAATGAGGACATGAATGCAGACTCCATGTGGGTTGGTCATGTTACCTCAAGAGCATCTCCAGGTAGGTTCTTCTACCATGTGAAACTTCGGAACTCCAATGTAAAAGCTGTAATATGGCTTCCAACCTTCTATGTACCATTTTTAGTAATGTGACCCTTACCATTCCTTCTTCAGTCCCTGGGCTTTGATGCGATGCTACTACTGCATCCCCCATAGCTACTGTCTTCTTTAAAGACAACCTAGAAGTCCTCTGTCTGGAAAAACTGAAGGGATTTGACTTGTAGAGCACATAATGTGAAGCCTTCAAAAAGATCATTGATGGGACCTGCACAACTAAAATGACATGAGGGTAGAAGGGCTAGGCATTTGCTTTGCTTAGGCTTAAAGGGCTCTGTCAGCATGATCACCTCTATTAATCCAGGGTTACTACCTGCTAGGGCTCATCATGCTGATTTAAAACCACACCTTTCTTTTGACTGCATGCTAAATAGCTGCAAAGATATCTGTATTGTTATGCATATGCAAATGAGTTAGTTGTAGCAAAGAAGGCAGAGCTGAATCCTTGGAGCACTGCTTT
This sequence comes from Bufo gargarizans, assembly GCF_014858855.1. Lineage (NCBI taxonomy): Eukaryota > Metazoa > Chordata > Amphibia > Anura > Bufonidae > Bufo > Bufo gargarizans. Next base: position 109,594,591 of record NC_058089.1, read on the forward strand.
TGTAACACCCCCTGTGCTCTGCACACTCCTCCCTTAATTGACAGTGCTAGACATCACCATGCTGATAAATGATCTGTGTCCTAGAGATGTGTTCTAGCATGTACATATCATATACACTACTTACTGTAGCCTTACCATAATGAGAAGAGTGGATTTCTATATTTAGAAAGCTAAATACAGTATGAATGTAATGGAACCAGGAATATGTATTAGCTTTCTAAGTATAGCAAAACCAAAGCTTAATGTGATGGTTATAAGTGGTCAGCCTTTCATGTGGAGAGCCCAGGTTTGAATATTGGGAGAGACTCTTAAATTTGTTTCTTCAGAATTTTTTTTCTCCCTCATTTAACCCATAATAAAGGCTATAGCCTTATCATATTGAGAATAATGCTTTTTCACTATGGGCTAGATGAGGGAGAAAAAAAATCTGAAAGTCACTCTCAAGATTCAAACCTAGGCTCTGTACATATAAGACGGACCACTTACCTCCAGGCTACAATCTTATCATATTGAGATTTGCGGGTTTTGTTGTACTTCGAAAGCTAATACATTTTACTGGTTTCATTATGGTCATATATTGTGCTTGTCAGGGATTATGATCCTGAATACAGCTGATAAGAACTTCAGCTGAATCTCTGTAGGAATGGAGTTCATGAGGAGACATGAAGTACAGAGAGGACGGACACAACAGACTGTGGTAATCGAGACTGCATACAAGTGCTACCGCTCATTATCCACATCCCCACCTCCTCTCTGTACTTAATGTCTCCTCGTGATCTCCATTCCTACAGAGATTAATCTAAAGATCTTATCAGCCGTATTCAGGATCATAATCCCTGATAAGCAGAGCAGAGAGGAGGCTGAGGAAGATCTTTAGCTTAGTGTTGTGAAGTGACTTGTCCTGCTGTGTGATTAGGACAGGTTCTGTGTGTACTAATAGGACGGTGGCCATTTTATTTTCCTCTGATGAGTGTTCCCCAGACAAAACAAGCCATTCTAACTAATGAAAGGTATATATATATATATGTTAATGGTATATCCGCTCAGGCACTTATTAATTCAGGCAGTATGTAACGGGGCGCCGAAGGCGCACTCGGTCTCCCATCAGCCGCAGACATGCTGCTTAGTTTAAGGAGCGAGGATCTGTGTTCAGCCTCATTCCCAGGGTGGCATTTGCTCCTAGGTCTCCCTTGAGTACCGAGCTGATCACTCGGTGCTCGACTTGTTTGTCCATCGGTCATGTGACGCTGGCCACGTAACATGAACCTCACTCCCCACTATAAATACAGGCAACCTGCTGGCTACAGGTTGCCTGTGATTTTGGTCCCTTGGGCTGTGTATTATTATTGTTATTTAGCTTACCTTTGGATTTGACCCTTGATCTGCTTCCTGACACCTCTTCTGCCTGCTTCCTGAACCTTGACGCTACCTCTCGGATTTTGACCTCGGCTTGCTTTTGGATTTTGTCTTTGCCTCTTCTCTTGTACTGACATGACCTCCTGGACTTACCCCGGCTAGTTGACCCGCCTCGCCCTTCTGTTTTTGGTGGTACCTTGCTTGATCCACCTCTCTGTCCGCTCTAGTGCTACCTCTCATTGGCTGTCCGCTTCTCTGCTGTCTCTATCTCTCTGCTTGCACTTACTCAGGTCAGGGACTGTCGCCCAGTTGCGCCCCGTCACCTAAGGCGGGTGGTGCAAGTAGGCAGGGACAGGGGACCAGGTGGCAGCTCAGGGGGTGCACCACTGCTCTATCTTATACCCAGTGACTCTACCCCAGTGACACAGTGTATATCCTCCCTCACAAGTTCCTCTAAATGCGCATGTACAATCGTGTCACTTCCTACCATACAGTGTAGCGACTTCTTGTTGCGATTCCTTATTCTTCTATATGGGCATGCTCCGGGAGCTTGTTGCTGTGCTGTTTTAATCTTCAGCTCAACTGTTGTTTCACGTGCTGCCTGGCCGGTGGCAGACGCGCACGCAGTAGCCGCTGTCTACCTGGAAAGCGTTCCTACTGATACCTCCGTGGGACAATTCTCATCCTACGCGTTTCGGGGCCTACGGGCTCCTTCGTCAGGGATGTTCAAGCACTATTGTCCTGCGGAGTATATAGGCATTCTGTTCCCATGGTAACGGCTTGATTTACCAACACTCCCTTTGCATTCAGCCATTCAATTACCTTCAATGTCCGTTCATTTATTGTTCATTCCCTATAATTCAATGTCCATTTTCTGTCAACCTCCGCTCTCATTATTTATTGGAATGCAAAGAGTTCCATCTCCTGATTTAGTCCTTTCGAGGCAAGGCTGTCTAGTCTAAAAATCCACTTGCTTTCGTTTCTTTTATAAAGTCTCCACCCCTCATATTGTTTTTAACCTTTTCTATTCCTCCAAAATCTGAGCCAATGAATTTTCCTTCATGATACTCTGCATAGTGGCGCGATAACGGACGGCCCTCAAATTTTTTTCGGATATTGTTAATATGTTCATTAATACGGATTTAAAAAAAATCTGTATTAATGAACATATTAACAATATTCGAAAAAAAATTGAGGGCCGTCCGTTATCGCGCCACTATGCAGAGTATCATGAAGGAAAATTCATTGGCTCAGATTTTGGGGCCTACGGGCTCTTTCGTCAGATTTTGGAGGAATAGAAAAGGTTAAAAACAATATGAGGGGTGCAGACTTTATAAAAGAAATGTCAAAGGGGACTGGAATCTATATCCAGCAGCGGCATCCTGCTAGCGTTAGCAGGATACAACATAGGATTTGTAAAACGGGAGCGCAGAGGTGTATTTTTACAAAACTAATGAAAGGTATTTGAGAATGGTATCCTAAAGGTTGTGTGGATTGGGGGAGTGAGTTCTGGTGGATTCAAGCTCTTGTTCCCATGTCCGGGTTACCAGAAATGAGCCCTATGGTGTAAAGAGGAATTGGATGAGAGAAAATCGGCAGCGCGGTCCTATACAAGATTTACAGGCAATTTGGGAATGTGTTTATGATAAAGTAATATTTAAGTATTTTCATTTTCTTAATTCCCGGAGAACCCCTCTAAGTCTAGTATATATCGCCCCTAGGCTTTAGGGTTAGGGTACACAGTACCCTGCTTGGCGTCCCATAGGTACCGTATTTTCCGGCGTATAAGATGACTGGGCACATAAGACGACCCCCAACTTTTCCATTTAAAATATAGGGTTTGGGCTATACTCGCAGTATGAGACTACCCCTGTCTGCCCTGACCTCCCTGTCTCCAAGACGATCTTCTCCAGTCCAGGGAACTGACCATGGCAGCCAGGCTTCAGTAGCGTCCTGGCTGCCATGGTAACCGATCGGAGCCCAGCAATTACACTGAGTTAAATCAGTTACCCAGAATCTCATTGTTGTAATAAAGAATACACTGTACCAGTACCTTTGTGCCCAAGGGGCTGTCCCTCCGCCGTTTTGTGCCCAGCCGCGCCCCGAATCCTGGATCCCAGTGCCGCCCCTCTCTTACATTATTCACTGCACTTAGTTTTTTCTTCTGAAGCCGCTCGTAATCTAGCGCATGTGCAGTTAGTTGGCGCTGTCTCCTCTATTCGCTCCGCCCTCACAGCAAGAACGAGCGAGTGCTCCAACTAACTGCGCATGCGCGAGATTACGAGCAGCTTCAGAAGATAAAAAAAACTAAGTGCAGTGAATAAAATAAGAGAGGGGCGGCGCTGGGATCCAGAATTCGGGGCGCGGCTGGGCACAAAACAGCGACAGCCCCTTGGGCACAAAGGTACCGGTACTGGTAATTTGTATATGTATAAAATCGTTTTTTTGCAATAAATAAACCACAGGCCCCTCCTCCGCCCTCTCTCATCATTGGTGGTAGTGGGCAGCACAAGGGGGAGGGAGGGACTGCTTCCTTCTCCACTGTGCTGCCTTTTACCCGGCGTATAAGACGACCCCCAACTTTTGAAAATAATTTCTAGTGTTAGAAAGTCGTCTTATACGCCGGAAAATACGGTATTCCTGGAAATCAATCATTAATACTCTTAGCATTATTGCGGTAGTTGTACCTTAGGCCCAAATACGTAAAGCATTCATCTGCATAAATAAGATCGCTCCTGACAACTCTTTATCACGCTTCTCATATATTTACGGGAAGGAAGATCTTGACAGATCGCTATATATTTTCTTTGGAATTTATTCATCCATTTCTTCTTGCGTCCCAATAAACCACTCACAGTGCGAATTTACGAGAAACAAAACAAACATTTAATCAGTCGGTGCACGTCGTCCATCATAGGGCTCCATTCCCACAGACGATATCTAATATCTTATAATGTGTCCTCTTTTTTATTTTATTTTTTTACCAGAAGAACGTAAATTATATTTAAAATTCTGTGACAGTCGTTAAATACATTTAAAGGAGAAAAACATATTCAAGCCAGTAGCGTGAAAACATGCTCATGAGCACAAGATGGATGGCGGGGAGATGTTTGTAATTGTGTCTGTCAGATTACAAAGTTCTGCATTACGGGTGTGATGCATTATATTATAATTGCACGTTTCTTAGAAGGCGTTCGTCAAAGTCTAAGGATTCCAATAGTGGAAGAGTACTACAAAATGCTTCCACCCAATATCGGAGTGATTACCGTTTTGTGTATACAGCTCTTATGCAAACCTATGTGTCCATAGAAACAAAACCAACAAATAGCCTTACTTTATGGTGTTATTTTACCTTCTTTGTCCTCCTTCTTTCTGTCCTTCTTCTTTCAGACAAATAGTAGAGAGTGGCCAGAGCAGATAGTAGAGAGTGGCCAGAGCCATGGAGTCATGGACGGTTCTGCACTAGGCAGGGTTTAAATACACCATGACTTTTGATTTGCGTATTTGAAGGTGTGTTGGGCACCAAGACACCAGAAAATGCTGAGCAATTTCAGCTCTGAAGTGTGCAGTATTGTGAATGCAGCTCTTTAGTATAATACAGGCTGTAAATCAACATTAGTAAAAGCAGGGGTGGGATTAAAATTAGTAACAACAGGTTCTCTACTCAACGGCGGACACCCGGGTCACGACAGATGTTTACATATACATACACCATATATATGCAACACACACATAAATTTACCATATACAAGGTACACATACATAAATACACCATATATACACTACACACACATACCACTCAACTAAGGCGCGCAAAGCAATGGAAGCGAACATCTCCAGCTGCTCTGCTGCCGCCAGACCACCGGATCGGGACTCAGCCGGTAACGCCGGTCTCCAATCCAGTTGCAATTTTAACAAGCGGATCTGGAGAACTGGCTGAATCCCATGCCTGAGTAAAAGAGAAGTAACAGAATATATATTTTTAATTCTCTCGGAATTTTATGTTGATTCAGCTTATAGGTAGACTATCAGATGGAAACCAATGTTGAGCTGAATGTCTAGAGTACATGATAAAAGTCTGATTTTGGCAGACTTGGGGTCCCATGCTTCCTCTTGTGTCAAGCAAGCTTAGAAAGGGAGACGAAGAAGGAGAGAGCCGGTCAAGCATGCTCACAGCTTTTTTTTCTTTAGCTCAGCTGTCCCCATAACTTTGGAGTCCACTAAAAAAAAAAAAATCTTGTGTCTTAAAGCGAGAGGCAAAAACAACCTCCAAAGGAGGACGAAGATCAGGAGCCTCTGACTGGGCTGCCTGCACCTCTGCCTCCAATTCAGGAAAAAGAGCAGAGACCACCACACCTTCAGCCAAAATGGGACCCGGGTCTTCAAAATTCCCGCCTCCCGGAAAACAACGTGACAGGGCATCTGCCTTCACATTCTTAACTCCAGGGCGGAACGTGACAACAAAATTAAACCTAGAAAAGAACAACGACCATCTGGCCTGTCTCGGGTTCAGACGCTTGGCTGACTCCAAGTAGGCCAGATTTTTATGGTCAGTAAATACGGTAATGGGGTGTCTGGCTCCCTCTAGCCAATGGCGCCATTCCTCAAAAGCCAACTTGATGGCCAACAATTCCCTATCTCCCACATCGTAATTTCTCTCTGCGGAGAAGAGTTTCTTCGAGAAAAAGGCACACGGTCGCCATTTGGCAGGAGAGGAACCCTGAGACAAGACCGCACCGACACCCACCTCAGAAGCATCAACCTCAACTATGAAGGGTAAAGAAACATCAGGTTGCACCAAGATGGGAGCGGAAGCAAAACTCTCCTTGATATCAGAAAAAGCCTTACGCGCCTCTACTGACCAAGAAGAAAAATCTACCCCCTTTCTGGTCATATCAGTGAGTGGTTTAACAATAGAAGAATAATTCAAAATGAACTTCCTGTAATAATTGGCAAAGCCCAAAAAACGCATCAGCGCCTTTTGATTCTCAGGAAGCTCCCACTCAAGCACAGCGCGGACCTTCTCGGGGTCCATGCGAAAACCAGAAGGGGAGAGAAGAAACCCCAGAAATTGAATTTCTGGAACCGCAAACACACATTTTTCCAGTTTTGCATATAATTTATTCTCCCGCAGGATGAGCAAGACCTGACGTAAATGTTCCTTATGAGTTTTGAAATCGGAAGAAAAAATCAAAATGTCATCCAAATACACCAATACAAATTTTCCCATCAAATGATAAAAAATGCTGTTCACGAAATGCTGAAAAACGGCTGGGGCATTCATCAAACCAAAAGGCATAACCAAGTTTTCAAAATGGCCCTCAGGGGTATTGAAGGCCGTCTTCCATTCGTCCCCTTCTCTGACCCTGACCAGGTTGTATGCCCCTCTTAAATCTAATTTGGAAAAGACTTTAGCCCCAACAACCTGGTTAAATAGGTCCGGGATGAGAGGAAGCGGATAAGGGTCACGAATTGTGATATTGTTCAGCTCCCTGAAATCCAGACAAGGTCTTAAAGAACCATCTTTCTTCTTGACAAAGAAAAAACCAGCGGCAACAGGTGACTTCGAGGGTCGTATGTGTCCCTTTCTCAGACTCTCAGAGATATAAGCACGCATAGCGACCCTTTCAGGTTGGGAAAGATTGTATAAACAAGATTTAGGCAGCTTGGCGTTTGGGATGAGATTAATAGGACAATCGTACTCCCTGTGCGGGGGCAAATCCTGAACTCCACTCTCAGAGAAGACATCCGAAAATTCAGAGAGAAAAGATGGTACAGTCTTAGTAGCAACCTCAGAAACAGATGTCATGAGGCAATTCTCTCTGCAAAAGTCACTCCAACCATTTATTTGCCTCGCTTGCCAATCAATGGTGGGGTTATGCTTAGTGAGCCAGGGCAGCCCTAACACCAGAGGGGTGGGTAAACCGCTAAGGACAAAACATGACACATCCTCAACATGAGCATCACTCACAATTAAACGGATATTGTGAACTATGCCCTTTAATGATTTTTGAGAAAGTGGAGCGGAGTCGATAGCAAACACAGGAATATCCTTTCCCAAAGTGAGCACCTGGAAACCATGAGTTATCGCAAATTGATTATCAATGAGATTGACCGCTGCTCCACTATCCACAAAAATCTCACAAAAAATGTTCTTGCTCTCTAGCGCCACCCTAGCCGGCAGGACAAAACGGGAACTACAAGCAAACGGAAAACCTTCAATTTCCGCCTCAACCCTGCCAATAGTAACAGACGGAACATCTTTAAAAGATTTTTTCCTCCTTGTTTCTTTATTATACCCAGAGAACTGCCTGAATCTCCTAGAGGGACAAATATTTGCCAAATGATTAATACCTCCACAACAAAAACAAACCCTCCCATGCGAGCTGAATCTTCTATTGTCAGAAGCAATCAACCCCAGCTGCATGGGCTCCTGCTCAGAAGGGGCCGACAGCGACTGAGACCCCTGCGCACAGAATGGGACCGCTGCACAGTCCTGGGACCGAGTATGACAGGGAGGAGAGATCTCTCCTCTCTCTCTAAGACGCCTGTCAATACGAACGGCCTGAGACATAGCAGAGTCCAAAGAAATAGGCCTTTCATGAAAGGCAAATGCATCTTTCAATCCCTCTGAAAGACCATGGCAAAATTGACTTCGGAGTGCAGCATCATTCCAACCAGTATCAGCTGCCCATCTCCGAAATTCTGAGCAGTATATTTCTGCGGATTGTTTACCCTGGCATAAGAGACGTAGTCTAGACTCCGCCAGAGCAATACGATCCGGATCATCATATATCTGACCCAGGGCTAAAAAGAATTCCTCCACTGAACGGAGGGGCCGTGCCCCCTCCGGCAGCGAAAAGGCCCAGGACTGAGCATTACCCCTGAGCAGCGATATAATGATCCCCACCCTCCGTTCCTCATCACCAGAAGAATGGGGAAGAAGGCGAAAATGGAGTTTGCAAGCCTCTCTAAAACGCACAAAATTCTCACTACCCCCGGAAAACGTATCTGGGAGCGAGATCTTCGGCTCAGAACAAACTCCATGAACGCCAGCTGAACCGGTCACTTGAAGCTGAGAACAAGTCCTGCGGAGATCAGCTACCTCCAATGAAAGACCCTGAAGGCGTTCAGCCAAAAGTGAAACCGGATCCATGCTTGAGACGGTTATGGCGGCTTATAATGTCACGGAATGTGTACAGGAAACAATGCAAAACAACATGTATAAATAACTCGCTGGATCCAAAAGCTAAGGAACAAAAGGGAGACCCCTGTAGAAGACCTGGCACTTTCCCTGGCTGCTCAGCCTATGCATAGATCCAAATGGTGGAGGTATGCATATCCACGTACCTTGACTATATAGGCCCTGAGCACCCTACAATAGTGAGGGGACACGACCACCGACTCCCTACACCAGACACGGAGGGAGTCAGGGTCACCTGGGATCCAACAAACAGAAAATAACAGATAACAGTTAACACTTAACTTAGTAGAGGAGAGGAGAACCAGCTGGGCATGCACACATACTCCAGGAAGAAATATAAGCCGCCCAGAAAAGCATTCTGGGGAAGAATTTAAAGGGAAGCCATTAGTCCAACACATGACAGCTGAGAGAGACTAACGAGAGGAGGAGCTGAATACCACAACACAGAAACTCAAGGGGGAGGTTCTGAAAAGCCTCTGTCAGAGCTTCTCAGCTGTCTGGTTGTGACAATATCTCTGCTTGGTCACGTACCACTTGGGGACATGTCACCTCTGTGGCCAGCTAATGGCTGCAGCAGCACATGTCCATGCTGGAAGTGTACACGTGGAGACCGAAGCGCAGTGAAGACAGTGGTGGACCACAGGAGTTGGCACCAAGCTTTGGGGAGCAGGTAAATATGGTTCCCTTGACATATCCCACTGGGTGAGGGTTGGATTTATGTAACTATGATGTTGGACAACCCCTTCTACAAAGTCTTGCGGCTGGGGGTCCACTTACAAATATTATAAATGGCGCATGAGGGACTTGTAGTCAGGGCCAGCTCCAGGTTCATGTGGGCCCTTGGGCGATGAATCCCTGTGGGGCCCCTTAAGGCATTTTTTTACATTTATATGTCCCCCTGTGGCTCCCACAAGGTATAGACCCCCACTGGCCCCTATACAGTATAATGACCACTAGTGGCCCTTCACACAGTATAATGACCCCCCAATGGCCCCAACACACAGTATAATGACCCCCATGGCCCCACACACAATATAATAACCTCACAGTGGCCCTCTATTCAGAATAATAACCCCCAGTGGCTCCCACACTGGAGGTTATACTGTATGGAGGGGGAACTGAGGGTCATTATACTGAATGGGGGCTCTGGGAGTCATTATGCTGAATGGAGGGTCATTGGGGATCATTATACTAAATGGGGGGCACTAGGGGTCATTATACTGTGTAAGGGGCCCTCACAGTGCAATGACCCCCCAGTGGCCCCCTCACATACCTATCATTGCTGGAGCGCAGAGGATGTATACAAATGTGCAGCACTCCACATTTTTGTATCCTGAAGAGTCCAGTAAAAAATACATACGTTAACGTATGCGTTTTTTTACAATGGAACTCTATGGTGAACGGACGCCACTGTACGGCATCAGTCTGAGGCATCTGTTATTAATGTATACATTTTTGGTATGCATTAAATGAATGGCAAAAACTTGATGTGAACCCAGCCTCAGTGTCAGAATAAGCACCAGTACACAGCGGAGCAGCGTGGCGGAAAGGGGAGGCCGCCATGTACTGACAGAGCGCTACCTGGTGGTCAGGGAAGAGGACTTTTTTTCCCAAGGATCATTTTCTACTGGGAAATACAGGGCGCAGTATAATACACTAGAGTCTATATACTATAAAGATATTAGCTCTACCCTGGAATAATAATACAATTAGGGGGTCATTTATTAAATAGAAATACGTCTATGTTAGGCGTACTGCTGACACAGATTGTGGCGCAAAGGTCCTTAGCACCGCAATCTGCAACTTTTCCCCACTCATGCCAGGTCTAAAAAAGGTGGGGTGGGCAGGGAAGGGGATACAGTTATTGGATACCACCGCCATACAGTGACCGGATAACACCTCTGTACAGTGACCGGATAACATCGCCATACCGTGACCGGATAAAAGGGTATAAGGGGGCACAGTACAGGGAATGACTAGGGGCACTGTACAGGGTGTGGTAAGAGGGCACAATCTAGGGTATAAGGGGGCACAGTATGGGGTGGGGGGCACAGTACGGGGTGGGGGACACAGTCACATGACCCTGTGACGTTAGAAGGTCCTTATGGTGAATGCGGTTCAGACGCCACCATAATGAGAGGCAGAGGAGTGAGACAGGAGGGGTGGACACAGCAAGTAGGTGGAAGGGGCTCTGAGGGGGATTCATACAAGAAGTAGGGACAGGAGCAATGGGCCCCGGCACTTGCCCGGGTATGCTGGGTGCTGACTCCGGCCCTGCTTGTAGTGTAATGAGGTAGAGCAGGGAGTATCTCTCCAGCTGTTGTAAAACTACAACTCTAAGTATGCAATTACAACTGGGAGTTGTAGTATCTGGAAAGCCACTGATTGAGACCAGTAATGTATAATATAGGTCACTGATGATAAATGAGTTATTCCCATATCTATACAGGGAGGCTGACATTGCCTTCTGTATACTATGATGGGACCTAAGAGGCTGGCTCAAGGCATATTAAAATTAGTGACAACCCATAGGAAAGCTGTAATGATGGCATTATTTGTTGTCACCCAGTTTTTCTAGGAACAAATATAACTAAAGCATCTGAAGGTGAAAATAAAGTTTGACAAAATAGGAGAAGGGGCAAAATAGGACATATTAAAGGGGTTCTCCTGGGAGCAATAGAAAAAAGGCTAGAAACCGACAAAAAAAGAATTGTCTCTTACCTTCACCAATCTCCGGCTGCTGCCATTCCGCCTGTGCTGCGGTCCCTGCTGCTCTCCACTTCCTGTCCTGGTGCAAATATCAGGAAAGGGCATCTCAATTACTGGGTTTGGTGTTGAACGGCCTCAGCAAGTCTTTCCTGATATTTCTACCGTATTGACTGAGAGGAAGTGCAGAGCAGCAGAGACCACAGCAGCTGCAGGGGATCGGTGGAGGTAAGTAATACATCTTTTTTTTATTTTTAACAGCTTCTGCCATATTTTTTAAAACTGTTCCCAGAATTTAATGAATTATTTATCGTATTTTTATTTTAGCTTTGGAAGACTGCGGGGTCCATTAAAAATAAGCCTCTAGGTGTAACGGCAACGCCCCCGTTGCTCCTAGAGGCTTATTTGCAGATATTAAAACATCATTTTTCTCAGTAATGCGGACACATATGAACATGGGACCAACACAGATGCCTTCAGCTGCCAAGCGCACATGTAACAGGTCACCCAGTGTCATAGGTACAAAACTGCTGACAGATGCCCTTTAAATCATCTCAATCCATTTTTGACAGGGTAAGGTTCAGATTTTGCCTGGTGCTGCAGACATCTGATCCGGCTCAAGCACATCATTACTTCCCATTCCCCGGGCGACCCGCCTCCATCTGCCCATTTGGGGAATTAATCGACGATAATTAAATAAACCAGATGAAGCGTATATATTAAGATTTTGATGGGGGGTTCCAGTGGACAACGTCTATCAGGAAACTTAAAAAGAAAATCAGCCCTTGTAGAACACAAGGGGGAGAAATGTTTCTCCAAGTCACGCTAAACCTCTTAATAAAGATCTTATCAAGCAGATACATAAATATTCATATGGCCCCCTCCGAGCGGAAAACAACATGTTCAGCAAGAGAGGCGCTGGCTCATTTTCAGCTCAGATCTAGCACTACTGCAAGAGGCACATGATTACCATTTATAAATATACAAATGCTATGACTTTGTATATTTGCAGGCCAGATGGGCTGCTCGTCACTCCAGGCTGCACACTCAAGGTGTCAACGCGCAAGGTTTCGGCATCGGATGCTATCGTTTTATTTCTTTTTGTAAAGTGCTAATAAATATCAGCAGGAATTTATTCTGCATTGTATATGAGAGAACAATGCATCCCTAATGGGAGCCTGTAGGACCACGAACCCTCGCACATCGTAAGGCATTTAGCAGCATCCTCATTCCTGAGAAAATCAACATTTATCCATTATGCTAATTCAGTTGGAAGTGCCACAAGGGTCTTCTCAATCCTGGCAAGTGCTCTTGTACTCTTTTTAGCTATTTCTGTCTGAGATCCATTATTTTAGACGGAAGAAAAAGTTCTTCGTGCTAGACTTTTCCTCCCCCCAAAAATGAAGGATCTCAGTCAGAAATGGCTAAAACGGATGCAAGAATGGACCAGAAGAACCAGGGTCAGATTGGGATTCCTTGGGCCCACCAGAGGAAATTATTCTCAGGGTCCAACCCCCATATCATCAATAAAGTCTCCATAGACAGCTCCAAATGATTTTCTCTCCTGGACCTTTGGGGTCCTCTATGGTATTAGAGCCTAGGCCCACTGGAGGATCCTCTGGTACTCTGGTTGGCCAGTCTGATACTGAGAAGATCGGAAAATGAAACTGTGATGTGAACTTAGTACTCTGTCCGTACTGACAGTGCCAGCACTTCCCCTCACTGAAAAACTTGCATTATAAGCCATCCGTTTGAAGCCTAGCGCATGCGCAGGCACACAGCAGGGGTTATACCATGCATGCACCGGTACAAAACGTTGCTGTTTTTCTATTACTTTTTTATTTACCGCTCTCTCCCCGAATCCCATTACTGTCTTCTGTCTGTTCTGTTGCCTGACTTCCATGTCCTTCATCTATTGACATCGTCTTTCTATTCCTGTCATCTATCAGTGAGTTATTTCAGTGTATTTGTTGCCTGCCATAAATTTTTCTTGCAATTGACCTGTTATGCAATTCTGATCTACTGCAAGTCCTGGGGGTATGTGAGTAACAAGAGACAATTTTAGTACTTGGGAATGGCGACTGCTATGGTCGAAGTCCAGTTCTGCAGTCGTGTGAATGAAGGGCGTCGTTACAGTTATCACCATATGGAAAATAGGTGAAATACTTATTGGAAATCTACAGTAGATAGAGAATCAGGCTAAAACGAATCCATTGTCACTTTTAATGTAAAAATAGTCACATCTTCACAGTCATACACTAGACAGGTTGCAGCTGTTGATAAAAAAAAGTTTGATATGTCATCACTAAACAGCTGCAATGTATGTTACGTATGCTCACCATTCTAATTGTCTATATGTTCAAGATAGTGTTTGTCTATAGAAAATGATCCCAATGGCGGTGGAATGTTGGTGGTCTGTGCCCACTGGCATCTCTTATCTCCTGGTGGTGTGTGGAATGGTGGTGGTCTGTGCCCACTGGCATCTCTTATCTCCTAGTGGTGGGTGGAATGGTGGTGGTCTGTGCCCACTGGCATCTCTTATCTCCTAGTGGTGGGTGGAATGGTGGTGGTCTGTGCCCACTGGCATCTCTTATCTCCTGGTGGTGTGTGGAATGTTGGTGGTCTGTGCCCACTGGCATCTCTTATCTCCTGGTGGTGGGTGGAATGGTGGTGGTCTGTGCCCACTGGCATCTCTTATCTCCTAGTGGTGGGTGGAATCACTGGCATCTCTTATTTTCTGGTGGTGGGTGGAATGTTGGTGGTCTGTTCCGACTGGCATCTCTTATCTCCTGGTGGTGGGTGGAATGTTGGTGGTCTGTTCCCACTGGCATCTCCTATCTCTTCGTGGTGGGTGAAATGTTGGTGGTCTGTGCCCACTGGCATCTCTTATCTCCTGGTGGTGGGTGGAATGTTGGTGGTCTGTGTCCACTGGCATCTCTTCTCTGCTGGTAGTGGGAGGAATGTTGATACTCTGTGTCCACTGGCATCTCTCCTCTGCTGGTGGTGGTTGGTATGTTGGTGGTCTGTGCCTAGTGGCATCTCTCTTCTGCTGGTGGTGGGTGGTATGTTGGTGGTCTTTGCCCACTAGCATCTCTCTTCTGCTGGTGGTGGGTGGAATGTTGGTGGTCTGTACCCACTGGTATCTCTCCTTTGCCGGTGGTGGGTGGAATGTTAGTGGTCTGTGTCCACTAGCATTTCTCCGGACACGGCCACTGAAGTACTCACCCATCTAGCTGCAGACACTTGCAGCCACCGCGCCTCTTTCCTCCTATTCTTGTTTGTGAGTGCTTCTATTTGTCACAAGCTCTATACAGCTCTTAAAGGACAAGCACCCATGCAGGCTAATCTGTTTTCAGCCTATATATGAAATATATATCACACCTTCCCCTAGGAATTTAGCCTAGTTCCTGAGAGGGTATTCCAGTACTGGGTATTCTGACCCCAGGTTCTTGATCTCTGCCTATTAACTATATTAAATCTGTGCTGCCAATCCTGACCTACTGCCTGTTTTGCCACATTGCACAATCTCTGCCTTTCTTGACTTCAGCTTGCCCTCTGACCACATCTCACCCTGTCCTGACCTTGGTTTGCCCTCCACTTCTGACCACATGTCTGCCTGTCCAGACCCTGGCTTGCTCTCTGACCATGTCTCTTACTGTCCTGTTATTGGCTTGCTCTCTGACCATGTTTCTGACTGTCCTGACCTTGGTTTGCCCTCTGACTATACCTCTGACTGTCCTGATCTTGGCTTGTCCTCTGAACAGGTCTCTGCCTGTCTTCTTGGTGCCAGACACACCGCAGGCTCTTGACCCAACTGAGTGAGCAGTCACTGAATGAAGAATACTCCTAGAGGGAGGTAGAGGCCTGGTGGACCCTGCAGCAAAATTGAGATGCTTTATTAGGGCTAAAAGGGTAAATACCAGGGAACCATTTAAAAAAATGCTCTCCTGACCTATTGCCTGTTTTACAACATTGCGCAAATGCTGCCTTTCTTTACTTTGACTTGCCCTCTGACCAGATCTCTGCCTGTCCTGACCTTGGCTTGCCCTCTCACCATGTCTTTCCCTATCGCTTTGTTCTTGCCCCACCTAGGTGAGCATTCACTGAATGGAGACTACTGCTAGGTAGAGATAGACCTGGCAGATCCTGCAGTAAAATCCAGATGCCCATACTGGGGCTAAAGGGGTAAATACCAGTAGACAACTTAAACAATGCTCTCAGGAGTAACCCCAAGTCAAATCTGTTCAGTAGCGCACTTTGTAAAAAGTCTGCTGCATCATAGTAGGTTTGTCCTATGGTTGCCCTATGGAGTGACATGCCAAATGACATACTGAGCACTGCTACATTGGTATATATATTTACCAAATGGGTGTTTGTTTTTTTTGGGGGGGAGGGGGTGTTTTTGCAATCTCTCTAGTCTCTCTGAATGGCGGTTATTGATACAGTACTATCTGATTGTGTGCTATGCGACGGGATGTATTACTTACTGTTTGCAAAGACGAAGCTAAATAGTTCATTCAATACCAGAGGAAACAAAACACTTACGAATACTCAGAGTCATGCAGCGAACCTTAAATGTATTTCACTTCCCTGACGTTGGAGATGAAGGATCAATGATTTTGTACCTTTGTAGAAATTGATCACGAAGTGCTCCTGGGGGCTTTTTTTTCTTCTTAATTCTTTTACTTAGTTTTACATTTGCAAATGCCACCATGATATTACCTTTATTTGTTCTGTAGGACGCCTGTAAATCCTTTCTGAAGGAGAAATTCTTGTAAGTTGGAAAATAACTGCAATTAGAATAATGGATGCAGGGACGTTTCTAGGGAATTTTACCAACAAGGCGAACATAAAAAAAGCCCCCCCCCTTCCTTAAAGGTGTTGTCTCACTTCAGTAAGTTGCATTTATCATGTATCAGTATTACACATGATAAGCTAAGATACAGAGGTTCAGCCGGCAGTATCATACACAGCCTTTGGCTGCTAGCAGTAATATTTTCCTTTTAATCTACCACTGCATTTCCAGTAACAGCCTTCCCAGCACACGATGACAGCGCCCCATGCCTCTTACATCCAGTGACGTCTCCTTTGATGTAGATGTTCTCTTTCCTCATCTTCTCCTTTCAGACCTTCAGACCAGACCATAATTGTTCAGCCACTTTTCGTCTCTGCAGTTTGACAAAAAAAAATCTTAGTTTACTACTTTTCCATCATCCTCCCATCTTCTGGAGAAATCATCCTACTACCCCCAATATGGTGCCACTGTGCTCCCCAATATTATACTGTAGAAACCAATAAACCCCCTGATAATACTAGTATCACACAGAGCCCCATATAAAATACCCCTTCTTTGTGGCCTCAGTAGAAGCCCCCATAGTGTCCCTCTCCCCCCTTCCCCCATATAAAATACCCCTTCTTTGTGGCCTCAGTAGATGCCCCCATAGTGCCCCCAATAATGTGCCAGTAAGAAGTGCCCCATAGTGCCAGTAAGAAGTGCCCCCATAGATGCCCCCCAATAATGTGCCAGTAAGAAGTGCCCCCATAGATTCCCCCAATCATGTGCCAGTAACAAGTGCTTCTCCATGCCGCCCCATCATGTGCCAGTTACAAGTGCCTCTCCATGCCCCCCCAATCATGTGCCAGTAACAAATTCCACTCCATACGCCCACAATCATGTGCCAGTAACAAGTGCATCTCCATGCCCCCCCCTTCAAATAATGTGCCACAAGTATTGTCCCGTATAAAAATAAAAAACACTTATACTTACTTCCATGGCAGCAATGCAGGCCCTTTTCCGGCCTGTGTCCCACGCTGTTTGGCTCAGGCGGCACGATGCTGTCCTTGTGGCCAGCAGCCTATCAGAGGAACAAGGAAGGGAGACGCATCTCCCTCCCCTGCCCCACAGCAGCACTTCCATCTGTATCGCTGTCCACAATGGAAGCGCTCATCTCCCCCGATCCGCTCTCCGACCGTTGGTGCCCCCCTCTTGTTGCTGGAGACATGCGCCCTGTGCGGTCACACCCCTCGCCTGGCTGTAGCAACAGCCCTGAATGGATGAACAGCTAAATATTAGTGAGTGTGTAAGACACAGGTGGCCATGCAACAGACCAATTTACTGTACCTACCACTGGAGTCACTAGCGTCTCACTGGTCCAGATTTGGATTTGGTGGTAGTAATTCCAATCTCATCTCCACGCTATACTGAGGCACCGGGGTCACAATGTTTATTCTGGTGGCACAGAGATTACCTTCATATTCTGCCACATACAGCCCTTCTTGTGGGTGGCACCACTGGACACAACTCATACGTGCACAAGCCTGAAACATACTGTCCAACAATTTCTAATCAAGGGTGGGCATAGTGGCACTGAACTCTTGATGTGCATTACAAGATGGTCCATGGTAGCTCTATACAACAGCTATGGTCTATCCTTTGCTCAGTTTCTAGGAAGAAGCTGAATCAATTTGAATCCCCCTCCAACACTGGAAGAAAATATTAAAGACACTCAATAGAGTATTAAGTCAAGGTGAAAGTAAAGCCACCAGAGATCTGTAGACCCAAGGTTCGACAGATTCACACCTGGTCAGGTATAACATTGGTGAACGCCATGAGAACCAGAACTTCTAAAGAGTGCATAGTAGATTCAGCAACCAGGAACCTAGTGTCACGGCCTTTGGTGTGCGCTGTGACACTTATGCCACGCTTGCTGTTTCCTGTGGCAATGTGTTGCTGTTTCGGCATGCGGGGGCAGTGTCACGGCCTTTGTGGTAGTGTGCCGTGACATAGTTGCCTTGCATGTTGTTGCCTGCGGCAACAGTGTAGCTTTTTATGCTGGTGTGTGCACTTCCCCTTTCAGATGTTCCCTCCTCTGTTCGGTGCTGGAGGGGTTAACCACCTTGTTGGGCGTAGTCACTAGGTGCTTCATCTTACCTGTGGCTGGAGGCCAGGAGTCAGTGGTACTCCAGCCATGGTGTGTGCTGGAGTTATGCTCCTGGTCTTCATGTTTCATCTCCCAGAGTGAGGGCCTCCTAATGGGACATCGAGGTCTCCAGCGATGTCTTCCTCCCCTTAAATGTGTTGTATGTTTGGTATGGGGTTATGATTTGATGTGTTGTAATTGAACCACAAGCCTGTATGCAGTGCTGCCTGGGGCTGCCATGCACCTTGCGGCATGGGGGTCCTAGCGGAGTCTGGTGTGCTGGATATCTGTGTGAGTTGCTGGTATGGTGTCCTGTTTGGTGTTAGGGCTCTGGTACGTATTCACGGGTTCCAGTCGTGGTGGCAGCGGCAGGTAAGTGTGTTGTCTTGTTTTCTTACCTTCCGATTCTCTTGCTGCATATGGTCTTTTCCTTTCCCTGCTTCTAGGCCTTACCTGTTGCTCCGTGTTGTGGATGAGCAGGTCGTCTCTCACCTGCTCCTAAGTGAGGGATTTACAGGGCGACTCAGGATATTAGGTATCCAGGGTATGAGCCGTCCTACCATCCAGGTTCGCTCATATGGTGAGGAGTTAGGGCTAGGTATAGGGATGCATTAGGAGGTGACCTGCTCCCTTATCCTTGTGTTCGGGCCTAGTTGCTTTTATTGTCCCCCAGTCATCGTACGGTGGGGGGTTTTCCCCACTCCCCACCGTGACACCTAGCTACTGCTCCATCTTACTGGTATATAAGGTCTTGAGGAACTCATGCATGTAAAGAAGAATAGGTAAGCAAAAAAAGGTGGGTGGTGGTATCAGGTGACATGTTGGAAAACGCCAACAAAAATTAAAGCAACCATCAAGTCTAGACCTAAGATTTGACTATATGTGACACATGTATAGTGAATATACCTGGTGGCCTCTGTTCTTCCTATACTGCCTTCATTCTTTCCTTTTGGTCCTCATTGGATTCCTTTCACAATGGTTTCCACTGCCCCAGACTTCCTCACTCAAGAGCAATGTGAAAGTTTAGACAGTAGCAGATCACAAAGAGTCTACCTCCCAAAATCCCCAGCAATCAGCTGTAACCTGTGGGAAAACACTGGCAGTAAGTATTCAACTGCACTGGAGCTCCCCCACAGGGGAAAGGAAGAATTACACAGCGCCCATTCAAATCAATAGGCTGTCTATCTAATGTAGGACAGGACAGGTCCTCCAATGTAAAACATGCTCTTTACAACTCATCCTGGATCAACCTATCCCCTCCATTAGCCCCTAATTCCTTAATAGAGTAGATAAACCTAAGTATACCTTTAAACCCGATAATTGATGTATGGTGGCTCACAACTTTAGAAGTGTCATATAAAAGAACCTTGCATGGAAAATACTGAAATGGGTTACAGTACATCATCCTGGGCATACTAAGATCTAGCAAAACTATGCATTCTTTCCTAGTGAGATTTCTGATGATTTCATGATTAAGTGGAGATTTTAATTTTGAATAAAAGGTCACACTCTGTCACCCACTTCACCAGACTTTTGTGTCAGAAGAAGTAGAACATATGCTCTATTAATAAAGCACCTGTCCTGTAAATAATACATTGTGTGAGGTACTTCCCTTTACACCATATGTAAAAAATGTAGTGCCTGCGACCACCTCTAGGTGGAGCTCAGCGCGTAGGAATGTATACAGTTACCACAGAATGCGATGGCACCTGAGCTTCCTCTTGTGTCGAGGAGAATTCAGTGGATTTATTTCAGGAAGAGAAGGAGTACAGCACTAGTCCCCAATACCCTGGCCCCATGGCAGTTGTGTGGTCCACCTCTGCTGGTAGGTATACCAGTGCTCCTTGTACCTAAAACCCAAAGCTAGGGGCTTCTATGTCCTAAGTGTCCCAATGACAACACTTATAGCTTATTGCCTTTATACTGTGGCACTTCAGCCTTGTCTTAATGGCTTTATGTGGATCTAAATGACCATTCACATCATTGTCCACCAATAAATGTATACACTCTTGGCAGGAACTATGTGAACATTTATGTAGCTTGGTGTATGGATCCATTCTCGACCAAGTTGAGCTGCCAGAGGAAACAGGTCGTAAGTTTTTTCCTTTTTCCTTGTACTCCTAAAGAAACAACTTTTGGAAGTTCTCCTTTAAACGCGCTTTTGATCAAGTTCAAACCAAGACAATCCCAAACCAGAATCCCAGAGAGCTTGATTCATTTCATGGCTGCCTTTCCTTCCACCGATATCAACAAGAATTACTGAGCTATCCTCTTCTAACGTATGATGTAGCCTAGAATAAATGGTGGCTATAAGTGCTCATTTGCATTCGTTTTTTCCTAGAATCCTTGGCTGCAGTGAAAGCGCGGTCTGTTATGTGATTACGGGGCTACAAGTTGATTGCGTTCCCAAGACATATGGATGTTCTCCTATCTCCTAAGTGCTTTTCACAGATCACACACGTCCTAATTCTCTTCTACCGTGAGCCAAGGAAGAATGGTGGGGTGGGGGTTGGACGCCTCATAAAGGAAAAGTCCAAGTTGTAAAACCCTCGTGAGGATTGACCGTGGCTTAAGGAATAAAACAAACCTCAATGTCTTTGAAACCCATCCTCATTGTAGACCGGCTTCCAAAAATGGATGTTATTATTCTTCGTCCTGGGTGGTGGGATGGGACGGAGGGAGAGGCGCGCTGTTACTGTATTTGGAAAGGGTTCCACGCAGGTGTCAAAACAAAGTCTTCCAGGAAACAGAAGGGAAAATGACAATCCGGGAGCCGTTACTGCAGGTGTGTTCAACCAAATATCTCCGCTCCTTTATTTTATAGTCCCATTAAATCCGGGAGAACGGAGCCAGCCGTAGCATGGAAGGCAACAGAGAACTCATAAACCTTCATCCGAAACTGAAATTTACATTTGTAGGTCAACAAATAGAGCTAAAAATCGTTAATCAACATGAAGCTAAAGGCTTCCTAAGCTGCTAAATTGAATGCAGAAAGCACTCTAGAAACAAGTTGTTTTTTATTATCAGTTCATTACTGGTGTCCAGACATACTCACATAAATTCTGATGCCCCTGAAGAGTTTCCCTTGGCACAGGGCTCCCTGCCAACGCTGCAATTCTTCAATTTATATCACAACAGGCCTATAAAATAAGCCAAAGAATAGGAATTTTTTTAAGCCTTGTATTATATCCCATCTGCTCATATCACAGTCTAATAAAGGCCGCACATCGATGCCTGTTAGAAGGTAAGTGCCATCCAGTGCACTTACGAAGCAGACACCTCTATTACGTACGGTATAGTCAGTTCTAGTTTCCGTGTATTGCACCTTGTATCATACAAATTACTATCACGTGCTCCTGCAGCTAGATTCACACGGGCAGATTATCGGGGACTCGTTCCCGACAATCTGCCCATGAACGGTGCCACAGATCACCCGATCAACGAGCAAAATGCTCATTCATCGGGTGATCCTGTCGCTTGTGCAGGCACTTAAATTATCGTTTCCGGGCCGCAAATGGTGTGCTGTCTAAATGCAGCTGTATGACGATGAGTGCAATACCGATCCCTTGTCCTCATACTGTGGAGGAGATTGCTGCATGTAGTGTTTCACCTACACTCAGGGCCAGCGTTAGGGGGGGCAAACAGGGTTATTGCCCAGGGTCCCCTTTCCAAAAGGGGTCATCTGCTGTTTGAAAGTTAAATGGGCTGATGGTGGGAGTCTTTTTTCCTCCACATGCTCCCTATGACTGGCACTCTAACATGCTGCAGCAGTCTGCTGATGTCCACCCTGCAGTCTCCCCGTCTCACCAGACATCGGTCACTGCACAGCATTAGCATCCTGCTGCCACACACATCGAAAGTTCTGTGTGGGCAGAGCTAACCTAGCTCTGCCCCCATCATTGCCTGCACTTGCTCCAGGCTGCAAGGCCCAAACATCAGACTGGGATGACTGGGCCTTCTGCTGGCTCTGACCTCAGCTGCTAGACTGCAGGAGATCCCAGGACCCTGCCTTATGAAAGCACCTGTTAAGTCCATCCAAGCATGCAGCAGTGTCTGTGGAGGGCGTGCAGGGCTGCCGGTGGTCGCTCTCATTGTAACAGCCCTGCACTGCCCTCAAGTATTTATGATCACTGATCTGTGAGTTCCCTCTGTGAGCTCCCTGTGCCCCCTCCTGTGCGCTCCCTGTGCCCCCTGTGTGCAACCCCTGTGCCCCCTGTGAGCACTCCCTGCGCTCCCCTGAGTGCGCTCCCTGCACCCCCTGAGTGCACTCCGTGCGACCCCTGTGTGCGCTCCCTGTGCGCGACCCCTGTGCACGCTCCCTGTGCCCCCTGTGCACGCTCCCTGTGCCCCCTGTGTGCGCTCCCTGTGTCCTCTGTGCTCCCAGTGGGAGCTCCCTCTGTTAACTGTGTGTGAGCTCCTTGTGTCCGGTGGGCTCCCTGTGACTCAAGTATGAGCTAGGTCTGCAGCACTTTTAGGACACCACCAAACAGCGTGCTTGTGACGTGGCTTGTGGTGCTTGTGACGTGGCCGTTTTGCGTTCAAATGCCACATGGCTGTCTGGGCCATAGAGGGCTCTAGTTAAACTATTGAAGACAGCATTGTTTAGGTGGTCTGCATTGTTAATGGGGGAAGGGGGGGGCAGAGGCGTTGTATAGATCTGAAGTCTATACCTCAGATCTATACTTCAAAGAAATAAGAAAAGGACAAACAGCAGGTGGCGCTATACAGATACATTTTATTGAATAACCGGGTAGCTATACCAAATTTTTTATTACATGCAATTACAGACGTATTCAGATCCAGGTGCTGGTTTGAAAACTGTAGGATGACCCCTTTAATAGGGTATGAGATGACGGTTGTTGGCATGAGGGCCTTCCAGTATTCCCACTACTTGGTACAATTTATGCACTGTTAATTTGAGGGGAAAAAGTGAATTTGCCCTTTAAGCAATTTGCCCTTTAATGTGCCCTCAAAAACATTATATAAAGCCACGGTAATTGAAATAATTCTTACTAATTAAAGAAATCCCGGATCCCTATCAAGTGAGTTGGTCTCAAGGGCTGAATTAGAAAACACTAATATATAATACGACATGTCTTCATTTTACTCCGAATCCAGGCGGAGAATAAATAAAACTGAAATATAGTAGTCGGAAATGACGGTATTTACATGGCAGACCTTCACAACGATGCATACGGATTAAAGGCCATTTAACGATGATGAATGTGGGATGGAAATAAAAGAAAACGCGAATCTTAATACCGTCTCTGCAGGTGCGAGTGGCTGCGCCGTCACATCTCAGTAAACTGAGTGGCTGTCTACCCGAGTGTGACCGGCTCCTAATTAGAAACCCATTCTACTGTAGCAAGCATGGGGTCATCTTTCAAACACCCTTCTCCTGCAACACAACAAAAGCCGAGATTAAAAGTGGTTTTGGCAGGAAAAAGAAAGGAGCGATCCACAAATTAAATTATCTAAACCGTGTCTTGTGAAGGTGAAACGTCTTTCAGTTTTGGAAAGGATTTTACACTTATTGCCTTCATCAGAAAACCCTGATTCATGCAGATGGTGCCGCTCCCAAGGGACAGATATATTGTGTTTGTCCGGTTACATTTGCATAGGGCAAGGGTTCGAAGGGTTTTTTGGCCCCGCAAAAACTATATTTGGCCACAGGGAAACAGTCAAAGGACATTGTGGAGCATAGGCCTCAGATGCCAAGACAAACCACGCAGCCTTGGCCTAGGGAAGCGGAATATATTTTTGTCCCAGGTGAAGGAACTAAGTTACACCTGGCCCATTTACTTTTCTACAGAAGACTTGTCCAATTACCATAGTCTTTGTTAAATACCCTAGAGCAAGGTGGTATCTACAAAATTGTTTATTCTCTAATGCTATTTCATGTTATATTATCTACCCTGCGTAGCTATGTATGGTTGGCACAGTCAGGGTTAAGAATCCTGGCACAGCCTGTGTGAGGAGGTTAGGTGTGAGCTGGCCCCACCCCTAACCCTTAGCTCTAGTCACTAGGGGTTAGGGGTGGGGCCAGAGAGAGAGTTTGGAAGGGAGAGGAAGCTGTGACTTGTGCTTTCTCTACTTAGGGACCTATATATATAGCCCAAAATCAGATGCCAAGACAAGAGCTGACAAACCACGCAGCCTTGACCTAGGGAAGCGGAATATATTTTTGCCCCAGGTCAAGGAACTAAGTTACACCTGGCCCAGCCACTTTTCTACAGAAGACTTGTCCAATTACCATAGTCTTTGTTAAATACCCTAGAGCAGGGGTGCACAACCTGCGGCCCGGGGGCCACATGCGGCCCTTTATACCATTCTGTGCGGCCCCCAACCATCTGGTAACAGACATGTATGCCTATGTCTTGTGGCTGCTCACATGTATTTTTCATGTATGCTTCCATTAGATGGGAGTCCTGGAAGTGTAACTAGACATTAATGTTATATAATGTGTGTTCAATATGCCATATGTACAATATTTCAGTTGTTAATACACCTTTAAATTTTAATTTCGGCCCTCGTCATTGGTTCAGTCTGGCAATGTGGCCCCCAACCAGGAAACGTTGTGCACCCCTGCCCTAGAGCAAGGTGGTATCTACAAAATTGTTTATTCTCTAATGCTATTTCAAGTTATATTATCTACCCTGCGTAGCTATGTATGGTTGGCACAGTCAGGGTTAAAAATCCTGGCACAGCATGTGTAGGAGGTTAGGTGTGAGCTGGCCCCACCCCTAACCCTTTGCTCTAGTCACTAGGGGTTAGGGGTGGGGCCAGAGAGAGAGTTTGGAAGGGAGAGGAAGCTGTGACTTGTGCTTTCTCTACTTAGGCCCAAAAGGTTACAGAGGCTAACTGATCTCTGCATGATCTACAGAGGGAGGGAAGGAGACAAAGGAGAGAGCCCACAGAAACAAGTGCAAGCCCTTCTGTGACTCTGTTCCAGTAAAGATAGGGCATGTCCTATCTTTTGCCGTATCTTGTGGATCGCTGACCCATTCAGGTCAATGGGTTTGCACTGCAATGCAGAGTTTACATGTTTTCCGGACCCACGGTTTGCACGACGGCACTACAGTCGTAAGAATGGGGCCTTACCACTGCATTATATCATATATACCCGGGGAGTCAGCTGTTTCATGGACCACTTTCCGAACCAATACAAGTGTTAGTTGTAAATATACAAGTCAATTGATGCTTGTTTAATGTGCTTTCACATGGTCCGATGCAAAGTGAAAGGGGGACAAACAATCGTTGTTACGATCATTCATCCCCCATACAGTATGGATGCGGTCGGCAGCCCATCCTCTGTTCACACAGGGCAATGTGCTGCTGACAACACAATAATTTTCAGCACCACATGAAAGATCAATCCACCCAATAAGTGAGTGTTTTGCTCATCTGTCAGGTAATCAGCTGTACATGGTCCGATTAATCGGAAGAGAGTTCTTGCAAATTTTCATTTCCGATAATTGATCTAATCCTCAGCCAGTGTAAGAGCCTCTATTCAAGCATAGTCCTCAACCCCATGTTACGACCATGTTCATGGCCGTGACTCCTTGGGAGCCGCATGCAGTTGCCCGCGGTCTGGTGTTGTGTCAACCGCAGCTGGGGGCACTTTGCTGTTTGCCTCAAGTGTGGTTGCCGCGGACAACAGGTATGCGTGCGGTTGCTTTTGGTTGTGTGGGTGTTTGTATGCACTCTGAATGTCTGGTGTGCACTGTGTTTTGTGTGCACTCTGTGGTGGCAGTGTCTCGGACTTTTGGCCGGCTCCCAGGACACGTTTGCCACGCATGTCATTGTCGACGGTAACAGCTGCAGTGAGATTTTGTGTGTATTCCCCTTTATGTGGTTTCACTACACTCCCTGGTGTTGGAAGGGTTAACTTCCTTCCTTGTGTGTCTGAACACTGGGTGTGTCTGTGGCTGTGGCTACTTGGGCCTATATAGTCTCTGCTTTAAGCAGTAGTCAGAGGGGGTTCTTCAGCCATGCTTGCTGGAGACAGCCTCCTGTTATTTACCATCTGCCAGTGGGGGCCACCCTTGTGGTCATAAACTTTATGTCTGGTGTTAGATGATGTCTGTGTGGTTTATCTATTCTTTGCAGCTATGGATGTCCTGGTTCCTGTGTGTTTTTATGTGTGTGCTGTTTGTCTTATGTTTATGTGGACAGCGTTTTCTGAGCACGGGTTCCAGTCAGCAAGGCTGTGGCAGGTTAGTGTGGAACAGTTTGGTTCACCTGTCATATTCATAGATCTGTACATGTTCCCCTTCTTTCATGCTGCTTGGCCAGTGAGACTCCTGCTCCTCCGTGCCTAGGAGGAGTAGGTTGTCTTACCCTGCTCCTTAGTTCAGGGCCATCCTGAGGGCTTGTAGGGACTATTAGGTTCCAGAGTATGAGCCCTCCTACCATCAGGGTCGGCTCATACGGACAGGAGACAGGGTCAGTGTTAGGGACGCAATAGGAGGTGATCTGCTCCCTAATTCTGTTGCCCTGACCTAGTAGTGACCGGACACCTTCTGTCATCGCACGGCTGAGGGTTTTCCCCATCCTCAACCGTGACACCCCACCACTCGACCGAGACTGCCCTTACCAAAGTCACCAATGACCTACTAACAGCCAAAACCAAGAAACAATACTCCGTCCTCCTTCTCCTTGACCTGTCCTCTGCCTTCGACACTGTTGACAACTCCCTTCTGTTGCAAACTCTCTCATCTCTTGGCATCACTGACCTGGCCCTCTCCTGGATCACATCATACCTCACAGACCGGACGTTTAGCGTCTCCCACTCCCGCACCACCTCCTCGTCTCATTCCCTCTCTGTTGGTGTCCCGCAAGGCTCTGTCCTAGGACCCCTGCTCTTCTCTATCTACACTTTTGGCCTGGGACAGCTCATAGAGTCCCATGGCTTTCAGTATCATTCTTACGCTGACAACACACAAATCTACCTCTCTGGTCCAGACATCACCACCTTACTATCAAGAATCCCACAATGTCTATCCTCTATATCATTCTTCTTCACCTCTCGCTTTCTTAAACTTAACATGGATAAGACAGAATTCATAATCTTTCCCCCATCTTGTTCAACCCCCCCAACAGACCTGTCTATCATGATCAATGGCTGCACACTCTCCCCAGTCAACAAAGCCCGCTGCCTTGGAGTGACCTTGGATTCTGCCCTTTCCTTCCGACCGCACATCCAAGCCCTTTCCACCACCTGCCGCCTCCAACTCAAAAACATCTCCCGCATCCGCGCTTTCCTTAACTTTGAATCTGCGAAAATACTTGTACATGCCCTCATTATCTCCCACCTAGACTACTGCAACATTCTCCTCTGTGGCCTTCCATCTAGCACTCTCGCACCCCTCCAATCTATCCTCAACTCTGCTGCCCGACTAATCCACCTCTCACCCTATTATTCCTCTGCCTCTCCCCTTTGCCAATCCCTTCACTGGCTCCCCATTGCCCAACGAATTCACTTCAAAGTACTTACAAATACATACAAGGCCGTCCATTACCTGTCCCCTCCCTACATCTCTGAGCTACTTTCCCAATACACCCCCACACGCACTCTCCGATCCTCACAAGACCTCCTTCTTTCCTCTCCTCTTATTGCCTCTTCCCACAATCGACTCCAGGATTTCTTCCGTGCATCCCCCATACTCTGGAACTCGCTACCCCAACATATCAGACTCTCACCTACCGTGGAATCCTTCAAAAGAAACCTGAAAACCCACCTCTTCAGACAAGCCTACAACCAGTGACCCTGCTGCCTCTATACCGCCATGACCAACTTAACCCGCACCTACTGTGTCCTTCTCCCATACCATGTAGATTGTAAGCCCTCACGGGCAGGGCCCACTCTCCTTCTGTACCAGTTTGTAACTCGTCTTGTTTATGATTAGTGCAATTGTCTGTATTATGTATGTGCACCGCTGATCATATGTACAGCGCTATGGAATAAATGGCACTTTAATAATAAATAATAATAATAATACTGATGGTCACTCACTCCAACAGGGCTCGCCAATAGTGATGGTCATTCATGCCATCAGGCTGCCCCCAACGCTGATGGTCACTCACTCCAGCAGGCTCCCCCCAATACTGACTTGAACTCTTGCCAGCAGTTCCCCCCAGTACTGATAGTCACTGAGTCCAGAAGATCCATCCCAAGTACTGATGGTCTCATCTTAGCAGCCTGGCACTGAACTCCACCACCACCAAAGACTATTCAGTAAAGAGAGACATACTCACCTCAATGGTCAGTGTCAGGACTGAAAAAGAGGAGGACTTTGGAAGTGATGCTGAGCATGTCCCGGTACCGAGACTGGTGGCCCACCGAAGTATCAGACAACACAGCCCACCGGGAATTTGCCGGTATGCAAATTCTCTGTCTGGGTCTGATCCCACCTGAGAGTGCACATACTCCCTATACAAGCTGCACAATGGCACTAAGAAACCATCAAGGCACTATTAATATTTATTGGGAGAAGGGCGTAGCCAAGGGGGTTTGGTGGGGCATGTGCCCTGGGTGCTAGATGCCAGGTGGCGACACCAGCAAGCTACTCTGCCTTGGACAGAGTGTTTAGCTGCAGGACTAGGCCAGTAAACTGAATATTTACCCTGTGGCTACGGCTCCAATTTCAAGTCAACTGTCACACTTGCCTTTAGCTTGACCGGTATATACTCCCCTCTCTTCTTAAGGGGGGTTTCCAAGAGTTTAATATGGATTGATTATCCTCAGGATAGGTCATCAATATCTTATTGGTGGAGGTCTGACATCCAGTTCCCCTATTTGAAGAGGACAGTGCTGTGGCCTCCTTACAGCATACCATAGACAGCGCCGTATATTGTATAGTGGCGGTGCTTGGTACTGCAGCACAGGACCATTCACTTGAATGGGACTTAGCCGCACATAAGCCATGTCACAGATGAACGTGATGTCACTGCCCTAGGAAGAGGCTGTAGAACTCAACGGAGCGCAGTAGCCTCTTTAAACAGCCGATTGGCAGAAAAACCCCTTTAACATGGTACCATCAACATAGTAAGGTGGTCTACTAGAAGTAGCTTCATCGCAGCGAAGAAGCTTCATAATAGCCCACACCAGGTCTTCTTCACAATAGTGGGTGACTACCCTGGTCTCCTCAAGAGCAGACTGAGTATATTGTTTCCTGCATGTCTGCTCTGCCTATAGCTCCATAATGAATAACTATAATAAGAACTTGAATTATTATCCTGTCTCTTTAAGAAATGATGACATCACAACACGTATGGTGACATCACTGGTCTGGAGGCTCAAGGCAATCTGGGTCCATGTCTAAAGAACTGGTATATTCTGAGAGCGTTATACCCATACATGTTCCTAAACAGCTAACACCTAAGAGCAAGTTACGAAAAGAACGTTAACGCATAGATTTATATGCGACTGTCAGCTCTTGAGTCAATGTCTTTTCCTTTTGTTTGTTGGTCGCTGGCAAAATCAATTTGTGGAGGGACGCTGGGAAGAAGGATTGACCAAATGGATTTTTTATCCTGCAGAGGAGCAAAGGGACAAGCGTCTACATAATTTGTTATCTAATTACATTAGTGAAATGTATTATGGGAAGAAACACGTGGACGAAGCAAATGAGAAAACAAGCGCCACGTAATTAGTAATCCAGGGGGTTACGGCAGGCTCGGTATCGGGGAATACAAGCTACATTGTGATGATACGGGCGCGGGCACAGGGGAGGTTTTTCAGGGAAGAGGCAACTGATGCCTCCTGTGTAACTGCACAATCCTTAGGCCAACCATGACACAGTGTGTCATCGTTGGCCTAACCCCTTAAACCCCTTAAAGGGGTTATCCTATGACTAATGTAAAAATGAAAATAGGAAATGACAATCTCTAACAAACCCAGAACCAGCCCTGTACCTCACATGGATCCAGAGATCTCCCCATTCATTGCTCTGCTAGATTTATTTCAAGCTGGCAGCTCAGGGGACGTGTACTTTATGCTACAGCTCGGGGGAGTGACCATTCTGCTGCAGTTTTTGCCCTATCACAGCTGAGGAGGTGTGTCCTTTCTGCTGCAGCTCAGGAGGTATATCCTTTCTGCTGTAGCTCTCTCCCTTCCACGGCTCAATAGGTGTGTCCTTTCTACTGAAGTTCCCTCCCTCTCTCAGCCCTGGAAGCGTGTCCTTTCTACTGCAGCACTCTCCCTCCCTCAGCTCAGGGGGGGGTGTCTTTTCTCCTGCAATTCTCTATCTGTAACTGTCACAGCTTCTAACAGTAGATACAGCTGGTGGCAGTGGAACGATTGAACTGAGCATGTGCGACCACCTCAGTAGGTGGACATGCACATTACTATACAGATTTTGAACATCTCTGGAGCATTTTTGAAACAAAAAGTACAGTACATTACAAAAGTAACATGTTTTTTATGCTGAATTATGTAAAAAAAATAGCATTGTTTAAGGATATACGTATTTTAAGATTACTTATTTTGTAATTGCATGTAATAAAAAAAATTGTATAGCCCCTGAGTTATTCAATAAAATGTATCTGTATAGCGCCACCTCCTGCTTGTTCTTTTCCTTAATTTTTGTCCGTCTCACTGAGCTGGTCGCACATGCTCAGTTTAAATCTTCAGCTGTCACCAGTCATATGTTCTGGATGAAGCTGTGGCACTTACAGGGAGAGAGCTGCAGCAGAAAGGACTCGCCCCCTGAGCTGTCAGCTTGATATAAATCTAGCAGAACAATGAATGTGGAGGTCTCTGGATCCATGTGAGGTACAGGGCTAGTTCTAGCTTTGTTACAGATGTCTGATTTTCATCTTTTACATCAATCATGGGCCCCTTTAATGGGACCTTGAGCTTCCTAGAGGCCGCCATATTGGACCAATGACCATAAGAATGCCGGGAACAGACACAATTCATGAATGCTGTATTTTAGCATAATTGTCCTCTTCAGGAAACAAGGGACGTCTCTCGGGCTCTTGGAAGAGCTGGCAAATCTCCCAGGCACTGTATGGCAGGACGCTTTCTCCCAAAAATCAGCAAAGTAAAAAAAAAAGTTTTTTTAAATGTAAAAAAAATAAGTAAAGGTTTCCCCCCCAAAAATCTAAATAAACAATAACAATTGCCACATCTGAAAACACCCGTACTATTGAAATATTATTAGCAATATTTATCGCACATGGCGTAACGGGAAAAAATTCTAAATGTCCAACTCTCCGTTTTTTGTCATTTCACCTCTACAAATAAATTGAATAAAAAGTGATCAAAAAGTCGCGCACGCTTCAAAATGGTATCACTGAAAAGTACAGATCGCCCTGCAAAAAAGCTCTGCGTGCATAACTACAAAAAAGTTATAGGGGTCAGAATAGGGTGATGAAAAGAAAAAAAATACGTTTTTTTAAAGGTTTTTATTTGTTTCAATATTAAAACGCAAGAGAAACTATACAAGTGTGGTATCGATGTAATCGTAATGACCTAGAGAAAGAAAGCAGCAGGTCAATTTTGCCGACTAGGAAATGTTATTTTAAAAAAAAAAAAACATAAAACTGACTTTTTTTTCCCCAATTCCAGCTCCCCCACTACTTCATATGCTGCGTTAAATGTGCTCCCGCAAAAAAAAAAAAAAAAAAGTCAATGGAAAAATGAAAACAGAAAATCGACCTTTGTTGATTTCGGGGAGTCGTTTTGAGAAGGGGTGTGCCAGTGCAGAAAAAACGTGCGTGCAGCATCTTCACTACCAAAAATAAAAGTTGGCAAGTGTGTATGACAGACCAGCGGCCAGGAACTCCCATCATTGTTATGGTTTCTAGGCTCCGTATTGTTTTACTGAAGCGTGCAGCCCTAATGCGCTAACCCCTCGTCAGCTCTCATCCTATTACTGCACCGGACAGAAATAACGCACCAGATTTCAGCTTTAAACAGCCTTTCGGAGGAGCGGCGTGCCACATGAGCGACGTATACGGTAATTAGTTTTATGTAAGCAGAATAAACACGCCTGACAGATGTGGTTTTTGTCATTTTGTGAATCCGCCGCTCGCATTATCAGCCTGGTAACAACCATGTTATTTTTCTATATTTTAATGACTGTTAAGTGACAGGGATATGGATGCGAGACGCGGCAGGGCCGGTCATGGTCAATCACGGCAGCGGGAAAACGTATTAACTAGAGTGCAGGCGACGGGCAGTTAACTCTTTAAAGGACTGAAAATGTAAAAATGGATGATGCTTGCAGTGTGTGCGGCCTGCAGGGGGCAGTGCAGCGACCAAGAGCCACTAGAGTTGTTGACGTCTGCGCCTTGCAACAGCAGCGAGAAGACACTAAGGATGCACTTTAGCTTAGAACTCTATGCTGTAGCAGTCCTCTGTTATTCCTCCTGGAAATCTATAAAGAAGGCCTGATTTTTTGGTAGTGCAATTCGTTCATTTGATCTATGGAGCTACACCGAAATCTGTAGGGCTAATTGACAACTGGGTATTACCGTTCCCTATATCAATAGGATGTATCTCTACACAGAGGAACAGCCAATCGTCAATTAATCCATACTTTCCAGGAGGAATCACAGAGGGCTGGCCAAATCAATGTGTACAAATCTAATTAGACATCTCACCTGGCTCTGCCAATCCCGTGCCTGCGCCGTTGCTTCGAATAGTGGCACAAGCGCAAAGGATTCAACGCTGCTGCCGGAATAGCACTGATGCAGATTGTGCATGCGTCTCTGACGTCTGGGTACACTCAGAAGTGGAGCGGCGCATGCACAGTCTGCATCAGCGCTGTTCAGGCAGCAGCATCAGATCCTGACCCAGATGTCAGAGGCGCATGCACAGTCAGCCTCTGCCCTGCTCAGGCGGCAGCATCAGATCCTGACCCAGATATCAGAGGCGCATGCACAGTCAGCCACTTCCCTGCTCAGGCAGCAGCATCAGATCCTGACCCAGATGTCAGCGGCGCATGCACAGTCGGCTTCTGCCCTGCTCAGGCGGCAGCATCAGATCCTGACCCAGATGTCAGAGGCGCATGCACAGTCGGCTTCTGCCCTGCTCAGGCGGCAGCATCAGATCTTGAACCAGATGTCAGAGGCGCATGCACAGTCAGCCACTTCCCTGCTCAGGCAGCAGCATCAGATCCTGACCCAGATGTCAGAGGCGCATGCACAGTCGGCTTCTGCCCTGCTCAGGCGGCAGCATCAGATCTTGAACCAGATGTCAGAGGCGCATGCACAGTCAGCCACTTCCCTGCTCAGGCAGCAGCATCAGATCCTGACCCAGATGTCAGAGGTGCATGCACAGTCAGCCACTTCCCTGCTCAGGCAGCAGCATCAGATCCTGACCCAGATGTCAGAGGTGCATGCACAGTCAGCCACTTCCCTGCTCAGGCAGCAGCATCAGATCCTGACCCAGATGTCAGAGGCGCATGCACAGTCAGCCACTTCCCTGCTCAGGCAGCAGCATCAGATCCTGACCCAGATGTCAGAGGCGCATGCACAGTCGGCTTTTGCCCTGCTCAGGCAGCAGCCTCAGATCCTGACCCAGATGTCAGAGACGCATGCACAGTCAGCCCTGCTCAGGCAGCAACAGCAGAGCCTCTGCGCTTGCGCCACTGTTCGGCGTTCAGTACTATACAGTCTGCAGCATGATAATACTCTACAGACCAAACTGGTATCTGATTGCATTACAGTATGTGGCAGTATTATTGGCTATACTGGTACTTGTATGGCGGTAGCGTACCCTTGTGTCCCACTTTTATTTCTCTACTTATGTTGATCTCGTGATTTCCATATTTCAGGGACTTACGAGGAGTGCGACCATACAAACTGAATTTCGCAGCGGCCTCGTTGCTATCTTATCATCATCCTGGGTTCATCGGAAGATGCATCTTTTTTGCCATTCCTCAGCTGCCCGCCGCTCCTGGTCCTGTGCCAGCTCTAATCCTTCACTGTTTTAAGACGGATGAATGTAACAAGAAAACACACGTGAGGCCACAAGATGGAGCAGAGCGATGCCACTTCATCCCTGCGGGCAGGCAATAGACTCTAACAGGCTAGCTGTAGGGAGAGATAATACCGAGCCGGCTATGTGACCCATGTCACATCATATTAACCTTCAGCTTTATATGGAAGCTGTCAGCAGAAGCTGCGGGAAAAACGGAGCTTCCCAAGACTTTGCCGTGTAGAGATCGCTGCTCTAATAACTCGCTTTATGGGAAAGTCTCCACAGCCATACCCACGTCGTTTAGTTACTCTCACACCATTATGTAGAGCCTGTGTTTATACCTCTGCTTCCTTTTCTAGTGTTTTCTGCTGTCTGTGTTGCCTAGCAACCACGTGGCTCCCTGTGTGAGTGACCACCATTTCAGTCAGTGGAGCTACCTACACGTTAAGTTCTACATGCATGTTGTTGACAGAACTTTTTGGGGCTAAAACATTAGTAGACTCTTAGGGGTGTACGCAGATTAGTAATGGCCTCCCTCCCCCTTCAACCAGTGAGATTTCTGAAAATGTTATGATTTTTTTATTTTTTTTTCATGAAAAGAAGTAATGTTTTTTATTTTAAAAAAATCTTCCGCCTCACCCTCTTTACCCGATATGATGGACAATCGGGGATGTACAGAAATCTCACAGGGGTCCACAGAAAAAGAGTATGGTCACCCCCAACCAGTGAAATTTCAGAAATATACACAAAGTTTTTTGTTTTTTTTCATTTAGTGGAGAAATGTTTTGATTCAAAAAATTGACCTCTCCGTCACCCACTTTATTCCACTTCTATGTCAGAAAAGTGGAATGCGGACCTCACATACTGTTCTAAAGCCCTGGTTACAAAAACAGTCTGCCTTCTGCCACCACTAGGGGGCGCTGAGTGATGTCAGTGACGTTGATTGTTTGTATGGGTGCAAGGCACCTAAAGTGCACTGGCCAGCGTATGTTGTAGAAGACCAGATGTAGCAGAATAAACGTCTCAAGTGCAAAATAGGAGTTGTAGTAGCAAAAACAAAGTTATCACTTGTAATATAAAGTATGAATCTCCCCACATGGTTTTGCCTGGATTAGAGCAAGGATCGAAATGTTGGTCCTCTTTCCTCTCCGTCAAGTATTTTCCTGCAGAATCTATAGTCGGCAATAGTGATGAGCGGCAGGGGCATCATTCGAATTTGCGATATTTCGCAAATATTTGGGTGAATATTCGCCATATATTCGAGAATTCGGGATCTCCAGTCAATATTTTCTTGATTGAGAAAATTTGCATTACGGGTAAAAAAAATAATAATTTGCATTACGAATATTTGCAATCAACACTACTCCTAAAATCAAAGATATTGCAGCCTTCTCATTGGCCCACAAGCTAGAAGCAGGAAGGGGTCATGTGTACTGTTTAAAAAAAATCTTGAATATTCAAAATTAAGTGTAAATATTCGCGATAAAAATTCGGAATTCGAATATTCGTGATCAACACTGGTCGGCAATCTGACTTTTGGAATCGTGCCTGTGATTCGGAACTAAGGCATAAAGGTCTAAGAGATACGACTGGCCAAGTCGTGTTCAAGTGTGAAGGATGTCCTAGCAGTATTCCCCTCACTGCAGTAAAGTCTGAGTAGCAGGACACTTTACTGTAGACCAGGCAGAGATTGTGTCCTGTCCTGTGAGGAAGAAGCAGATGGAGTTGCTTCCGCTGCTTGCCAACTCCAGACGAGCCCTTGTTTAGGCTCCAACCTAAGCTTCTTTTACCTTTCCCCAAAAAATTTGATCTTGTTTATGAATCCAAAGCAAAAATCTGGACTTCTACTTGTAAAATGTTTTCCTGTATATCATCTCCAGCCGGGCAGATTAATCCCTCCTAATTTTTGTACTTTCCAAGGTAATCCCTAATTATCTTCTTGTCGTATCTCTGCAAGAATTCGTCCGTCCCTAAGAGGACCTGATGGAAGATGTGGTATGTCTCCCACACTGTAAGCTGATAGTCGGCGCTCTCCGCCGCCCGCGTTACCACCCGCAATAATGTAAACATATCTTGTATCTGCCGTAATTGCCTGGCCGCTGTTTACCCCGTCACTAACAGCAGCAATAATTAAGAGCAGATTGATCAGCACAAGTGCCAAGGAGCCTTGGTGGGATTTCTGCAGAGAGGTCACAATATTATCTATTTTTAATTTCGAGAATGTAATTACTTCGGTAGCAGCGGGCGCCGATCTTTAAATCAATGTAGTTGGCAAAATGAATTATAGAGCAAAACTGCTTTCCATAGGGAGAGCCGTAAACTTCTCTGTCAGAGAGACATTTTCATTCAAAGCATGGGCTGTGCCTACGGAAGACTCGGGGTCTAAGACCCTTCTGGCATTTACCTCCTGATCTCCATGAGTCAGAAGTCACTGGACCCAGAGCCTGTTCTCTGCCCCTACACCGGCCCCAATGTGAGGAGTTCTCCGGGATTTACAGTTTTTTGCAGTAGAACCGCAAAGCTGTAATAAAAACCTTTATCACATATCGACTACAAAACTCATCATAATTCACCGGCTCCTCAGATTATATCTATCATTTATCTTTATATCATCTATGTATTATCTATCTATCTCCTATCTATCTCATATTTATCTATCATGCATCTATTTATTTATCTATCTATCATTAATCTATGGTCTATCTCTCTGTCTTTAAATTATCTATTTATTTATCTTTCTATCATCTATGTACAGTTGCAAGAAAAAGTATGTGAACCCTTTGGAATGATATGGATTTCTGCACAAATTGGTCATAAAATGTGATCTGATCTTCATCTAAGTCACAACAATAGACAATCACAGTCTGCTTAACCTAATAACACACACAGAATTAAATGTTACCATGTTTTTATTGAACACACCATGTAAACATTCACAGTGCAGGTGGAAAAAGTATGTGAACCCTTGGATGTAATAACTGGTTGAACCTCCTTTGGCAGCAATAACTTCAACCAAACGTTTCCTGTAGTTGCAGATCAGACGTGCACAACGGTCAGGAGTAATTCTTGACCATTCCTCTTTACAGAACTGTTTCAGTTCAGCAATATTCTTGGGATGTCTGGTGTGAATCGCTTTCTTGAGGTCCTGCCACAGCATGTCAACCGGGTTGAGGTCAGGACTCTGACTGGGCCGCTCCAGAAGGCGCATTTTCTTCTGTTTAAGCCATTACTGTTGTTGATTTACTTCTATGCTTTGGGTCGTTGTCCTGTTGCAACACCCATCTTCTGTTGAGCTTCAGCTGGTGGACAGATGGCCTTAAGTTCTCCTGCAAAATTTATTGATAAACTTGGGAATTCATTTTTCCTTTGATGACAGCAATCCGTCCAGGCCCCGACACAGCAAAGCAGCCCCAGACCATGATGCCCCCACCACCATACTTCACAGTTGGGATGAGGTTTTGATGTTGGTGTGCTGTGCCTCTTTTTCTCCACACATAGTGTTGTGTGTTTCTTCCAAACAACTCAACTTTGGTTTCCTCTGTCCACAGAATATTTTGCCAGTACTGCTGTGGAACATCCAGGTGCTCTTGTGCAAACTGTAAACGTGCAGCAATGTTTTTTTTGGACAGCAGTGTCTTCCTCTGTGGTATCCTCCCATGAAATCCATTCTTGTTTAGTGTTTTACATATTGTAGATTCGCTAACAGGGATGTTAGCATATGCCAGAGACTTTTGTAAGTCTTTAGCTGACACTCTAGGATTCTTCTTCACCTTATTGAGCAGTCTGCGCTGTGCTCTTGCAGTCATCTTTAGAGGACAGCCACTCCTAGGGAGAGTAGCAGCAGTGCTGGACTTTCTCCATTTATAGACAATTTGTCTTACCGTGGACTGATGAACAGCAAGGCTTTTGCAGATACTTTTATAACCCTTTCCAGCTTTATGCAAGTCAACAATTCTTAATCGTAGGTCTTCTGAGAGCTCTTTTGTGCGAGGCATCATTCACATCAGGCAATGCTTCTTGTGAAAAGCAAACCCAGAACTGGTGTGTGTTTTTTATAGGGCAGCTGTAACCAACACCTCCAATCTCATCTCATTGATTGGACTCCAGTTGGCTGACACCTCACTCCAATTAGCTCTTGGAGATGTCATTAGTCTAGGGGTTCACATACTTTTTCCACCTGCACTGTGAATGTTTACATGGTGTGTTCAATAAAAACATGGTAACATTTAATTCTTTGTGTGCTATTAGTTTAAAGGGATTCTGTCACCTCCCCTAAGCCAAAAAACGATTTTAAAGCAGTCATGCAGCACAGCTTACCTGGATTAGGCTGTGCTCTTTTATCTTGCAATCCGTCCAGCAGTTACTGCAAAAAACGACTTTTATTCATATGCAAATGTGTCCTGAAGGTGCCCAGAGGGGCGTTTTTTTCTTCTTAGAGAGCCCAGTACCGCCCCTCTTACAGTGCCCAGCCCGCCTTCCTTGCACTGTCTAACCGCCCCCAGCCTGCCACAGCCTCTCCTCCCTCTCCTCCCCCTCCCTCACGCCTCTCCTCCCTCTCGCACAGGCGCAGTACCCACTGAGGGACTGCTGACTGAGGGAAGAGCGAGCATCGGACGTCACTGGTCTCGGCGCATGCCCAGTGACGAAGATGAAGCTGCTGCCCTCAGTCTCCTGCTGATCGCACAGGCGCAGCCCTCAGTGGGTACTGCGCCTGTGCGAGAGTTCGTTCGGCGTGAGGGAGGGGGAGGAGAGGCTGTGGCAGGCTGGGGGCGGTTAGACAGTGCAAGGAAGGCGGGCTGGGCACTGAAAGAGGGGCGGTACTGGGCTCTCTAAGAAGAACAAAACGCCCCTCTGGGCACCTTCAGGACTCATTTGCATATCAATCAAAGTCGTTTTTTGCAGTAACTGCTGGACGGATTGCAAGATAAAAGAGCACAGCCTAATCCAGGTAAGCTGTGCTGCATGGCTGCTTTAAAATCGTTTTTTGGCTTAGGGGAGGTGACAGAATCCCTTTAAGCAGACTGTGATTGTCTATTGTGGTGACTTAGATGAAGATCAGATCACATTTTATGACCAATTTGTGCAGAAATCCATATAATTCCAAAGGGTTCACATACTTTTTCTTGCAACTGTATTATGTATCTATCTATTATTAATCTATGGTCTATCTCCTATCTGTCTATCTTCTATCTATATATCTATATATCTATATATATATATATATATATATATATATATATTCATCTATCTATCATTTATCTTATCTATCTTTCTATCATCTGTGTATTATCTATCTATCTCTCTATCTCCTATCTGTCTATCCATCTATTATCTATCTATCTATCTATCCATCCACCTATTATCTATCTATATACCTATATGTCCGTCTATCTATCTATCAAACTCAAATCAGCTTTATTGGCAGGACTAAATCATTTTAGCTTTGCCAAAGCAAGTGGGAAATGAGTAGGTAGTGGTTGGGGCCGGGGACACATCCAGGGTGTATCGGGCTGCTCTCAGTCTATGGCAGGCAGCGACATATTGTTCTGCTATGGCCGCTGTGTTCCCCTCCTCCCCCAGCAGTATGGAGAGTGTAGAATTCCATACCTTTCATTATATACAGGCTGTTGACAAACCCTTTCCTCTGCTTATTCCTACTTAACATAACCTTTCCGGGGTTCTTGGCCCTCAGGAAAAGTTGATGACAGGATCGGCTCAGTAACCCTCTGTGTCCCCTTCTGTCTCTGTAAAGAGAGAAACTATTTGGATCCATCTGGAAGGCGGCAGCTGATATTGCAGGAGGTCAGATATGAAGAAAATGAAGATCATATTGAGGAGTAGGCCCCAGAGATACGTCTGGTGATATCTACTGGCACAGCATTATTGAACATCAATGTCTATAACCAAAGTGAAAATTCAATTAAGGTGGACACGTTCTGTATTACACTGGAGGCCGCGGGGACAACACAGATAATTCCGGATAAATAATTAAAAGAACATGGAAAGTTTTGCTTTGCTTTTTCATTATTGAAGCCACAAAATGCAAAATAACTGGGTGCAAACAAAGGAAAAGTGCCATGTTACCAGCCATCCGACCACTGCTAGGTTATATCTGCTGCCAAGAAAGCCGAGTGAAAACCTTTCGACATGTATTTTGGCCATTTGAGCGTGGTCCAAGGCCTTAGAGCTCATGCACACAAACATATTTTCTTTCCGTGTCCATTCCGGGTTTTTTTGTGGACCATATGCGGAACCATTAATTTCAATGTGAGCGGAAAAAAAAACTGAAGTTACTCCGTGTGCATTCTGTTTCTGCATGTCCGTTCCGCCAAAAAATAGAACCTGTCCTATTAGGGCTCATTCACATGACTGTATGAATGAGTCCGCAGATCCACGGGTGCAGATCCATTCATTAAAAAAAATACAGAGCATGTCCTATTCTTGTCCGCAAGAATAGGTATTTTCTATGATAGCAGTGGCCATGCGCTGTCCACAAATTGCAAAACGCACATGCAGTACGCAGCCCTGCAGGGTATTGCGATAGTGAGGTCACGGTTACCTAGGCAAACGAGGGTTGCTCTGGGTTACTCACAGTTTCTTGAACGACCCTGGGCAGACGTACAGCAGTGATGGAGAGGCTGGCACAGGGGACCTCTGGGGCACTCTCTGTGTATAGGGACCAGGCCTGGTGGTGGGTGAGGTGCCCTGGATGTTGCAGGTGTTTCATGTGCCGGAGGCAAGGTCCCTTTAAGATTCGTGACGCCAGTGCCTGTAACGGTGGCACACCAATTGAAAATAGGAATAATTGAGGAACACGTTGTTATGATGAACCAAAACTTCCTTTACTGAAACAGTTAACTTTGTACAGTCTTTTGGTTAAAGTTCCATAGATCAGTAGCAGTCACAAGCAGGCTTTTACAAATGGCAGGCACAATGTTCTTGCAAGATACTCAGAGGGTTAAAACACTTACAGATCAGGTTGCACTCTTCCTCAGAATCCTGTCTGTCTTGATCCCAAGGCCCGTATGACCTAATGCTGGCTTTATCCTTGGTAGAATACTCCCTCAGGTATATATCCCTTGCTTTCAGTAAAATCCTTCTGCCCTTCAGCACTCAGGTTGGCTGGAAACACTTTGGCTCTGCTCTGCTCTGGTTATGGGAACTTCAGGTTTCTCTCAGGAGGCAGCTTCTTCTCTTGGTGGTCAGCTAGAAGCCTGGGCTGTCTAGCTGCATGTCAGGAGGTGGCCCTCAGCTCCTCTCT
Organism: Bufo gargarizans; assembly: GCF_014858855.1. Lineage (NCBI taxonomy): Eukaryota > Metazoa > Chordata > Amphibia > Anura > Bufonidae > Bufo > Bufo gargarizans. The sequence goes on from NC_058089.1 coordinate 109,635,969, forward strand.
GGCTAAAGTGCACACTCTCTTCTGTCTCTACACAGACTCCTGACTACACACACCTTTCCTGAACAGGACCTGACTATATATATTAGGGGTTCCATAGCTCCCTCTACTGTCTAGGAGGAGGAACTACGCCCTAACAGGCCTGATACACAGATACACAGGGAAAATACACATAAAAACATAGCAATATACATTAAAATAGACTGTAAAATACAATGCCACTGTTCCACAGGAGGTGGAGAACAACGTGGCCCAATTGACCCTTGTGTAGTGCCAACATTTACCTAGTGGGACACAAAACACTACGGTCGTGTGAATATAGGCTTATTGTCCACATTATGGACAAAGATAGGACTGTTCTATTAGGGACCAGCTGTTCTGCAAAATACGGAATGAACATGGACGTCATCCGTATTTTTTGCGGATCCATTTTTAGTGGACCGGAAAATACGTACGGTCGTGTGCATGAGCCCTTAAAGGGATATTAAAATCTGGAACAATTATGGCATATTGATAGGATATTTCATAAATGTTCAATAGGTTACAGTTCCTCCCTCTAGGACCTGTTTCTCAAGAAGGGGCTACAAAGTGGATGGAGAGCGGGGGTGGTCAACTTCTTGAAACCTTCCAGACCTGACCAAAAATAGTCTTCCACCCAATAGGAACACGCCCGGCGTCTTAACTGTGATGGAGCTCCCACTCCTGCGGTAATAAATGTGACGAACGCTCAGAAATTCCAGGTAATTTATGATGGTGCACAACTTTTCAATTGTAAATTTAAATTGACTTGGAAAGTTTCCCTGTAAGTTCAAGTAGAACTTCCCCAGAGATGGTCTTTTTGATATTCTGTATTCATCGTGAACGCTCTCGCTGCCGGCACACTTTTGGAAATGGCATATCCAGAAAATGATAGCTAATATTTGTAACATTGTCATGTAAGATGGTGATACGTGTCCTTTCTGCCTGTAGCAATCAATCGCATCAAAGCTGGATGGTTCATAACGGCAACATGGAGACTTCTTGGAGAACGTTTGGGGTCCACTTCATGTTGGTATGTACAGTTACTTCTGACCAACATGACTTTGATTTTGTGATTATAGGTGGTAATAATGTCCACAGTTTTTAATAAATTTGATGTTACTTCCCAGCCTTCAGCTTTTCACCTTCAGCTTCTTCAAAGCCACTTGATGACATCATCTCTTCCACCTAATGATGTCATAATTTCCTCTAGCTCTGCCTTTGGTCAATTACTTTAATTTGCATTAACTAATGACGAATCCAAGTACATTATTTCCGGCAGTAGTGTCGTGGCCTTCTCTCAGCTTTTTCTAGGCCAGTAATGACAGGTTTATCGATCACGTGGCCTAATGCGATCGCGGGGTGCCAATGTGTGTAAAGGCTGGCTGGGGTCTGATATAGGCCCCAAGCCAGCCTCTCTGGCGCAGCCTGCTGGTCAATGTCAGTATAGCACTGACATTAAAATGTAATGCACTATAGGGATAGTGCATTGTATTTTAAAATCAATCAAAATATTTTCTGTGGGATAATTAAGTGGAAAAAAAGTAAAAAAAAAATATATATATAACATTTATTAAATAAAAAAATTCCAGTAAAATAAAATACTCTTTTTTTCCACTGAAAATACCCTTTTTAATGAAAAAAATTGCAAAAAAAGATCCTCCCCCATATGTTTAGAATTGCCGCATCCTTAACAACCCACACTACATAAATATCATGTAAATTATCCCATACGGTGAACGCTGTCAAAACAAAATTAAAAAAATGACAGAATTGCTAATTTATTCTTAGTTGCCACCGAATAAACATAATAACAAGCCATCAAAAAGCATAATTTACTCAAAAATGATACCAATGAAAACTACAAGTCGTCCCGCAAACATCAAGCCTTTCGTAGAACGAAAAATAAAAAAGTTATGGGTCTTGGGAAGCGGCGATGCAAAAATATTTTCTTCCTTTGGTATTGCTGTAATCATACTGACCCAGAGTATAAATATTTTATGTTATTTATACTGAAAATCTTAAGTCGTAAAATTTAGAAGGGCCCCATAGCAAGGATCAAACCAGGCCCCCCACACAGGACAGAAGGGTTTCTGCCTAAACCGCTTTCAATGATCCTTGGGCCATTTTTCCCACTGCCTCATTTGCTAAAAGTTGTTTCTTTAGATCAGGCATCCTCAAACTGCGGCCCTCCAGCTGTTGCAAAACTACAACTCCCAGCATGCCCGAACAGCCTACAGGTATCAGCCTACAGCAGGGAATTGTAGGAGTTGTCGTTTTACAACAGCTGGAGGGCCGCAGGTTGAGGATGCCTGCTTTAGAGGGTAGAGTCCTGACCAAGTTTTCCCCCCCAGTAGAAGAGGAAATCATCCCAACTGGGCCCCCTCTTGCCCTGGGCCCCATAGCAGTCGCATGGTCTGCCGCTATGGTAGTTACGCCCCTGCCTGCAAAAAAACAAGCCCTCATACAGCTATGTAGATGGAAAATTAAAAAAGTTATAGCTCTTGGAGGGCGAAAATGAAAAAAGGAAGAAAAACAGGCTGGTCACTAAGGGGTTCAAGCCGCAATATTGTTATTCCAGATGTTAGCCATCGCCACATAGTTCAGGTGAAATATTAGCAAAAGATGTACGGGCATTTTGTAACTGTTGCCCCTACTTCCCAATTCTGACGTGGTCCCTTTAAGGGATGAGATAAAAGTCAATATCGTTGATGCTAAAAATTGATGCTAAAAAAAAAAACTCCTTATAGCCGCAAGAAACACAAAGCATTTTTACTTTAATTATAAATGTGTGACATGTTCTTCAGCACTTGACTTTTCACACAATTATCTGTGTTTATCCTAACCCCAGGAAAACATTACATCTTCCAATAATGGATCCCATTATATTCCATGCACGAAGGACACAAAATAACAAGTTAGTTACATGACCCCTGCGGGGTGCTGATGTCTCTTGTAGAAGCATTGAGGCGCTATTTTTAGTGCATTATCAGCGTGAGCCGCCATTGTTTTTCCTCACAATAAAATTATCGAAATTGCTTTATATTTGTTACTCTGTAGCATCGGTTTACAGATGACCCTTCACCTTTTTGTTTTGCCTTTTTTTTTAGATTTTTTACTAGCTTTTTTTGCTTAGGTTAAAAAATGAGGTATTGTATTGTACTTTCTAAAGCAAAAATCTACTGGGCCTTAAAGAGGTTTTTCCATGGCTAATATAAAAAATGAAATATAGTACATGACAGTCTCTTTCGAACAAAGCTAGAACCAGCCCTGTACCTCACATGGATCCAGAGATCTCCCCATTCATTGCTCTGCTAGATTTATATCAATCTGGCAGCTCAAGGGGACGTGTCTTTTCTGCTGTAGATAAGAGGGCGTGTCTCTGCTCTCCCTATCACAGTGCAGGGGGCGTGTCTCTGCTCTCCCTATCACAGCTCAGGAAGCAGTTAAAGGATCAAACTGAGCATGTGCGGCCGTCTTATTGAGCAGGACAAAGAAAAAGGAAAAACAAACAGCAGGTGGCGCCATACAGATACATTTTATTGAATAACTCGGTGGCTATACAACATTTTTAATTACATGCAATTACAAAATAATTCAGATCCAGGTGCTGGTTTGAAAAAACTGTAGAATATTTTTCATAGGACAACCCCTTTAAAGGGGATTTTTGTATAGGGAGAAGTGATCGTAAAGGGCCATCGTCCCTGCTCGTTTTTGCTTCACAAAATTCAATTAAGCATTATTGATTGGACAATGAATTTTTCAGTTTAATACTGTACATGTATTATTTCTTCATGGTTTTAAAGTACTATCTGTGCCTACTGTACTTTCTTTACATGGCCAAACACAGAAGCCATACTTTCTGTAACTACATCATTTATATGATGAGACAATGACAGCATCTTTAACTAAATCATTTGCATGAAGATACTAGGAGGCAGTACTATCTGTACCTACATCATTTGCACGAAGATACTAGGAGGCAGTACTATCTGTACCTACATCATTTGCACGAAGATACTAGGAGGCAGTACTATCTGTACCTACATCATTTTCACGAAGATACTAGAAGGCAGTACTATCTGTACCTGCATCATTTACAGAAAAGGACAGAGAGGCAGTGCTATCTGTACCTGCATCATTTATAGAAAAGGACAGAAAGGCAGTGCTATCTGTACCTGCATCATTTACAGGAAAGGAAAGAAAGGCAGTACTATCTGTACCTGCATCATTTACAGGAAAGGACAGAGAGGCAGTACTATCTGTACCTGCATCATTTACAGGAAAGGACAGAAAGGCAGTACTATCTGTACCTGCATCATTTACAGGAAAGGACAGAGAGGCAGTACTATCTGTACCTGCATCATTTACAGGAAAGGACAGAGAGGCAGTGCTACCTGTACCTACATTATTTTCAGAGCCACATAGAGAGGGGGTGCTAGCTATACCAATATCATGTGAAAGGATGATACAAGGAGGCAGTAATAACCTCACCCACATCATTTATATAGTGAGACAAGGAGGAAGTACTATATGCACCTACATCATTTACAGAGAGAAACATGACACTCATTTATTAAAAAAAGAAGCAGTAATATCCAAATTTACTGTACATCATTTACATGGATATATAGGGATACAATGCTATTCGTTCCTATATCTATCATTTAGAGTTAGAGACAGGGCGGCAGTACTATCTGAACCGACATAATTTATGAAGAGAGGCAGGCAGACAGCACTATATGTGCGTCATTTACACGGAAAGAGGATGTACCTATATCGTGTAGGATTCTCTGTACATACAGGGAGCTCCATGATACACTGTATGCCCTTTATACTGGGGCTAGTCTGCTCAATGTTAGTCAATCTGAGAGGGGGATTGAGCTGTCTCGGCATGAGGAAGGACAAGGCTTCTCTCTAGGCTAATTTGGCGTCATTATATACAAGAATGGCAAATTTTGATTTGTGCCACGGATCCTCACTATTTGCTGCCTCGGTAGGGTTACATTACGGATTTGCAAGGGTCAATGTGCAGCAGCCACATGTGTCTGTATGATAAGCACAAAATGCTTTTGAAAAGTTGTGATTTCCGAAAGTTGACCTACATCCTAACTCAGGGAATAAATAACGTGTTACAGGGCTTTGTGAAAATTGGTGAAATACTTTGTTCATGTTCATTATGCAAGCCGAGTCTTCTGCATGCGCTGTAGCTGCTGCTTCAGATACAGTCACCCCATTCTGGCGCAAGAAACCATAACAACCCGCATAGGAAAAGGATCTTCTGCTTTTATTTTCTCAGTTGTAAATATATAAATAAATAAATAAAAAATACAAATAAAAATAAGAGACAACGCGTTTCGGGGATCAACAGGTCTCCTTCATCAGGTCAGAGTATGCAACCCTGACCTTAAGAAAAGGAACCTGTTGATCCCTGAAATGCTTTGTCTCTTTTTCTTATTAGTATTTTTCTGTAGAGGGGTGGTAACTATTGGGGGGTGTACCTGCACAGTATCACTCTATCCAATCAGTGCTGCCATTTTCAGACTGTGCAGGGACACCCCCCAACTTGTTACTTCCCCTCTGTACCCTTACTGCAGACTGCTAGCAATTCATTCATAACGTCTAGCAGGAATAACACAGGAACGGCACAACATAGAGACATAGGAATAGCTGCTCCAGAATTGTTATTACATGGGGGATGCATGAAGCGATTAAAACAGGCATGTCAGGAGGGGTGACAGATCCTCTTTAATCCAGGAAATTCTCACTCCAGAAAAAAGGTAAATCTCTGCCCTGCACCCAGTAATGCAGCAATTTGACACAAGTGATCTTGGAATGCCTGAGGAGATGGATATTTTTGGATTATAGCATGCCTATCACAGAAGAAAATGACTTTTCAACTAAAACATTACTTTTACTTCTAGATATTAAAATAATACCCAACATATAGACGATATGATAGCATACTGTGCCAAATAGAAAAAGCAGAGCCTTACTTTGGACGTGTCCAGGATAGTACCATCCAAATAAAAAGAAGACAACCTACAGTTTGGAGACCGAGGGCTTAGATACTTGGCATACGAGAAGGTCAGGACGGGGGGGAATCTTTCCCTGGTGTAACCCTGTGGAAGCTACCCCTGCCTAAAGATGGAGCACCTGCCCTGAAAGGGGTGACGCCACTGCTCGGTGGCTGAGCCCTCGCTGTCACCTACTGTGACCCTGCCAGTAGATATGATGAATGCTTGTCCCGACGCGTTTCCCCAGATTATTCAAGCTGGTTCATCAGAGGACCAAGGTAAGTAATCCAATATTCATAGGCATAAATGATAGTGGCAGAATGATATAGGCATCCTGGTGTAGTAACATGGCTCTTGATGAGGCTCTGCAGGGCGTAGATGTGGTCCGTGGTGCGGTGGTTTAGCATGAGGCCTGCTTGGCTTCTGCTGAGGCCGTTGTGCTGGGTGAGGAAGCTGAGGATCCTCTTATTCAGGAGACTGCTGAGGAGTTTTCCCAGGTTGCTGCTGAAGCATATCCCTCTATAGTTGGCTGGGCCGTACCTGTCTCCGCCCTTGTGTATGGGGGTGATGATGCCCAACTGCCTATCTCCTTTCTATCTATCTATCTACCTATCTATCTATCTTTCTCATATCTACCTATCTACCTATCTCCTATCTATCTATCCATCTATCCGTCTATCTGCCTATCTCCTAGCTATCTATTTTATATCTATCAATCAATCAATAAAGCATTATTGGCAGGTCTAAAATTATACAATAGTATTGCCAAAGCATGTGGGAAATATGGGGTTGAGAAATGGGGACACACCCGGGGTCGGTGTATAGGAGTCCGTGGCATATCATGACAGGGGGAAGGGGTGCGGACACACCCCGGGTCAGGGTATCGGAGTCCATGGCATATCAGGCTCCTCTCAGTCTGTGGCAGGCACTGATATATTGTGCTGCTATGTCCACAGTGTTCTCTTCCTCTCCCAGCAGGATGGGCAGCTTCTCTTCCTCCTCCATGGAGCTGAAGTCTGGGCAGAGATTAGACAGTCTCCTAAAGTGGACGTCCCTCAAGTGGGAAATAATTAGGTATCTCATATCTATCTATCTATCTCATATCTATCTGTGTGTCTATCTATCATCTATCTATTAAGTCATACCTATATATCCAATTTAGACATTTCTTTGCTAGTTATTCCAATGTTATCATCTTTAGAAAATGACTGACAATAATGAGGCTCCATAACAGCCTGTTATTAACAGTAAATCTCCGTACAGGAAAAGTATTAATAGATGATAAGGACATGGTCCATGCTGGGAAACATATACAAGATAGATGGCTGGCACTCCACAATTCTTTTTTCTCTCTTGGTGCTCTGTGATGGGATGATGTCCCAGTATTTATAGGAATAAATTCACGGCACTCTTAAGTTATTTGCAAGATTAAATTTGAGTGTTTATTTAAGCCACCAATAAGCCACCGTGAATGTATTCCTATACATGCTGGGAAACAGACACAGCGGTCAGCGGACCGGCCCTAACCCTTATTAATATGGCTTGGATGACCACAGTAAGACATTTGCTATACTCCTATAGTCTTTGTGTATCTCCCTCTTAGATCTAATATTGTTCCGTTTCCAGTCTGTTAATACGACGCGCCAATCACTGCCTTCCTATCAATTCATCTAAATCCATGGAGAATGCTGAGATCGTGCCTCCAGTCCTTCAGAAAATGGCAATCAATTCATAACTCTTACAATATCATCCTAAGGGGCATTCTCTCTGAAATAAGGACTTTGGGGTAATTTATGGCAGTTTTCTGGTCTTTTTCCACTGCTCTCTCCCCTGCAATGCCAGACACAGCCATTCTAAAATGTATGGCTGCGGCTCTTTCCATCAGCAGATCTCATACTGATGCCCTACTCTAGGCTTAAGCCATCACTATCAAAGTGCCTGAAAACACCTTTAATAGGGATGACTCCCTGGATGATGACCACCACTCCCCCTCTACATACAGTCAGGTCCATAAATATTGGGACATCGACACAATTCTAACATTTTTGGCTCTATACACCACCACAATGGATTTGAAATGAAACAATTTCCTGCAGACTGTCAGCTTTAATTTGAGGGTATTTACATCCAAATCAGGTGAACGGTGCAGGAATTACAGCAGTTTGCATATGTGCCTCCCACTTGTTAGGAAACCAAAAGTAATGGGACAATTGGCTTCTCAGCTGTCCCATGGCCGGTGCGTGTTATTCCCTCATTATCCCAATTACAACGAGCAGATAAAAGGTCCAGGGTTCATTTCTAGTCTGCTATTTGCATTTGGAATCTGTTGCTGTCAACTCTCAAGATGAGATCCAAAGAGCTGTCACTATCAGTGAAGGAAGCCATCATTAGGCTGAAAAAACACAACAAACCCATCAGAGAGATAGCAAAAACATTAGGCGCGGCCAAAACAACTGTTTGGAACATTCTTAAAAAGAAGGAACGCACCGGTGAGCTCAGCAACACCAAAAGACCCGGAAGACCACGGAAAATAACTGTGGTGGATGACCGAAGAATTCTTTCCCTGGTGAAGAAAACACCCTTCACAACAGTTGGCCAGAGATCAAGAACACTCTCCAGGAGGTAGGTGTATGTGTGTCAAAGTCATCAATCAAGAGAAGACTTCACCAGAGTGAATGCAGAGGGTTCACCACAAGATGTAAACCATTGGTGAGCCTCAAAAACAGGAAGGCCAGATTAGAGTTTGCCAAACGACATCTAAAAAAGCCTTCACAGTTCTGGAACAACATCCTATGGACAGATGAGACCAAGATCAACTTGTACCAGAGTGATGGGAAGAGAAGAGTATGGAGAAGGAAAGGACCTGCTCATGATCCTAAGCATACCACCTCATCAGTGAAGCATGGTGGTGGTAGTGTCATGGCGTGGGCATGTATGGCTGCCAATGGAACTGCTTCTCTTGTATTTATTGATGATGTGACTGCTGACAAAAGCCTCAGGATGAATTCTGAAGTGTTTCGGGCAATATTATCTGCTCATATTCAGCCAAATGCTTCAGAACTGACAGTGCAGATGGACAATGACCCAAAGCATACTGCAAAAGCAACCAAAGAGTTTTTTAAGGGAAAGAAGTGGAATGTTCTGCAATGGCCAAGTCAATCACCGGACCTGAATCCGATTGAACATGCATTTCACTTGCCGAAGACAAAACTGAAGGGAAAATGGCCCAAGAACAAGCAGGAACTGAAGACAGTTGCAGTAGAGGCCTGGCAGAGCATCACCAGAGATGAAACCCAGCGTCTGGTGATGTCTATGTGTTCCAGACTTCAGGCTGTAATTGACTGCAAAGGATTTGCAACCAAGTATTAAAAAGTGAAAGTTTGATTTATGATTATTATTCTGTCCCATTACTTTTGGTCCCTTAACAAGTGGGAGGCACATATGCAAACTGTTGTAATTCCTGCACCGTTCACCTGATTTGGATGTAAATACCCTCAAATTAAAGCGGACAGTCTGCAGGTAAAGCACATCTTGTACGTTTCATTTCAAATTGATTGTGGTGATGTATAGAGCCAAAAATGTTAGAATTGTGTCGATGCCCCAATATTTATGGACCTGACTGTAGACATTTAGTTACATGGATAAAAATTATCTGTCTCCCTGCAGCCACCACTAGAGGGCGCTTACTGCATACTGCTTATCCATTGAACCTAATAATAAAACCGTATTCAGTAGGCTCCCCCTAGTGGCGGCTGCAGGCAGACAACATTTTATTATCTGTCTGTTTATGCGACAGGTAAAGAAGGTGGGGGCGGGAAATGGGCTCTGACAACCATAAAGATCACTTATAGAAAGGTTTACCCTAATCACGAGGTGGAAGTACTGAAAAAAATTCTGCAGACCCTCTGCCTTGTGTACAGTGAGATATAAACTGATTTTCTCAGTGCCACAGGCAGCGGAGTTTCAGGGAGGGAACATTATTGCCATATAAAAATGTACACTGATTTTTTCTCGCAAAGTTAACAGTTTCCCCCGCGCCCATAAATCTGGAGCCGGAATGATAATATTTGCCTTGTGCAGTTTATATTGCGGCGGAATAAATGATTATGAGGCTGAGTATAACAGCAGAATACTGTGTCCTCAGTTATCGGAGAGCGGTGATATCACACAGCGCCATTATACTATGTGCATTATGAAGGCCTTCACTTGTTAACACTAGGCAAATGCTAGTAGAGCAATTCCATAATGTCACTTTATTATTGCAACTTTTAGAATTCGACTTAAAGGGGTATTCCAACCAATAATCCTCAGTCCACAGGATAGATGATAAAGGGGGTCTAATCGCTAGGACCTGTCAGGTGAGGGAGGTGAGCATGCATGATGCCTCCCTATATAGATTTCTGGAAGGTGCAGAAGCAGCCAAGTGGTAGGTATGAACTGGGCAATGGGGACCCCAATACAGGCATTTGGACCCCCATCTATTGCATGAAGAGGTTAAATATCAATGATTGGAATACACCTTTAACGATAAGGTCACTTCTTCTGTATCCTTCCAGGTTCCCCAAACCTGCTGCATTTTAAACCACAGTCCATAAATCCTGCTCATCCAGGGCTGTCTGCTTCCTGAATAGAATACTGAATTCAGTATATACTGACACGTGCAAAGCAATGGCAGAAAAAATGACTATTATTCAACAGATTTTGAGTGACAACCACAATGGACACTTTTTACTCAGTGGTTGTCACGCAGCATCTGTTGCCAGTGTTTAAGACCAGGATAACTCATTTCATCGATAAAACTCTTGCTGCCTTCAGCTGCCACTAGGGGGAGCACAGGAGCTTACTGCTGATACACTGCCCCCAAAAAGCAGCTCCTAAGCTCCCTCTGGTGGTGACTGCAGAAATGGCTGGATAAGATAACACAAGCCAATGAAACCTCAGGGACTAGCAGGCAATACAAGTTGAATTGGACTCTTGCAGGAAACATTTAAATATTTTTTTCCCCACCATATTTGAGGTATTTTGGCTTATTATACAGGTAACAGATGTTGGGTGGCAACTGCAAATTATTATAATTAATTATAAATGCAATAATTAATGCAATTATTAGAGGTAGCTTTTTAATTTACCTAATATACAACTCCAGCTCTTCTGCATATCTAAGTGTCAGTCTTTACTGTTACGCTAGAATTCTATTCATGCTTTAGGAACATGAGAATGAACAAATCAATGACGCCACATCAATAGTGGGGTCCTTAATGTGGATTTAGCTAATAAAATAAGACTTATTCGTGTAGATTTTTCCAATCCTGCATAACGACAAAGTAAATTGAAATGCCTCTGCCTTTTCATTAGGGAAACGGAAGATTTGCCCAAGTAATATCCTGATAATGTGCTCACTTTTAGGAAAATAGATTTGCCTTTAATTTGTGATGTGTGGAGCCTAAGGGGTTGTCTGTGTGGCTCCCCGCTTTATTGTCTGTTGGTACGAAGCATGGAGAATCTCCTCCTGATTGTCTGCGGTCATTAGGCCGGAGATAGAATCCAAGACGTACATTTGTAATTTCCTTGAAGTGATCGGTAATCTTGAGAAATGAGAACTCCCCGAAATATTTACGAAGAGTATTGCTTACATTAAGACGAGGCGCACAGCGGGGAGCCGGGATACTTAAGATCAATCTCCTTGCTTGCAAATGGACCTACAAGCAGCAATTTGGTATTTAATTTTTTGATATCTTTTATATTTTTTGATATCGGTCGACTTAACGTTCTGAAAAAATAAGAAGACATCAGAATTGATTCTCTTAGGTGATTATCATTTTCAAAAGTCGCAGTTTATTTACCCCCGTGATACCGACAAGTAAAAAAAATCTGCTGAAATTGCCGAAAGTTCAGAAAATAAAATAAAAATTGAAAGGGTATCTCCAGTTTTAGTCATTTTTGGTCTCAAACCACCACCAGTAGTCTGAATGAAATGATCAGGGCATGCTGGCTTCAATGGAGGGCTTTTCTTCAGTAGCCCATAATGAGAAAGTGAAATTATTAAATTATAGACATTTTTGCTAATAAAAAAAAAAGCAAAAACTAAACCTTTGCATGGACACCTTAATATTCAGACCCTTTGGTAGGACACTTGAAATGTATCTCTATGGTCCTCCAATTTCTCTTGATCATCCTTGAGATGTTCCTAGTCCACCCGTGATAAATTCAGGTGATTGGACATGATTTCTTTATAAGGTCTCTCAGCTGACAATGCATAGCAGAGCAAAAACCGAGCCGTGAGGAGGAAAGAACTGCCTGTAGAGTGCAGAGGCAGGGTTGTATGGAGGCAGAGATCTGTAGATGGGTAAAAAAAATTCTGATGCACTGAAAGTTCCCAAGAGCGCAGTGACCTCCGTGATTCTGGAACAACCAGGACTCTTCCTAGAGCTTGCCATCCCTACAAACTAAGTCATTTAGGTTGCGCTCCAAAGATCCAGTGTACATATGGAAAAAAGTTCCAGAAGGTCAACCATCGGGAAAAGGCTTCTTCTCAGTAAGACACTTGAAAGTTTGCAAATAAAACACCTAAAGGACTCTCAGACCCATGACGGATCCTCAAAAAGAAGGGTGGATTGCATTTAAAGAAGTCGTACGGAATTTTAGGCAATAACAAAGATCCTGACTACAAAAAGATCGTCGGACGAATGCTGACAGCATTTCAAGCTTTAGGTTGCCTGATGAGTTTGAAAGTACATTTCCTCCAGTCCCACCTTGACTACTTTCCTGAAAATTTGGGAGCTGTGAGTGAGGAACAAGGCGAACGATTCCACCAAGACATTAAAGAGATGGAAAGGAGATACCAGGGAAACTGGAGCATTACAATGATGGCCGACTACTGTTGGATGCTTCAGAGAGACATTCCAGATGCTACTCACAAGCGTAAATGCACCAAGAGGAGCCTCAGAGGGAAGACGAATCCAGTTTAGTGTGTGTAGGTTTTCATGAAAAAATTGTAATAAAACTTTAATTTTATAAGTCTATTTCCATTTATTTTGAGGTATTGCCTTATTTAACATAGTTACCTAAATTGTCAGGAAACGTGATGTCCTATGACAAATTGGAGGTCATTTTCGGATTCAGCGCACCAAAAAACATAAAGATTACGTGGAATAACCAAAACAGCTCTTGAAAAATTATTTTTTGCAGACCTGTGTAATTAGTTTGGTCCATCCCTTTAATAGATTGGTGCACCTTGAATAGGCCTTGTCATCTGGATCACTGTATGAGTTTCATGACTATAAACCTAAAACAACCCAAAGACCGCTGCTGTCATTAGGCGATAATTAAACAGCGATTAAGCATAGCAAATAAATCATTAATTTTGGCGCATAAAAAAAGAAAATGAAGCAACAGCTGTTTATATTTTGGGGAATATAATGGAAACTGAGGAAGGGGGGATAACATTTGCCAAAAAAATTCTCATCCACCTGGGGCCAAAGTGCTCCACCACCTGTTCATTTTGGGAATTTGCCCTTTCCAAAAAGCCTCTGTCGTAATTAGGAAATATTCTCCGGCAAACAAGCCCTATCGTTGTGCCGGTGAGCGCCCGGCGGCTCAGCTGCTGGACAGCCAGATTTAAATATAAACAGGGATTTTGTACTCCGCGGTTTCATTTAAAGCCACATTTGCATAATGACCGTAATTTTCACCTGGATGTTGAATTGTTGACGCTCGCGTGTGGCCAAGAGGAATTTGTGTGTCAATTTCAAATCAAAAGAAAATAAAAAAAAACGGGTGGGAGTAATGAAAAGGCGGAAGAGCGCTTCTTCATCCGCGGGAAATAGCAGCATTAATATTACCAGGACAAGGGGATCTGACAGATGCGCAGTGAAATATACTGAATAATATGTTATCTGTATTCTTAACTATCCAGGGACGACCGGCGCGGCCGTGTACATTCACTATGAATTGATAGTTGAAAAATGAATCATCAGCGAGGAGGCTCGCCACCAAATTCTCCTTTCTTGAATTCGTAATGCACATTTCTCCGTCATTTTACTGCGGCCGTATTCACATTTATGGAGATGTTCCCTCAGTGAAGCTCTTAGTATTCCAAATAACGATGTATGCTAGGGTCCTAATGATGACTTCTCAATGGGAAGCCAGAGGAACATCAACTGGTAGTAGAGAACCTAAAGAGGACAGTTCTACAGCCATCGTCTTAACTTCAGGTAGGTGAACTTTGGCTGGGCCAAACTATCCATAACATTCATTGTGACAATATGGGGCCCTTAAAGGGCATCTGTCAGCAGTTTTGTACCTATGACACTGGCTGACCTGTTACATGTGCGCTTGGCATCTGAAGGCATCTGTGTTGGTCCCATGTTCATATAGCTCATCAATATTCACTTCGCTGGGCGGCTTCTGCTGTCCCCGACGTCCCGAGATCCGGCGCATGCGCCCGGCACCCTCACTGGCCGGGATCACATCGCGCCTGCGTCCCCTCTGCTTCTTTGAGGCCGCTTCAGCCTCTGCGTTCTGCGCCTGCGCCGGGCACTTTTCTCAGCAGCGCAGAAGCCGCCCAGCGAAGTGAATATTGATGAGCTGGGCGGCGCTTCAGAACGGCGGTGGGGGGGTGGCTGCCTGGGCAGAAGTAAAGCTGAAACGCCGCCCCTTGGGCAGAAAGACGAGCAATTCTATCAGGTTATAAAACATCATTTTGCAGTCTTCATAAGGTGGACAGGGGTTAGACTTATATGTTTTTATTACACATTAGAAGACCTGTGCATACATATATACAGCTAATTCTGCTTATTCGGCCTGTCAGTGTCCCTTTAATGTTGATAATCTTTCAGGGTACTGTAGTCCCCCCATTCCAGTTATTACTTTAGTTGCCCTCCTCTGGACCTTCTCCAGCTCTGCTATGTCTGCCTTGTTCACAGGAGCCCAGAACTGTACACAGTACTCCATGTGCGGTCTGACTAGCGATGTGTAAAGTGGCAGTACTATGTTCTTATCACGGGCATCTATGCCCCTTTTGATGCAACCCATTATCTTACTGGCCTTGGCAGCAGCTGCCTGACACTGGTTTCTACAGCTTAGGCTACTTTCACACTGGCGTTTTGGTTTCCGTTTGTGAGATCCGTTTCAGGGCTCTCACAAGCGGTCCAAAACGGATCAGTTTTGTCCTAATGCATTTGGCTATGGGAAAGATAATACAAACGGATCCTGTTCTGAACGCATGCACGCGGTTGTATTATCGGTGCGGATCTGTCTGTGCAGATCCATGATGGATCCACACCAAACGTGAGTGTGAAAGTAGCCTTAGTTTGCTGTCCACTAAAATTCCTAAGTCCTTTTCCATGTCAGTGTTATCCAGTGTTTTACCATTTAGTATGTACGGGTGACTTGCATTATTCCTTCCCATGTGCATAACCTTACATTTGTCCAGTGTTAAACCTCAACTGCCCAAGCCTCCAATCTATCCAGATCCATCTGTAGCAGTTTACTGTCCTCTGTAGTGTGTGTATATATATATTGTGTATATATATATATATATATATACTATGGGTGTGACAGTTGCAGAGAGAGCTGAGCCTCTAGGACTAACGACAGTGCCCCCTTTGCTCCTACATGAATCACAAATGCCTTACCAAATTAGTAGCAAGATGATGACATCACACCAAGTTCCATATATATTGTTCTGGTTCACCAGGTGAGGTGGATGCCACAAAGCCTCTGGTCCAGATCGAGCAGGTCTTGGGTAGCATGAAGAGGTGGTGCAGCAGGGCAGAGGAACAGAAACAGCAGAGCCCGGGACATAACCGAACTGGAGATGCAGCTGAACTGGTAACATGGTGCCAGTGGTACTGCAGAGTTGAAGTTGGTGAAGCTGGATAACTGATGTAGCAGTGCTAAAGTATTGGTGCTGTGCTGATGTAGAAGAGGTGGTGCACTGATGAAACCGTTTTGGAGTAGTGGTGCGTAATGATGTAGCAGGGCTGGAGTAGAGATGGTGTACTAATGAAAGTGTTGGAGTAGGGGTGCAATTCTGAAGTCACAGGGTTGGTGTAGTGCAGGTGACTGTGGTAGCAGAGCTGGAATAGTGAAAGAGCTGAATGATGTAGCAGAGCTGGAATAGAGGTGGTGCACTGATGAAACAGTTTTGGAGTAGAGCTATCATACTGAAGTTGCAGAGTTAAAGTAGTGGAGTTGAATGATGTAGCAGAGCTGGAATAGTGAAAGAGCTGAATGATGTAGAAGAACTAGAGTATTGATGGAGATAAACAATGAAGCAGAGCTGGAATAGTGAAAGAGCTGAATGATGAAGCAGAGCTGGAATAGTGAAAGAGCTGAATGATGAAGCAGAGCTGGAGTTGTGATAGAGCTGAATGATGAAGCAGAGCTGGAATAGTGAAAGAGCTGAATGATGTAGCAGAGCTGGAATAGAGGTGGTGTACTGATGAAACAGTGTTGGAGTAGAGCTATCATACTGAAGTTGCAGAGTTGAAGTAGTGGAGTTGAATGATGTATCAGAGCCGGAGTAGGGACTTAGCTGCATGATGTAGAAGAACTAGAGTATTGATGGAGATGAACAATGAAGCAGAGCTGGAATAGTGAAAGAGCTGAATGATGAAGCAGAGCTGGAATAGTGAAAGAGCTGAATGATGAAGCAGAGCTGGAGTTGTGATGGAGATGAACAATGAAGCAGAGCTGGAATAGTGAAAGAGCTGAATGATGTAGCAGAGCTGGAGTAGTGATGGCGCTGAACAATGTGGTAGGCAGGCTTATGAATAATCAGGCTCCATCCTGCTCCTGGAGCTGGGTTTAAAAACATGATGTCACCCAGTGAAAGGAGACAGGGCCACAGAAGACGGATGAGGCAGCCTTTGGCACTGGATACGGGACAGGTGAGTAACATGTATAAAATATAATTAAGTCTGTGAGACAAATAAAAGCGCCATACAGTGCCAATAAAACCACCATCCCGTGCCAAATGTTTAGCAATTAAATTGCCTGGAGCTCTGGCTGGAGGCGCCCTGTGTTCTCCTGCGCTATTCCTCTGCCTGTAATTACTTTCCGTAATAATATCTGTTGTTTTAATTCCCTGACCTTATAACAAGCAGATAACGATAAACTAGGGAACGCGATGGCGACACTTTGCCTACGGCCGCAGCGAGGACCGTCCCTCTCTTTGTTCACATGTAAACAGCCATCATCTCATTAAGGCTCTCAGCAATGTCCTTGTGCCCGGAGGAGACAGCGGAAGAAAGGAAAAAATACGGATTTGTCAAGGATGATGTCATAAGGAGAGTTTCACGCCACCTAAATTATGGCTCCTGCAGAACTGCTGATGGAAGCAGAGCAGATAAAGCCATATTTCAGGTCAATTTATCCATGGGTTTAATCTTGCGGGATGTGCAGTAAGGTGACTCATGACTAAGGTTTGGACCGGTCCCAAGATGAATACTCGCTATTTGTCTCATTTTCTATTAGAGAAGATTATGTAGAGAGTAACCTAGTAAAGACCTGGGTAACGGCACATAGCCGGCAATAAAACATATAGAAAGTTTTTTTTTTTCTTAATATGATAAATTTTTTAAGGGATTCGGTTCGTAGAATACATCCCTTTAAATGTACCCAAAATACCCATTGAAGGTCTAGTATGAAAAACATAATAAGTTCTGCTCATGGCATGTAATCCTTTTTGGAACTGCTTAAGCAGGGAACCCCTCAGGAGCTGTGCAGAGGATGGGAGTGGTAGTGGCCCTGATGAAATGTGTGTCCACAGTGTACTCCCTCAGGCCGTTCGCTCTCTGGGGATGGTGCAATGGAAAGATGGTTTGAAGAATTGGGTCAGGGGTAAATGTATAACAGTGCAAAATATAACTTGTGGCACATCCAGCAGTAGTAAGTACAAAGTGCATCAGGGGATGAGGTATGGTGGCCGTCTAAGGGGCTACTTAAATGACTTAAACCATACTTGTGGATATAGGCGTGCACAATGTGCTACAGGCTTGGCAGTTGACTGGCCTGGAAGAGGACTAGGTGATGGGTGTCTGAGCCTGTAGTCCCTCACCAGCAGCAGGGTCCTGTAAAGCTGTAATCTCGCTGGTCACTTAGCTGCCTAGGCACACTGAAGTTTTTTAGAAGCATTGTTCTTGATTCTGTCAATTTCTCTGAAATAAGTGTCTCACAGGCAAACTGAATATGGTCTCTTGGAGTAGGAGCTCTGACATGAGCTTCCTTCCTCCAGTCTGTCTGGACTTGACAAACTCCTTGACCTATTCCATAACTATCGGGTACAGTAGATATGAACATAAAGGGCTTCTCCTCCCGACAAAATAAAACTGGCGTATACCTATGAATGTTCTGGTTGGGCTACATTGTCGTTTATTAAAGCAGCAGTTTAACCTTCAGAGCTGATCTTCCTTCTGTAAAAGAAGTGGTAGCTGTATTCACATTGCTACTGTATATGTTGCCACTCAAAGACACCCCTGTCCATGTCTGACGCTCTTGAGTGACGATCATTGTCAGACACATGTGCCTTCTGTACCTACTGCAATCGTAAGTTGTTATGAGGTCCCTAGGCCAGTACGTGAGAGCGACCCATAACCAGGCTTAGAGGTGGATCAGCCACCAGTGCTGTTGACCTGATACCCAAATCTTGTAACCTCTGCCGATATTAATTGTATAGCGGTATTACGGAGGCATTGTTTGGCACTGTTATTAGACACAATGCTTGGGGACACATCACTGCTGATAGTCAGGGATTGGAAGTTCACATACTGGGGACCAGAAGAAGGTGGACTGGACTATCACCACTGGAATGAGTGACCTTTTTATGTTGGGTACAGCACAGTTTAGGACCTGTACATAATTTAGTTTGAAGCTCAACAATCCCTTGAAGACTTATTTACTCTCTCTGGCCTAGGGATTGCTGACACCTGTGGTTTTACAGCTTTGACCTATGGTTTGCATTTTTGACTGCTACATGGCCACCATCAATGCAAGTCTACTCCGAGTAAGCACAACATGGGGATTTACTACGAGAAAGTCCACTTCTGTTCAGATTTATTCCACTCCACGTGAAATGTGAAGTCCATGCCGAAATCCTCGTCCTGGACTTATCTTCTGGTGCTGAGATGGCTTCACTATGTGTATCTATCGTACGTTCTAAAACTTCTGCATTACTACACAGTGCACCATGGATCCATCAGCTTTTGCTAAGGATCTTTCTCGCTTGCCAACGATTTTACTTTTCTGACAGGCCTGCAGCACTTGCATTACATTCAATTAAGTCGAATTCATGAGCGGCATACCAGAACAGTGCAGCCTTCAAGAACCAATAAGTCTAAAGGCACTGAACTCATGTAATCAATGAGAAAAAAATGTTCTCAGCAGACACCAGGAACAAGTGGAGAGATGTCAAGCTTATTAACCACCGAGCATTGTGTGAGACGTAATGAAGAACAGTCAAGAAGTACCGGTCATCCATGGCCGTCTAAGTAAGGCTCCTGAGTCCTCCATTAGCCTAATACTGATTGGAGGTGAGGCATTTGTGGTAATAGGGATTGCAGAGTCTGAGATTGTAACTGAGTCCTAGAAGGATCTCCAAACATGGAGACAGTGCAGGTAGGGCATGAAGAATTAGACAACAAGGTAAAGCCTTAACTAAGAGGTCTACAGGTCATCACATGACTATACGTAAAGGTATAGGCAACTTGGTGGTGTGACCACATGAAAACATCAAGAGGCACATGTAGGGATCAGTAAAAATGGATCACCATGGAAATTATAGATCTTTTCATCTATGGAAGCATAGACCAAAGATGAAGAGAGAAGATGTTTTGAACGATGCAAAGAAGACGTCAACAACGTCCACCTACTAAACTTCCCATCCCATAATTAGCTCAATGTTCATTGCCTTTGCCAATGCCACCTCCTGGCCTTAGAGCTATTGGTAGCCATTAGATAGAAGTAGGTTGATGCTTGAACAACCATTGAATGCACAATCACCTAGTGAACGACCATTTCGCAGGCACACCATCCATATTTTAGACCATTTTGGCCATTCGTTTTTGGTTGAAATTTTCTGTTTTGATCAACTTTAGACTAATGTGTACATATTAGATAAGTATTGACCCAGATTTCGAGGGGTTCCTCCAAGCATCTAATGTGGCTTTCCCACTATACCCCAACTGCAGATGTGAGGGGATATAAGTATTGGGCAAGTTGGACCTTTTGCTGTTAGGGGGAGCTAAGCCGCTGTTCGAGGAGCTTCACGGCAGCTTTCAACCCTCTCCTTATTCACAACATATGATTGGTGTTTCCGCCTGAAGGAGGGTCCAATACAACCCTGAAACATCTAGCTTATGTACCAAAAAAGTATCATATTACCCAAGTCTGGAGATGGCTCCACGCTGAAGTCCCCTTCTACTCCTACAGCCTACCATTCACAACATTTGCTATGCTCAGATGAGGATCAGGAAAGATACTGTCTATTCGACAGACATCTGCTGTCTATGTCTAGCTGAAAGAGGGTCTCCAGATTATTTTTTTAATTTCCACCCACCTAGTGGGACCCATGAAGAGAGATATACTTTCATGCTCCCTTGTGCTCCATTCAGGCTCTGTGGCTCTTGGGTTGTCTTCACCAAGCTTCTACTCCCAGCCTGTACATTTCCTGCATGGAGGGAGTTACATGCACCACTGCACCCAATGACTGCCCAATGACATGCCCACAAGCCGACTTTCTTCTTATGCTTGTGACTGACTTGTGCCCTTCCCAAGGGCATATATATTATACTACAAAAGTGAGTAGTAATGGGGTTCATTCCACAGGTAGGACGGTGAACAGGACCAGCGAATATGGTCACATGAAGTGTGGAAAAACTATCCTCAAAAGAACTTTGTTCTATATGCAGGAACCAAGGGCCCAGAGGGACATCATCCTTCTCCCAAAGTACCCAGGTGCCCATGGCCCTAAACGATCCCATTGCTCTGTAATGTCCTTCCCTTTTCCTTTATATTGTTCCCTGCTTCCAAATCCTGCGCCTGGTGCAACCCAACACACAGCCTGCGCTTGCACTTTACTATATATACTGTGGACATTGACATCACAATATGTTCTGCGCATGCGCTGGTCAACTGCCCACAGTACATATTGTAATGCGCAGGCTGCATGTTGGTCTGAGATTTGGATAAGGCCTATTGCACACGACCGTATGGCTTTTTTAGTGTTTTGCGGTCCGTTTTTCACGGATCCGTTGTTCCGTTTTTATTTCCATTGTGTTTCCGTTTTTCCATTCCGTTTTTCCGTACGGCATATACAGTATACAGTAATTACATAGATAAAATTGGGCTGGGCATAACATTTTCAATAGGTGGGTCAGAAAAAAACGGAATGGAAACGGATGACATACGGATACATTTCCAGTATGTGTTCCGTTTTTTTGCGGACCCATTGACTTGAATGGAGCCACGGAACGTGATTTGCGGGCAATAATAGGACATGTTCTATCTTTAAGGGTCCATTCACACGTCCGTAATTTGGGTCCGTATTCACTTTCAATGGGGCTGGAACGGATGCAAATCCACATTTTCGGAATCCGCATCCGTTTTTTCGGGATCCGTTTTTTCGGGATCCGCAATTTCGTTCCTGAAAAAAATAGAACATGTCCTATTCTTGTCCGCAATTGCGGACCAGAAAGGGCATTTTCTTATAGTGTCTGTGATGTGCGGTCCCCAAATTGTGGATCGCACATTGCAGGTGTCCGTGTTTTGCGGATCCGCAAAACACTTACGGACGTGTGAATGGACCCTAAACGGAACGGAAAAACGGAAATACGTAAACGGAATGCATACGGTGTACATTCCGTTTTTTTTGCGGAACCATTGAAATGAATGGTTCCGTATACGGACCGTATACAGAACGCAAAAAAACGGCCAGTAAGGCTCCATTCACACGTCCGCAATTTCGTTCTGCATTTTG
This sequence comes from Bufo gargarizans, assembly GCF_014858855.1. Classification (NCBI taxonomy): domain Eukaryota; kingdom Metazoa; phylum Chordata; class Amphibia; order Anura; family Bufonidae; genus Bufo; species Bufo gargarizans. The sequence goes on from NC_058089.1 coordinate 109,657,977, forward strand.
CGGAACGGAATTGCGGACCCATTCATTCCTATGGGGCAGCACGATGTGCTGCCCGGACACGGAATTGCGGATCCGCACTTCCGGGTCCGCACTTCCGTTCCGCCAAAAAATAGAACATGTCCTATTCTTGTCCGCAATTGCGGACAAGAACAGGCATATTCTATTAGTGCCGACAATGTGCGGTCCGCAAAATGCAGAACGCACATTGCCGCTTTCCGTGTTTTGCGGATCCGCGGCTCCGTGTATCCGCAAAACACGTTGCGGACGTGTGAATGGAGCCTAAACGGGGGGAAAAAAAACGGTCGTGTGCAGGAGGCCTAAGTGATATTGGAAGAAGAGGGGAAGGAGCAGGGATCGGTAAGGGGAGGCGGCCTGGACACTTTGAAAGAAGGACAACACCCCCCGGGCACTCGGTGCGTCATTTACATATGATACAAAGTTGCAGAATGTCTCATTGTGATACATTTACCTCTAAATATTAGACAGGTTTTAGTAAATCTGACCCCCAGGAAAGAATATGAACCTTTTGCTGCCAAGAAGACACTTAGGATATTTAGGGTATTTTTCCAGACATCTGGCAAAAATCAGAATAACAAACGCACAGATGCAGTATATCATCATCCCTATCATCTTCATCATCCAACTTTTATCTGAACTCTTCTTGAACCCCAGAAGATTTGATTTGTCTCACGCTGAAGCATATCCGTTCTATCACCGAGCACCGGCAATGAATGAACTCCTCTATGATGTATGACACGGGATAAAGTTTAATCTCGGATGCTTGCCTTTGACGAAGGGTATTTTCATTTCTTACACCTGGAACATATTATACACCGAGCAGAGTTATTTGTCTCCTACTGCACATATAACCTGACCTCCTATGTCTACCACCCCCCCGCTCATCCCTCCGCAGGTATATGCACTAAAAGCATCAAAAATATCTATTTGCTCTTAGGTAAGAGTTCAGTAGAAGCACAATGACCCTGATGTACTTTCGTACGGGCTTCATTGTGTTGCTGTGGAGCCCTTAGCTGAAAAATAGTCACTGTAATGCTATGGTTCAAAAAGGCTGTTTAGCCGAAACGCGTCATGTCGGCCTGTATATTGTTTATGGCAATAAAGCGAAGATTTGTTAATATTAAAAAGTGAGTGCCCATCCACCACTGTAACTATAAGGCCTCATGCACCCGGCCATGCTCGTATTGCGGCACCGCATCACGGATGCGGACCCATTCACTGGTGTGGTGCGAAACTGAGGCACGGAAACACTACGGAGTGCTTCCGTGGGGTTGCTCTCCGTGCCTCCGCACCCCCAAAAAAATAGAACATGTTCTATTTTTTCGCAGGTGCGGACGGATCACGGACCTATTCAAGTTGAATGGGTCTGGATCCATTGCGGCAGCCGCACAAATAGTGCCCGTTCATTGGGGACCGCGAATTGCCGTCCCCAATGCCCTAGACGACCGTGTGCATGAGGCCTAAGGAAAAGAAAGACATCACCAAACCCTGAAGATAAATACATCGAAAAGATACCTAAAAAAATAAATAAATAAATACAATAATAATACATTGAAACATAATAAAAGCAAACATTATTGCTGTATGTCTACAAGACAAATTGATTCATTATAAAAAGTTCCACAACTTTCTAATATACTGTACTTTGTGCTTTAGTCCCTCACCATTCTCTAAACCTCTACTTGTTGTCAGTGAATGGAAACATTAACCTTCACACCCTGACATTGGAAAAAGCTTCTAATAGCTGATATTTTTCTCTGTTTTTCTCTCCCTCTTGAGTGTTTGCCGCAATGTATCCGTGCAGAAAGGCTACTTTCACACTTGCGTTCAGAGCGGATCCGTCTGGTATCTGTACCAGTCTGGTATCTCATATAATGCAGACTATGGTAAACCGTCTGCATTATATTTTACTAAAAAAGTCTAAGTACAATTTGTATTCAGACGGATCCGTCCAGACTTTACATTGAAAGTCAATGGGGACGGATCCGTTTTAAAAATGCTTCATATTGTGTCACCATCGAACGGATCCGCCCCCATTGACTTCCATTGTAACTCTGGACGGATCCGTTTGCCTCCGCACGGCCAGGCGGACACCCGAACGCTGCAAGCAGCAGCGGAGGACAGACGGTGCCAGACTGATGCATTCTGAGTGGATCCGTTCGGGGCCGCTTGTGAGGGCCTTCAATGCTAATTGACACCTTGCTATTTTAGTATGGCTGTATAGTTGATCCGGGACGGCTCTTACTGGGAGTAGGCAAAGTGCTGGGTGGGTGACTACTCCCCACGTTCCAGGCCGGGTCTTGATTCTGGGCTATAAAACACAGGCAGCCGTGTCAGGTGGTGTGGATTACTCCTCTCTGACAGTGGAGCTCTGTCAGTCTCTGTGTTGGAACCTGGGAGTTTGGGCCTGGGTAAAGGCCTGCTACCTTGTTGGTGTGAAAGCAGGTGGATTCTGCTTTGTCTAAGGACTTCTTCTTTGCTGCATGGTGTGAACGAACACCAGAATCACAAGGTGACTGTTTTCCTTGAAACTGACTTTTTGTGTTGTCACTTACTTAGACCTCATGCACACGACCGTGGTGTGTTTTACGATCCGCAAATCACGGATCCGCAAAACACGGATGGCATCCGCACGCGTTCCGCAATTTGCGGAACGGCACGGACAGCCTTCAATATAAATGCCTATTCTTGTCCGCAAAGCGCGGACAAGAATAGGACATGTTATATTTTTTTTTTTTGCAGGGCCACAGAAGGGAGCAACGGATGCGGACAGCAGACGGAGTGCTGTCCACATCTTTTGCGGACTCGTTGAAGTGAATGGCGGCTCGGATGCGGACCAAAACAACGGCCGTGTGCATGAGGCCTTAAAGTGTGAATAAACACTGAACTGCTTAATTTAAAGACTTTGTTGTTGTCTCTATACTGCGTCCGCTAACCTGCCTATCAGAGCGAACCCCCCCCACTATCTATCTATCGATCTATCAATCATCTATATCTATTATCCAGATAGATAGATGGTTGGTTATAGAAGACACAGTCCCAATCCAAAAATAGACTCCACCTAAACTGCCCATTCTGACATTGGTGGTTGACCAAGTTTGTGACTGAAAGCAAGCAGAGATCTTGAAAATGCTGAGGAATGCAAGCTCTAAGTACACCAGAATGCTGCAGGACGTTTCCAGTGGCTGTAACGTCAGTCACAGATGTAGGACTATGACGGGCGCCCAGCATCCACACCTGAGCCTCGCTCCTTCCATGGTGTCCCTGTCACTATCTGAGGTGCATTGTGTCGGCGCGGTGGCCGGGGTCCAGGAGGCAGAGCTGCCAGAGGACTTCTATGGGGGATTATAACAAGGCAGAGAGGGGGCAAAGCTTTCCCTGCAGAACAGTCAGTAGAGAAAGCTGTGATTCTGTAGCGCGCCGTCGGCTGATCTCGCGTGCGTCCTCCAGGAGGATTCACGGAGATTTAACGACGTTACCTGGTTTTTATACAAGCCGCTTAATTAAAGCACCTGGATCAACAAATCAAATGGGCGATTTGGACGGCACAACACAATGCCGGCAATAGGAGATTATACACAGAATTACACTAAAAGGACTCCCTCCCCAAACTTCACCCAGAGGTAGAAGGACCTTTCTTTCTCCCTCAGGTATAAAGCGAGCGTGTGACTGAGAAGCCAGACACCATGCTCAGCTGAATGCAATGATCCCTATCACTCGGTGATCCCTTGCTTTAGTCTGCAGGAAAAAGGACTTGTCATCCATATGCAAATGAGCAGTTAAGTGCACCGGGGGCGGGGCCAAGCCACTCTGTGCACCCCTGCTCCTTCTGATTCCTCTGCCAGGCATTCCCTTTTCTTCTTGATTGACAGGGCCGGGCCAAAGGACTATTCTTTTACTCCACTAGGTTTAGGGCTCTGCACGTCATCAAGTCAGGGACCATCGCCCAGTTGTGGCCAGATCATGCAAAAAGGATAGGGATATTGGTGTGACTGGAGTACAGGACTGCTTTGATCCCTATCCTTCTTGGTGGCGCAGGGGGGGGCATACTAAGTTTTGGTATGGGGCCCGACGAGATTTGTGTATCCCTCTGGACTTAGACTACAGATAGGTAGATATGAGATAGATAGATATTAGATAGATAATAGATAGATGATAGATAGATTATAGATAGATAGGTATTAGATAGATAATAGATAGATAGATAATAGACTACTCCCAGACTTCAGCTCCACGGAGGAGGAAGAGAACACTGTGGACATAGCAGCACAATATATCAGTGCCTGCCACAGACTGAGAGGAGCCTGATATGCCATGGACTCCGATACCCTGACCCGGGGTGTGTCCGCACCCCTTCCCCCCTATTTCCCATATGCTTTGGCAATATTAATGTATAATTTCAGACCTGCTAATAAAGCTTGATTGATTGATAGATAGATAGATAGATAGATAATAGATATTAGATAGATATAAGATCCTACAGGAAGCTATGATGAAACCTGACCCCATTTAACCCTTTATTACAGTAGATAGAATACTTTATTATCTCTTTATCCACTGAATGGATCCAGTGAAAACTCTTTGCTAATTGCCTCCTACAAGAGGAAGAGTGGAAAATAAATCATTGATGCTGAAGAGACCCCGAGGAGGGAATCTTGTCGGTTCAGCATCTCCTCTAGAATCTTCTGTTGTCATCATAACCCTTTGACTCTAATGGTAGAATTGTGAATGTAATATCTGTATCTCCCCAGCCCCGCTCTAGTATCTCGTCAGTCCATGGCCCCAGGGGACTATCCGGTTATTTTACAAGGAGGTCATCACATTGGAGGTCTGGCTCAGAGATAAATTATTTCAACTTCCCCTCCTCCGTTGTGTTTCTGACGGCCTCGTGTCGGTGCAGATGGATGCCATTGCTCTGATAGTCTATGAGCAGAGGACCCGTCCCCTCTCCGGACATGCCTGTTTTAGTAACTGCTTGCATTCCCCATGTCATCACAATCCTGGAGCATCGGTTCTTATATCTCTGACGTCTCATTCCTTTATTATTCCTGTTAGATATTATGAATGAATTGCTAACAGTTTGGAATAAGGTCCAGCTGGGTGTTACCAGTTGGGGGTGCGTCCTCAACATCAGACTAACGTCCCTTAGGCCCACCAGTAGAAATTATTCCGAGGGCCCACCCTCTGTGTGTATAGGACCTTAAGGACCCTGTTTTATTTGGGGTCCATTATTGTCAGAGTTTGGGCCCATCGGAGGATCCTTTGGTATATGCATATGCATAGTCTGACACTGGCAGCACTGATAGGCTGTGCAGGGACACGCCCCCAACTGGTAACCAGAGCCGTCTTTAACACGGAGCAAAAGGGGCAGCTGCACCGGGCCCAGTTGCTCCTGGGAGGCCAAGGCAGCTGCCTCTTGAGCCCCCTGGCCAGTGGCGGGGGGCCGTTGCCACGGGTGCAAAATTCCAGGGGGCGCTAGCAGGGCTGCACCGCCAATTAGGCAAATTGAGACGATGGCCCCAGGCGGCGCGGCCCTAGTGACAAGTGGGGGGCAGCGGCAGGGCACAGGGAGATGAGCACTTGCATTGTGGAAGCGCTCATCTCCATAGTCATCTGTATCGCCGTCCTCAGGACAGCAATACAGATGGAAGTGCTGCGGCGGGGCAGGGGAGAGGCGTCTCCCTTCCCCTTCCTCTGATAGGCTGCAGGCACTAGGCCGTACAGTGCGGGACACAGGCTGGAAGAGGCCTACATCGCATTGCTGCCAGCCTGATGGAGGTAAGTATATGGTACTACTTACTGGCACATGATTGGGGGGCATCTATGGGGGCACTTGTTATTGGCACATGATTGGGGGCAATCTATGGGGGCTCCTGTTATTCGCACATGATTGGGGGGCATCTACGGGGGCACTTTTTACTGGCACATGATTGGGGCATCTATGGGGGCAATTGTTACTGGCACATAATTTGGGGGCATCTATGGGGGCACTTGTTACTGGCACATGATTGGGGGGCATCTATGGGGGCACTTGTTACTGGCACATTATTGGGGTGCATCTATGGGGGCACACCTTACTGGCACATTATTGGGGGGCACTGTGAGGGCACTTCTTACTTGCACATTATTGGTGGCACTTTTTACTGGCACATTATTGGGTGGCACTATTGGGGCATCTATGGGGGCACTTCTTACTGGCACATTATTGGGAGCACTATGGGGGCTTCTACTGAGGCCACAAAGAAGCGGTATTTTATATGGGAGGCTCTGTATAGGGGCATTTTATACTGGGGCACATTATGGTGGGTACTATGGGGAAGGGGAGAGTACTATGGGCTCATCTATGGGGGCACTAAGAAGGGGTATTTTATACTTGCAGATTATGGGGGACACTGAGGGCATTTACTGGGGCACTATATATGGGGCATTTTATACTGGTACATTATGGGGGGCACTAGGAAGAAGGGGGAGAGGAGCACTATGGGGGCATTTACTGGGGGCACTATATAGTGGTATTTTATACTGGCACATTATGGGGGCACTATGGGGACATTAGCTCAACTGGGGTCATTAAAAAGGGGTATTTTTTACACTGGCACATTATAAGGAGAATTATTACTACTATGTTGGGGGCACTGTGGGAGCACTATTACTACCATGTGTGCTCTAGCAGAGAATTATTCCTATTGGTGGGACTTTTGGGAGCACTATTACTGAGGGGGCACCTTGGCACAGTATCAGCTTACCACAATTATTTTTGGGGGACGGTACGTTTACCTATTAGTGTCAGGGGCACTATTTGCTGGGCGCAGTTATTTTAGGGCACTGTGTGGCAATAATTATTGCAGGGCACTATCTGCTTGGTACTACTATTATCAGGGGGTTTATCTGTTTCTGCAGTATAGTATTGGGGAGCACAGCGGCACAGTATTGGGGGTGGTAGGATGATTTGTCCAGAAGATGGGAGGATGATGGAAAAGTAGTAAACTAAGATTTTGTTTGTCAAACTGCAGAGACGAGAAATGACTGAAAAATGGTGTCTGGTCTAAAAGGAGAAGATGAGGAAAGAGAACATCTACATCAAAGGAGACGTCACTGGATGTAAGAGGTATGTGCGCTGTATTACCCTGTATGTAGGGGTGGATGGAGGGGGTAGTAGTACAGTACTATCTGCACATTGTAAAAAAAGTAATCTGCAAAATACTATATATTTGTGGCAGAAGTTGTGCTTTTTTAATTTTTAGAATAATGATTAATGTTGAGCGCGAATATTCGAATCGCAAATTTTAATCACGAATATCGCCACTTTGAGAAATCACAAATATTTAGAATATAGTGCTACATATTCGTATTCGCGAATAGTGTTGAATATTCTAATTGCAAATTTATCGCGAATATATTACATTGCCGATTTTCCCAATCAAGTAAATGATGACTGGAGATCACGAATTCTCGAATTTGCGAAATATTATTGCCTATGCCACTCATCACTAATAATGATACAGCTATTTTATTTGATACTTTTGTGCTGATTCTTTTTTTTTTTTCCTCTATATTAGGGGACACTATAGTCACCAGAACCACAACAGCTAAACGTGGTAGTTCTGGTGTCTATAGCGCGTCTCTGCCAAGGAAGCGCCTCTAGTGGCCACTCATCATTATTACAGTTTACTATTCTACCAGGTGTGTGGATTTATTTATTTTGTGTGTGTGTTGTGGTGGAGGGCGTGATTGCCTGCTGGGGTGTGGGAAGGCGGGATCCAGGGGGCCAAGTATATTCTTGCCCGGGGTCCAATCAATATTAAAGACGGCGCCCTGCTGGTAACACCCTGCTGGGCCTTCATTGCAAATTGCTGGTATTTTATTCATACCTTCTAGCAGGAATAATAAAGGAATGACACAACGCAGAGTCATAAGAATAGATGCTCCAGAATTGTGCAAGGAGTTACTTAAAGCAGGGGAGGCGAGAGGTGCCGAGCGCTGTGCAGCCGCCTGAGAACTGTTTGCATAGAGCTTTTCTATCTATATACATATATACCTCTGACACAATGGAATGATGGGAGTCCTGGTATTACAGAAAGTCAGAAAATATAGAAATATGAAAGCTCTATTATGTGGCTGACAATTATTCCGCGCACAGTGGGCTTTGTGCTGCCATTCGGCTGGCTGCCTTTTCATGTCTGCTTTCCATAAGACGCTCACAATGGCTAAAAGGAGTTTAAGATGAGTGACAACTCAAGGAGCATTTGTCATGTTTCCAGTCGAGGGCGAGCGGATTTTGTTTTATTTTAAATATCTGACTATTCAGGATGACGGATCCCAAAGGATCAAACATATATTGAGTTATCTGCCAGAATTCAAGCTTAGCGGCGGGTGCAGGAAGCTGAGATTTAGGGTGTGAAGCCCGTGCTGTGGACCGCAAGTTGAAGTCTAGCAATGCACAGGCACCGACCATGTGCCCGTCGTATGAGTACACGCAGCCATTCACTTGAATGGGTTCCACGATCCGCATCCGACAGTAGTGCGGTGCAGAGGCACGGACAGAAAACCCAAGGAAGCACTCCGTAGTGCTTCCGTGGACTTCCTCCATTCTGCACCGCACCTTCCAGATTGCAGACCCATTCGACTGAATGGGTCTGCATGCCTGATACGGTGCACGAACGGCCGGTGGGCTTTCTTTACTAAAGCAGAGGTCCACTTTTAATTTTATGAGGAGCTGGGGGGCCAGAACATAGGATCTTAACTTCAAAACCCTGTCTTCCAACTGGGTACGGCCAATCAGGGAATGAGGCGGAGCTTGACAGATCCTGTCAGAGGCATTCTTAACCCCTTAGTGACCAGCCTGTTTTGGGCCTTACTGACCAAGCGCTTTTTTTTTGGGGGGGGGGGGGGGGAGCGTATTTATTTATTTTTACATTTTTTATACCACTCAATAGTCCCACAAGGGGACTATAGCAGAAATATTTAGATTGCTTTTAAAATACAATGCACTGTCCCTATAGTTCATTGCATTTAAAGGTCGGTGTTATACTGACGTTGCCACAGAGCTGTTCACTGCTAAGCCCTGCCCTCCAACTGTGTACAGCCAATCAGGAAATGAGGCGGAGCTTGCCAGAGCCTGTCAGTGGCATTCTTAAAGAGAAATGCTCCCTTAAATAGGCCGCATGATTCCCGCTCCAGTGTAGCATGGAGTAATCACATGAGGAGACATGGAGCCAGGATATAGGCTGTTCACTGCCAAGCCCTGCCTTCCCACTTTGCACAGCCTGGTTCACCAGCAGGTGGCAGCAATCTGTGCAGAACTAGTTTCCCTGGAGAGGAACCTCTTTGTTCCATTCCAGCCCTCTGTAGAGAGGGAGGACTTCAGCTAGAGGGAGTTAGTTCAGAGTAGCCCCTGTAAGGGGAGGCTGTGTGTCGGCCAGCAAAGCAGGCCCTGCCTGCGAAGTCTACATGGTTGCATGAAGCATGAAGCATCTGCTGGAGCTTGCAGAGAGCACCAGAGCTAGCAGTGACGGCGATGGGGATGTCACGCAGCTTATAGAAGGAATTTTGCGACCTCAACTATGATTTCCAGCCCCTCTTGTGAGAAACCCCATGCTGTGAGAAAACCATCCATTGGACTACAGGAGCCACAGCGTGGACTGTTCAAGAAGGGTGAGGGCCTGTTGCACTTAAAGTGACAGTTTAGTGCACTTTACTTCCAAACATTGAATAATGGACTCTAAAGAGACTTTAATGTGATTTATTATTGCACTATTCTATTACATTAAAAATGTGCCTTATATATTTGCCTTAAAATTTGCACTAGAGTTTTACATTTTCATCAACGTTGAAATGAAAGTATTATGCCCATTGTGTATTCTCCTTCAGGTACAACAATGAGATATTTTATAGGCACTATTGTATGGATTATGTTTGCACTTATTTTCAGATCACCAGATAGTCAGCACTGTATTGCTTAGTCAATATGGACTGCCTCTTAAGGACGGCTGGTACGTTCCAAGCAGTTCAAACATCTCCTTGCTCATTATGGATCGCCTCTGAGTACAATTGAAAAACTAACGGTCCTTGTCCTTAAAGGAACCGAGTGGTTATGTGCCTAAGCAGATCTAACACCGTTAAGGGTGACCTGCTGCTATTATGTGTGTATGGGGTAGTAGGGTAAAAGGCTCCTCCTCCTAATTTGCACCTTGTGTTTAGCCAAGGTTGTGTCCTTCTACAGAGTAAATACAACCCCATGCTTTCTTTGGTATTTGTGGCCCAATACACAAAGTAAAGTCAGTAGTGAGCGCTTTGTGCACATCGTTTGGTTCTCTGATTATACCTGAGAGGGAAACTGTTAACGGACACCCTACTCTTACGAGCAGAGAGACCTTTTGGTAGCTATATTTAATGTCAGTCTTCATACGAATTTTCATGCAGTACTTTATCAAAATTTTGGTACCCTGAGAGCATATATATATATATTGGTATTTCATATTTTCAAGTACCCTAAGCACAAGCCAAGGGCGGCTTGCCACTTAAGTGCCGGGGAATGTAATACCCCAGAGTGACATTACCACCTCTTTTGTACCCCCCACTATCTTGTTTTGTGCATCATATGTATTTATTGCCATTTCTTGCAATGTGTGTATGTATTTCCTGATTTTGTAACTGTTAAAGTGTAATGTGCCTGGTTCACCAGCAGGTGGCGGCAATCTGTGCAGAGCTAGTTTCCCCGGAGAGGAACCTCTTTGTTCCATTCCAGCCCTCTCTAGAGAGGGAGGACTTCAGATAGAGTGAGTTAGTTCAGAGTAGCCCCTGTAAGAGGAGGCTGTGTGTCGGACAGCAGAGCGCTGCTGTGAAGTCTACATGGTTGCATGTCCCCTCCTGGGCTTGCATTTCCTATATCCAAGCTGAGTGAGCTTGAAGCCAGGAAGAAGTTCCTAGGATTAAAGTAAGAGACAGATTACAGCTAATCAAAGTTCTAGCAAAGGGGGAGAAGTTCCTATTTAACCCAGCTAGCATAGCAGAGCTGAGAAAACTACAGCATAGAAAAGTTGAGATTGTTGCAGAAGTGTTTTCCTGCCAAAACTAATGTCAATACCTGCTGATGACCAAGATAAAGTCTAGGAAACTGTTTGGATTGCCGTTTATTCAGGTAAAGCTGTGTTCAATGTTAATACAAAGTCTGGACTCCATTTGTTCTGCTTATTCACTACCCAAGTTCAACAACCCCTTTTTGCACTGCTTCGGACCACCCCGTCTGGGATCAGAGGATATCCAGGTAGAAGCACTGTGACACGTGCATACAACACCTTCAGAGAGATTGTAGGCAATCCTACACCTGGGTACCAACACTAGAATCTACAAAGGGGACTCCATGTCCTCGTTGCTTAACTGCAACTGGCGTCACGACTACTTGCTCTATAAGAGGGACATACTTCGTAGAAACCTCCTAAGGGGCAAGGGACACCCCATGACGCCTGGTAGGCCCGTTGCATGAAGTAATTCACATTAGGAGATGGGGAGCCAGGATATAGGCTGTTTACTGTCAAGCCCCGCCTTCGAGGCTTGTGCACAGCCAATCAGGAAATGAGGCGGAGCTTGACAGAGCCTGTCAGTGGCATTCTTAAAGAGAACTGCTCCCTTAAATAGGCGGCATCATTCCCGCTCCATGTATAGCACGCCATAGTAGGCGTATAACGATCCCTTTGTCAGCTTTACGTTATGCTGGATCATTTATGCTGCCAAAGCTTCCTCACCGTGAAAGATATGCAAGTGATCAATAGTTATGATCCACTGGGCTCTCATTGGTATGCAGAATGAAACTTCACACACGAACCCGAGACCAAATTCCTTTTCTGCCGTGTTTCAAGGATATTATGACATTAAGAAGAATTTATATTTGCAGAGAACATCGTGCATAATGGTCTAGATTTTATTATTCAACGCTCCCGGACCTACAGGGAATGTAATTTTAGCAGTTTTAGAAACCATTTTTAAAAAGAAATACAGTTTCTCTGCTACAAAAAAAAAAAACACGCACATTTCGAAAGAGTATTAGAAATGGCGCATATATAATTCTGTTTATCGGATATATGACCCAATAAACTTACTGATCGTTTGCCCTAAAAAAAAAAAAAAACACTTGGGAATGACTGTTTTACATCTCCAGGGGAAATACACATAGCGTTAAGCACTAGTCGTGGTCTTTACTATTATTTATAGAAAACACCTGGAAAAGATTGCAAAAGACAGGTAGTTAGCGACGGGCGGCAGGTGCACTGTTAGGCGGCATTAACGGGACACTGTGGCTGTTTCATATGGGCTTTGAATAGCAAATTAAAAGGATTTTCCTGGGAAATGTTTTTTGCTTTTTTTTATCTACGTCATGGGTTAAAAATAAAATATAATTATCACGATCCCTCCCACGCTCCTGTTCTAACGCGACTCCTAGTCCTCAATGCTCTACATTTCATTGTACTATGTAGTTATAAATGACCCCCACCAAGTACTGCGAGGCACAACCCTACAGCATCCACACATACAACCCCTCACCTCAGCCCTCCTGCATCTGTAACACCCCTAGAGTGGCATTACCACTTCTGCGCCCTGCTACTATCTATAATGGGCTAGCAAAACGTCATCTTATGTATGTGTCCTATACTCTGTGCATTTCTAATGTTTGCAATGGTTATGTTCACATGTAATGTGCCTGGTTCCCCAGCAGGTGGCAGCAAACACGGCTGAGCTACAGTTAGGTAGAATGGAGCTTTCCATTCCATTCTAACCCCCCTCTGTGGAGAGGTGGGTGAGTCCCACTTCCTGCAGGAAGGGTGGGGACCAGTTCTAGTCAGTCTAGATTACCCCCAGCTAGGGGAAGCAATTGCAGGACACGTCTCTGCTGGATGTGCCCATGCCAGCCAGAGCACCTTAAGCTCTGCTGGTCATGGAGGCCAAAGCTTGAAGCCTCAGAAGCCAGGAGCATAGTTCCCTGGCCTAATATAGAGACAGACTAAAGAAAGAAAGTGCAGCAGACGGAAAAAGCTGAGTTATATAGCCAACCTGTCAGTACAGCAGAGCCAGAGAGAAACAGATGTAGCAGAGACGTGTTTGCCTGCCAGTTTTAATGGTAAAGCCTGCTGGAAACAAGATAAAGCTTGAAGATTGTTTCTGAGGAACGTTTATTCAAGTAAATCCGCTATTCAACTATATACAAGGTCTGGACTCAATCTTTCTTTCAAATGCCTCAATTATTCCCCCTATTTATTCCAAAGCCTGGGGTCCAGCCAAATCCAGGTAGGAGCACCGTGACACATATAAAGGGACATTATAGGCCACATAACTGCATTGCATTGCAGTTGAGGAAGGCTGGACGGGCCGAAACGTGTCCTGTAAAAACATCTTATTACATGGAATAAAAGAATATCATGAATTGAAAAATCAACACGTCTGCTGGGATTACTTCTTGAATAGTATATAGAGCAGAACATGGAATATCATAGTATATAGAGCAGAACATGGAATATCATAGTATATAGAGCAGAACATGGAATATCATAGTATATAGAGCAGGACACGGCATATCACAGTATATAGAGCAGAACATGGAATATCATAGTATATAGAGCAGAAAATGACATATAACAGTATATAAGGCAGAGCATGGCATATCACAGTATATAGAGCAGAACACGGTATATCACAGTATATAGAGCAGAAAATGACATATAACAGTATATAAGGCAGAGCATGGCATATCACAGTATATAGAGCAGAACACGGTATATCACAGTATATAGGGCAGAACATGGGATATCACAGTATATAGACCAGAACATGGGATATCACAGTACATAGGGCAGAACATGAAATCACAGTATATAGAGCAGAACATGGGATATCACAGTATATAGGGCAGAACATGGCATATCACAGTATATAGAGCAGAACACGGCATATCACAGTATATAGGGCAGAACATGGGATATCACAGTATATAGGGCAGAACATGGCATATCACAGTATATAGAGCAGAACATGGCATATCACAGTATATAGAGCAGAACATGACATATCACAGTATATAGAGCAGAACATGGCATATCACAGTATATAGAGCAGAACATGGCATATCACAGTATATAGAGCAGAACATGACATCACAGTATATAGAGCAGGACACAACATATCACAGTATATAGAGTAGGACACGACATATCACAGTATATAGAGCAGAACATGACATCACAGTATATAGAGCAGGACACGACATATCACAGTATATAGAGTAGGACACGACATATCACAGTATATAGAGCAGAACATGACATCACAGTATATAGAGCAGGACACGACATATCACAGTATATAGAGTAGGACACGACATATCACAATATATAGAGCAGAACACGACATATCACAGTATATAGAGCAGAACACGACATATCACAGTATATAGAGCAGAACACGGCATATTACAGTATATAGAGCAGAACACGACATATCACAGTATATAGAGCAGAACATGGCATATCACAGTATATAGATATCACGGAAGGTGTACAGGAAACAAGACAATGCAAAATGAATATATGACTCACTGGATCCGAAACTAAGGAACAAAAGTGAGACCCCTGCATAAGACCTGGCACTGTCCCTGACTGCTCAGCCTATGCGAACACCCCAATGGTGGATGATCGCATATCCTCGTACCTCGACTATATAACACCTGAACACCCTACAATAGTGAGGGGACACGACCACCGGCTCCCTACACTAGACACGGAGGGAGTCAGGGTCACCTGGGATCCAGCAAACAGAAAATCACAAATGAATGTACAAACACTTATCTTGTAGAAGACTGGGAAATAGGATCTGCATGCACACACACTCCAGGAAGTTGTATAAACCGCACACTAATGCATTATGGGGAGGAATTTAAAGGGATGCAATCAGTTCAACTACATGACAGCTGAAAGAGGCTAACGAGATGAGGAACTGAAAACCAAAACAAAGAAAGCTCAAGGAGGAGGTTCTGAAAGGCATCTGTCAGAGCTTCTCAGATGTCTGGTTGTGACAATAGAGCAGAACATGACATATCACAGTATATAGAGCAGAACATGACATATCACAGTATATAGAGCAGAACATGGCATATTACAGTATATAGAGCAGAAGACGACATATCACAGTGAGGGGAATGGTCTGGGAAAACAGGTATTTTCCTCCCAGCGTGTGCTGCTGGGCTGATTTGCAGCCAGATGGGGTAAAATATCGGACTGGATTTTAATTGCCGGTCCGAGTTTTCTGGCAGCAACTGGCTGTCCATAAATAGGCAGCTGGGCTCAGCAGCAGGATCTCTGTGTTGGGATCTGAGGCTTGGTGCCAGGTTGGAGGGCTAAGACCCATGGGCCGAGAAAACAGGCCCCTAAAGCCTGCCGTGGACTGCTGGAGGCAGAACTGACATCAAAGAGACTTGTCTTATATGAACCTTCCAATTTTTGTGAAGTAACACCAAGATGTACTTTCCATTGTGTGTGAAGTAAACACCAAGACTGCAAAGTTACGTGCTGTTTTGTGCATTTGCCTCAAGTGTGAATAAACACTGAAGTTTTGCGTTAAGAACTTGTCTTTTGCCTCTGTACTGCGTCCGCTTACCCTATCTACCAGAGCGAAACCCCACACGGTGCATATAGCAGAACATGGCATATCACAGTATATATAAAAGAACATGAGATATCACAGTATATAGAGCAGAACATTATATATCACAGTATATATAAAAGAGAACTAATAAAAGCATAGCTGCACAACATTTCACATGCAAACTGAGAAATGGGGGTCATTCAAAATTATTGTGGTATTATACCTACTAGAAATGAAAAAATAGAAGCTCTTTGTGCACATTTTTGATCAAACGTGTGCGCAAAGAGCTTCTATTTTTCATTTCTAGTAGGTATAATACCACAATAATTTTGAATGACCCCCATTTCTCAGTTCTATTGTTTGCATGTGAAGTGTTGTGCAGCCATGCTTTTATTAGTTCTCTATATGCTTGCTTGATGGATATGCACCTGGGACCATGATTGTGTTAGTCTAAATTTTCTTGTTTTATATATAAAAGAACATGAGATATCACAGCGTATATAGCAGAACATGGCATATTCAGAGCATATATATGGTAGAACATGAGACATCACAGCGTATATAGCAGAACATGGGATATTCAGAGCATATATATGGTAGAACATGGGATATCACAGCGTATATAGCAGAACATGGCATATTCAGAGCATATATATGGTAGAACATGGGATATCACAGCGTATATAGCAGAACATGGGATATTCAGAGCATATATATGGTAGAACATGGGATATCACAGCGTATATAGCAGAACATGGGATATTCAGAGCATATATAGGGTAGAACATGAGACATCACAGCGTATATAGCAGAACATGGGATATTCAGAGCATATATATGGTAGAACATGGGATATCACAGCGTATATAGCAGAACATGGCATATTCAGAGCACATATATGGTAGAACATGAGACATCACAGTGTATACAGCAGAACATGGGATATTCAGAGCATATATATGGTAGAACATGGGATATCACAGCGTATATAGCAGAACATGGGATATTCAGAGCATATATATGGTAGAACATGGGATATCACAGCGTATATAGCAGAACATGGGATATTCAGAGCATATATATGGTAGAACATGAGACATCACAGCGTATATAGCAGAACATGGCAAAATGTAACATACCGTTACTTAACAGTTTCTTCACTGTCTTTGCAAAGTTCATGAATATTGGTGTGATAAAGTGCTCCGACAGTCCTTTCTTACATGTACATGGGCACTCACCTGTCCTATATCTGACTTCTAAAGAGGGTAAGGTGGGGTCCAGCAGTATGATGGGGTCTTCTGCCTATTTCTTGACCAGGGGCCTCTATACACCTTAACCCAGTACTATGGTATGTATAGGCAGAGGTGTAACTGAAAGCTTGTGGGCCCCAGTGCCAAATTGGCACCAGTGACCCCTCCTACCATGTTCCATTTATATAACTGATGGCATCTTATGTGACACTAGGACCTGGCTGAAGCGGCTTTCGCTGCACCCCCATATAGGTAATATATTTTAATGGACTTCCATGGCTTTATAATACATTTCCCTATAGGAAATTATGCGGGAAATTAATTGGATGTCATTGACTAAAAGGATCTTTAGTTGATTCTTAACATAGATGAATATTTCGGGCTGTAAACCGGCATAGTTCACGGATAAATTACACTGCGGATCCAGCGCCGCCTCACATCAGCCATCTCTCTCCCGCTTTTACCATAAATTTCTGTAATTATCTGCTTTCTATTTCTACAACTCACCTTCTTCATGGGCCGCAAACTGATTATATTTTAATTAGATCACAAACAGTATTTCCCTGTTATGGCAAGAAATTATGAACGAGCCTATAAATGTGTGAGGCAGAAGATGGTCCCGCTGTACCTGCGCTCCCTGGACTTTATGTGGCTGTCATGGCCCATAAAAAGGTAGGAACTAGTGTTAGGGACCACTCATGAAGGCAACCTTGACGCGGTGAGTGGCTTATTACGCTTTGGCCAAAATGTACACCAATGCCTTATTCAACATCCAGCATAAAGGCAAGGCAGAGTGCTGGTTGCAGTGTGCGATTGCATTTTGTGTTTTTACATTTATATCTCTATTTCGTCATAGCAATCTGCACCTGCTAGGGGTTGTGCGGGCTGAAATTTTCCATATTTTTCTCTTTGTAGTACGTATTGGAGGCGTGGCGATCTCCAAGCAGTCAAGCACACCTGTCCAGAATCTGCCCCCTGGAGGCTGGTTTTAAAGTCAGTATAAAACTGAGTCTGCTTATACAGCACCTACCAGTAACCATTAGGTTCCAGGAGAAGTATAAAGTGGGCTCAGCATGCATGTGAGTACTTGCATCCCTGGATCCGATGAAAGCTGTAATGGCACCGGACGGGGTTAAAAGCAGAGTGTGCTTGGCATGCATGCTGTACCTGCGCTCCCTGGACTTTATGTGGCTGTCATGGCCCATAAAAGGTAGGAACTAGTGTTAGGGACCACTCATGAAGGCAACCTTGACGCGGTGAGTGGCTTATTACGCTTTGGCCAAAATGTACACCAATGCCTTATTCAACATCCAGCATAAAGGCAAGGCAGAGTGCTGGTTGCAGTGTGCGATTGCATTTTGTGTTTTTACATTTATATCTCTATTTCGTCATAGCAATCTGCACCTGCTAGGGGTTGTGCGGGCTGAAATTTTCCAGAAGATGGTCCCGGTATTCACTTCATATAAAATGTATGTGGGAAGGATGGGGGAAAGGAAAGAAGGAATAAATTAATGTAGGGAGGAAGGAAAGATAGGATGAATGAAAGGAGGGAGAGAGAAAGGAATTAATGGAGGGAGGAAGTCATGAATGGAGGGAGGGAGGGAGGAATGAATGGAGGGAGGGAGGAAGGAATGAAGGAATGGAGGGAGGGAGGAAGTAAGTTATGAATGAAGGGAAGGAGAGAGGTCGGGGGGGAAGGAAGGAATGAAGGAGGAAGGAAAGAGAGGTATGGAAAAAGGGAGAAAGGTAGGGAGGGAAGAAGGAAGGAAGACGTAATGAAAGTGAGGGAGAAATGGAGAGAATGACCAAAGGAGGAAGTGCAGCGTCCCACTACATGTGTGTGGGCACTGCTTAAAAGCACTTTTGTCCCTAAGAATTGTATTATGCTATGCTATGTAGTTTTGTACTAACTTACCTGCAAACCCCTGTTACCAGGCAGATTAGGTGTAATTTATACATCCCATCACTAGATGGGGATAACACTTAGGTCCCTGAAACAGACCCAAGCATCAGAAAGATTAATCGGTGATAATAGCCGTTATTTAGGGCCACAGACACCTTTGCGCATGGTGGAGGACATTATAGCTTCTGGCAGCCACACCATAATTCTGGGAAACAGATTAGCTACCTGTCCCAATATTCAGCTTGGAGGGAAAGGACAAGGTATAGGACTGAGCATACCAACTGAAGTAAGGTACTCCATAACCACAGCCTAAATCAGAGCCTAAGAAAGCCTATGAACAGTGGGTTCACAGATTAACTCTACTGCTAACAAAAGACTGCATTTTGATTGATGTACCTACTGCAACTGGAACCAACATCAGTAAAAGTTGGGAGTTGCACCTTACCACTGTCTACCTCATTATTACTACTATTGGTTGTACCACCATTAACGGTACTGGCGTCACGACAAAAACCATCAAGGGACTCAGCCGCAACAAGCACCCTAAGCACCACTAACATCAAGGGCACCTCAACCACCATCTCCCTACACAGAGCGTGCCCCGGAGGATTTCGTGCTGTCCACCTCAACACTGTGCTGCCAGCCCAGGGAGGTTATCTGCTAACCGTGAGTAAACTGATGAACTGTGTGTTATAATTTGGCCCCTCATCGGTCCACCGTGCACCTCACGTGTTACCCCTGCGACTGGCTGGCTGCAGAAGGAAGGGTGGGATAGAGGAAGGAAAGAATGAATGAATGGAGGGAGGGAAGGAGTAAGTCATGAATGAAAGGAGGGAGGGAAGGAGTAAGTCATGAATGAAGGGAGGGAGAGAGGAAGGAAGGAAAGAAGGGAGGGAGAGAAGGAGGAAGTTATGAATGAGCCTGTAAATGTGTGAAGCAGAAGATGGTCCCAGTATTCACTTCATATAAAATGTATGTGGGAAGTAAAGGAGGGAGAGAGGAAGGTATGAAGGGAAGGAGGAAGGAAGTTATGAAGAAAGGGAGGGAGAGAGGGAGGAAGGGAAGGAAGGAAAGAAGGAGGAAGGAAAGGGAGGTATGGAAAAGGGAAGGGAGGGAAGGAGTAATGAAAGTGAGGGAGAAAATGAGGGAATTAAAAATGGGAATGGAGGGAGTTAGGAAGAAAAGTGAGGAGCAAAAGAATGAACAAAAAGAAGGGAAAGAAAGAAAGGGAGGGAGAAAGGAAAGGAGGATGGGAGGGAGGAAATGAAGGGTGGGATTGATTAGAGTGGAGTGAATAGACTGAGGGAAGGAGGAAGAACGAAAGGGGGGCGTAAAGGAAGGAAGGAATGGAGGGAACGAATTACAACTGAAGAAAGGAGAAGGAAGAGGGAGGAGGGCGGAATGAAGTAAAAAACGGATGGATAAGATACAGTAGATGGTCTATATTTTTTTCAAGTTCATCTCTGTACAGATCCTACTGAAATGTATAGAGCCTCTAACTAGGGGTCATGATTAGTGATGAGCGAAGTTATGGAAAATTCTATTTGACTGCTTAGCCAAATTTCACAAAGAAATTTGCTTCCTGACGAATTACTTCATCACGAAGTGCATGTCTTTGTGAGTAGCGGGCGCAATGAAGGGGAAGGTTTGTGCCCCCCCCCCCATCATTGAACCCCTCAGATGCCGCTTTCATCTCTGATCACAGCATCTGAGATTACATGGGCTTACAGGGGTTAATCAGTGAAAAATAATAATACTCACCTTAACCATTTGAGCGCAAAAAGGCCGCCACAGTCATCTTGATTGAGGATCCCGCTCGAAATATCGCGTGCGGTGGGATGACGTCATCACGCTAGCCAGGGTAGTGATGTCATATGTCACCGCGCACGAGATTTCACGCTTTATCTTTAATCAAGATGGCCAGAAAGGAGTCTTTGTGCTCAAACGGATGAGGTGAGTATGTTTTTTTTTAAGCCATTTCAGGGAAAATTTATTCGTTACCACGAAGCACAAGAAAATTTGGCTTTGTGGGGAAGCAAATTTTCCCTGGATATCAGATCAAAGTCAACTTCAGATACTTCAATACGCTCAACACTAGTCATGAAGTATCTCAGGTATCAAATATAGAATAGCCATTATCCATCTGAGTTATATCCTGAACACAGAAGAAGGAAAGAATTCAGCAACAAACAGCTGTTCTGAAGACCAAGACAGGACAGAATTTCAGGATTAGGAACTCATCCGAAGCAATTTTTGTAATATCACAGGTTTAGATGCAGCAGAATGAAAAACAGAACTTGAAACAGGAAAATATCCTGTAAAATATCAGCCAACACTTCACTACACTAAGACCTGGAGATTGCTACTAATGCCTACTAACAGTCTAGTCTATCAGGGTCTGATAGTCAATGGACCACTACTACAATGGCCAAAAGTGTGGCCCCTTCAGAAAGTCTTCAGACCTTTTTAATTTTTTCACATTTTGTTATGTTTCAGCCTTGTGCTAAAATAAAGAAAAAAATCTATTTTCTTCCATCAATCTGCACTGAAATCCGAAATTTAGAAATGTTTGCAAATTTATTAAAAGGAGGAACTAAAATTTTACATGGAAATACAGTAATTATTCAGACCCTTTGCCTCCCATTTTCTACACCTTGATTGGAGTCACCGGTGGCATTACCACTCGTACGCTCTGCTTCTATCTGTGAATGCTAATATAATGTTATCTTATGCATTTATTTCCACACTGTGCATTTATTATAATGTTATGTAATTGTTCATGTAATGTGCCTGGTTCACCAGCAGGTGGCAGCAACTATGGCAGGGCTACACTTAGAGAGAATGGAACTCACCATTCCATTCTCCCCTCCTTTCTTGGTCAGAAGTGGGCGAGTCCTGTTTGCTACCAAAAGGAGGTCGGGAGTTCTGGTGTGTTATGGTTGGAACTCCATGTTGGAGCTGCCAGGATTCTAACCTATTCCCTTGGATAATCCAGAGTCAGACTACAGAGAGAAGTTGCAGCATCCTGCAGAAGCAGAGATTCCATTTAAGTCTGTTATTACAGCAGAGCCAAAGAGAAACCGATGTAGCAGAGTTGAAATTGTTTGCCTGCCAGAGTTAATGCTAAAGCCTGCTGGAACCAAGATAAAGTCTGTAAACTGTTTATGCAAAGTAAAGCTCCATTGACAAGGTCAAATATTTATTTGAATCCTCAATTGTTCACCCTATTTGTCTTCTTCAGAGCCAATGCCTGGGGTTCCAGCGTATCCAGGTAGGAGCACCGTGACATGTGCACAAAACATTATGGGACATTATAGGCCACCCTATATCACTCAGCCATTCCTACACCTGGGTATCAAACCTGTGTGAAGTTGGCACCCCATGTTCTTAAATTTCAAAAAGAAATGCACCATTCGTTTGTGCTGCGTTTGTGCTGGTTTGTGCCGCAAAAATGAACGTTTGTGCCGGTTCGGTTCCTGAGATATTGCGCGTTAGATTTTTATGAAGCCCCGCCCATTTTCCACCCCATGTTCTTAAATTTCAAAAAGAAATACACCGTTCGTTTGTGCTGCGTTTGTGCTGGTTTGTGCTGCAAAAATGAACGTTTGCGCCGCTTTGGTTTCCGAGATATTGCGCGCTTGATTTTCTGAAACCCCGCCCATTTTCCACCCCATGTTCTTAAATTTCAAAAATAAATACACCATTCGTTTGTGCTGCGTTTGTGCTGGTTTGTGCTGCAAAAATGAACGTTTGTGCCGGTTCAGTTCCTGAGATATTGCGCGTTAGATTTTTATGAAGCCCCGCCCATTTTCCACCCCATGTTCTTAAATTTCAAAAAGAAATACACCGTTCGTTTGTGCTGCGTTTGTGCTGGTTTGTGCTGCAAAAATTAACGTTTGCGCCGCTTTCGTTTCCGAGATATTGCGCGCTTGATTTGCTGAAACCCCGCCCACTTTCCACCCATGTTTTTAAATTTCAAAAATAAATACACCATTCGTTTGTGCTGCGTTTGTACAGCAAAAATTAACGTTTGCGCCGATTTGGTTTCCGAGATATTGCGCGCTTGATTTGCTGAAACCCCGCCCACTTTCCACCCCATGTTCTTAAATTTCAAAAAGCAATACACCTTTTGTTTGTGCTGCGTTTGTGCTGCAAAAATGAACGTTTGCGCCGCTTTGGTTTCCGAGATATTGCGTGCTTGATTTGATGAAACCCCTCCCACTTTCCACCCCATGTTTTTAACCCTGACTCTAGACCCCCCAGGTGTGCTGCAGCTTGCCCCCCCCCCCGCCCCCTTTCACAACTTTTTTTGGGGCACAAGCATATTATATATTTTTTTCTGCGTACGCTGACTGTGGCCGAGACTCTTAGCGTCACTGTTAGCGCATCGCACGCCCCACCGCTGATCAACTTCGGACGGTTGATCAGCGAGTTTGAATAAAAAAAAATCACATTTTTGGGCCTTTTTTTATTTTTTTGTCTGTAAGGTTTAGAGTAAGTTCCCGAACACCCGTCCCCCCACACACACGCACACCAAATAAAGTTTATCTCACACACACACACTCCCCTATGGCCTGCCGGATGTTCTAGGCGGCATATGCCCAGCTTGCCTCCGAGTCCGAGAGCCCCAGTGAGGACGAGGATAACCCCTCTTTCCTTTTGTCATCCGCGTCCTCCTCAACATCTAGCAATGATGATGAGACCCCAAGGCGGCGGAGACGCCGCCAGGTGGAGCAAGGAGACGCCATGCTAGGGACCCTGTGGCCCACACTAGTACGAGAAGCTCTGGGGCTCGTACTAGTTTTCCGGCCCACCAGTTAAGACCACCGGAACTTGTGAACTTGTCTGGTATACCCCAGAGCATTTTGAGCCCGTGATTCCTGATTTTGTAGGCCAACCAGGAATCCAGATTTCCACAGTGGGCTTCACTGAATGCGGCTACTTTAGTCTTTTTTTCAGTGACCCCTTTGTGAATCTGATGTTGGAGCAGACGAACCTGTACGCCCCACAGTTCATTGCTCAACATCCGGGCTCCTTTTTGGCTAGGCCCGGTGGCTGGACTCCGGTCTGTGCAGCCAAGATGAGGACGTTTTGGGGCCTCGTGCTGCATATGGGCCTAGTCAAGAAACCTAGTGTCAGGCATTACTGGAGTGGGGACGTCCTCTACCAGACCCCACTTTACAATTATGCAGATAATGCAGCATGTCCCCTCCCCAAGGTGATCCTGCCTATGACCGCCTGTACAAAATCAGGTCGGTCATCGATCACTTTGGGGCCAAATTTGTGCAGGTTTATGTACCTGGAAGAGAAGTCGCGGTTGATGAGTCTCTCATTGCTTTCAAGGGGAGACTCATTATCCGCCAGTATGTTCCCTCTAAGCGGGGGAGGTATGGCGTGAAGCTGTACAAACTTTGTGAGAGTACCTCAGGGTGCACTTACAAGTTTTGTGTGTACGAGGGGCGAGATTCCCGTATTTAACCCCCAGAAGGTTCCCCCACTCTGGGTGTTAGCGGGAAACTTGTGTGGGACCTTATGCACCCACTGCTAGATAAGGGCTACCACCTGCACGTGGATAACTTTTATACTAGTATCCCCATAGTATCCCCATTGTGAAAGGGGGCGGGGGGGGGCAAGCTGCAGCACACCTGGGGGTCTAGAGTCAGGGTTAAAAACATAGGGTGGAAAGTGGGCGGGGTTTCATCAAATCAAGCACGCAATATCTCGGAAACCAAAGCGGCGCAAACATTCATTTTTGCAGCACAAACGCAGCACAAACGAACGGTGTATTTATTTTTGAAATTTAAAAACATGGGGTGGAAAGTGGGCGGGGTTTCAGCAAATCAAGTGGCAATATCTCGGAAACCAAAGCGGCGCAAACGTTCATTTTTGCGGCACAAACCAGCACAAACGAATGGTGTATTTCTTTTTGAAATTTAAAAACATGGGGTGGAAAGTGGGCGGGGTTTCAGCAAATCAAGCGCGCAATATCTCGGAAACCAAAGCAGCAAACGTTCATTTTTGCGGCACAAACCAGCAGAAGCGCAGCACAAACAAATGGTGTATTTCTTTTTGAAATTAAAAAACATGGGGTGGAAAGTGGGCGGGGTTTCAGCAAATCAAGCGCGCAATATCTCGGAAACGAAAGCGGCGCAAACGTTAATTTTTGCAGCACAAACCAGCACAAACGCAGCACAAACGAACGGTGTATTTCTTTTTGAAATTTAAGAACATGGGGTGGAAAATGGGCGGGGCTTCATAAAAATCTAACGCGCAATATCTCAGGAACCGAACCGGCACAAACGTTCATTTTTGCGGCACAAACCAGCACAAACGCAGCACAAACGAATGGTGTATTTCTTTTTGAAATTTAAAAACATGGGGTGGAAAGTGGGCGGGGTTTCAGCAAATCGAGCGCAATATCTCGGAAACCAAAGCGGCGCAAACGTTAATTTTTGAGGCACAAACCAGCACAAACGCAGCACAAACGGATGGTGTATTTCTTTTTGAAATTAAAAAACATGGGGTGGAAAGTGGGCGGGGTTTCAGCAAATCAAGCGCGCAATATCTCGGAAACCAAAGCGGCGCAAACGTTAATTTTTGCAACACAAACCAGCACAAACGCAGCACAAACGAATGGTGTATTTCTTTTTGAAATTTTAAAACATGGGTTGGAAAGTGGGTGGGGTTTCAGCAAATCAAGCGCGCAATATCTCGGAAACGAAAGCGGCGCAAACGTTAATTTTTGCAGCACAAACCAGCACAAACGCAGCACAAACGAACGGTGTATTTCTTTTTGAAATTTAAGAACATGGGGTGGAAAATGGGCGGGGCTTCATAAAAATCTAACGCGCAATATCTCAGGAACCGAACCGGCACAAACGTTCATTTTTGCGGCACAAACCAGCACAAACGCAGCACAAACGAATGGTGTATTTCTTTTTGAAATTTAAAAACATGGGGTGGAAAGTGGGCGGGGTTTCAGCAAATCAAGCGCGCAATATCTCGGAAACCAAAGCGGCGCAAACGTTAATTTTTGCAGCACAAACCAGCACAAACGCAGCACAAACGAATGGTGTATTTCTTTTTGAAATTTAAGAACATGGGGTGGAAAGTGGGTGGGGTTTCAGCAAATCGAGCGCGCAATATCTCGGAAACCAAAGCGGCGCAAACGTTAATTTTTGCTGCACAAACCAGCACAAACCAGCACAAACGCAGCACAAACGAACGGTGTGTTTCTTTTTGAAATTTAAGAACATGGGGTGGAAAATGGGCGGGGCTTCATAAAAATCTAACGCGCAATATCTCAGGAACTGAACCGGCACAAACGTTCATTTTTGCGGCACAAACCAGCACAAACGCAGCACAAACGAATGGTGTATTTATTTTTGAAATTTAAAAACATGGGGTGGAAAGTGGGCGGGGTTTCAGCAAATCAAGCGCGCAATATCTCGGAAACCAAAGCGGCGCAAACGTTCATTTTTGCAGCACAAACCAGCACAAACGCAGCACAAACGAATGGTGTATTTATTTTTGAAATTTAAGAACATGGGGTGGAAAATGGGCGGGGCTTAATATCTCAGGAACCGAAACGGCACAAACGTTCATTTTTGCGGCACAAACCAGCACAAACGCAGCACAAACGAATGGTGCATTTCTTTTTGAAATTTAAGAACATGGGGTGCCAACTTCACACAGGTGGGTATCAACACCATTTCTTAAAGGGACTCCGCCCTGTTCTTGCTTCATTGCAACTGGTCTCACGAAACACTTATTTCATCTTAAAGGGACCCCAAGGACCGCATCTGTTGCAGTGAATTCAGTTGACTGGACATGATTTGGAAAGACACAGCCCTGTCTATATAAGATCTCACAGCTGACAATGCATATCAGAGCAAAAACCAAGCCATGAGGAGGAAAGGACTGCCTGTAGAGCTCAGAGACAGGAGTGTGTGGAGGCACAGATCTGGAGAAGGGGACACAAAGAATTCTGCATATTTCTTAAAGAAGTTTGGAACAAGCTGGACTCTTCCTAGAGCTGGCTGTCCACCAAACTAAGTAATCAGGAGAGAAGGGCCTTGTTAAGAGAGGTGACCAAGAACCCAATGGTCACTCTGGCTGATCTCCAAAGATCCTTTGTGCAGATGGGAGAAACTTCCAGAAGGCCAACCATGATGGAGCACTCCACCAATCTGGGCTTTATGGTAAAGTGGCCAGAAAAAAGCATCTCCTCAGTAGAAGATACATGAAAGCTCACCTATAGCTTGCAAAAATGTGTTAACATGTATTAAGCTCTTTATGCCACTATTATGGCATAAAAAGTTGCAGATTATGGTGCATGCCATGTGTGCATCATAATTTGTGACTTTTAGAGCTTCTCTGCACTTTTTTGAAGTGCGAATGAAAAGGGTGGTGGCTTAGCTTCATGCCGTCCGCCTTCTGGCACACGGCAGGGCACAGATACACCTGATTTGTTAAAGGGGTATTCACATCTCAGACAATGGGGGCATATTGCTAGGATATGCCCCCATTGTCTGATAGGTGCGGGTCCTACCGCTGAGACCCGCACCTTTATTTAGAACGGGGCCCCGCAAGTGAAGGAGGGCGCACTGCGCATGCACAGCCATCCTCCATTCATTTCTAGGTGGCCGCCGAAAATAGCTGAGCGCTGGCCACCATGGTGAGGGATCATGTGACGGACCATGTGATGAGCGCAGTGACGTCACCACAGGTCCTTTTCCTCACAGATCATCAAAGAAGAAGACAGAAGAGAAGCCGGGCTGCGCAAACAAGTGGATGAGGTGAGTTTAATTATTATAATTTTTTTTTAACCCCTCCAGCCCTATTTTACTAAGCAGAATGCTATTATTTTCCCTTATAACCATGTTATAAGAGAAAATAATAATGATCGGGTCTCCATACCGATCGTGTCCTAGTAACCATGAGTGAAAATCGCACCACATCCGCACCTGCTTGCAGATGCTTGAGATTTTCACGCAGCCCCATTCACTTCTATGGGGCCTGCGTTGCGTGAAAAACGCACTATATAGAACATGCTGCAATTTTCACGCAACGCACAAGTGATGCGTGAAAATCACCGCTCATCTGCACAGCCCCATAGAAATGAATGGGTCCGGATTCAGTGCGGGTGCAATGCGTTCACCGCACGCATTGCACCCTCGCTGAAATCTCGCCCGTGTGAAAGAGGCTTTACACTCTCTCCTTTGTTTTGTTTTTTCTATTACTCCGTCTGTGTAAAAGCCACTGGAGCTCGGGTCGTTCTGTATCTTTGGAATTCTATTCATAAACCAGGAAGTTCAGGATGAACAGATTTTTACAGCAGCTTACAGAATGAAGAAGGAACACAGATATCTGCAGATGAACTTTCCTTCTGCGTCCTTGGTGATGTCTTTAGTTTTTCTTGTTTATATAATTGGCGCTTTTTACGTCTTTTCGTGTCTTTTCTCTGTATAATGCAGCTGCAGTCATCTTGTACTGATAAAAGTATACTGCATTTACACATCCCTCCTTGGTGTGAGGAATGTGGTTATAATTATGCATCACAATTTTCCCAGGGGACATTTTAAAGTACTTGGCTCTATGAAAGCACCCAGGTGTTATATCACGTGAAGGAAAAGAAAGCTGAAGAGATCACTCAAAATAAAGTCGGCTGCAAATTTGGAGTGTGAAAAAGTAGTCACAATGGGAGCCATGTGGTGAGTCCATAACAGGGAGGCAAAACCTGCGGCCCTCCAACTGTTGCAAAACTACAACTCCTAGCATGCGTAGACAGCCAACAGCTATTAGGGCATGCTGGTAGTTGTAGTTTTGCAACAGCTGGAGGGCCGCAGGATAAGCATCTCTGGTCTATAGTAACTATACAGCAGACATTGTACTATATCAGATTGGAGATCACTGGCTGGCAGAGCATGCTGGGAGTTGTAGTCTAATATTACATGGAAAACCACAACTTCTTGTAATGTCGGCAAATTCCTTACTCCATGAAAACATCAGAAAATGAACTACAGGGAGTGCAGAATTATTAGGCAAGTTGTATTTTTGAGGATTAATTTTATTATTGAACAACAACCATGTTCTCAATGAACCCAAAAAACTCATTAATATCAAAGCTGAATATTTTTGGAAGTAGTTTTTAGTTTGTTTTTAGTTTTAGCTATTTTAGGGGGATATCTGTGTGTGCAGGTGACTATTACTGTACATAATTATTAGGCAACTTAACAAAAAACAAATATATACCCATTTCAATTATTTATTTTTACCAGTGAAACCAATATAACATCTCAACATTCACAAATATACATTTCTGACATTCAAAAACAAAACAAAAACAAATCAGTGACCAATATAGCCACCTTTCTTTGCAAGGACACTCAAAAGCCTGCCATCCATGGATTCTGTCAGTGTTTTGATCTCTTCACCATCAACATTGCGTGCAGCAGCAACCACAGCCTCCCAGACACTGTTCAGAGAGGTGTACTGTTTTCCCTTCTTGTAAATTTCACATTTGATGATGGACCACAGGTTCTCAATGGGGTTCATATCAGGTGAACAAGGAGGCCATGTCATTAGATTTTCTTCTTTTATACCCTTTCTTGCCAGCCACGCTGTGGAGTACTTGGACGCGTGTGATGGAGCATTGTCCTGCATGAAAATCATGTTTTTCTTGAAGGATGCAGACTTCTTCCTGTACCACCGCTTGGAGAAGGTGTCTTCCAGAAACTGGCAGTAGGACTGGGAGTCGAGCTTGACTCCATCCTCAACCCGAAAAGGCCCCACAAGCTCATCTTTGATGATACCAGCCCAAACCAGTACTCCACCACCACCTTGCTGGCGTCTGAGTTGGACTGGAGCTCTCTGCCCTTTACCAATCCAGCCAGGGGCCCATCCATCTGGCCCATCAAGACTCACTCTCATTTCATCAGTCCATAAAACCTTAGAAAAATCAGTCTTGAGATATTTCTTGGCCCAGTCTTGATGTTTCAGCTTGTGTGTCTTGTTCAGTGGTGGTCGTCTTTCAGCCTTTCTTACCTTGGCCATGTCTCTGAGTATTGCACACCTTGTGCTTTTGGGCACTCCAGTGATGTTGCAGCTCTGAAATATGGCCAAACTGGTGGCAAGTGGCATCTTGGCAGCTGCACGCTTGACTTTTCTCAGTTCATGGGCAGTTATTTTGCGCCTTGGTTTTTCCACACGCTTCTTGCAACCCTGTTGACTATTTTGAATGAAACTCTTGATTGTTCGATGATCACGCTTCAGAAGCTTTGCAATTTTATCTGCAAGATATCTCACTATTTTTGACTTTTCTGAGCCTGTCAAGTCCTTCTTTTGACCCATTTTGCCAAAGGAAAGGAAGTTGCCTAATAATTATGCACACCTGATATAGGGTGTTGATGTCATTAGACCACACCCCTTCTCATTACAGAGATGCACATCACCTAATATGCTTAATTGGTAGTAGGCTTTCGAGCCTATACAGCTTGGAGTAAGACAACATGCATAAAGAGGATGATGTGGTCAAAATACTCATTTGCCTAATAATTCTGCACGT
This sequence comes from Bufo gargarizans, assembly GCF_014858855.1. NCBI lineage: Eukaryota > Metazoa > Chordata > Amphibia > Anura > Bufonidae > Bufo > Bufo gargarizans. The sequence goes on from NC_058089.1 coordinate 109,688,344, forward strand.
AGTGTATATATATATATATATATATATATATATATATATAACATAACAAACTTAATTTATAAAATACAGTAGGTCATTTTTGATGACACGTTCGTCTTGGAAAAAGATCTCGGAAATGTTGGTACAGTAAGATTTTTGTTAGCCTGTTTCTATGCCACAGGTTACCCTACATCTTGGTCAATGTCATACATAATGGATCTTGCTAAGCAACAAGACCTATAATTGCATACAATGCAGTTTCTGGTGGCTGGCAAAGTGGCAGATAATGGCACCTCTGATATGCTATCTTGCTGATGTCTCTATCCTGAACTTTTGGATAACAGTTGAGTACTGGCACTTGTGACTATGGGTGTCCACTGTGAAAATGCAGGCTTTTGAATTGGTCTGGCCTGGATGTTATCTATGTGATGGGTGCCTGTCCCGTAGTCTGTCACCTGCAGCAGGGTCTGGATAGCTGTAGTAGATGACAACTCTGCTGACTGTAAACACTGAAGCTTTGAAGTCATCTGTAGTTCTGCATTCTTCCAGTCTTTCTGGAGAAGTGGTCTCACAGATGAGATGGATCTAAAGCCTTGGAGGAGGAGCTCCAGATTGTACTTCCTCACTCCACACTAGTCTCACTGGAACTCCCCCTCCTGGCAGGAAGCAGGACCAGCCAACTCCTATGGGATGGTTAGTCCAAATCCTAATGCCAACCGTACCTCATCGGCTGGTGTACAAGGTCTACATGAACATGGCAAAAACATAACAAACTAAAACATTTCATATAGCCCCAGGTCTGGGGTGCCGCACAACTCAGCCCAACTCAGGTGACAGATAATCAATGGTTAATCCTGGAAAGTCTTTTTAATAGAAAGAAGTCCCTGAACGATTAGTGGCTGTAAAGAGCGCCTCTCTGGAGGACCTGGCATGTCTATGCATTACACACACTGCCCATTGATTTCAATCATTGCCTTGTAATACCTCATTTCTCCTGTGGTGGTGCTGTAACAAAACTGCTCACTTGCTAACGGTTAAACATTTGATCACTAGGGGCAAATTTCCTTACTCCATAAAAGGAAAACGAACCTATAATGTAAATAATTTGTTATGTTAAACATATTTATTTATTTTTTCCGTTTTTAGTGTTTTTTTGTTTAATTTTCCATGCCATCTATATATATTTTTTTTAAAAGATCAAAAATTAGGTCTAAAAATATGTAAAGACTAACTGTTCTCTACAGGTAATTTTTCAGTAGTCATCTCTTTATCTTCACAGGAGGGGTACAGTGACAGATATCACCTCTGTATGGATAACACGAGTTCTGTCTACTCCGCACAGGTCACAGCACATACCTAGAAAAATCAAAGTCAATGAGGTCCCCTCCTATCCATTGTGGCTACAGCCCAGCAGCAGGACTCTGCAGGGCACTGTCCGGGAGCGGGTGACGACCTATGGTATTTTTTTCTTCTTAATAATGTGGATGACATTACCGCGCTCATCATATAAGCATTACTGACAACGCGAGGAGGCAATAAATCTTCATGTTCATTTTCAGTTCAATCAACCTTCAGAACTTGATAGGAGGTGAATGTATTTTCTACCCTTAATAAATAGGCGACTAAATGGAAAGACAATTAAAAGTGATGGCGGCTTTTATTAAATTTGTGTCCCGCTATATAAATTCCAGGGCAAGATGAATAGAAGGCTCATTCATTAACCTGCCCGTTCAGGATTTCTAGGGAACTTTGACAAATCGCTAGATATTAGTCACAATGGTAATTCAGGAAAACAGGGACTTTTCTTATTACGGGGCCGTTCTTAATTTGTGCTACTCAATATGCTACTGAGAATGTTTTATCCAAATGTCAATGGAGCCGGTATCATTTTCCGAGCAATTGCTGAGACAATTAGAAGCTATTTAGTCCTAGCGCAGGGTAAATGAGCGCCTTCCTGAATACACAGCATTATAAATGAACGTGTTGCCTTAGCCAAGCTTTAAATGAAACTCTCTTGAGACATTGGACTTGCGCAGTCTACTATGTATTGTCTGTGTATAACAAAGCAATATGGCGGCTGAGGGATACATTTTTGGGCCTATACTTTAACCCCTTAAAAACATATTCTACATTTTTCAAACCAGCACCTGGATCTGAATACTTTTGCAATTGCATGTCATTAAAAATTTAGTATAACCACTGAGCTACTCAATAAAATATATCTATATGGCGCCACCTGCTGTTTGATCTTTCCCTTATTTTGTTGTCAGTCTCACTGGTCCGATCGAACCTGCTCAGTTTAAATTTTATACTGCCGCCAGCCATATCTTCTGCTAGAAGCAGTGGCAGTTACAGGGAGAGAGCTGCAGCAGAAAGGACACGCCCCCTGAGCTGCTAGGCTGAATATAACCTAGCAGAACAACTGGAGCAGTGAATGTGGAGATCTCTGGATCCATGTGAGGTACAGGGCTGGTTCTAACTTTGTTAGAAAGAGATTGTCATATACTATATGATGTCTGATTTTTTTATTTATTTTTTATATCAATCATGGCATAACCCCTTTAAAGGTGTCCTAAACTAATGTTAAAGGGAATGTGTCACCAGGAAACTCACTGATAAACCTTTAAAGGGGTTATCCGAGACTATTAAATTGCCCCCATATGCCCGGGCCCCTCACAATGAATATTGTGCTAGGGAGGCTCTTCCCCGTCCCTGCCTGCCATTGGTTGCTCATCCACCCCCCCCCCCCCCCCCCCGCCCAACACCGGATGTTTTCATGGAATTTAATAGTCTTGGCTAACCCCTTTAATACAATTCTAGGGGAAAGGCCTAGATGTGTGTTACTTGTCCTGGCAAAATTGTTTGATGTGGGTGCCAGGAGCAGGACGGCGGGCAATAGTCTGATGACCCTGGACTTGTCTTTGACGAGACAACCTCTTTAAGGTGGATCTACACAGTATGCAACGCGGAGATCACAAGGAGCAGCCGCTCAATCTCGCACAGTAGATGCATGCGGTAAATTTACGACTGTGAGCAACAATCAGTGGCTATGCTGGTAGACCAGTTGCATGAGCGCATGGCAGCTGAAGGCATCTGTGCACATGAACATAGGAACATGGAACCAACACAGACGCCTTCAGCTGCCAAGCACACACGTAACACGTCGTTCAGCTTCATACTATAGGTACAAAACTGCTGACAGATGCTCTTTAATAGTGCTAATGACAAGCAAATACAGGAATACTTGGCAACCATTTGGTTAGTGTCACCGCCACTTCTGTGAGAAGGTCTGACAGACGTCCTTTTCTACCTCTTGCATGATGTTCTTTGTTTTGGTTTCACTTTCTCATCTCATTTCCTTCTCCCAGGTGTCACCTATTTAGACTAATCCTCTTTCCTTTATATCCCCTCCCATACTGCCTCACTTTGCGGTTTATACTACTTCCTGGATTAAAGTGTTCACTGCTGGAGACTTCTGCTGCTGCTTGTTCAGATAAGTCCTTTCATGTATTGTGTTTCCTTGCTGGCTTGATTCTAGGTGACCCTGACTCCCTCCGTATGAAGTGCAGGGAGCCGGTGGTCGTGTCCCCTCACTATTATAGGGTTTTCAGGTGTCACACAGTCTAGGTACGTGGGCATGCAATAGTCTACCTCTGAGACCCTTGTATGTGCTTAGCAGTCAGGGTGAGCTCTTAGGGTTTTATAGGGGTCACCTATATGCTCCTTAGTTTGGGATCAAGCCAGTCGGACGTTTATTATAACTTCCAGCTATCTGCAACATCATCTGTGACAGTTAGTTGTGGAACCATCCCAGAAACTGATTTGTAAAGATTATGGGCTATATGCTAATTTTCACTAAAAATTTCATTTTCTGGCCAAATCCAGGGCAGAAAGGGGCAAAGCCTACAGCCCGAAGCCCCTCAATGTGGCATTTAACTATAGGTAAAAAAAAATATATTTTTCTTGGAATTATGAAGAAAAAGCATTCACTACTAATTAACATACAGTCAATGAGGATACGGCAACCACCAGTCACTTCCTGTAATCTTAAAAGTGACTCCAAATCCGTGAAATTCCGGTTCAATGGCCTCGCTCTGCCCTCTGTGCACCTGAATAATTCAGACAAGAGCCGGAGAATGAACAGGATTTGCACGAGGCCTTAGAAGCCTATTGATGGAGAGCGCCCCCCTATGGCACATGAGGGTCTGACATGTACTCAACACTGCATTCTTGCTTGTCATAATAATTCATTTATGGGGGGGGGGGGTAAAAATTAATTAATGTACGTTTAAACAGCATCCCTAGAGCCAGCTAAGGGAGGGAAAACAATTAAAAGTTCAACAGAGCAAAGGCTGGAATTAACGAAAGCGAGATTAACCAAGATGATTAATGCAGGAACAATCTGTGAACTGTACGTGATGCAGAAGGACAAGCAATAGTCTCTAGTCATGTCTGTCTGAGTGACTACTTCCCCATATGATAACCACTCTGGAATATTCTCATTCTTATCACTCTAAGGTGTGCTGTTCCTCCATTATTCCTGCTAGAAGTAGGACCTGTCACCTCTCCTGACATGTCTATTTTAGCATATTTATATTATATTATATTTTAAATAATTTATATATATTTATACTGGAGCAGTTATTGGTATGAGTCTATGATGCACCCTTCCTTTTTATTATTCCTGCTAGAAGTTTATGAATGAATTGCTAGCAGTTTGCAATGAAGGTCCAGCTGGGTGTTACCAGTTAGGGGTGTGTTCCTTCACAGTCTGAAACTAGCAGCGCTGATTGGATAGTGTCAGACTGTGCAGGAACACCCCCCCCCCCTCCAATCGGTAACACCCATCCAGACCAATTCATTCATAAACTTCTAGAAGAAATAACAGACTAGTGGAATAACATGGAGCAATAAGAATAGTTGCTCCAGAATTGTGATTACATGGGGAATGCAAGGAGTTACTAAACAGATGTCAGGAGAAGGGGTTTGGTTTAACTCCTTAATGGCCATACAATATAGTAAGGGCCTTTAAAGCAGAATTCCACTGGTGCCCGTTTACACTGCCCAAACCCAATTAGCACTTTCCCTGTCTAGCCTTCAAGCTTATTCTGCCCTGCACTAGACAAAACCTCCTGATCAACGCTCCACCTAGTGGTTGAAATATGAACTGCACATCACACTGATATGTATGCCAATGTACGTGCTATAGCTACACAGATGCACGGGAGGTAGTTCCAAAATCTGAAAACTTCCAGCGTGTAAACAGGGACTGTGCTTTGTTAACCAGTCATATCACACCAATATTTTAAGCCAAACATTTATTGTCAAATTTATTGTTGAGGAAACAAGATGATTGGCTACTGTAAAAATCATGTATTTTTTCCAGAAAAATCTGTGGACTATGTCTGTTATTGCAACTAGGATCAGACTGGCCCAGTACCAGTAGACCCAGTCTCTAAAGCCATCCCGAAGGTCCAAGAGAAAAATCCCATTTGGAGCTGCCTTTGGAGCTATTCACTTGCTACTAAGGTCTATTTCTTAGATTCAAAACCTGATTTGGGCGTTGGGCCCTGAGAATAATATTCTCTGATGGGCCCATGGCACCCTAGCCTGACACCGATTAGAGCTCAGCAGCCTTTATGTGAATAGGGATTAGCTGCAATAACATCTATTGCCCGCTGAGTCCCCTGTGCACAGGATACATCACGTGAAGCCCTCTTTTGCCAGGCAGTCTGCTTCCAGCGCATGCGCAGTAGTGCACACTAGCAGGTGCTAGAAGTACACCTAGCTTCGGTGCGCCAGAAGCGGACAGCCTGTCAGAAGAGAGCTCAACATGATGTATCCTGTTCTCAGTGATGCCAATCCACCCAGATAAAGCATGTTTACAACCTTGAATCTTCTGCCAAGAGTCTCCACCTCCATGACTTCTACAAGGTAATTTGCATATATTGTACGTATGGATTAATATTCTTCTTTTACGAAATGCATTAGCTAATAATACATATAGGGACACCAACAGCAAAACCATACTTGTTAAGATTTGAAAGTTGGCTCGTGGGTGATTGACGAGTGTGGGGCGCATAGAGCTGGAAATAGTTCCAGCCATGAACTTTTATGGAGTGCCCCAAATGTTGTACATTGGCCCACCCCTTTGTATGGCACCCTGCCCATTGTGTGCATCACCCTGCTCCCTTTGTACATCACTCTGCGCCCCCCACAGTGCACTATGACTCCCAGGGCTGCATCTCATAATACTATGCTCTGGAGATGTGCCAACTTTTTCAAGAGTCTGGGAGGTCTCTCCTTCTTCTAGGAGCCCAGGAGAGTTGGTAAAAATGATTAAAAGCAAGTAGTGCTAATTTTGGGATGTAAAAGCTACTGACCAGTTCCCTTTAGTTAGCATGGTTAAGGTCATACTGGCCCACCAGAATAGTGGGTGTTCCTCCAGTGGGTCCAGGCTCTAACACAATAGAAGCCTCTAAAGGTCAAGCCATGGGTGGATGGGCCATAGAACCTACAGGGAAATTTCCCAGTGTACCGATGTCCGAGCCCTTCTCATGGCCGCTGGCCAGGTACATAATGATCTGATTAACTCAACTGTATCACCATCCTCAGGACGGTGATACAGTTGAATACTGTGGTGAGGAAAACAGTATTTTGTGCTGCGTTGTGATATTTAGTTCTGCTGGGGTATTTTTTTTTACTGCACTATGGTACTGCAAACCTCGTCTACTTATGTTTTTTCTGCCTACTTGTGTTGGTCTTCTGTCAATTTGAACCCACCTACAACATGGGGCCACTTTTAGTTTTTTTTTTTTTTCCGGGGCCACTTTGAATGCCCAGTCCGCCCCTGGGTCCAGCATTAGACAACTCCATTAGGAGGTCACTTTGGAGCCAATCACTTGCCTCTAGGGTCAGTTTCTTATTGGCTGATTTCCAAATAACCTATTAGATCTTATGTGACCTGACAAGTGCATGTTCTAGATAGATGGAGGGTGGACCTCAAAATCATTTCCTCTGGTGGGCCCAAGGAACCACAGCCAGGGGCGTAACTACGATAACGGCAGACCATGCGACTGCTATGGGGCCCAGGGCAGGAGGGGGCCCAGTCTTAGTTGGGATTATCTCCTCTTCTACTGGAGGTTAAAACTTGGTCTGGACTCTACCCTCTAAAGGAACAACTTTTAGCAAATAAGGCAGTGGAAAAATGGCCCAAGGGTCATTGAAAAGGGTTTAGGCAAAAATCCTTCTGTCCGGTGTGGGGGCCTGGTTTGATACTTGCTATGGGGCCCTTACTTCCCTATGTACACCACTGACCACAGCCCCAGATTTGCTAACAGCCCTACCTTTGTCAGAATTGTCTTGAATTTTCAGAGACAAAGCCAGCAAATTCAGCTTGTCATGGTCCAACATGGGCAAGGCTTGTGAAAACCCTAGCCCAGAAGTGGCCTCAGATGCTCTGAATTTACCAACACGACACTGCCTAGGGTCTTCTGGTGGACCAGGCCATGTTTGCCGTTGACCTTCCAGCTGGGGATTTTGTTCAAGTGCCAGCTGGTGTTTGGAAATCCCTCAGCTGCTCTTCTCCGATGCGTAGTCACTGTGCGTCCATCTGCATCCCCCCTCCATCGGCATGTAATCACCATTATCTGTCCATACATTACCTCCATCATCTTAATGAGCAAGTGAAATCATTGCCATTATATTAATAATTGTTCCCTGTGCTCCTCCATAAAATTCTTACAGCTGGACCATAAAACCACCCCTCGCCTTGCTTCTTCTGGTCTCTGTTTTATGCGGGACTCAATACTGACCACGTAGTAAAAACCTGAGATCAATTATAATTGTGTTTTCCTTTCCCTCATAGATCCCTAGACGCGTGTTCTCAGGATATTACTATCTCCAGCCTGAACATATGGATTGTTTGGATGTTAATGGTCAGGACACAAAGCCATCACAGAAACCAGTGCAGGTAAAGTGAAGATGTTACTCCTGGCAACCAATCAGATTACAGCCTGACAGTTTCCATAGTAAGTGGACATGGCTGACCACAGAAAGGAAAGCCCATGGCAGGAAGCAGTTGATTGCTAGGGGGTCATTAGAAGCAGGAAACCCTCGGCAGGTGCCCCTGGGCCCAGGGTCATGCTTGCCAACTCTTCCGAAACATCTCGGCGGCTCCTGGAAAAAGAGAGACCATGCCAAATTTGCTAAGCGCTTCAGAAGCCTTCCTAAAAGCATTGTCTAATGAGCGTGGTGTGGGGATGCAGCTTCATCGGATATGCATCGGCATCACTGACATGCACATTTAGTACGTCCATGCAAAGACGTGAAGCTTAAGAAAAGGGGGGGGGGATTTATAAGTTTTTGCCGCACTATCATCTCTCCTGGAGACTTGTTTCAAAAGTTGCCCACCACTGGCCTACAGGATGTATGCAGTATCGGGGTTAGAACAGGGTTAGTGAAAAAGGGTCATTACTATGATTTGCTAAACTAAGGCCTCTTTCACACGGGCGAGATTTCCGCGCGGGTGCGATGCTGAGGTGAACGCATTGCACCCGCACTGAATCCGGACCCATTAATTTCTATGGGGCTGTGCACATGAGCGGTGATTTTCACGCATCACTTGTGCGTTGCGTGAAAATCGCAGCATGCTCCTCTTTGTGCGTTTTTCACGTAACACAGGCCCCTTATAAATGAATGGGGTTACGTGAAAATCGCAAGCAAGTGCGAATGTGGTGCGATTTTCACGCACGGTTGCTAGGAGACGATCGGGATGGAGACCCGATCATTATTATTTTCCCTTATAACATGGTTATAAGGGAAAATAATAGCATTCTGAATACAGATTGCATAGTACAATAGGGCTGGAGGGGTTAAAAAATAATAATTTAACTCACCTTAATCCACTTGTTCGCACAGCCGGCATCTCTTCTGTCTTCATCTGTGATGAAAAGGACCTGTGGTGACGTCACTGCGCTCATCACATGATCCATCACCATGGTGATGGATCGTGTGATGGACCATGTGATGAGCGTAATTACGTCATTAAAGGTCCTTTTCCTCACAGATGAAGACAGAAGAGATGCCGGCTGTGCGAACAAGTGGGTTAAGGTGAGTTAAATTATTTTTATTTTTTTACACAACCTTCTGTGAAGAAGTTCGGATCGGGGTAACACAGTCAGTTTTTTATCACGTACGTGCAAAACACATTGCACCCGCGCAATAAAAACTGAACAACGGAACGCAATCGCAGTCAAAACTGACTGCAATCACGTACCTACTCGCGCGGGTTTGCTGCAATGCACCCAGGACGCATCCTGAGCCAAAACGTGACGCCCGTGTGAAAGAGGCCTAATAGTATTGTATGGAGAGTTTAGCGTTAGCCTCTTAGGTTGCCAGGAGATGGACTTGGTCTGCCTCCTGGTTAGTCAGCAGAGAGTCTTAGCACGGCTACAGAGAGGACCTACATGTGCAAGCTTCTCAGAGCTAGGCCAAAGCTCAGAGAACCTTTATCTCTTAGACTTTTACAGCCAAGGAAGCTACCTTACCGTCAAAAGTGCTCCAGAGAGGAGGAAATCAGAAGGTCCAGAATCTACAAGGCCCTGTATTGGAGTCAGCAAGGTATTGTGCACGTTTATGGCGGAGAGACCTTACTGATGTGAGAGGAAACATTGCTAACTTTCCCTTCCACGTTTTGAGAAGGTTTGTCCAGCTGTATCTTAAGTCTGCACCCCTCAGTCCGGGAACCTGCAGAAGCATTTAATAAGAACCTCTTTGCCTAAGGTTCTGCAGAGAGACATTAGAAAGTCAGAGAGAAGGAGTACTACAACCTCCATTATTGCCGCTGTCCATACATTGCTGCTATTACACAGTGACCTACTTGGCACTGTAGGATGTACTACTTCTCCTATCCTGCATTTTCGTAGAGAGATTTATTTATACAGTAGACACCAACTGGCCTTGTTACTGACTCCACCATTCGCCGGCCATCGCACCTGCTCTCCTGCCTTGCACCCAGATCAACACCTAACATCAAGGACACTACATCTAGCATCAGACAGGGTGTGTCCTCCTGTCACTGCACGGTCCTAGGGAGTGCCAGTGTGAGGATTGTCTCTGTGATTTATGGGTACCCTACCACTACCACCGCCAGAGCCACTACCACTCCCATCCTCCATCCACTCCTCCTGGGCTCTCTGCATGTTCTGATTGTGTGGTCCACACATGTGCCTCATCGGAGGGGGCCCTACAGATGGCCTGGCATGCAAGGCTTCAGACCTTCATAAAATTTTATATTAATTATGTTAAAAAAAATGTGACATTGCATAGATCATTTATGGAGCTTTTAGGTCACTGTATCATGGGAGCACTATGGTGATATTCACATTGTGCTGTACTTCCACTTAGACACCTGGGGATGGTGTTAACCGGAGGCATAACCATGATCATGAGGAAGCACAGTTGCTGAACTCCTCCTGTTCCAGATATAAAACTGATGCATTTTCCCGCAGCCTCCACTAGGAGGAGCTCAGAGCAAGGAGTTTTTACAGCTTCCATTTAGTTCAATGGTAACTGTATAAATTTCTAGGAAGACGGTATGCAAATGAGCTCTTAGCAAGCTCTGCCTCTAATGACACCAGATGTAAGGCAGCTGTCCTATAAGTGTATGTTCGACCCTTTAACTAGGTCTTGAGACATGACTCGGATATTAAATAAACCAGCATCTCATCTGCAGACAGCTGTTTCAGGGTGATCAGTGCAGAGCAGAGAGTACTGACTAAGGCTACTTTCACACTAGCGTTTCTATTTTCCAGTATTGAGATCCATCATAGGGTCTCAATACCGGAAAAAAAGAAACGCTTCCGTTTTGTCGCCATTCATCGTCAATAGGGACAAAACATAACTGAACAGAACGGAGCGCTCCAAAATGCATTCCGTTCTATTTAGTTGCATTCTCATACCGGAGAGCAAACCGCAGCATTCTGTGGTTTGCTTTCCGTCATGGGATGCAGAGCAAATTGGATCCGTCATGACCCGCAATGCAAGTCATGGGGGATGGATCAATTTTCTCTGACACAATCTGAAACAATAAAAAACGGATCCGTCCTCCATTGACAGATCCGTCTTGGCTATGTTAAAGATAATACAACTGGATCCTTTCATAACGGATGCAGATGGTTGTATTATCAGTAACGGAAGCGTTTTTGCTGAACCCTGCCGGATCCAGCCAAAATGCTAGTGTGAAAGTAGTCTTAACTGGGTGAGAGGCCTAGGTCAGGATTCGGGGGGATACTTTAATCAGCGTGAGGAGTCATAGAGTTATAGGCCAAACATGGCTTCTCTGGAATTCTGGGAAGAAGGTATGCAAATAAGCTCTTAGAGGTAGCGCTCATTTGCATACCTTCTTCCCAAAATACTAGAGGAGCATTGCTGGGCCTATAAGACTCATCACACCAATTAAGGTGCTCACCATAAGGAAAAAAAAAGTAGATCCCACTAAATGTATACATTTCTATCCCCTGAGCTCCCCCTGGTGGCGGCTGCAGGCAGACAGTTCTATCATATACTATAATATATAAAACAGAGGATTTAGAAATGTATCAATACTTTACGCCGGTTATCTGCACCTCTTCCACTTTTTCCAGCATGGTAGCAGGGTTAAATGCGTGGGGTGGAGCATGATTTTAATTTTATTTTAATTTTTTTACGTAATAAAGGTAAATTTGGAAATTTGGCATAAATTTCTATTTTTTTTTCTATGGGGTACCCTGGTGGTGCCAACAGGAGATACTGCACTGGGCACAATCCAGTGCAATAGGTAAAAAAGCAATAATGCTCAAAGTCTATTATACTAGCGATAATAAAGCAAATGACATCATCCGCGGACGCCAACGCGCAGGACATAAACCTGCTTCTTTTACTGTCAGCCACAAATTAGCAGACTGACGGCGGGAGCCTGCGCCGCGCACATGATTTGAATGTGTATAAGACATTACACAAATACAGCAAACATTACTGTGGGCACTGGTGTGTGAAATGGAATGTAATACCCTCGCCCACTATTCCCGGGCATGTCGCGCCTGCCTCAGTACATTGCAAGTTAAGCATATTGCGTGTCCGCACCAGAGGCTGCAAGTCACTTCTTCAGTAAATAAGAAATGTTATTATGTGCACAAATCACCTCTCCCATAACATTACACTGTGCGCCCGCTCTCCGAGGTGTGAGCAATTCCTCCAAATATCTGCGCACTGGCAGATCCTAATACTGAGCGATTCCGCTGCTGGACATGATGCCCGCACCCAGTACAGCAACTTTCCATCATAATTAGGCCTCATCACACATGAAGGGCAAAAGAGCGCACGCCATCTTGAGCGGAGGAGCTTCCAGCGCGGAAGAACCGCTTTTGCCTCTTTTCTAATTCCTTCCACCAGAATATTAAAAAAACTCTGAAGAAAAGAAATCTGTAAAAGATCTGTCAGCGAAAGATTGTTTCTGTATCTCAAGGTTCGCAGGGGAGACTGGCACTGGTGTTAGAAATACAAGCGGAACGTTCGCTGAAAATCAATGGAAACGGATAAAAACGGTTTAGATACCACAGAGGAACGTCTCAGAGACCCTCAGCCGCAAATGGAGGTTTATAGTGAGACCTGACTAGGATAGATGGATATATAGATAATCAGATGCATAGATAGATAGATAGATAGATAGATAGATAGATAGATAGATAGATAGATAGATAGATATGAGATAATAGATAGATAGATAGATAGATAATAGATGGATGGATAGATAATAGATAGATAGATAGATAGATAGATAGATAGACAGATAATAGATAGATAGATAGATAGATAGATAATAGATAGATAGATAGATAGATAGATAGATAGATAGATAGATAATAGATAGATAGGAGATAGACGATAGATAGATAATCAGATACATAGATAATAGATAAATAGACAGGTAGACAGAGAGATAGATGGACGGACAGACAGAGATAGATAGATAGATAGATAGATAGAGATAGATAATAGGTAGATGGATAGATAGAAAGATAAATATGTAGAGAGATCTGAGATAGATAATCAGATACATAGATAATAGATAAATAGACAGACAGAGAGAGAGAGAGAGAGAGAAAATAGATAGATAATAGATAAATAGACAGGTAGACAGAGTGATAGATGGACGGACAGACAGAGATAGATAGATAGATAGATAGATAGATAGATAGATAGATAATAGGTAGATGGATAGATAGAAAGATAACTATGTAGAGACATATGAGATACATAGATAATAGATAGACAGACTGATAGATGGACGGACAGACAGAGATAATAGATAACAGATAGATAATAGATAATAGCTATATTTGTATCCCTGTCTGCTCGGCAGTAAGAAGAATACACTTTCCATGATCCTGGGGATGTAATAAAAACACGGCTTAATTAGATTTTAACCATGAACTAATTATCCTCAGGTTCTGTCATCCGTTTAGGCGCTGATTCACATGAAGTGCGCCGTCTCAATTACATTTCGTAAATTTGCATCTTCCTTTGAATCAAAAACATAATTAATTACAATGAAAGTCTCTTTGTCCTTAATGTAACATCAGCCATTATAAGTGATCCGTCCATGTGGAGATCAAAGGATGGAGTTTCCGAATGATATTCCAGCGCTGATCCACGGATGCCGTGTCCACAGAAGGGGCTCCATTAGTCTGCAGCTGGATTTCTGCAGTGCCAGTTTTCTTCCTAGAAACTGCTCCACCACAGGCTGGGTCTGGTACTGCACCTCAGCACCATGTTCCTCAATATGAAACTAAAACCTTTAGGCCGGGTTTACACCATACGTGCGAGGAAACAAGCAAACGCCCATTGTCGCGCATTCCCGCTAGGTCTATGTGTGGGAACGCGCGACAATACGCCCCAAAGAAGCTCCTGTACTCCTTGGGGCGTAGGGCGTTTTACAGCGCAATCGTACGCGCTGTAAAACGTTCAGGTGAGAACCATGCCCATAGGGAATCATTGGTTTTTGCCTGTTGAGCGTTTTACAGCACGTAGGAACACGCTGTAAAACGCTCAGGTGTGAACCTAGCCTTAGTCTTAGTCTTTTGCCAGTTTGTAAATGGACAGGCTGGGTGGCCACAAAAGTGGCCTCTTCCAAGAGCTGGGGGTGCTGGGATCTTATGAGTGCGGGACATTAGCCCCGCGGGCGGCCCAACATTGTAATCTATGATGCTGTGTGCTCCCGTGCGCACGATCAATGCCGCTCCGGGACATATGGCCCGCTCACGGACAGTATGGAGGACATACGGTCGTGTGCAAGAGGCCTTAGAGGGTAGAGTCCTGACCAAGTTTTCACCACCAGTAGAAGAGGAGATGATCCCAACTAAGACTGGGCGCCCTCTTGCCCTGGGCTCCATGGCAGTCGCATGGTCTGCCGCTATGGTAGTTACACCCCTGCACACAACCGTATATATAATGCGGACCGCATAAAGTAAATCAACAAAATACGGATGACGTCCATGTAACGTTCGTGTTGTATCTGCTTTTTTTTTTTGCAGAGCCACTGACTTCCGTGGGTCCCTGGACCCCATTTTGTGGCCAAGTATAAGACATGTTCTATTTTTTGAGGAACCGACATACGGATGCAGAAAACACACTGATGATCCTTGTGCCTATTGCATCCGTATGTCCATTCCGCAAAATGTGGCACACCCATTGAAAAACGGATGCGACATGGAAGTCACACAGACGGACCGCAAAATAAATACGGTCGTGTGCCAAATAAAACTACAACTCTACTGCATCTGAACAAGCTCAGCACTGCTACATCTATATCTAGAGAGAAATTCAGGGAGTTCAGGGTTTTTGGTACAGAAGAAAAAACTGTTTATTTGGTAGAGTTCAGTGTACGGAACCGGATAACCCATTCACTGCCGCAGACACCGGACCTCCCATTGTTTATAGATTTCAAAGGCCTTCTTCCAGCCGACAGCATTAATCTCCTTGCTCAAACCCTTCCAGATGGCCTCAATTCAAAGTCCTTCAGAGAAGGAGGATCATATGTGTCACCTCTTTCATGTGTGTTTTTTTTTTGGGACAGTCTAATCCTTCAAAAATATTTTCACTTTCATACTTTTCCAAATACCAAAAAAAAGAAAAAAAAAGCAGCCTCCGCTTAGAACCTCAGATACTTTAATTAAACCTCTGATGATGGGATTTCATCTCCGGAGCCATGTGTGTTGTGTATGAGGAGCCTCGTGACAGGGAGGCAGTCAGCAAAACGTTCGCGTTGGAAGTTATTGATGTGGTGTGAGGGAGACGAGCCTACGGAGCTTGCCAGGTTTCTTCTGGTAAAGATTTTGAAGGCTCTGCTGTTAAAGGGGTTGCGCAGGAGAAGAAAATCATGGCTGACTTCTTCTAAAACAGTGCCATACGTGTCCTCAGGTGGTGTACGGTATGGTATTGCAGCTCAACTCCATTCACCCATGTACAGCTGTGGTGCTGTTTCTAAAGAAAGCAGCCATATTTTTCAAATCCTTCTTTTATGATTGCATTTAACTAATTTTGGGCTAAAACTCTTTTTTTCATTTGGTCTTCATTAAAAATGTTCAACAGTTTTTTCCCTACAGGACAAAGCTTCAGCCTATCCGCAGAATATCTCACTTTCAGTTTCACACTGACAGCTGGATGTATATACGTTATTGCTGAACTCCTGACAGCTCATAAACACTCATTTTAGCCAAGGTCTTACCAGTTTCATAAGAATTTAGCTATAATGAGTGTTTATGAGCTGTCAGAGATAATGTCACGCTTCGGTGTGGTAGGGAAACACCACACTGAGCATAGGAGGGAAGGGGGGAAGAGGGAATCAGGCCTGAGAACTAGGGAAGAAAAATGGACACCTCCTAGTGATAACCCTAACCAAAATCCTCACTGACTACCAAAGGTAGACGAGTTCATACACAGGAATATCTAGAGTCCTATGAAGTCCTATAGGACCCTGGTACTAATGGCAGTGATTAGACTACCTGTTCCTCCAAAAGGAAGGACGAACAGGAGTCTCCTACAGGCCTAATACAAACAATAGGAAAATGCAACACACAGAACCCAAACAAAATACAAAAGGGAAAGGAAAGACTTAACTTCAAAATGAGCAATGGAAGCACCAGGAACTCAGCCTAGATCCAACCACAATCTATTCAAAGGTCCAAACAGAAGCTATAAACTGCACAGCATTGTGGGAGAAGCAACTATAAATAGAGAAGGTTAAATGACCCTAATACCCACACCTGGGGAAAGAAGGTGCGGCAAGCACCAGAAACACCACAGACGTCATTTGATCAACATGTCAGATTAAACCACGTGTTGCCAGTCTCACCTATCTCCTGCCACCTGTCGCGGGAATGTCCGTGACAGATAAGGTCTATACATCCAACCATCAGATGACGGCTCAGTGTGAAAACTTAACCCTGTAAGACAAAAACTGTTGAAAATTTTTAATGAAATCCAATTGAAAAAATGAGTAAAATGCAATAAAAAATATGTTGTTCATAGTAGATATGAGCGAATCAATTTGTTTCAGACTTCTTCACCTGTGAGGTGCTGTTTCCACCTGCTGCATGATTGCCATGGCTAGACAGAAGTATAGAGGTGTGCAAGCAGTAGCTGCTCCAGAAGCTGAATTTGAGCTTTGGCAGCTGAGCAGGCAGGAGATTGACAGGGCCGGGCAGGATGTCCACCCATGTCAGTCATACGGCAGGTGGGTTCTTCTTTACCTGTAGTCTGGCTCATCTCTAGTTCATAGACTTTAAGGTTCCTGCAAATATGAAGAAGGAGCAAGTCCCTGAAACATGATTGTTAGATTTAATCTTCTATAAAGACTTTGGTGGAATTTATGCTAGGCTGGAGCGGAGTCCGAGTCACCAGGTGAACACAGCTGGTTCTACCATATGTTTTCTATGTGTCCAAAGAACATTGCAATGAAGCACTCAAATAACACCACCAGACGTTTGCCTAATTAACACATGTCCAGTCAATAAACTTTAGGATGTAGCGGCCTCTGCACGGCTTCTAGTATGTGTGGGATCTAAGGTGCAAGTTCCAAGAGCCCAGGCCATCCGGTCAAGTGTCGACCCGTTCACTGGTGAGAGGTTAGGCTCCCTGGCTAGCAAAATGCAAAGTTATGTTCAGAGGTGAGCAGCAGCTTGATGGATATACTTTCAGAAACCATGAATACATGAATAAGTAGCCTAAATATGCAAAATGAAGGCAGGAACCTCTGAAGAAAAAATATTTATATAGTTGTCAAGAGGACAAATGACCTTTATGGTCAGTAAACCCTCACTATAGATATCATAATGGTCCATCAAAGGCCTACTAGCCATCTGTGGTCCTTGCTGTCACTCCATTGTCTACCACAGCCTGAAATCCGTTGAGTGTTGGACTGGCCCACCAGAGTATCAGAGGATCCTTCATGTGCCCAGGCTCTGATACCTAAGTGGGCCCAAAGGTCCAGGAAAAAAATTTGCCTTTTGAGACAATAAATTACCCCGGGCCCCAAGAAGGAACCCCAGTCCGACCCTGGATCTGTCATATGTGATATTCAAGAAATTCCAGAAGAAAAAATTGTCCCACACAAGAAGGAATCATCTGGAAATTAGAATATGTATAAAATATGTAAAGCATTTTGCCCGCTATATTTGGCCTTTGATGACTGCCAAGTAAATCAGCCTATAATACAAATCCACATTACAATACAACCCTTAATACCAGGCAGAGCTTCTAATTGCAGAACAAAATAGATTCTTAATAAGGGCCCCTGGGAGTCTGAAAAGCTGAAAAGCAAAACGCGGCCGAGCTCAAAGAAAATTGAATCAATGGTTCTGTTTAATATGTCAGTGTCTTGTTATTGGATACAATTACTAATCTTTTCATTTGTACATATTTTTCCTGAGGATAATTTGAAACAATGAACACACACAGTGATGTCACAGCACAGGGATAATAAACACAGTGATGTCATAGTACAGAGATAATAAACACAGTGATGTCATAGTACAGAGATAACACACACAGTGATATCATAGTACAGAGATAACACACACAGTGATGTCATAGTACAGAGATAACACACACAGTGATGTCATAGTAAAGAGATTATAAACACAGTGAGGTCATAGTACAAATAATAAACACACTGATGTCACAGTACAGAGATAATAAACACAGTGATGTCATAGTACAGACATAATAAACACAGTGATGTCATAGTACAGAGATAATAAACACAGTGATGCCATAGTACAGAGATAATAAACACAGTGATGTCATAGTACAGACATAATAAACACAGTGATGTCACAGTACAGGGATAATAAACACAGTGATGTCATAGTAAAGAGATAATAAACACAGTGATGTCATAGTACAGACATAATAAACACAGTGATGTCATAGTACACAGATAATAAACACAGTGATGTCATAGTACAGGGATAATAAACACAGTGATGTCACAGTACACAGATAATAAACACAGTGATGTCATAGTACAGACATAATAAACACAGTGATGTCATAGTACAGGGATAATAAACACAGTGATGTCACAGTACAGAGATAATAAACACAGTGATGTCATAGTACAGAGATAATAAACACAGTAATGTCATAGTACAGAGATAATAAACACGGTGATGTCACAGTTCAGAGATAATAAACACAGTGATGTCACAGTACAGAGATAATAAACACAGTGATGTCACAGTACAGAGATAATAAACACAGTGATGTCACAGTACAGAGATAATAAACACAGTGATGTCACAGTACAGGGATAATAAACACAGTGATGTCACAGTACAGGGATAATAAACACAGTGATGTCACAGTACAGAGATAATAAACACAGTGATGTCACAGTTCAGAGATAATAAACACAGTGATGTCACAGTACAGAGATAATAAACACAGTGATGTCACAGTACAGAGATAATAAACACAGTGATGTCACAGTACAGGGATAATAAACACGGTGATGTCACAGTACAGGGATAATAAACACAGTGATGTCACAGCACAGGGATAATAAACACAGTGATGTCACAGTACAGAGATAATAAACACAGTGATGTCACAGTACAGGGATAATAAACACAGTGATGTCACAGTACAGAGATAATAAACACGGTGATGTCACAGTACAGGGATAATAAACACAGTGATGTCACAGTACAGAGATAATAAACACAGCGATGTCACAGTACAGGGATAATAAACACAGTGATGTCACAGTACAGAGATAATAAACACGGTGATGTCACAGTTCAGAGATAATAAACACAGTGATGTCACAGTACAGAGATAATAAACACAGTGATGTCACAGTACAGAGATAATAAACACATATGACATAACGCATGCAAAAGGTTAACAGTTATAATGTGGTATTGTTGAGTAAAAGTGCTCTGATCTACAGTATTTGTGCACCCAACAGCATTGTATAGGTTAGTCAGGGGTAACACCTTGACTCAACCCCATTTAGGTTCCCCCTGATTAACCAGTCTGTAGAGAGTGTGTGCACAGCTGAAGAAGACAGAGGACCTACTTGTGCTTACTCCTCAAAGCTAGGCCTGAGCTTAGAGAACATCCATCTCCGAAACATCTACAGCTACATCTACTTCATCCAAAAGATTAAGAAATTAGCATAATTAGGGATGAGCGAATGAACTTCGGATGAAACCGAATTCGCATAAAACTGTACGGAGTACAGTATTAGAATGCATTGGCTCCGAAGAGCCAAAGTTATTACTTTGTGAAGTCTCACCACTTGTAACCGAACCCGAGTTCGGGAAATGGTTTCTTACTAGAGTTGAGCGAACACCTGGATGTTCGGGTTCGAGAAGTTCGGCCGAACTTCCCGAAAATGTTCGGGTTCGGGATCCGAACCCGATCCGAACTTCGTCCCGAACCCGAACCCCATTGAAGTCAATGGGGACCCGAACTTTTCGGCACTAAAAAGGCTGTAAAACAGCCCAGGAAAGGGCTAGAGGGCTGCAAAAGGCAGCAACATGTAGGTAAATCCCCTGCAAACAAATGTGGATAGGGAAATGAATAAAAATAAAAATTAAATAAATAAAAATTAACCAAAATCAATTGGAGAGAGGTCCCATAGCAGAGAATCTGGCTTCCCGTCACCCACCACTGGAACAGTCCATTCTCAGATATTTAGGCCCCGGAACCCAGGCAGAGAAGAGAGAGGTCCCGTAACAGAGAATCTGGCTTCATGTCAGCAGAGAATCAGTCTGCATGTCATAGCAGAGAATGAGGCTTCACGTCAGCCACCACTGCAACAGTCCATTGGCATATATTTAGGCCCAGCACCCAGGCAGAGGAGAGAGGTCCCGTAACAGACAATCTGGCTTCATGTCAGCAGAGAATCAGTCTGCATGTCATAGCAGAGAATCAGGCTTCACGTCACCCACCACTGCAACAGTCCATTTTCATATATTTAGGCCCAGCACCCAGGCAGAGGAGAGAGGTCCCGTAACAGAGGATCTGGCTTCATGTCAGCAGAGAATTAGTCTGCATGTCATAGCAGAGAATGAGGCTTCACGTCAGCCACCACTGCAACAGTCCATTGGCATATATTTAGGCCCAGCACCCAGGCAGAGGAGAGAGGTCCCGTAACAGAGAATCTGGCTTAATGTCAGCAGAGAATCAGTCTTCATGTCATAGCAGAGAATCAGGCTTCACGTCAGCCACCACTGCAACAGTCCATTGTCATAAATTTAGGCCCAGCACTAGTGTTGAGCGGCATGTCCCATATTCGAATTCGCGAAATTTCGCGAATATTCGAAAGAATATTCGTAAAATATTCGCGAATATTCGAATTCATTATTTCGCATATGCGATAATTCGAATTTTCGCATCGCATAATACATATGCTATGCAAAATTCGCATGTGCGCTAATGAAATCGCCTTACGAAGATTCGCAACTCAATTCAATCACTAATGTATGAATGCAAAGGCTGTTCTGGGACAAGTGTAGATATTCGCATGTGCGCTAATATAATCGCCTTACGAAGATTCGCAACTCAATCACTTTCTAGGCAATGTGAGACTTTTGGGAATCAATCGAGATACAGTGGGGGGTGATGACAGTAGTTGACAGAGTACAGATCAATGTAATCTGTAAGGTGGAAACTAAAATAAAAAATACGAATATTCGTAAATCGAATTTTACGAAGTTCGAAATATTCGCGAATATGGTGATATACTATATGAATGCACAGGCCTTTGCCTCTCTGTTCTGGGGACAAGTGTAGATATTCGCATGTGCGTTAATAAAATCGCCTTACGAAGATTCGCAACTCAATTCAATCACTAATGTATGAATGCAATGCCCTTTGCCTCTGTTCTGGGACAAGTGTAGATATTCGCATGTGCGCTAATAAAATCGCCTTACGAAGATTCGCACCTCAATCACTTTCTAGGCAATGTGAGACTTTTGGGAATCAATCGAGATACAGTGGGGGGTGATGACAGTAGTTGACAGAGTACAGATCAATGTAATCTGTAAGGTGGAAAGTAAAATAAAAAATATGAATATTCGTAAATCGAATTTTACGAAGTTCTACGTATTCGCGAATATGGTGCTATACTATATGAATGCACAGGTCTTTGCCTCTCTGTTCTGGGGACAAGTGTAGATATTTGCATTTGCGTAAATAAAATCGCCTTACGAAGATTCGCAGCTCAATTCAATCACTAATGTATGAATGCAAAGCCCTTTGCCTCTGTTCTGGGACGTGCCGATATTCGCATGTGCGCTAATAAAATCGCCTTACGAAGATTCGCGCCTCAATCACTTTCTAGGCAATGTGAGTAAGATCTGAGCTGTTGGACCTTTGGGAAACAATCAATTATATGTGTACTGTAATTTTGTGGGGGGGAAAAAAAAAAAAAAACGAATATTCGTTTTTACAAATATATAGCACTATATTCAAAATATTCGCGAAATCGCGAAGTTGCGATATTCGCGAAAAAAATTCGCTTTTCGAATATTCGCGCTCAACACTACCCAGCACCCAGGCAGAGGAGAGAGGTCCCGTAACAGACAATCTGGCTTCATGTCAGCAGAGAATCAGTCTGCATGTCATAGCAGAGAATGAGGCTTCACGTCAGCCACCACTGCAACAGTCCATTGTCATAAATTTAGGCCCAGCACCCAGGCAGAGGAGAGAGGTCCCGTAACAGAGGATCTGGCTTCATGTCAGCAGAGAATCAGTCTGCATGTCATAGCAGAGAATCAGGCTTCACGTCAGCCACCACTGCAACAGTCCATTGTCATAAATTTAGGCCCAGCACCCAGGCAGAGGAGAGAGGTCCCGTAACAGAGGATCTGGCTTCATGTCAGCAGAGAATCAGTCTGCATGTCATAGCAGAGAATCAGGCTTCACGTCAGCCACCACTACAACAGTCCATTGTCATAAATTTAGGCCCAGCACCCAGGCAGAGGAGAGAGGTCCCGTAACAGAGAATCTGGCTTCATGTCAGCAGAGAATCAGTCTGCATGTCATAGCAGAGAATGAGGCTTCACGTCAGCCACCACTGCAACAGTCCATTGGCATATATTTAGGCCTAGCACACAGGCAGAGGAGAGAGGTCCCGTAACAGACAATCTGGCTTCATGTCAGCAGAGAATCAGTCTGCATGTCATAGCAGAGAATGAGGCTTCACGTCACCCACCACTGCAACAGTCCATTGGCATATATTTAGGCCTAGCACACAGGCAGAGCAGAGAGGTCCCGTAACAGACAATCTGGCTTCATGACAGCAGAGAATCAGTCTGCATGTCATAGCAGAGAATGAGGCTTCACGTCACCCACCACTGCAACAGTCCATTGGCATATATTTAGGCCTAGCACACAGGCAGAGCAGAGAGGTCCCGTAACAGACAATCTGGCTTCATGTCAGCAGAGAATCAGTCTGCATGTCATAGCAGAGAATGAGGCTTCACGTCACCCACCACTGCAACAGTCCATTGGCATATATTTAGGCCTAGCACACAGGCAGAGCAGAGAGGTCCCGTAACAGACGATCTGGCTTCATGTCAGCAGAGAATCAGTCTGCATGTCATAGCAGAGAATGAGGCTTCACGTCACCCACCACTGCAACAGTCCATTGGCATATATTTAGGCCTAGCACACAGGCAGAGCAGAGAGGTCCCGTAACAGACAATCTGGCTTCATGTCAGCAGAGAATCAGTCTGCATGTCATAGCAGAGAATGAGGCTTCACGTCAGCCACCACTGCAACAGTCCATTGTCATAAATTTAGGCCCAGCACCCAGGCAGAGGAGAGAGGTCCCGTAACAGACAATCTGGCTTCATGTCAGCAGAGAATTAGTCTGCATGTCATAGCAGAGAATCAGGCTTCATGTCAGCCACCACTGCAACAGTCCATTGGCATATATTTAGGCCTAGCACACAGGCAGAGGAGAGGTTCATTCAACTTTGGGTAGCCTCGCAATATAATGGTAAAATGAAAATAAAAATAGGATTGAATGAGGAAGTGCCCTGGAGTCCAATAATATATGGTTATGGGGAGGTAGTTAATGTCTAATCTGGACAAGGGACGGACAGGTCCTGTGGGATCCATGCCTGGTTCATTTTTATGAACGTCAGCTTGTCCACATTGGCTGTAGACAGGCGGCTGCGTTTGTCTGTAATGACGCCCCCTGCCGTGCTGAATACACGTTCAGACAAAACGCTGGCTGCCGGGCAGGCCAGCACCTCCAAGGCATAAAAGGCTAGCTCTGGCCACGTGGACAATTTAGAGACCCAGAAGTTGAATGGGGCCGAACCATCAGTCAGTACGTGGAGGGGTGTGCACACGTACTGTTCCACCATGTTAGTGAAATGTTGCCTCCTGCTAACACGTTGCGTATCAGGTGGTGGTGCAGTTAGCTGTGGCGTGTTGACAAAAGTTTTCCACATCTCTGCCATGCTAACCCTGCCCTCAGAGGAGCTGGCCGTGACACAGCTGCCTTGGCGACCTCTTGCTCCTCCTCTGCCTTGGCCTTGGGCTTCCACTTGTTCCCCTGTGACATTTGGGAATGCTCTCAGTAGCGCGTCTACCAACGTGCGCTTGTACTCGCGCATCTTCCTATCACGCTCCAGTGCAGGAAGTAAGGTGGGCACATTGTCTTTGTAGCGTGGATCCAGCAGGGTGGCAACCCAGTAGTCCGCACAGGTTAAAATGTGGGCAACTCTGCTGTCGTTGCGCAGGCACTGCAGCATGTAGTCGCTCATGTGTGCCAGGCTGCCCAGGGGTAAGGACAAGCTGTCCTCTGTGGGAGGCGTATCGTCATCGTCCTGCCTTTCCCCCCAGCCACGC
This sequence comes from Bufo gargarizans, assembly GCF_014858855.1. Lineage (NCBI taxonomy): Eukaryota > Metazoa > Chordata > Amphibia > Anura > Bufonidae > Bufo > Bufo gargarizans. The sequence continues at coordinate 109,712,737 of NC_058089.1, forward strand.
ACCAGTGATGGACCCGAGCTGCGTTGGGTGCCACCCCGCTGTGACCATGCTTCATCCTCATCCTCCTCCACCTCCTCCTCATCCTCGTCCTCCTCGTCCTCCAGTAGTGGGCCCTGGCTGGCCACATTTGTACCTGGCCTCTGCTGTTGCCAAAAACCTCCCTCTGAGTCACTTCGAAGAGACTGGCCTGAAAGTGCTAAAAATGACCCCTCTTCCTCCTCCTCCTCCTCCTCCTCCTCCTGGGCCACCTCCTCTTCCATCATCGCCCTAAGTGTTTTCTCAAGGAGACATAGAAGTGGTATTGTAACGCTGATAACGGTGTCATCGCCACTGGCCATGTTGGTGGAGTACTCGAAACAGCGCAACAGGGCACACAGGTCTCGCATGGAGGCCCAGTCATTGGTGGTGAAGTGGTGCTGTTCTGTAGTGCGACTGACCCGTGCGTGCTGCAGCTGAAACTCCACTATGGCCTGCTGCTGCTCGCACAGTCTGTCCAGCATGTGCAAGGTGGAGTTCCACCTGGTGGGCACGTCGCATATGAGGCGGTGAGCGGGAAGGCCGAAGTTACGCTGTAGCGCAGACAGGCGAGCAGCAGCAGGATGTGAACGCCGGAAGCGCGAACAGACGGCCCGCACTTTATGCAGCAGCTCTGACATGTCGGGGTAGTTGTGAATGAACTTCTGCACCACCAAATTCAGCACATGCGCCAAGCAAGGGATGTGCGTCAAATTGGCTAGTCCCAGAGCTGCAACGAGATTTCGCCCATTATCACACACCACCAGGCCGGGCTTGAGGCTCACCGGCAGCAACCACTCGTCGGTCTGTTGTTCAATACCCCGCCACAACTCCTGTGCGGTGTGGGGCCTGTCCCCCAAACATATGAGTTTCAGAATGGCCTGCTGACGTTTACCCCGGGCTGTGCTGAAGTTGGTGGTGAAGGTGTGTGGCTGACTGGATGAGCAGGTGGAAGAAGAGGAGGAGGAAGCCGAGAAGGAGGAGGTGGCAACAGGAGGCAAAGAATGTTGCCCTGCGATCCTTGGCGGCGGAAGGACGTGCGCCAAACAGCTCTCCGCCTGGGGCCCAGCTGCCACTACATTTACCCAGTGTGCAGTTAGGGAGATATAGCGTCCCTGGCCGTGCTTACTGGTCCACGTATCTGTGGTTAGGTGGACCTTGCTACAGATGGCGTTGCGCAGTGCACACTTGATTTTATCGGATACTTGGTTGTGCAGGGAAGGCACGGCTCTCTTGGAGAAGTAGTGCCGGCTGGGAACAACATACTGTGGGACAGCAAGCGACATGAGCTGTTTGAAGCTGTCTGTGTCCACCAGCCTAAATGACAGCATTTCATAGGCCAGTAGTTTAGAAATGCTGGCATTCAGGGCCAGGGATCGAGGGTGGCTAGGTGGGAATTTACGCTTTCTATCAAATGTTTGTGAGATGGAGAGCTGAACGCTGGCGTGTGACATGGTTGAGACGCTTGGTGACGGAGGTGGTGGTGGTGGTGTTGGTGGTACATCCCCTGTTTGCTGGGCGGCAGGTGCCAACGTTCCTCCAGAGGCGGAGGAAGAGGCTGAGGCGGCAGCAGCAGAATAGGCCGAGGCGGCAGCAGCAGAAGAGGTAGCAGGGGGAGCCTGAGTGACTTCCTTGGTTTTAAGGTGTTTACTCCACTGCAGTTCATGCTTTGCATGCAGGTGCCTGGTCATGCAGGTTGTGCTCAGGTTCAGAACGTTAATGCCTCGCTTCAGGCTCTGATGGCACAGCGTGCAAACCACTCGGGTCTTGTCGTCAGCACATTGTTTGAAGAAGTGCCATGCCAGGGAACTCCTTGAAGCTGCCTTTGGGGTGCTCGGTCCCAGATGGCGGCGGTCAGTAGCAGGCGGAGTCTCTTGGCGGCGGGTGTTCTGCTTTTGCCCACTGCTCCCTCTTTTGCTACGCTGTTGGCTCGGTCTCACCACTGCCTCTTCCTCCGAACTGTGAAAGTCAGTGGCACGACCTTCATTCCATGTGGGGTCTAGGACCTCATCGTCCCCTGCATCGTCTTCCACCCAGTCTTGATCCCTGACCTCCTGTTCAGTCTGCACACTGCAGAAAGACGCAGCAGTTGGCCCCTGTGTTTCGTCATCATCAGAGACATGCTGAGGTGGTATTCCCATGTCCTCATCATCAGGAAACATAAGTGGTTGTGCGTCAGTGCATTCTATGTCTTTCACCGCTGGGGAAGGGCTAGGTGGATGCCCTTGGGAAACCCTGCCAGCGGAGTCTTCAAACAGCATAAGAGACTGCTGCATAACTTGAGGCTGAGACAGTTTCCCTGGTATGCATGGGGGTGATGTGACAGACTGATGGGGTTGGTTTTCAGGCGCCATCTGTGCGCTTTCTGCAGAAGACTGGGTGGGAGATAATGTGAACGTGCTGGATCCACTGTCGGCCACCCAATTGACTAATGCCTGTACCTGCTCAGGCCTTACCATCCTTAGAACGGCATTGGGCCCCACCATATATCGCTGTAAATTCTGGCGGCTACTGGGACCTGAGGTAGTTGGTACACTAGGACGTGTGGATGTGGCAGAACGGCCACGTCCTCTCCCAGCACCAGAGGGTCCACTAACACCACCACGACCATGTCCACGTCCGCGTCCCTTACTAGATGTTTTTCTCATTGTTATGGTTCACCACAACAACAAATATATTATTTGGCCCAATGTATTGTATTCAAATTCAGCGGGATATAAATTTGAGGCCTAGTATTTAGGCGCTGGGTGACCGGTATGGATTTAGTGACAGAATTAGACTTGGAAATGCACAGAAGCGTGTGTGTGAAGTTATTCTGAATGACCCTATGTGCACCTTCAATATGATCTACCCTTTTAGGGATAGATTTCAAATAGCTCTGATATAGCAGAAACCACTAAATTATGAAATTGTTAAATTGGGAATTGTATTTCAACCCAGAACAAAAAATGTGCTTTGACGGACACTAAATAACTTTCCCAGCCACAACAGGACAGCGGTAACGAGAGATTTAGCAGGATATAAATTTGAGGCCTAGTATTTAGGCGCTGGGTGACAGGTATGGGTTTAGTGACAGAATTAGACTTGGAAATACACAGTAGCGGGTGTGTGTGAAGTTATTCTGAATGACCCAATGTGCACCTTGAATATTATATACCCTTTTAGGGATAGATTTCAAATAGCTCTGATATAGCAGGAACCACTAAATTATGAAATTGCTAAATTGGGAATTGTACTTCAACCCAGAACAAAAAATGTGCTTTGACGGACACTAAATAACTTTCCCAGCCACAACAGGACAGCGGTAACGAGAGATTTAGCGGGATATAAATTTGAGGCCTAGTATTTAGGCGCTGGGTGACCGGTATGGATTTAGTGACAGAATTAGACTGGGATATGGCCAAAAAATAACCACACTATTGCTGGTTAAATGCACTTGGTGACGGGCGCAGCTTGCCCCTGATTTAGTATATGGCCAAAAAATGAACAGACTATTGCTGGTTAAATGCACTTGGTGTCACAGCTTGACGCACCACACTACTGAGGGTTAAATGCACTTGGTGACGGGCGCAGCTTGCCCCTGATGTAGTATATGGCCAAAAAATGAACAGACTATTGCTGGTTAAATGCACTTGGTGTGACAGCTTCACCCTGATGTAGGCTTTAGCCAAAAAACAACCACACCATTGAGGGTTAAATGCACTTGGTGACAGGCGCAGCTTGCCCCTGATTTAGTATATGGCCAAAAAAATGAACAGACTATTGCTGGTTAAATGCACTTGGTGTGACAGCTTCACCCTGATGTAGGCTTTAGCCAAAAAACAACCACACCATTGAGGGTTAAATGCACTTGGTCGCAGCTTGGATGCACTTGGTCGCAGCACCGCACAAGACACAAAATGGCCGCCGATCACCCCAGAAAAAAGTGACTGACAAACGGTCTGGGCAGCCTAAAAACAGTGAGTGAGCATTTGAATTTCAGCAGCTCAATGATGCACAGCTGCAGATCGATCGATTAATCAAGTGAAGTCCTTTGGAGGAGTTAATCTGCCTAATCTCGCCCTACTGTCGCATCCGCAACCTCTCCCTACGCTAATCAGAGCAGAGTGACGGGCGGCGCTATGTGACTCCAGCTTAAATAGAGGCTGGGTCACATGGTGCTCTGGCCAATCACAGCCATGCCAATAGTAGGCATGGCTGTGACGGCCTCTTGGGGCAAGTAGTATGACGCTTGTTGATTGGCTGCTTTGCAGCCTTTCAAAAAGCGCCAAGAAAGCGTCACAAAAGCGCCAAGAAAGCGACGAACACCGAACCCGAACCCGGACTTTTACGAAAATGTCCGGGTTCGGGTCCGTGTCACGGACACCCCAAAATTCGGTACGAACCCGAACTATACAGTTCGAGTTCGCTCATCCCTATTTCTTACAATATAAATCAATTTCTGAAGTTATTATGCGAAGTCTCGCGAGACTTCGTGAAGTAATAACTTCAGCTCATCGGAACCAATACATTCTATTACTGTATGGAGCGCTCGTTCCGTACAGTATTGAAACAAAGTTTTATGCGAATCGACTTCGGATGTTTCGATTCGCTCATCCCTAGACACAATGGTCAGTCCTGGATTACAGTCTCTGTGCCGTCTACTTTTACAATATTACAGGTCTTTGAAGCAAGAGGAAACAAGTGACCGCGCATTTCACTCCTCCGCAGACTTGGATCCGTATCTTTCAGCGCAATGCAGCCAAACAATTCAGGTGTTTCTAAATCCCCTAACTCATCTCCAGCTGCTCTCAATGTCAGATGCTGTTTGTCTTGTATATTAATTCCTGATTTGATTTGCAGGAAATGTTTTGCTTCTTGATTTTTTTTTTTCCTCTTGACTGTTTTTTTAACTATTTGGAAATTAAATGATGTTAAATGCTAAGTATGAAGAATGGTGGTGACCAGTAATCCATGAAAACCTTCATATTAGATGCATTGTATTCATCCCGGGCTAATTATATGAGCAAGTGAGGAATGATCTGAAATATATGAATTAAAGTCCATTAATCCAGCAAAAAGTCTAAAATAATTCAGCAACTTCCATTTTGTGCATTTCACAGACCATATTATGACAGATTTCCTAGAAACTAGTGTTGATTGAGCACCAAAGTGCTCGGAGGTTTGGGTCGAACAGCTCGGGATGCTCGGGTGCTCTCCCGAGCACCCGAGCACAATTGAAGTCAATGGGAGAACCCGAGCATTAAACCCCTGCTCTGAAGAGGAGAGGGTGTCTGGTTCATCGGAAAAGGTCAGAAATTGATGGAAACACCACTGAAATGGTTTGGGAACAGCATGGGGAGGATGTCTGGATGCATCTTGGACTCCCAGGTCGCTGCTGGGAACGATGTTTTCTAAGTAGTACTCCACTTTTACAAACTGACAATAATACGCACAAAACCGAAGATAAAATCGATTTTAGAGGAAAAAGTGTTAGGCTTTGGAGAGTGTTGCCCTGCCTCTGTTGGATCTGCTGTGTGTTCCCCTCGTCTCCCCTCCTCGGTTGCCCAAGGAACTATGTACTCTGCTGCCAGTGTTGTCAGCTGGAAATTTTTGGAGCAATTTTTCAACAAGGACCTTCTGGTATTGCACCATTTTGCTCGTCATCTCCACCACAGGAATGAGACATGAGAAGTTCTCTTTGTAGCGGGGGAGAACAATCAGTAATCGGTGTTGTCCAAAATGCGTAAAACACGTGGGTCAGCCATGTGTGCCAACAGGCAAGACTTCTCTGCCATGACTCTCAATTTCCTCATCCTCTTCCTCCTCTTCTGCTCATCCACGCTGAACAGATAGAATTAAACTTCCATGGGTACTACCCCATCTCCTGCTCCTCCTCATTATCATCCAATTTGCGCTAAGAAGATGAACTGAGGGTGGTCTGGCTATCACCCTGTGTACTGTCTTCCCCCATTTCCACCTCTTTCACATGCAAAGCGTCCGCCTTAATTGTGAGCAGCGAGTGTTTGAGTAGACACAGAAGTGGGATGGTTACTCTGATAATAGCGTTATCGCCGCTCACCATCTCTGTTGATTCGTCAAAGTTTCTTAAAACCTCACAGAGGTCAGACATCCATGCCCACTCCTCGCTTGTGAAGAGCGGAAGCTGACTAGAATGGCGACGACCATGTTGCAGCTGGTATTCCACTACTGCCCTCTGCTGCTCACAAAGCCTGGCCAACATGTGGAACGTGGAGTTCCAGCGCGTGCTCACGTCGCACAACAGTCGGTGAGCTGGCAATTGCAAGCGCTGCTGCAGCATTGCCAGACCGGCGGAAGCTGTCGATGACTTGCGGAAATGGGCACACACGCAGCACACCTTCACCAGTAGCTCAGGCAAATTGGTGTAGGTTTTGAGAAATTACTGAACCCCTAAGTTGAACACGTGGGCTAGGAATGGTATGTGTGTGAGCTTGCCGAGCTCCAAAGCCGCCACCAAGTTACAGCCATTGTCAGACACAACCATGCCTGATTGTAGGTTGAGTGGCGAGAGCCACAGCTCAGTCTGGTCCCTTATACCCTGCCACAGCTCTGCGGCGGTGTGCTGTTTGTCACCTAAGCAGTTCAGTTTAAGCACGACCTGTTGACGCTTCCCCACTGCAGTGCTACACTGCTTCCAGCTACTGACTGATGGCTGACTGGTGCTGCAAGATGATAATTCAGAGGTGGAAGTGGAGGAGGAGGTGGAGGAGGAGAAGGGGGGCTTGGAGTCACTAACGTAAGTGGTGGCGGAAACCCTGATGGAATTAGGGCCCGTAATCCTTGGCATCGATAGCACCTGTGCCATCCCAGGGTACGACTCGCTCCCGGCCTCCACAATGTTCACCCTGTGTGCCGTCAGGGAAATGTAGCGTCCATGTGTCAGTGGTTAAGTGGACCTTTCCAGTAAATGCGTTGGTCAGGGCACGGGTGATTTTATGGGACAGATGCTGGTGTAAGGCGGGCACGGCACACAGTGAAAAATAGTGGCGGCTGGCGACTGCGTAACGAGGGACGACCGCCGACATTAGGCTGCGGAAGGCCTCAGTGTCCACAAGCCTAAATGGCAACATATACAGGACCAGTAATTTGGAAAGTTGCGCATTAAGTGCTATGGCCTGTGTGTGGGGGGCTGGGTATTTGTGCTTGCGTTCAAATGCCTGGAGTAAGGACATTTGTACACTGCGCTGGGACACGGAAGTGGATGTGGTCGATGATGGTGCTTGCGAAAGGTCCAGGTGCAGGGCGGGAGGCATCCGGGCCTGCGCCTTCGACAGGGGATTGGCCAGCACATAATACAAGGGAAGAGGAGGCAGTGGTGTGACCCGCAGACACAAATTGTAGACCCAGGCGTTCGGCCCGCCTATTACGGTGCTTTAATGCCATGTGGTGGATCATGCTGGTGGTGGTGAGGTTGCTAGTGTTCACGCCTCTGTTCATTTTTGTATGGCACAGGTTGCAAATCACTATTCTTTTGTCGTCCGCACTTTCCTTAAAAAAGCACCAGACTGCGGAACACCTACCCCATGGCAAGTGAGATTTCCGCAAGGGGGTGCTCCGGGGAACAGTTGCGGGTCTGTTTGGTGTGGCCCGCCTTCTCTCTTTTGCCACCCCACTGCCTCTTCCAGCCTGTTGCGGTGCTGCGGATCCCTCCCCCTCTGTACTGCTGTCCTCGCTCGGCTTGCCACCTTCCCCGGTTGGGTCAGTGACTTCATCGTCCACCACCACCTGTTCCACTTCCTCACTCTGGCCATCCTCCTGACTTGTTGACCTAACAACCTCAGTTATTGACAACTGTGTCTCATCCTCATCATCAACCTCTTGAGACACTAATTGCCGTTGACTTATTGGCAACTGTTTCTCATCATCCACCTCGTGAAACACTAATTGCCGTTCCCCACCGTCATCTTCTTGTGACTGTGGATGCTCAAGAGTTTGGGAATCAGGGCACAAGATCTCATGTCCCTCTTCAAGCGGGCTTGGTGAGAGGCCCAAATGAAGGAATGGCGCTGAAAAGAGGATCACTTGTTTGGCAAGACTCTCCATGGTGGGAGGAAGGAGGATCAGGGTGAGGATTCTGTTGACCAGACTCTTGGCTACTGAGACTGAACTTGGTGGAAGACAGGTTGGTGCTTAACCGACTGAAAGCATTATCTGCTGCAATCCAACCGACCACCTGGTCGCACTGGTCTGACTTCGAGAGCGTTGTCCTGCGCAGCCCTGCAAACTGTGACATGAAGCTAGGTATCGTGGATAAGTGTGTTTCTTGTGCTCTGGCAGCAGGCACAGTTTTAACGGGCCCAGGGCCGCGGCCTCTGCGTGCACCATCAGCAGCACGGCCACATCCCCGTCCCTTACTGCTCGGCTTCTTCATATTAAATGTTATATATGCTTGAAAGTATGTCACACGTACAGTAGCGTAGGATTTGTAAGTGTATGCACCAAAAAATTAAAAAAGGTATTTGGGATGTGGAAACGTCACACAGGAGATATACGGCAGATAATGTCGCTGATGTCAGCAGCGGCTAATGAAAAATTACAGGGAATGTCACAGGTATTTGGGATGTGGAAATGTTACACAGGAGAAATACCGCAGATAATGTCGCTGATGTCAGCAGTGGCTGATATATAGCACCCGATGGCGCGTTCCGGCCAGCCAATCACTGTAATGCCAGTAACCAACATGGCTACGGCATTACAGTGAAGGGCAGTACTTATCTGCACATTTATTGGCTGCGTAGCAGCCAACAAACATGCGGGGAGGAGACTCGAGCATTGCACTCGAGCACATGCGGTATTCGGCCGAATACCGCCATGTGCCGAGCATCGAGATGCTCAAGCCGAATTGGCCACTACTAGCAACCAGCCACTTCCTGTGTAGGTGACAACCATTACATTAGGATTTTATTACACAGCAGGCTGAATGTAGCTAGATATGCAATAAACTCCATTTATATATTACACAGACTAGTTTCAACTTCCCCCAACTAAGTCAATAGAAGATTGGAAATGTGTACCCTTTTTTAAGGTAACATAGTAATATAGTAATATAGTTTATAACGCTGAAAAAATACACACGTCCATTCAGTTCAGCCCGTTATCCTGCAAGTTGATCCAGAGGAAAGCAAAAAAAACATGTGAGGTAGAAGCCAATTTTCCTTCCCGACTCCAATCAGGCGATCAGAATAACTCCCTGGATCAGCGACCCCTCTCTAGTAGCTATAGCCTGTAATATTATTACACTCCAGAAATACATCCAGGCCCCTCCTGAATTCCTTTATTGTACTCCCCATCACCACCTCCTCAGGCGAGAGCTCCATAGTCTCACTGCTCTTACCGTAAAGAATCCTCTTCTATGTTTGTGTACAAACCTTCTTTCCTTCAGACGCAGAGGATGTCCCCTCGTCACAGTCCTGGGGATAAATAGATGATAGCAGTGATCTCTGTACTGACCCCTGATATATTTATACATAGTAATTAGATCTCCCCTCAGTCGTCTTTTTTCTAAAGTGAATAACCCTAATGTTGATAATCTTTCTGGGACCTGTAGTCCACCGATTCCAGTTATTACTTAAGTTGCCCTCCTGTGAACCCTCTCCAGCTCTGCTATGTCTGCCTTGTTCACAGGAGCCCAGAACTGTACACAGTACTCCATGTGTGGTCTGACTAGTGATTTGTAAAGTGGTAGGACTATGTTCTCATCACAGGCATCTATGCCCCTTTTGATGCAACCCACTGTCTTATTGGCCTTGGCAGCAGCTGCCTGACACTGGTTTCTACAGCTTAGTTTGCTGTTCACTAAAAGTCCTGTTCACTTGCATTATTCCTTCCCATGTGCATAACCTTACATTTGTCAGTGTTAAACCTCATCTGCCACTTCTCTGCCCAAGCCTCCAATCTATCCAGATCCATCTGTAGCAGTATACTGTCCTCTGTAGTATATATATATTCAGTATACTGTCCTCTGTAGTATATATACAGTATACTGTACTCTGTAGTATATATGCAGTATACTGTACTCTGTAACATATATATACAGTATACTGTCCTCTGTAGTATATATACAGTATACTGACCTCTGTAGCACATATATACAGTATACTGTCCTCTGTAACATATATATACAGTATACTGTCCTCTGTAGTATATATATACAGTATACTGTCTTTTGTAGTATATATACAGTATACTGTCCTCTGTAGTATATGTATACAGTATACTGTCCTCTGTAGTATATGTATACAGTATACTGTCCTGTGTAGTATATATACAGTATACTGTCCTCTGTGGTATATATATATATATACAGTCACCTAAAGAATTATTAGGAACACCATACTAATACAGTGTTGGACCCCCTTTTGCCTTCAGAACTGCCTTAATTCTACGTGGCATTGATTCAACAAGGTGCTGATAGCATTCTTTAGAAATGTTGGCCCATATTGATAGGATAGCATCTTGCAGTTGATGGAGATTTGAGGGATGCACATCCAGGGCACGAAGCTCCCGTTCCACCACATCCCAAAGACGCTCTATTGGGTTGAGATCTGGTGACTGTGGGGCCATTTTAGTCCAGTGACCTCATTGTCATGTTCAAGAAACCAATTTGAAATGATTCGAGCTTTGTGACATGGTGCATTATCCTGCTGGAAGTAGCCATCAGAGGATGGGTACATGGTGGTCATGAAGGGATGGACATGGTCAGAAACAATGCTCAGGTAGCCCGTGGCATTTAAACGATGGCCAATTGGCACTAAGGGGCCTAAAGTGTGCCCAGAAAACACCCCCACACCATTACACCACCACCACCAGCCTGCACAGTGGTAACAAGGCATGATGGATACATGTTCTCATTCTGTTTACGCCAAATTCGGACTCTACCATTTGAATGTCTCAACAGAAATCGAGACTCATCAGACCAGGCAACATTTTTCCAGTCTTCAACAGTCCAATTTTGGTGAGCTCGTGCAAATTGTAGCCTCTTTTTCCTATTTGTAGTGGAGATGAGTGGTACCCGGTGGGGTCTTCTGCTGTTGTAGCCCATCTTTCTTTCCCATTCTGACATTCAGTTTGGAGTTCAGGAGATTGTCTTGACCAGGACCACAACCCTACATGCATTGAAGCAACTGCCATGTGATTGGTTGACTAGATAATCGCAGTAATGAGAAATAGAACTGGTGTTCCTAATAATTCTTTAGGTAAGTGTATATACAGGACACTGCCCTCTGTAGTGTATATATAGTATACTGTACTCTGTAGTATATATACATACACCCACCCCCCACCGATCAGATACTGATGACCTATCCTGAGGATCGGTCAAAGTATTAAAGTCGAGATCTGGAGTTGGATAGTACAGTGTTGACCTAGATAGTGTGAGCAGGTAGTGCCTGTTATATTGGGTCTTGCCATGAGATATTATGGCATCGTCACGAAACCAACCTTCACTTGCCATTATGTTTCCATCTTGTAGAACCCCTTAGACCACCAAGGTTCCACGAAATCCATTTTAAGAAACATTGGTAAGATAATAAAGATATTTAGCCACAAAAGTACGATAGCAGAGTCCTTCTGAGCGCTCACTTCTCTGTAGCCGACTCCAGCCTTACTTATACATGCAAGTAGGATCTTCTCTCAAAGGTTAGCTCATCATTTCCAATGCATCTTCAATGTAACCCTGTCAAAAGTGTGCTGTACGGAGTGAGCACCCTGCCGAGACCATTTTAGTCAGGCTTCAGATATAAAATTAAACCACTGGCGAAAGTTGAAATTCTACTTTGTAATTTAAAATCCTTTCCGGTTACACTTTAGGCCGAGTGAAAAAAAACAGAGACGTCTGAGAATGATCATAGAGGGTCTTCATGTAGAGCTCAGACATGAACACCGTTGTGAAGACATAAGCAGCATGTTGCTTTGTAAGGGGCTGGATTGAGAATGGAGTCATCTATCTACCAGCTCGATGCAAATATGGTCGCCTAGAGCAGTCATTAGCCTAATTTTTTTAGGTGCTTTGCAATAGAAATTAATTCTTAGTGGTCTGGCAATGGGATCCGATGTGTTGAAACTAAAGGAGAATTAGTAATCATACCTTGCTTAAGATATACCATCAATGTTTGTTTGTGTAGATCTGACCCCGATGGAACCACCATGACATAAATGTTGAGCTTCGAACCCCTTACATATGAAGCAAATGATAGTGCTTGCACACTATAAGAAAAAGTGCCGGCCCACGAGCATGCTTGGTAAATAGAGATGACTGACAATCTGGCCACCAACATGTTAAATAAGGACTGAAGGAAATATCCAGGAAAGTGAAAAAAGTGTGATTTTCCTGCGCGGTATTGTCATGTTAATTGCATCTCTTTGCGAGAAAGCTTCAAACTGTCAACCGCCATTCTCTATGAGGGGGGAAAAAAATAAAAATAAAATATATTAAGCCGTAAAATCCTTTATATTCATACAGTGGTTAATTTTATACATTCACTAAGCAGGTGAATCACAGCAAGCATAAGAGGAACATTGTGGAACATGAAAAGGCGGCTGTCAGGCTTTAGGACTGGACGCAACTTCATCAGCACTCCAGCGTCGTTAAGTGTGTCGGCTTTTCACAAATTCCCAGTTTGAGAAGAAACCCAATGCAAAAGCATCATTATTTTAATGCACGGAGTCAAAAAAAAAATAAAGGATTACACTGGCATAAGCCAACTGGTTTATTTGGAAGGGCATTATATCAGCAACAATACGTATGCATGTATACGGCGTGCTCGCATGGGGCGGCAGGGGTAGCGGTATACTGCAGTAAACCTCCGCGGGAGGTGGAGGCATTTTTACAGAAATAACCAAGCGGTTATATTTTTAACAAAGCAGCATTAATGACTCACAAAGTGTGAAAAAACGTCTGACAGCCGCAAGGTTTTGATGTCTGGGAGAAATAACATACCTGAGAGGTCTGCCCAAAAAAGAATAATACAAAAGGCAAATCTCTAAAATGCACATTAATGCATAAGAACCGTGTGACACAAATAGAAAACTCGGCTCCTTTGCCAACAGACTCCTTAACGATGACCAACTGGTGAACGGGTATGGGAAGAATGGCCGTAAAGAGTATAGGTGGAATTCTCTGGGCTTGTAGGCGAGTAGAGCAAAGCTGGCCATATGTTTTCAATAGTTGTTGGTTGGCCTACAGCCGCGTCTCATGGCCTACCCCACCGGCGCTCCATCCAAATCCAAACTTGGTGTGCCTACGTTCTGAATAGGGAGAAAGAAGTTAGCCGATACCAGGCACCACTCATGGCAAGCTGAAATTCTGTGCTTCCTTCTCTCCCCCGACATCTGCCATCAAGGGAGAGTCACAAGGTCCCCATACATATTAGATGGCCACCACCATCGAAGTTAGCAGAAGTTTGCCAACGTTAAAGAGGTTTTCCGAGTGGTTTATACTAATGACCTATCCTCAAGATGGGTCATCAATATCAGATCGGAGAGGGTCGCCAATGAGTCACAAGAAGGGAGTGCCGCAGTTTCCTTGCGGCTCACGCTAGATGAGTGATATCACGCTCATCAGTCACATGGCCAAGCGAATAGGGCTGAGCTGCAATACCAACCACGGCCGCTATCCAATGGATGGAGCTGTGCTTTGTGAGATGTGAGGGGGCCGAAGCACTCACCAGAGTGTTAAGGACTCCTCAAGGAGCTGATCAGCCCAGATGCCAGGAGTCGGACCCTCTCCAATCAGATACTGATGGATGGTCATCAGTATAAAACACTTGAAAAAACTCTTTCATCTAATATGCATTGGGTAGTAGTACTCACAGCATACGGTGGCAGTCAACACTCTGTCGGTCCCTGGGGTCATGCAGCAAATGGAGACCTATTATGACCTTATCTTAATAAATGATCCCCTATATCAGGGATGCTCAATCTGCGGCCCTCCAGCTGTTGCAAAACTATAACTCCCAGCATGCCATAACTGCTCAAGCACACTGGGAGTTGTAGTTTTGGAACAGATGGAGGGCGGCAGTTGGGTATCCCTGCCATATATTTTTAATTGCATTATGATGGTAAGTCCCCTGCATAGTTAAATCACACAGAAAATGTCTATTTTAGAGCACAACAACATACTGTTGTCTTCTATCTGCAGTCTTCGAACAGCTGGACTTCCTCCCGTGGTTGGAAACCATACAACTACCTTAATTTGTTGAAATTGAATTTCTTCCAGAGCATCCCTGGAGCAGAAGATTAGATAGCCATACTGAAGTGATTGATGTGGATGAGGAAGCAAATTATAAAAATAGATAACTGTTATGGATGCATTATGGATCCACGATACCGCCTAGACTGTTCTTCTTTATGCCTCCAATACATGTCTGTGCTGTATTATGGTGGTGTGTTCCCCAAGAGACCTTGTATTCTACAGTAGAATACTAGGCCTCATGAAGTCACCATTTGACGACACATGGAGTGTCTTTAGGTCTGTAATACAGAACCATAATTACACTGTGTGAAGTTCTCTAGGATTGTCTGGATGGCCACCTCCAGCTTTAACTCCTTAAGGACACAGCCATATTTCACCTTAAGGACCAGGCCATTTTTTGCAAATCTGACAAGTGTCACTTTATGTGTGAATAACTTTAAAACGCTTTTACTTATCCAGGCCATTCTGAGATTATTTTTTCGTCACATATTGTACTTCATCACACTGGTAAAAAAAAAAAAATATATTTATAAAAAATACCAAATTTACCCAAAATTTGGAAAAATTTGCAAATTTTCAAGTTTCAATTTCTCTACTTCTATAGTAATACCTCCAAAAAGAGTTATTAATTTACATTCCCCATATGTCTACTTTATGTTTGGCTCATTTTAGGAATGCCATTTTATTTTTTGGGGACGTTACAAGGCTTAGAAGTTTAGAAGCAAATCTTGAAATTTTTCAGAACATTTCGAAAACCCACTTTTTCAGGACCAGTTTAGGTCTGAAGTCACTTTGTGAGGCTAACATAATAGAAACCACCCAAAAATGACCCCATTTTACAAACTACACCCCTCAAGGTATTCAAAACTGATTTTACAAACTTTGTTAACCCTTTAGGTGTTCCACAAGAATAAATGGAATATAGAGATATAATTAAACAATTTCACTTTTTTGGCAGATTTTCCATTTGAATCCATTTTTTCCAGTTACAAAGCAAGGGTTAACAGCCAAACAAAACTCAATATTTATGGCCCTGATTCTGTAGTTTACAGAAACACCCCATATGTAGTTGTAAACTGCTGTACGGGCACGTGACAGGGCGCAGAAGGAAAGGAATGCCATACGGTTTTTGGAAGGCAAATTTTGCTGGACTGGTTTTTTGACACCATGTCCCATTTGAAGCCCCCCTGATGCACCCCTAAAGTAGAAACTCCAAAAAAGTGACCCCATTTTGAAAACTACGGGATAGGGTGGCAGTTTTGTTGGTACTATTTTAGGGTACATATGATTTTTGGTTGCTCTATATTACACTTTTTGTGAGGCAAGGTAACAAGAAATAGATCATGTGGTATTTTTACAGAGCAGGTTATTACGGATGCGGCGATACCTAATATGTCAACTTTTTTTTATTTATGTAAGTTTTTTACACAATTATTTCATTTTTGAAAGAAAAAATAATAATGTTTTAGTGTCTCCATAGTCCGAGAGCCATAGTTTTTTTCAGTTTTTGGGCAATTATCTTGGGTAGGGTTTGATTTTTGCGGGATGAGATGACGGTCTGATTGGCACTATTTTGGGGTGCGTATGGCTTTTTGATCACTTGCTATTACACTTTTTGTGATGCAAGGTGACAAAAATGTCATTTTTTACACCTTTTTTTTTTTTTTACGGTATTCACCTGAGGGGTTAGGTCATGTGATATTTTTATATAGCAGGTTATTATGGACGCAGCAATCGTTAATTTCTAACGATAATTTGTTTTCCCTTAGTCCTAACAGCAGCACAGATGGGGTTAACTGCCCCCCGTGGACTGGTAGGACCGGCGGAATGTTTAATGAGCCCAAAGAATAAACCAATAAAAGAACTCCAGCTGCCTTAAAGGGAGGGGTTCATCCCCCAGCCCACCGTGTATATCACAAGAAAAAAATGCTTTAGGGTGGGAAATTTGTGTGCTGCTGTTAGGACTAAGGGAAAACAAATTATCGTTAGAAATTAACGATTCCCTTACGTCCTACCAGCAGCACAGATGGGGAGATAGCAAGAAGAATCCCCTAGGGAGGGTCCTCATGCTCGGCAGAAGCAAGAACTGTCTGCCCAAAGGCCGAAAACTCTGATACCCTAGCATCAATCCTATAATGGGAGATGAAGGTTGACTCAGAGCTCCAGGAAGCTGCCTTACAGATCAACTCTAGGGGGAGAAGACTTCTCTCCGCAACAGAGGTAGCTACGGCCCTTGTAGAATGGGCCCTCACAAACTCCGGAGGATCTAAGGATTGAGAGGTGAAAGCTTCCCTGATAGCTTCCTTGACCCAGCGACTAATAGTCGTTTTAGACGCCTTACGGCCTTTAGACTTACCGGCAAACAGGATAAAGAGATTTTCATCCAACCTGAATTCTTTGGATCTATCCACATAGATCTGAAGGCATCTAGATATATCCAGTGGATGTCGCACTGGAACATCAGAGGAGGAGGCAGAGAGTAATACAGGTAGAGAGACTACCTGATTAATATTCTGAAAGGTTGAAACCTTAGGCCTAAAATAAGGTAGAAATTTTAAAAGGACCCTATCCTGTAGAAACATGGTATATGGGTATAACGCGGAGAAAGCTTGTAGCTCCGAAATTCTTTTGGCCGAGGTTATGGCCAGAAGAAAGACCATCTTAAGTGTTAAAAATTTAAAACTTGCCTCCTCCAAGGGTTCAAAGGGGGGGGATGCTAGCCCCCTGAGAACAACTGACAAATCCCATTGAGGGACGGGTTTCAGTATTGTAGGCTTCAATCTTTCCGCTCCTTTAAGGAAGCGCTTGATGAGTGGGTCCCGAGAATATGGTCTGTTAAGACAGGCCGAGATGGCAAACACTTGGACCTTTAGGGTAGATGGGGCGAGACCTCTGTCCATCCCATCCTGAAGGAACTGTAAGATCGCTGCGAGGGGCGGATCTGCAAACGCCACCTGGTTGGAGCTACACCAAGAGGTGAAGATCCTCATGATCCGGGAGTAGGCCTTTTTAGTAGACTCTGCTCTGGAATGCGATAAAGTTCTCAGGACCGACTCAGAGAGCCCATCCACTCTGGGAAGGGACTGATCAACCTCCAGGCTGTCAGGTTGAATCTGTGCAGATCTGGGCAGAGATGTGTGTCCCATGACACCAGGGTCTGCTCCGGGGGGAGTCTCCAATATTGTCCCCGACTCATCTGAATGAGCTGGGTAAACCAGGATCTCTTGGGCCAAAATGGTATGATGGCTATTACCGAGGCCTGATCCTGACGGATTTTCATCAATACCCTCGGGATCATGGAAAGGGGAGGGAAGATGTACGCCAGCCTGAACCTCCACGGTGTTGTCAGAGCGTCTATCGCCAGGGGGTTGTTCTCCCTGTCTAGGGAACAGAACCTCCGTACCTTGGCGTTGAACTTGGTTGCCATGAGATACTCCTATGGCATCCCCCATCTGAGGGCTAATTATTTGAAGATCTCCGGATGTAGTGACCATTCCATGGTCGATAGGCCGCAATTTAGGCGGTACGTGATGACGTTGAAGGAGCCTCAGATGTGAGTGGCGGATAGATGGGATAAGTTCAGCTCTGGCCACCGCAGAATTACCCCGTTCACAGACGGAAGGGGTAAGAATCTTGTGCCTCCCTGCTTGTCTATATAAAGCACGACAGTCCTGTTGTCTGACGGGACTTTCACTGCTTTGCCCCGAATCTGAGGGGCGAAGTGAAGGAGGGCTAGCCGGATAGCACACATCTCGTGGAGATTTGAAGAAAGATGCCACTCCTGAGGAGACCAGGATCCCCGAACTGGGGACCCGTCTATGTGAGCGCCCCAGCCTACTAGGGACGCGTCCATGGTCAATATGAGCCAAACTGGTTGGGTCATAGACTTTCCCTGTGGTAGATAGAACCACCATGTGGGGGAAGGTTGGGACTGGTTGAATAGGGGGCACAGGGAATCTAGCCCCAAGGGGCTGCCGTTCCGTTTGTTTAAGACCTCCGACTAAAAGGGCCGGAGGTGCTATAAAGCTCAAGGGACTGCATCCGCAGCCGCTGACACGAGCCCCACTATCTTCATGAGGGTCCATATGGAGACTCGTTGTGATACATAAGGGAACCTTGCTAGGTCCTGAATCCGCATTCCTCTTTCTGGTGTCAACTGGAGGGACATCTCCAGAGAGTCGACTATGAATCCTAGATGACAGATAGAAGTCGAAGGGCTCACGTTCGACTTCAGCCAGTTGACAATCCAACCTAGGTGGAGCAGAAAGAAAACTGCGACATGAAGAAGAAGGGAAAGTAGAGGCCAGACGTCCAAGTAAGGGACAATGGTCAGATCTTGGAGTCTCAATGCTGCCACTACCGATACTATCACCCTGGTGAAGATCAGGGGGGCAGACGAGATTCCGAAGGGAAGGGCGGCAAACTGGAGATGTCTGCCTACTCCTAGTATCTGGACCGTGATCCTGCCGGATGATGGGTGGATCGGGATATGGAGATAAGCGTCTTTGAGGTCCAGAGTGGCCATCACCTCCCCAGAGCTGAGGAGGTGGCTGACTGACCTTATAGTTTCCATGTGGAATCTGGTCCTCCTTAAGAAGCGATTGAGAAGTATCCAATCTATGATCGTCCGAAGATCTCCCGTCTTCTTGGGAACCAGGAATACTGGAGAATAAATCCCTAGACCCTTCTCCCCTGCCGGTACCTCCTCCAGGGTTCCCTTGGAAAGGTAGTTTTGAATATAGACCTCCAAGATTCTTTGCCTGGCCGGCAAAAAACTGCGAGTAGCAATGAGTCTTCCTGGGGGGAGAAAAACAAGGTCTATTAGATTGCCTATGGCTACAATATTTTGGACCCAAGGATGCGGGATTTCTTGGGCCCATAAGAGTCTGGATAAGGGACGCCCCCTTAGAGGGAGGTGGAGAAGGGGTACGGGAAAAACCAGAGGCGTAACGACAGGGATAGCAGGGCTTATCCAAGAGCCTCAGAGAGGCCCATAGTCAGGAGGGTTTTGCCTCCCTGGTGGGTTTACGGGAGCGTCTAGAAAATTTTCTAGGCGGCCCCCCCCAATCTCTGCGTCCAACCTGCTGTCCTGGCCGGCCCCCGCGGGCTTGTCTACCCCTGCCTCGAAAGGACTGTTGGGGGAGACTCTTCCCCTTTTTATCTGAAAGACCCTCCATAATGGTGTCTAATTCAGATCCAAATAGACGGCCAGGTTCAAAGGGGAGCCCACAGAGGTTATACTTGGACGCATTATCTGCGTTCCAAGGTTTCAGCCACAGAGGTCTCCTAGCAGCAGATACTAAAGCCATTGTTTTGGCTGCCAACTTTAACTGAAGTTGGGCTGTGTCACATAGGAAGTCCATGGCCAAATTGACGGACTTGAAGGCAGCGAGGATATCATCGCGAGAGACATTCTGGTCGACATCCGTCTGGATCTGATTCAACCTGGCTCTGAGGAAGGACGAGACCTCTGTGGCAGCAATGGAAGTCGAGGCGGAAGCGGCGGCCGCCGAGTAACCTCGTCTAAGGGTGCACTCTGTCCTCCTATCTAGAGGGTCCTGCAGGCTAGACCCATCGTCTGCAGGAACCAGAGTGCGCCTGGACAACTTGGCGATTGCCATGTCCACCTTAGGAATGGAACCCCACGATTCCACTAAGGGTTTAGCCATTGGGAACATTTGTTTGAATTTCCTGGTAAGGACTGGGCCTTTTTCCGGCTTTTTCCACTCTGTGCGCATCACAGAGAGAAGGGTCTCATCTGCCCTAAAGACCCGCTTGGTCCGGTAGGCGGGATCGGAAGACTCCCCTACGTCAACATCATGGTCCCCCGACCTGATGGACCTTAGAAGCTTCTGAGTCTTTTCCGGTGGAAAGAAGCCAGAAGTCGATTCTTCTTCCTCAGAAGAAGATGACCCCACAGAAAGGGGTAAAGGCCTATCGGTCACCTCCATAGGAGCTTGGGAGGGAACAGGTAGCCTCTCATTAAGGAGACGTACGACCCCTTGAATGGAGTCGTCAACATAAGTCTTGGCCCACTGGTACATGTCCTGCATCGAAGGCTCAGTAGCAGTGGTGGAACGACAACTGTCACACCTGGAAAAAGGGCAGCTCTCATCAAGAGGCGTATTGCAGTCATAGCAAGCCAGGTGTTTCCTCTTGGTAGCTGCTTTCCGTAGCTGATCGGGCTCTCTGGGAGAGGCCATAGCTGAAAATAGAAAAGGAAAACAATTAAAACATCCTAAAAAAGAAGAAATAAGGGAAAAACCCTCCATTGATTTTTAGGAGCACGAACCAGAGGAGTCAGTAATAAGCTGAAGCAAAAAAATCCCGTCTGGATAGCAATATCACACAAAGGCAGGAGACTCTGGAGCTTGCTTGTAAAAGCAGCGCAGCCAGAGACCGACTGAATGGAAGCAGGGAGCTTAAATAGAATAGCTCCGCCCAGGGGAGTGGTCTTTGTTAAAATAATCCTCCCCCTAACGATACTGCCATTCATTACTGTTACATTCCCTAAAAGAGAAGGTTAATGAATAAGTGGTGATCCCCACCACGCCTCCATCCCCCCTAGAGAAAAAAAGAACCGGCCGGTAACTCTTGTCATCCTGAAACTGCAGTCAGGGACCGAACGGCCGGCCGAGGGACCGGAAGTGACGCCGCGGCTAGGCCCGCGTCACTTCCGGTCATGGCGGCGCCCATACCAGCCATGCAGCGGAGCGCTGCCGACTCACAGGGGGAGACCGAGGCAAGTAGACTAATCCACTTGTAAATGAGGCGCAAAATATAAGCGCACTAACAAGAGAAAAAAAGGGGGACACTCGTGGCTCTAAGAGTCAAGAAAAACGTCCCCGATTCTCAACAAGGAGAGAGTGAAAAAACTCGCCAGTCCACCTGTCCAAAGGACAGAAAAAAACACGGTGGGCTGGGGGATGAACCCCTCCCTTTAAGGGAGCTGGAGTTCTTTTATTGGTTTATTCTTTGGGCTCATTAAACATTCCGCCGGTCCTACCAGTCCACGGGGGGCAGTTAACCCCATCTGTGCTGCTGGTAGGACGTAAGGGAATACCTAATATGTGTAGTGCATTTTTTATTTTTTATTTTTAATCAGTGATAAATGTTTTTTTTTATTTTTGCTTTTTTTTTCACTTTTATCTTTTTGACCCAGACCCACTTTGTTCTTGAAGATCCAGTGGGTCTGATGTCTGTATAATACAGTACAGTACACTATATTGTACTGTACTGTATTTTCACTTTACAAAGTCTGATCAGACTTCTGCCTTTAGCAGAGGTCTGATCAGCACCATGGACAGCCGGAAGCCTGTGAAGGCATCCGGTTGTCATGGTAACCATCACTCGCTGCCACAACAGAGCAGCGGGTGATGGGGAGGGAGGGGTGCTGACACTCTGCTAAAACTGCTCAGCCATCCTGGAACTGAGAGGGGGCGGGCAGGATGAGAGGGGGAGGGTTAAAAATGAAAATGTAGGTAACTTTGAAGTTTCTGATCCCCCCGGTCACGGACCGCGGAGGATCAGAAACTCCCGACAGCGCTGCAAACCGCAGGTCTGAATTGACCTGCAGTTTGCAGCGATTGCCGATACGGGGGGGTCACTGCCTGCGCGGCGGTGATCAGAAATACACATGACGTCATGTGTCCCCAAGAGGTTAAAGGGTTTCTGTCATGAGAAATAACGTTATGTAGCTGACGGATATTAGCGATGTGCCAATGTCAGCAGTACATAACAGTATGCTTTATAACTCCCTGCCTGTCACGTTCTCTTAAAATAAAGACTTTTAAAATATTCTAATGAGCCTTTAGGTGCTATTAGGGCGTTGCTTCAGCACCTAGAGGCTCGGTCCACACACCCTTTGGCACGCCCAGGTCCAGTTGATTGACTTTCGAGTTCTCCTCAGTGTCCCGTAAATCCCGCGCCTGCGCCGTCTAGTTTAGTATTCGGCGCAGTGAGTAAAGGACGCGCTCCTGTTGCTGGCTTCCTTCCTTCGGGGCAGGCGCAGTGAGGAAGCCAGCAGCAGAAGCGCGTCCTTATCACTGCGCCTGTGCCGATTACTAAACGAGACGGCGCAGGCACCGGATTTACGGGACACTATGGAAAACTCGAAAGTCAATCAACTGGACCTGGGCGTGTTAAAGGGTGCGTAGACCGAGCCTCTAGGTGCTGAAGCAACGCCCTAATAGCACCTGGAGGCTCATTAGCATATTTTAAAAGTCTTTATTTTAAGAGAACGGTGACAGGCAGGGAGTTATAAAGCATACTGTTATGTACTGCGGACATTGGCACATCGCTAATCTCAGTCAGCTACATAACGTTATTTCTCATGACAGAAACCCTTTAATGCTTCTGCACCGACCATCGGGTCGCTTGTCTTTTGCTGCTGCAGAGTGTCTCTCCATCTATCTGTCAGTTCTTGCAGGGGTCCTCATCCACAGCAGTCCTCACCCTGTGTCTCCAGGTCATCAAGATGCTGCTCAAGTCTATGTCTAAGCTATTCTATTAGGTTGTGTCATGCTTTCATTCAACTAGTTCCTGCCTCTGCAGCGAGCCCCAAAGGAGCGTGTGCAGAAGATAGGAGTGGTAGTAGTCCTGGCTCCCTGGGGATCGGTGCAGTGGAAAAGTGAAAGAGACTCAGGCCAGAAGTAAAATAATAAAAGCCTCTCTACTAGGAGTTGTACTACATACAGCAGTAGTTGTATACAGTGCATTTTCTCTCCCCAGATGAGGTATGGTGGCTGGCAAGGTAGCTGATAATGGCACCTCTGATATGCCATCTTGCTGATGACTCTCTTGTGAACTTCTGGCTAACAGCTGTGTGCTGGCACTTGTGGCTGTAGGTATCCACTGTGTAATGCAGGTTTTGAGTTGGTCTGGATGTGATCTGCGTCAGTGATCTGCGGCTCTCCAGCTGTTGCAAAACTACAACTCCCACCATGCCCTGCTGTAGGCTGAAAGCTGTAGGCAGTCTTTGCATGCTGGGAGTTGTAGTTCTGCAACAGCTGGAGAGCCGCAGTTTGCCGATCACTGATCTAGGTGATGGGTGTCTGAGCTGTAGTCCCCCACCTGCAACAGGGTCTGTAAAGCTGTGGCTTGCTGGTCACTCTGCTAATTGTAAACACTGTAGCTTTTCAGGGACCTGTATATTTGGTATTCTTGTAGTCTCTCTGGAGTAGTGGTCTCACAGAAGAGTTGGAACAAGGACTACTCTCTAAGACCTGCCACATTTTTCACTAGTCTCACTAGAACTCCCCCCCCCCCCCTCTCCCCGGCAGAAAGCAGATCCAGCCAACTCCTACCAAGAGGGGAGGAACAGGGTGGTTGACTAAACAACTGCATATATCCCCAGGTGAAATTTTGAGGTTATCCCCATCCACAGGATAGGGAACAACTAACTGATCTGTGGGGGTCCAATGAGTGGGATCCCCACCGATCCCAAGAATGGAGGTCCTGTACCCCCAAGCTGATAGAGCAGCAGGTTGGGCACCTACTTATTATCTATGGGACTGCCAGAAATAGCTGAGTACTGTGCTTGGCCATCTCCAAACCT
Organism: Bufo gargarizans; assembly: GCF_014858855.1. Taxonomy (NCBI): domain Eukaryota; kingdom Metazoa; phylum Chordata; class Amphibia; order Anura; family Bufonidae; genus Bufo; species Bufo gargarizans. The sequence continues at coordinate 109,736,520 of NC_058089.1, forward strand.
CCCAAGTAGAATTAATGGAGCAGCAGGGCAGATGCCCAACTTGGGTACGAAACCCCTTTTTTCATGATCAGTGGGGCGGTCCCAGCAGTCAGGTCCAACTGATCAGTTAGTTATGCCCTATCCTGTAGATAGGGGATAACTTTGAAACTTGGCATAACCCCTTTAAAAATTAGAACTGAACTCTGTGAACCTCACGGGTTGGACAGCAAACTTATGGTAGGGACAAGCAGAGATGAGGGAATATCTTAAAATTTGTTTCGGACAAGTAAATCCAACCCCAGTCGAAAGTGGCCTAATTGCCTGGAATAGTCTCTCTCTGTGAATTTTTGAATCGATTCGCTCATCTCTAGAGACAAGTCTGTTTCCACAGCCTATAGGAAACAATACGGTTCTTTGTATCTCACAGAACTCCACTTGATTGACAGGCCAAAGACGCAAATGTCAACTTTAGGACTTGCCAAATCATAAAAATGTTTAAATTGTTAATGGGGATGTCTTCAGTACAACGTCTTGAGTCTTTTATACAGTGCCAGGAGCTGAAAACCACATCCTTCCAAGGCAGGCTTCGATGTTAACGATATCACTTGGTTCCTAAAGTTTTTTTTTTCTTTCTTTTTATGGAAGATTCCTTTTTATGCCAAGAACCCTTTTTATCTACATATCAGGGCTGAAGAACATGACTTAAACAGTGAATCAATGGTATGTAAAGTGCTGATAAATATGGAAATCCCACATCAAAACTCGGGTCACGATCTGGAATAGACTCACATTAAATGCGTTGCCAGGACTGCTTGAGACTCTTTTTATCTCCAAAATGTAGAGTTCATTTTCCCAGACTCTTCATCATTTCTCACATTATGCTAGGTGAAAGGCCGCTTCCTTTAATGTGGAATAGACATACATTGGTAATGTCACCGCCTTTGAAGTGGAGAAGCTTGGTTAAATCTTGGTGTCACTTTTATGACCTTGTAAATTACATTTTATCTTCCCAAACACTGGAGTCCAAAAATGTTGGACTGGAAAATGTTTTCTTCAAGGTCTCACTCTTGTCGAATAGTTCTCCTTGAGCGTAGACTTAGGCGTCAACTAGATGGAACCAAAACTGAAGTGTATTAACCCTGTCATTGCAGACGTCAGTGCTAAATCTGGTGACCTGGCTCAAATTTAGGCTAGTTTTGCTTTTGCCTTGGCCTCATCTACAGTAAGTTTTTGCAAAAAGCGGCATCAATCACATGAATTATGGTCATTTAGGTCAACCAGAAAAAGGGTCCATGGTTAGTCCTGGGTGAGAGGAAGATGACAGTGTTTTGGTTTATGGCTAGTGCTCCAGGAAACCATTGAAGAAAATCACGCAACCTCAAGGTTCTCACCCGCGCTAGGAATTCCGTTTTTTTTCCCGTGATTCATGAATAATAACCATTATTTGTGCCCATAGAAATGTATTAGGACAGAGCAAAACGGAATGCCTCTTAAGGGCATTATAATGGAACACTATAACAGTGGGTGCAGTATTGGGGGTAACACAGGGATGACACTGCTGGAGCACCAGGAGGGGGAATGATGGAAAAGTGAGGAAACTAAAATGTCTGTTTGACAAACTTTGCAAAGATGATACGTGGCTGAAATAATTTGTCATGGCGGTCTGCTATGAATGGAGAAGATGAGGAAAGAAGGAGACATCACTGCACATGTAAGAGGTATGTATGTAATGCCAAATTCAAATATGCCTTTAACAGTAGGGCTGGATTGAGAATTTGGCTTCAGGGTGAAGGTGGGGGCACCATTTCAATTTTCACCTCAGGCAGCAGAAAGCTAGAATGGGTCCTGGCCACAACTGCATATCTTTTTCCTAAGGATGCAGATACAGTTGTGGACAAACAGGGACCGTTGCTCAGAATAATGTCTTGATTAGGGCCAGCAGACACAATTTTGCTTGGGGACCCCAAAATGTCAAGCCAGCCCCTGAATAAGACTACTCAGCTCCTCCATCAGAGGGGGTGGTCAAGCCTTCCTCTGTCTGAGTATGGCACAATAACTAAACTGCGCCACTGGGGCACTGCATATACACTAAAAATGAAGCACCCACCCCCTGACTATTTCATGATAGCATTCACCAAAAGCTGGCAGGTCCTGCCTCTGACCTCTGACCAGGCATGAATGGTGATGCATTATATTACAATAGCTCAGGTGCGCTCTAATATATTTTTTCCCTACTTCATCCATTCAGCATAGTACAGACATCACAACATTTCAAACCAAAATCAAAGACTTGCAGAGTCGCCGTCTTAATCTGAGCACGGCAATACATAATGTACGAATATTACAGTAATTAATTGGATGCCGTCAGGTAAATGCAACTTAACGGGATGATGTCTCGGAGACAAAGTGTTCTAGCTCGCTGATGATTCTCTTCAAAGCTATCTCCGCATATGGATACAAAAGAGCGGTCCCTGCAGCTTTACTGACGCTCTACCGTGGTATTTCAATTAAGCTGAATTATTCGTACGGTGAGGAGGCAGGAAGAGATGGGATAAGTGTGTTGGGTGTCTTGGTGGTGGCTTCTCACAAAGACCCATCAGGTCCCATGTTAGTGTAAAAGGACCATGACATTTTTCTGTACACCTGGCCATACACCATAGATGTTGACTGTAAGTTTTCCTTCCTGATTGCCCACCTACACATGCACTCTCGGCTCAGCCAAGTATGCATGTGTTCATAACAGGGAGAGGGCAACTGATTTTCCAGAGACAAAAGGATCAGACATGTTAAAATCTAATAGGCTGATCCAGGGGCATAGCTAAAGGCTCAGCTTGCCCCCACCCCCAACCCCTTCACTCAGCGCTGGTGCACCTAGCTTTTCTGCTGCCCGAGGCAAAAATTGAAATGCCCCCCCTCCCCCATGACAAATTCTCAACCTAACCCCTTCCCTCCAGTCCTACTGTTACAGGGGTTCTCTTTTTACAACTGATGACCTATCCTCAGGATAGGTCATCAATATCAGATCGGCAGGGTCCCCCAGCACCTCTGCCGATCAGCTATTTGAAGAGAGGGCAACGCTCATATGAGAGCTGCTTTGTCTGCTCTGTTCACCTGCTCGCCGTGGCATTTGCAGTGATGAGCAGGTGAACAGACCAGAGAAGGCAGCGCTCGTACGAAGAAAAAAAAAACGGACAACCCCTTTAAAGACATACTTGGAAAACATTAAATACAGCGCTACAGAACATACAGGGTCATACAGCGCACATACCTCTTGCATCCATTAACTATCTCTGATGTAGATATTCTCTTTTTTCTTCTTCTCCTCTCAGACCAGACCACCATGGTGACTTCTTTCAGCCGCGCCTCGTCTCTGTAGAGTTTAACTAACAGACATCTTACTTTGCTACTTTTCCATCATCAGCCTCACCTTCTCAACACCCCATCCTGCCACCCCCAATACTGTGTCCGCTGTGCCGCCAATGTTATCCTGCAGAAACAGTCCCCCTGAAAATACTGGTACCACACAGAGCGTCAGTACAAAAACACCTCTTTATGTTGTGCGCCAGTACAAAAAATACCCCTTACAGATCAGACCCCCATATAAAACCCTAAATAAGACCCCCATCTCAGACCAAACCCCCTTTAGACCTCTATGTCAGACCCCAGTTTTAGACCTCAGATCAGACGCCCCCATTAGACCTCCATATAAGACCCCAGCCCAATTTCAGACCTCAGATAACACCCCCATTAGACTTCTAGACCCCAATCAGACATCTATACCTCCATTAGACCTCTCCAGACCCCCAGTCAGACCTCCAGACCCCGTCAGACTTCCAGACCCCCATTAGACCTCTCCAGACCCCCAGTCAAACTTCCAGACCCTCATTAGACCTCTCCAGACCCACATTTACTCCTTTAGACCCCCATTAGACCTCTCAAGACCCCCAGTCAGACCACTCCAGATCCCCCCCCCCAGTGAGACCATTCCAGACCCCCCTATTGAGACCTCCAGAACCCCCATTAGACATCTCCAGACCACTTCAGACCCCCAGTAAGACCTCCAGACTCCCCATTAAACCTCTCCAGACCCCCAGTAAGACCTCCATATCAGACCTCAGATCAGACTGTAAAATAATAAAATAGCTTACCTCTCCTGTCTCTTGCCACCAATCTCCTGTCCTGGCTTTCTTCTCAGGTCCCGCGCTGCAGTCACCTGACCGCCTGCAGCGTGAGGTCAGAGTGCACGCTGTACGTCCTGATGCTGCAGGCAGCCAGGACACAGCAGCGCGGGACCTGAGAAGAGTAAGCAGGAGGTGCTTACAGTGCTTCACCCTTGCCTCCTCCTCCTGCATACTAGTATTACCTTTATAAGATGCACTGCAACTTATAAAGGGAAAAGTACAGTACCACTGGCAAGAGGGGCCCTCTGGGCCCCCCTGGCTTAGAGTCCCGGTCGCAACGGCGACCGCTGCGACCCCTATAGCTTTGCCACTGGGCTGATCCTTCTTTCCCTCCATATCTGCTATCATGGAAAAAGTTGGGACACTCCCATCACATTAGGTGGCTGGCCGGTCCTGCTGAAATTGGCTAAGGGGCCCCTTAGCTGAAAGCAAATGACATTCAAATGAATGGCCAGGTATTGGTTAGGGAAGGGGGTCCTGAGCAGAGGAGTTCTCTATACCAGTGGTCCCCAGCCAACGGTCCGCGGCCCAGGACTGGGCCCTGGATGATTGTTTGCTGGGCCATGGCAATACAGACAAGGAGAAATGCAGGAGCTGGCAATCTCCATACCAGTATGACAATCCCTCAGACAGCTGCTCCCAGCCAATCCCAGTGCTTCTTTCATGTACACCTGATGTAACAGGCCCACTGATTGGTTAGTGGTAAGACAAATGCTGATTGGCTATAAATGTATTGGGGCGGGGCTTAGCGCTGTCAGAAGTGTCGTGTTTTCAGGACACATAATACATAGAGCTTGGGTGTGTCTAGACAGGAGGTTAGTTAGTTGGAGTTAGTTAGTAGTTGGTGAGAGGAGGAGAAGCAAGTTCATGGAGGAGAGAGACAGGCTAAAGTCACCATGTAGCTGTTTTCCTTTCCTCTGGGCCCTGATCAAGCCTGGAGAAGATGACCACAGCAACCAAGCACCAGACAGTGAGTCTATGTACAAAGATGCAGAGAGCCCAGCGAGGGTAACAGCTAAACTTAGCTTATGGACCTCATTAGCACAAGTGACCAGGAGTAGCTTTCCGAGTGCCTGGACACAAATAGACAGTTAGTGCGCAGAATTGTCCTTATCCACTACACAAGCCTTCCGCAATAGTGGAAAAACCTAAACCTATTTAGAAGAGTATCCTACAAATAATGAAGCAGAAGTGTTTGCCTGCCGCGAGCGGAACGCCCTTAAAGGATAGCTCAGCTTACTTAGTACCAGAGTGCTATAGAGTGAACTTAGGATTACCGCCAGGATCCTTTCCTGTAAAGTGTCTACTTTAAAAGGGACAACTCCTTCATTGACAACTGCCACTACCTGATAATAGGAGTACAACTATTATTACTTATCATTATACAAACTGCTTTCAATTGATGAACTGTACCAGCTGTCCAGAGACTATTGATTCTTCAGTAAATGTTAAACTGGTTTACAACAACCAACTCCTCATTCTTACTACTACTCTCAACATTTCCACCTAACAGTGCTGGCGTCACGAACTAGGGGCGCAACCGCAAAAGCACCTTACACCCATTATCATCAAGGGCACCTCAACTTCCATCTGGCTGGTGTTCCTTGTAACCGAGAGTGCCCCAGAGGATTTTGTACTGTCTTCCCATCCACTGTACGCCGGCCCATGGAGGCATCTGCTAACCATGAGTACATGAGCTATTGCACCCATTGTTCCACCGTGAGCCTCACGTGTTTTCCCCTGTGGTTTGGTATGCTACACTTGTCCCCAGCCACCTCATACAGTATAATGTCTTTGTGGCCCCATGCAATATAATGTCACCTTGTGGCCCCATACAATATAATGTCACCTTGGCCCCAGCCGCCTCATACATATTGTTATATATTTTAATATGCACCTTGTGTTTTGTTATGCCCGTGAATCAGTCAGTGCTGACCAGATCCCCCCTAGCTGTCCCTGATTCTCTCCGAAGGCTGGTACCCTGGCCAAAGGCTTGAGGTCTACAGTCTGTGGCTCAGTAGTCCACCTGGCTCCTTGGTCACAGGGCTGGTGACCCATAGTCTGTGGCTCAGCATCTTCTTCTTCTGGTCACTCGTGCAGTCTGGCATGAGTCTCTAACTGCAGAACACTAGGGGCTCTGACTGCGCTCTTTGTATACAGTTTCTGGCTGAATTAGAACCTTCTAGTGGGAGGGGTGGAGTGGAGAAACACAACCCAAACAGATACAATGTTACAATTCTCATCTCTCATTGACTTGCGCTAGAACTTTAATGATACCTAATGGGAATGACAAAGTAGTTTTTCCAGACAAAAACAAGTCTTCAGGCATAATAAGATAGCTAAACCTGACATTCAAAAGGTCAGTCTGGCTTTTTCCCTCCAAAACATGCTCTTCTTAAAGGAAACCTGTCACCAGGATTTTGTGTATAGAGCTGAGGACATGGGTTGCTAGATGGCCGCTAGCACATCCGCAATACCCAGTCCCCATAGCTCTGTGTGCTTTTATTGTGTAAAAAAAACGATTTGATATATATGCAAATTAACCTGATATGTGTCCTGTCTCTGAGATGAGTCCAGCGTGAAGGAGCCCAGCACCGCCCCGCATCCTCAGAATCTCCTCCTTGATCCCCGACGTCAGAAAGCTAAAGTGCCGTAATCTCGCGATGCACGAGCTAGCGCATGTGCAGTGTCCTCATAGTGTTCCTTCCCTGTGCTGGCATCAGCCTCAGGGAAAGAACTGCGCGTGTGCTAGCTCGTGCATCGCGAGATTACGGCGCTCTAGCTTTCTGACGTCGGGGCGCAAGGAGGAGATTCTGAGGATGCGGGGCGGTGCTGGGCTCCTTCACGTTGAACTCATCTCTGGGACAGGACACATATCAGGTTAATTTGCATATCCAATAAAAGCACACAGAGCTATGGGGAATGGGTATTGCAGATGTTCTAGCGGCCATCTAGCAACCCATGTCCTTAGCTCTATACACAAAATCCTGGTGACAGGTTCCCTTTAAACCCTTATAGTAACTGTGGAAAATTACCAGCTTCTCATTAGGTAGAAAGTCCCAAAAGTCTCTCAGTATTCATTAACCCGTTCCACAATACCAATACAGTGCAAATGGACAGGATATGTATCACAACAAACATATAATATGCAGTTCAACAATATAAATCAGTGTAAGTTAACCCTTTAAAGTAAAATAAAGTGAGGAGTTGATGACGTGGCATAGGGGAAATAGGGGCAAATGTCCACAAATGTCCAGACTTCAAAGTATCCCTGCTCCAGGGCACTACAGTAAGGGTACGGCTACACAATGACATTTGTCGCACAACTATTTGTCACAGTAATGTCCACAAATGTCCACAACTGTAGTGTCGCGGTCGCAGCATGTCGCATGTCACAGTGCGACACCATAGACTATCAGTACAAAAAATGTACGACACGTCCGTGTTTTGGCCTAGTTATACGATACATCCGTGTTTTACCCTATATAGTCCCGTTAGCGGACCAGGCTTATATCAAACAAGAAACTGGTGGCAGTCTTCCCGAGCTGAGAACGCACTGTTTCACTGGGGCAGTGAAAAGACTCTCTCAGCTTGTTGCCTCTTTGTGCCCGTGTGGAGTCTGTGAAAACTGTACCAAGACTGACCTTACCCGCTCCTTACCCGTGACCATACTGTATCTCGTGAGCTCGACGTAGTTAACGTCAAGCGGGCACGAGGGGTGGTATTCGTCACACAAGGGTTAAAAAAATCAACTGTTTTCTGTTTTCTTTGAATCCTGTCTGACAGTTCATGTGTAGCTCTTATCTCTGACCTCCTGATCTCATAAATATTTATATAAGCCTCATTCTTATGATTTGACAAGGATTGAGCTATAATGTGCATTTTTTAACCCTTGTATCTTAGAAACGTCTGAACATTTTTAATAAAAAACAATTAAAACATTTTTAGCCCAAAATGAGTAAAATGCAAGAATAAAATAAATGCCCTTGAAGGTGTACATAGCCTTTAATATGGTGCCAAATCAAAAGAGGGTCACCACAGTTGTGATCATTGCACTGCGTTAAGCCCTATGATTGCACCTGAGCACCTACCTGTACTATAACTTCTGGCTCCACAAATCCTAAGTACAATTTTTTGTCTTTTTTTCTATCCAGTTTATCATTAACACCGTGGATTCTGACAGCCGTATACGGTCGCTCTCGTTGTCTTTTTTTTTCTTTTTTTTTGAGGCTTCGTTGAACAGGAGCTTTTCAAAAGCCCCGAGGCGGTGTGAATTCTTTATTTTCTTTTATACATTTGCTGCATGTCGACCGTCAGAAGCATCAAAGCCGGTAACGTCTTTCTTCTACAGCCAGGCAGCAAATTGAGGTGCTACATACAAATGGAACTCGCTGGGAATTATCAGAGGGGAAACAATTCTGCGGCTTTTGGATGACATTCCATTTTGCAAACCGGGGGGACAGCACCCTTACGGGGTAAAATGTGTCAGCGTCTTCTCAGCTGGCCTGAAAAGCACAGTCTCACTTTGGTTGTGGAGTGATGTGACAAGATGTGACCTGTGCAGAGTCTGGACATCTTTTCATCTCTACAGGGAATGAAATTAGATGGGGAGGTGAAGTCTTTGAGAAGAAGGGATTCTCGGCATCTCAAGACTTCCGAAACCGCAGCAAAATATTTGAAATTCTATATTGTTTTAATGTGTCCAATTTCCAGTGATGTAGAGATGTGGACCCCGAGACAATGCAGATGAAGAGGGCCCCCAGTACCATAAACCGAATGTCTTTTCTTTTAGACATTGTTATAGGGCCTCTGTGTAGAGGGGGCCCATATCAGGTTGGTCCTTGTCCTCAAGAGAACCTGGATGTGGTATCCACAGTTGCTGCAAAATGTATTAAAGGGGTCCACCGAGTTGAATATTTTTTGGGCCATCTGCAGAAATGTTGTTAAAAAATTGTTTAAAAACATAAGATTACCTTCCAGAGCCCTCGGCGCTGCCACTCATTCTGCCGGCCTGCAGCAGATTGTTTCGGCTGCATCAGTGACGTCCCATAGTCTTCTGCAGCCAATCCATGGCCGCAGCAGTGTATGGCATAAGATCATTGAAATCAGTGATTGACTCAGGTCAGGATGTCCCCTTTGCAGCCAAAATTATACTTCACTGCTGCAGACCAGCAGAAGGAACCAAAAGGTAACACTGGAGTTTTTTTTTTCATTATTTTAAAAACTCCCTGGAGATGGTCAGTGAAAAAAAAGTAAACTCTGAAAATCCCTTTTAAGGGAATGTGTCACCTTTTTGTAATCAGTTCTGTTTTCTGATGGTAATTTTTTTTAATCCTGAACATTATTATGGGGGCGGCCATCTTGCCCAAACTGCTGCTAAGAGCATTTAGAGATATGCTTTACAGCAGCCGCCATGGGCCATGGCCAAAATGGACAGGAGGCGACCTGATTGACTTCTGTGGGAGAGTTTTCCAGGCATGCACTGTCACTTGCACAGAGGTCATTGTGCAGGGAGGGAGAGTAGATAAGCTGTGTTATCGCCTATAGTGAATGGTGGATCCTGTGTTATCTACTGTATATATGAGTGATATCTATTGTTGTAATTCTGCCTGTTATGATAATGAGATGGCTGTTGAAAAGTGACATGTACAGACAAACAAATGTTCTCCACTCCAACTAAAGGTAGTCACAACCATTGGATGAAGGTCAGCCAACCCGCCAACTTCAGAAGGACCTGACAACCATCTAATGCAGGCATCTCAAACTCGCGGCCCTCCAGCTGTTGCAAAACTACAACTCCCAGCATGCCCGGACAGCCTACAGGTATCAGCCTACAGCAGGGCATTGTGGGAGTTGTAGTTTTACAACAGCTGGAGGGCCGCAGTTTGAGATTCTAATGTGTACAGTGGGCTTCTGACTATTCCCCAACAACACATATTGGGGCAAAGGTTGGGGCATGTTGGATTTCAATTCTTCTCAATGGAGATAAGCCACCACTAGAGGTGTCTGGCAGTGGATTCATTATTTGTGGCCCTCTCAAAATTCTGTAATAGAGATTTTAGAATGGAACTATAATTATGCCGGACTCTGGGCTAAATTTGAGTAAATTTGCTGGGGCACTGTTCTGGGCAGCGGAAAAAATACAAAAGTCACACATTTTTGTACGAATGAGTCGTGCACAATTTGCATTGCCATCCCAGAAGCCTGGTTTTCTGATGTAAAGCTGTGTGTTTGCCTGCATGGATGCTGTCATCGCAGCCCTATTGGTAGTCACCCAGCTTTCTCAGGATGAGTCTAGGATATTTATTAGTGATTTTCTTAAGTATTTAAAGAGGAACTTTCACCTCTCCTGACATCCCTGTGTCTATAGCTTCATGCATGCCCCATGGAATAACAATTCTAGAGCATCTATTCTTATCAGTCTATTTTCTACTATTCTTTTATTATTCCTGATAGAAGTTATGAATGAACTGCCAGCAGTTTTCAATAAAGGTCCAACTGGGGGTGTGTCCCTGTATAATCTGATTGGCAGCACTGATTGGATGGTCTTAGATTGTGCATGGACACACCCCCAACTGGTAACACCCCTCTAGATTTCCATTGCAAACTGCTAGAAATTCATTCAGAACTTTTAGAAGGAATAGTAATGGAACGGCACAACATACAGTCATAAGAATACATGCTCCAGAATTGTTATTATATGGGGGACGCACGTAGTTAATAAAACAGGCATGTCAGTAGAGGGGACAGCTTCTCCTTAAAGGGGAAATGTTCTTTTTCTGGTCTATAGGTTGTGTTGGGTTACAATGCTCTGTGTAGTGCAAGACACTGAGGTTTCTCTTCATATAATACAAATTACAGTGAAAAGCATTCCATTTATAAATCAATGCCCGGGGATTGTTATTGGCCTGAGTTCAGCGGATGTCAGCAGAATCCGGGGGAGTGTAATAGAATTGGGCGCCATCCTTGTTGTGTCACTACTAGATAATACAGATTTGCTTTTTTTGAAGACAATTCCGCTTGTGGAGATTTAGTTGCAAGTCTAAAGTTAACTGCTGACACTTCTCCTCGCAGTAATATGTACGGCCGCAGATCAAAGGCGCCTTTCACCCGGCAATTAATAATGGCAGAAGCTGCTATATCTTATAAGGGAACTTCCTTAAAATGAAAAAATATATATATAGATTTCCCGCTGTAATCATTTCCATTGAGAAGTGACATCAGGGAGATCAGTGAATTGTATTTACTAATATTTCTGTTGGTAAATTTGGGGCATTTAAGCTCTGTCTCCAAACATGCCTCGGAGCACCCACTTCTGGGCCAGGTTTACATAAACCCCACCCATTTTCGAGAGGGGACAAGCCAAATTTGCAGAGATTGTCTCTGAAAATTCAGGACCATCTCAGAAAATTCAGAACTGTTGGCAACTATGCAGGGGTGAAGCGTGGCACTTTTTTAGCATGTTTTCTTGCAGCACCCCAGAACTGGGTACTTGCAAATTGTTCTTGACTTGATGCTATTTAATCTGCTCATGCTTGGTATTATGCTTTGTATGTAGGTGAACGGTTTACTTAATTATGCCCTGACTTAGCAGAGGAAGTTAGCTTTCCCCCTGAGCAAAGAGCTTTTTAGTCAGGATCAGTGGCGTACCTCCAATGGAGGCAGACCACGCAGCTGCTATGGCTATGGCTCCCCTAGTTGAGGGGGCCTGCAGTAGACTAAAGACCCCTCCCCAATTACATTAATTACTGGCTCCCTTCCAGAGTCCCTGTCACCAGTGCAGTCTGGAGGCTCAGAAAGTTAAAGGACCTGTGATGACGTAATCTCAGATCCTGCACCATCTAGTAAAGGAACTGCCCTGGCACTAGGGAGCATCCGTGTAAAGGATTATTGCAACTAGAGCCACTACCACTCCCATCCTCTGCCCTCGCTCCTCCGGGACTGGCAGCACTCTTCCCATCAACATAGGACACAGCCACAACCCAAAGCATTTCATTAACAAAAAGTGTATATAACCCCTTTCACTGGAATAAATACAGACCTCAGATCAAACCCCTAAACAAATACAAACATCGACTAGACCCCCTAAATCTAGACCCCTAAAATACAGACGCAGAGCAGACCTCAAATACTCATCTAAGACAAGAACCACTAAATGTAGACCCAAACTAGACCCCCTGAATAGAGACTAGGACCTCTTTAAATACAGACCCTAGACCAGTGGTGGCGAACCTATGGTACGGGTGCCAGAGGCAGCACTCAAAGCCCTCTCTGTGGGCACCCGCAGCCTGGAAAAACTCTATGGTGTACCAATATTCCTTCGACTTTTTCCGCTGCAGGGCACAGTATGAACGTCACAGGCAGCGCCTTGAGTGTAGGCAGGCTATTATAGCTTAATGGTAAAGTACATGGAAGGTATACTATATTGGACTGTAGTATTCAGGGTAAATTGCTGTGTTTGGGCACTCGATCTCTAAAAGGTTTGCCATCACTGCCCTAGACCCACTAAATGCACACCCAACCCAGACTCCCTAAATAAATACTGTAGAGACCCCTTTAATAATACAGTCGAAACAAATACAGATACCCAGACCAGACCCACCTCAATAAATATAGACTCCCAGACCATACCCATGCAATACCCAGACTGGACCCACTTAAACAAATACAGACCCCACCTAAACAAATACAGACCCCACCTAAACAAATACAGACCCCACCTAAACAAATACAGACCCCAGACTTGACCACCTAAACAAATACAGACCCCAGACTTGACCACCTAAACAAATACAGACCCCAGACTTGACCTCCTAAACAAATACAGACCCCAGACTTGACCTCCTAAACATATACAGACCCCAGACTTGACCTCCTAAACAAATACAGACCCCAGACTTGACCTCCTAAACAAATACAGATCCCAGACCAGACCCACTTTAATAAATACAGACTCCCAGACCATACCCACGCAATACCCAGACTGGAACCACTTAAACAAATACAGACCCCACCTAAGCAAATATAGACCCCAGACTGGACCCACCTAAACAAATACAGACCCCAGAGCAGACCCACCTAAACAAATACATCATAGACTGGACCACCTAAACAAATACATCATAGACTGGACCCGTCTAAACAAATACATCATAGACTGGACCCGTCTAAACAAATACAGACCTCAGACTGGACCGACCTAAACAAATACAGACAGTAAACTGGACCCACCTAAACAAATACAGACCCCAGACTGGACCCACCTAAACAAATACAGACCCCAGACTGGACCCACCTAAACAAATACAGACACCAGAACAGACCCACCTAAACAAATGGGCTCAGAGCAGTAAATTAGATCATGAATCCAAAATATGGCAGTGTGTATGAGGCCTAAAACGCAAAGAAAATTGTACTTTTCTTATACCATTCTTGAAAAATTAATGCTGTGCTGTGATTGGTTGCAATGGATTATGAAACCTTCATTTATATTTGAGTCCTACAACTAAATGGCACAAAACCAGTAATTATGCATACTCACATCCAAAGAGTGTACCTCACATGGATCCAGAGATCTCCCCATTCATTGCTTCAATTTGGTCTGCTAGATTTATTTGAAGTTTGACATTCAAGGGTGTGTTCTTTCTCAGGGGAGTATGTCCTTTCTGCTGTAGCTCTCTCTCTCTCTCACTATCACAGCCAGGTCGGGCATGTCCTTTCTGCTGCAGCCCTCTCCCTATAACTGTCACAGCTTCTGAAGTAGATATGGCTGGTGGCCGTTGAAAGATGCAACTGAGCATGTGCGACCACCTCAGCAAGGTGGACAGAGAAATCAGGAAAAGAACAAACAGCAGGTGGCGCTGTTTTATTGAATAGCTAAGTGGCTATACCAAATTTTTTATTACATTCAATTACAAAAGAATTCAGGTTCTGGTTTGTCCACCGTGTGAACATGCCCTTAGGCCTTACCCCTTTTCAAGCAATATTTTTATCATTCTTATATAGCATCTGGTGTCCGCCCAGTTCCTGCGTTATACCCCACACGTCTCAGATATTTGGCCTGTACACTGATATCATCTTAACCTGGAAAAGACATTGCAAAAAAGTAAAATTATGAAGTAATAGTATCATTTGGTGAAGGGATACAATAGTTCCATAATGATGATTTCCTATGTATATTCATATGAAAATTGCAAAATCCATAATTCCTGCTCGGCACAGAGCAATGTCATGCAGAGTCCTGTTATAATAATGGCTGCTAACACTATTGACTGTGGCTTGTTTATCCCACCGTGCCTCCGCTGATAGATTGCATTGAGTTCCCTTGCAGTGTAATTGGATTTTACAAAAGAATAAATCACACACCGTATCCGCGGAGCATGCACGCTGCTTCTCTAAGGCCAGCTCTTCAATGGTAATGCGAATTAGTCACCTCATCGCAAGAGCAATGGATTTTTTGAGGTGTCCCACTAACCCCCCTTTAAATCAGCCATAAGCAATTGGTGTTTTTTTGGGCTCTCCTGGGGAACTGCAAGTACCAGCATTTCTGGCAGCCACTCACTTGATTTTACCAGGAGTTACCCTATTGTTACACTCCCCCACCTGGTGTTATATATGTTGGCGGCAAGTAGGAAACGGGCCGTTATCTGTTAGATGAGTCCTATGTATACTGGCCTGGGTACTTACCCTCCTCACTCCCGGCTCTTGTCTGCTTCATCGAGTTAATTTTTTGTGATTCTTGGGTTGCGGCCGTGGCACACGAGCAAGTCGTATTTCGCTGCAACAGTTGTAGCACGACCATTATCATTGTGTAGCCAAACCTTTTATAGAGGGAGCAAGGGAAGTTAGTCTGGGGTCTGGTATTACAAGAGGGGTCTGTTCTGGGGTCTGATATTAATATAGGGGGTTTAAAATCTGAATATATTCAAGAGTTCTGGAGTCTGATATTAACATAAGGGTTCTGAACATATTTAGGAAGTCTGGTCTTGCATGGAATATTAATATAGAGGGTCTGAATATATATTGAGGTTCTGGTCTCAGGTCTGAAAATACAAGATTCTTGTTTGAGATCTGAAGTTAATATTTCCTATATTAAGATCAGACCCCAGACAAGAATCTTGTGTCGGGTAGTCTGGGTAGTGAATATATTTTTGATCTATGGTCTGATATTATTATAAAGGTCTGGTCTGAGGTCGGAGATTAATATAGAGTTACGGTCTGGGATCTGAAATTAATATAGGCGGTCTGAATATATTTGGGGGATCTGGCATAGGGTCTGACATTAATATAGAGTTCTGGTCTGGTGTCTGAAAATAATATAGGGGTCTGAATATATTTGGGGGTCTGATCCCATCTCAGTTCTGACATTAAAATAGCGTTCTGTCTGGGATCTAAATTTAATATAGTGTTCTGGTCTGGGGTCTGACATTAATATAGGGGGGTCTGAATATATTTGTGGTTTCTGGTCTAGGGTCTGATATTAGTATAGAGTTCTGGTCTGGGATCTGAAATTAATATAGGGGGTGTGAATATATTTGGGGTTTCTGTTCTGGGGTCTGACATTAATATAGAGTCTGGTCTGGGATCTGAAATTAATCTACAGTTCTGGTCTGGGGTCTGAAATTAATCTACAGTTCTGGTCTGGGATCTGAAATTAATCTACAGTTCTGGTCTGGGGTCTTACATTAATATAGGGGGGCTGAATATATTTGTGTTTTCTGGTCTAGGGTCTGATATTAGAATAGAATTCTGGTCTGGGATCTGAAATTAATATAGGGGGTGTGAATATATTTGGGGTTTCTAGTCTGGGGTCTGACATTAATATAGAGTTCTGGTCTGGTGTGTGAAATTAATATTGGGGGTCTGAATATATTTGGTGGTCTGATCCCATCTCAGTTCTGAGATTAAAAAAGGGTTCTGTCTGGGATCTAAATTTAATATAGTGTTCTGGTCTGGGGTCTGACATTAATATAGGGGGTCTGAATATATTTGTGGTTTCTGGTCTAGGGTCTGATATTAGTATAGAGTTCTGGTCTGGTGTCTGAAATTAATATTGGGGGTCTGAATATATTTGGGGGTCTGATCCCATCTCAGTTCTGACATTAAAATAGGGTTCTGTCTGGGATCTAAATTTAATATAGTGTTCTGGTCTGGGGTCTGACATTAATATAGGGGGGTCTGAATATATTTGTGGTTTCTGGTCTAGGGTCTGATATTAGTATAGAGTTCTGGTCTGGGATCTGAAATTAATATAGGGGGTGTGAATATATTTGGGGTTTCTGTTCTGGGGTCTGACATTAATATACAGTCTGGTCTGGGATCTGAAATTAATGTACATTTCTGATCTGGGGTCTGAAATTAATATAGGGGGGGTCTGAATGTATTTAGTCACACCTCTTATAGAAGCCATGCCCATCAAAAAGGCTACTCCCATTTTTGCCACAACCCCCTGCTCAAGTATGACCCTGTGATAAACTCTTCCTGGTGGACATCTCTGGACATGATATTTACAACTTTTCCATATGGTTCCCCCCCCATGATTGGACACTTCGGGCTCTGCCGCTGGCTCCTCCTGCCATCAGTTGTTTCCCATTTAGGTAAATGAAGCACCGCAAGCTCCTGTGCATGGTAAAGGCCATTCTCTGTAATGCTTCACTAATCAAGGGGCCTATAAGAAGGGCCCCCACTATTAAGTGGTTGGGCAGGATAAGGGCATAGGGCACAGCTATATCATCTGTTCCCACGACGAACCTGCCCTTTAAGGGTGAAGGGTAGCTTCAAGGCCAAAGGAGCCCCATTCTTTCAGGACAGATGAGGATGATATTACAGTTTGTCAGCACTGATGGCCCCAATGACACTGCTATGTCTATGGAGGGGGGAGGCTAAGCCGCCATGAGGACACCTTCTAGCGCCACGTATTCCCAGGGAGAGCAAAATCAGGCTGGACAAAAATAAGTACAGGATGGCTCAAAAAAAAAAAAAAAAAACCCTCTTTGTGATGGCTATATTACAGCGGCTCGCTAGTTATTACCAGAAAAGTGTGATGGATACGACTCAGGTAATGGGTTCTAGATTACTGAGATCAATGGCGCGCCCTTTGACCCTGCAACACGAGAAATCTCAGCATAAATATATTGATTTTAAACCTTTGGAGCTGTCATCCATTGAAGCGAGCAGCTTGTGAACAGATCCATACGCCCTACAGATATTGGAGTGATGGGTTTGTCATCATGGCGGGCAGGTAAGTCATTTGACTTGTCTTACATTTGTACCATGAAATGACAAAATCGGCTCTGCTACATCTGTACATCATTTGCAACAGCCTTTTCAGGAGGCCCCGTATATTTCGGCCTTATGCGCCGCTTTATTGATTATAACTAGGTGCACTTCTTTCTAGTTTTATACACTTTGTCTCTGCACTATATAATGCTTTCAATCCTATCATTATCTAGGCAGGACTTGCAACACTGTCCATCCTGATCGCGCTGGTTCATGAATAGAATGCCGAAATGACAGTTGCTACTGGCAGAGAAAAGTAAAGCCGTCTCTTTCCATAACAACACAGTCTATAGAAAGCTGAATGACAAACCCCTGGTATCAATGTTACAGCTCCTACTAGTGGATGTCTTACACCATTGCTCATACTGATCTTCCTGCTTCATGAATACAATAACAAAGCTACAGTTATGACTGACACTTACATAGGCAGAGGTGGAGTCAAGGGCAGGAATGAGAGGTAGATGAGGGTAGGCACCTGCCTAGGGCGCCATCTTGCTACCTATAAGAGGGGGCACTACTATGGCCATATCTGCAGCCGTTCAGTCCTGAAGCTCAGCAGCCTGAAGCCTATGAGGCAGTAGAGTGGCACAAGAGGTCGCAATGATGTCACCGCAACCTCCTGCGTCAGGTCTCACGTGATCATGCACTAGAGCGGGGGGAGAGCATTATATACTGGAACTAGGGTGGGGGAGTGCATTATATACTGGCAGTCGGATTGGGGGATGCATTATATACTAGCACTAGGGTGGGGGAGTGCATTATATACTGGTGCTAGGGTGGGGGGAGCATTATATACCGGCACTAAGGTGGGGGGGAGCATTATATACTGGCACTAGGGTGGGGGATGCATTATATACTGGCACTAGGGTGGGGGATGCATTATATACTGGCACTAGGGTGGGGGATGCATTATATACTGGCAGTCGGATTGGGTGATGCATTATATACTGGTGCTAGGGTGAGGGTGAGCATTATATACTGGCACTATGGTGGGGGGAGAATTATATACTGGCACTAGGGTGGGGGGAGAATACTAGCACTAGGGTGGGGGGGGCATTATATACTGGTGCAAGGGTGAGCATTATATATTGGCACTATGGTGGGGGGAGCATTATATACTTGCACTAGGGTGGGGGGGAGCATTATATACCGGCACTAGTGTGGGGGGAGCATTATATACTTGCACTAGGGGGGGGGGGGAGCATTATATACCAGCACTAGGGCGGGGTGGAGCATTATATACCAGCACTAGTGTGGGGGGAGCATTATATACCGGCACTAGGGTGGGGGGAGCATTATATACCGGCACTAGTGTGGGGGGAGCATTATATACCGGCACTAGGGTGGGGGGAGCATTATATACCGGCACTAGTGTGGGGGGAGCATTATATACTTGCACTAGGGGGGGGGGGCATTATATACCGGCACTAGGGTGGGGGGAGCATTATATACCAGCACTAGGGTGGGGGGAGCATTATATACCAGCACTAGGGTGGGGGGGCATTATATACCGGCACTAGGGTGGGGGGGAGCATTATATACCAGCACTAGGGTGGGGGGGAGCATTATATACCGGAACTAGGGTGGGGGGAGCATTATATACCGGCACTAGGGTGGGGGGGAGCATTATATACCGGCACTAGGGTGGGGGGAGCATTATATACCGGCACTAGGGTGGGGGGGGGCATTTTATATTGGCACTGGCACTTGCAAAATCTGTAGCAGTCCCCCATCTGCCATGTGTCACTTAGTAATACTGGAGCCCATGATGGTCTGGACCAAATGGAGAAGAAAAGGAAACTGAACAACGGAAATCCGTGGAGACGTCACCTGTAAGTCACCGGATCTGCCCGGCACGGCTTCTTTCAATTGTGTTTTAATCTTTTTTTAGTAGTAATGTCGCTTTTGATTGATGCGGACGGGATTGAGGGTGCAATTCGTCTGCTCTGCCTAGGGCACCGGAATACCCTGTCCCTGAACTGCAGGATGTGGAAATCTGGGTGACAACCCTTATGAACACTGTAATGGCTTCCATCAGAGGTTGTCAACCAGCTATTTAATATTTAGAAAAATAACTGAGCATTCAATTATCTGGGCATCAGTGTCCATCCTGATCTTTCCAGTACATGAATAGAATAATAAAACTAGAGTTAAGACTGACACTTGCACAGGTAGGTTGACTGACAAGGGGTTAATATACCAGTGCAGATTCCCAGGCTGTAGTCTCTAGAAAGCAGGCTGACAACCCCTTAGGAGCGGTGTAATAAGTCCCATTAGTGGTTGTCTGAAATCACTGTCCATCCTGATCTTGCTGGTTCAAGAATACAATAGCAGAACTACAGTGAGGACTGACACACTGGCAGGACTGTGGGGGTGTTAGGATGTCCCTCTGCTTATGCTGCACATGTCGTTCATGGTGACGACCCTTAAGAGAAGTTTAATAATTCCCATTAGTGGGTGTCTTACAGTCATCCTGGTCTTCAGGGTCCAATAGAATTATATCTGCAGTTAAGGCCTCTTTCACACGACCGTTTTTTTTTTCCGTTTTGCGGGCCGTTTTTTGCGGTCCGTATACGGTCCGTATACGGAACCATTCATTTCAATGGTTCCGCAAAAAAAACGGAATGTACTCCGTGTGCATTCCGTTTCCGTATTTCCGTTTTTCCGTTCCGTTTAAAGATAGAACATGTCCTATATTTGGCCGCAAATCACGTTCCGTGGCTCCATTAAAGTCTATGGGTCCGCAAAAAAACGGAATGCATACGGAAATGCATCCGTATGTCTTCCGTATCCGTTCCGTTTTTTGCGGAACCATCTATTGAAAATGTTATGCCCAGCCCAATTTTTAATATGAAATTACTGTATACTGTATTTGCCATACGGAAAAACGGAACGGAACAACGGAACGGAAACGGAACCACAACGGAAGCAAAAAACGGAACAACGGATCCGTGAAAAACGGACCGCAAAACACTGAAATGGACATACTGTCGTGTGAAAGAGGCCTAAGACTGACACTTACAAAAGCAGATCAGTAGGGAGGAGAGAAAAAGTTAAGTCTACAACCCTTATCAGCCATGTAATAACTCCCATTAGTGATTTTCTTACAGCATGTCCATCCTGAACCTCCTGGTTCATGAATAGATTACAAGAGCCACAGACCGACTATGTCTAGTAATGCAGATGTATATGCCATTCCCAGTCTCTAGAAGGCTGGGTGAATCCTGATATACTGTCCGCCATCCGTAAGGTATATAGATATGGCGGAATGATATGTTATTGGTGTTTACCTTCACGTGGAAGGAATATAATTCCGGTGGTGGAGAAGTCACCTACAGTAGATGACGGAGATGTGACTTCTAGCGCGCTCCCCTCCTATCACCTTCATGCTGATCCGCCAAATTGAATGGATTCTGTCTTTCCAGACCCCGACTTGTGGTGGAGGGGAGGGGGTGCTGTCCTGGCGCGCTGCTTATCTGACTATCTTCAATGACCTTCCTCAAGGTAAATTATACAGGAGGTGATTGTTTCCCTAATCCCCCCGCTCTATTTCCCGCTATAATCAGCGGGCTTTCAGAGCTCACGCTGCGTCTTGCGCTAGGATCCACAAATTGTTGTAATGACAACTATGATCAATAGAAGCCTGAAGGAGAGGAGCCGGCCGCAGGGCCTTCACATGGAGCACGCCGCAATACAAAGGGGGGGATCTGCAATCCATATCGGTATCAGAGAGAAGTGCATGTGCAGGACAGGCGCATGGGATGCATGAGGAAGAGAGGATGGGAGTGGTAGTAGAGGCCCACCGTGGCTATGGTTCTCCCTGGGTGATTCACAATTGTGGCATGGCTCCCTTGAGGCACACCCTAGTTTTGGGGAGACCTTTGCACGGTGGTGGTTCGAGTGCCCTTGGCGTTGGTGGAGTTTTTGAGGGGTGCAAGGCAGGGGTGGTACAGTACAAAGCCACGGTGATGCAGATGTTGATGTTATGTCACACTTCCTGCTATCCGCCTTGCTACCATCTCATTCCTCCCCTCTTGGTAGGAGTGGGCTGGTCCAACTTCCCGCCAAGAGAGGGGCTGAGCTAGCTGGAGTTAGTTGGAGAGAAGAGAGTAAGGGAGCATGCAATCCAGCTCCTACTCCTCCTGGCCACGAGGACCGTAGGGGAGGACAACGACTCCTAAGAGTCTGGCCACAGAAATCATAGAGAACAAGGCGTCTTAAAGGCTTCAGAGTGATCAAGTAATCAAGCTATACAGACTCTGCTGCAAGGTGAGGGGAAACACGTTAAGACACCACCACCACATTTTAGGACAGGCATAGCTAGAGGCCTGCATCACACAGTGGACACCTACAGCCACAGCTGCCAGAGTGCAGCCGTAGGGAAGGGAATCAGGAGAGAGATATTGTCAGCTAGCAAACTTCTGAGTGTCATCTTCAGCCACCATACCCCATCATCTGGAAAGAGAAATAGCACTTTGTACGAGCTGCTGCTGGATTGCTGCTATTTGTTTTTGCACTCAGTAAAGAAAGACGTTCTTTGTTCTACAATCTCTGCCTGGTTCCTTCACATCAATTATTCACTGCACCGAACCCTAGGGAGCGATGGCCTGAGGTAGGACACTGTGACACAACACTTCATCAGGGCCACTACCACTCCCATCCTCTGCACCAGCTCCTCAGGGGCTCACTGCATAAGGCCTCATGCACACGACCGTTGTTGTGTCCCGTGTCCGTTGTTCCGTTTTCCGTGATTTTCTGCGGACCCATTGACTTTCAATGGGTCCGTGGAAACCTCGGCTAATGCACCGTTTGTCCGCGTCCGTGATCCGTGTTTCCAGTCCGTGAAAAAAATATGACCTGTCCTATTTTTTTCACGGACAACGGTTCGCGGACCCATTCAAGTCAATGGGTCCGTGAAAAAACACGGAGGCACACAAGATTGTCATCTGCGTCCGCGCGTTCGCGTGCGTTTTTTTCCTATCATTTGCATGGCAAACTTGACTTAGATTTTTTTTTACTTTCCTTCATGTCTGGAGACCCTCCAAAAATAAAGGAAGACATACGGAAACAAAAACGGACCCGGATCACGGAACAACGGAACCCCTTTTTGCGGACCGCCAAAAAATACTGTTGTGTGCATGAGGCCTAATGATGAGGCTGGTTTTGCCACAAAGAACATTTCTTTACTGGCAATAAAGTTCAGTACAGTAGACACGGGGGCAGGGTTATAAGAACGGCCTTAAAGACCAATCACCGCACAGCTTTCATTTTTCAAGAACAGAATGCCAAACGAAAGCTGTGCTATGATTGGTTGCTATGGGCAACAAAGACAGTTTTTATTTTAGTCAGTTTGATAAATTTGCCCCACAGTCTTAATCCTGCATGGACTGTCAGACGTTATATAAGTTACAGATTCCGAAGTTCCCACCGTTGTAGAGGCTGGTAGACAGCCCTAGATGTTTCCTCTCTGAGTCAGTCTTCCAATATCTGTACCATCTCTATTTTAGCCCAAAGGGTGCAATATCTCTCTTTGTCTCTTGCTCTATCTCTCCATCTCTCTTCTCATCAATATTCAGCACTACAATGCCCAGCTGAGGGGCATAGTCTGGTAGTAGATGTTCAAACTGGCTCTAAAGCAGGCATGGGTGCTAGAGATCCTTGTTCTCCCAGACAAGTGTGCTATGGAGTCCAAAACCTTTATGCAGATTATCTCCACAGTCTTGTTATCACGCACCTCCTCTCAATGGCTGACACACTCCCATGTACTTCAGAGGCTGGTTTGAGGCTCTGTCAATATCCCTTACTGGCTTGTAATTCCCATGGGCAGCTTCTAGCTTGCTTCCTCGCTTCTCACTTACTATGTTAACCCTTTGCCAGCCTGTAGAAAGAAATGCACAAACATCCTTTTTCCACACATTTATAACCCTTTTAGCTGTGGGCTACCAGCACACTGCACATGCAGATTTTGCACTGGAGTTGTCCGTGGCGTAAAATGATGCTGCATGTGAATCCACCCCTTCAAGGTCAAAGTGCAACATGCTTGTTCCGGGTCAGGGGTGTGTAATATTTGGTGCCTTGGAGGTTTATAAGGCTGGGGCCACACAGCGATCTTGGCTGCAACACCCATTGCAGAACCAAGGATCACTGTGTAGCAGTGCTGCCATTGAACCAGATGGGGTAGCAGTGTGACGCGCAAGATGCCTCAATCACGACCCCAAAATCGGTGAAAAAAATCCAACACTGCAACTTGCCAGTCAGGCTGTGGCCCCATTCAGCTCAACGGTTCAGTGGCACTTTTTCACAGCATTCTTTGGTCATGCAATAGGTGTCCTGGCCAAAATTGCCAAGTAGCCCCAGCCTAAAAGGGTGGAGCAAAGAAGACGTTAAAGCATCAGGACAGTATGTCTTGGAAATAGAAAATGCACAACAAAAGAAATGAAAGACAGTAGGCGGAGGAAGGAGTTCATAATAGTGACAGAAACGTAAGAAACGGTTGGATAAAACGGGATTAACATAAAGAACGATCTAACAAATTAATGACTAAAGACTCGAAGGGCAATCTGCCTGTAACAAGCGCCAATCAACGATGTAGGAAGTCGATCATCAACTCGCTATATTCTAGGCCGAATATCTCGTTTACACCACATGCCGCCACGTCGCTGCTAAAAAATGGAACCAACCACCATAAACTGAACAGTGTAAATAAGATATTCAGAGCACGACAAAGTGTTGACCACACTTGAGACACATCGTTCTCAACAACTGGACATTGATGTACACTTGGCTCAGGCATGAGCTACCGCCTCCTTTTTACCCTCTCTCTCTTTTTCTTTGTCTCAGTCCTCAAAGACCCATTAGGTCCGATCCACTCCATGGTGACTGCACTAGCCCACCATCCTCGGGGACCAAAGAAATAGTCAAATTCAACCGAAATCCCTGCTTTAGGTAAAGTGTCCCCTGGGAACAATGTCATCTCTTAACCACCCAATGATTCACAAACAGGTGTTGCACATCAGTATCTTCCTCCAAGAACCCGAAGCCCATTTTCTGGTTGAACCAGAGAACTGCATATAAACTTCTACAGTTCTCCTGCATGTGGACCAGACAACACCTCCCTTATCCAGGCCTCAAACCACATCTTCTGTTTCTCAGCATGAAAAACCAGTGGAACATCCTTCCTTAAAGGAGGTTTTCTTATGGTGATCTCTTTCTCCTTTTTCTCCCACCACTGGGCATCCTCGCTCAGGTATTCCATCATAGCTTTGTGGCTCTTCACCCCAGGACTATTAACTCATGATGTATAAAGCACCAGCAACTTTGATCACAGACAAGGCTCCAGCAGATCTGTTCACAACGTGTAGGCACAGCAGCTCTTCTGTTCCATACCCATCTCCACGTCCTCTTTTCATAAGACACTACAACCTTGTCCTGCCGACTACGCCGAATGTTAGATTGTCAAGGCTGATTCATCTGTAACTGGAGGGCATGGAAAAAACAGGAGATGAGACTAAAAGCCGAGGTAGAACAAGTCCATATTTTTTTTACTCACGAAGAGGTATTTGGTGGTTACAACTAGGGATGAGCGAATCGACTTCGGATGAAACATCCGAAGTCGATTCGCATAAAACTTTGTTTCGATACTGTACTAAGTGAGCGCTCCGAACAATATTAGAATGTATTGGCTCCGATGAGCCGAAGTTATTACTTTGCGAAGTCTTGCAAAAACCATTTGGAACTGAACCCGAGTTCGGGAAATGTTTTTTTTTTACAGTAGAAATCAATTTATGAAGTTATTACCCGAAGTCTCACAAGACTTCGCAAAGTAATAACTTTCACTCATCGAAGCCAATACATTCTAATATTGTTCGGAGCGCTCACTTAGTACAGTATCGAAACAAAGTTTTATGCGAATCGACTTCGGATGTTTCATCCGAAGTCGATTCGCTCATCCCTAGTTGTAACCACCAAATCGACTTCCGTGGGGTACAGTTTTAAAAAAAAAGTTTTATGGAAATCAACTTCAGATGTTTCATCGGAAGTCGATTTGCCCATCCCTAGTTACAACAGTCTCTATATGCAGAGTGCTCAGCTCCATGGTGACCCGCATCAGCCAGGCTGAGTGGTTATTGCCCGTGTGTCGAGAGGCACCAGAAGAAGAGACCAGTGGATAGGTCATCAGATCTTTGAAGAGAAGGCGCGCGCCATGCCAGCGCTGCCTTCTCTTCATTGTTTACCTTCTCGCCATTGCATCTGCAGCGGTGTAATTACACCTAACCGTCCCATTCATTTCTATGGGACGGATCGCTTCTATACACTTGTATAGGAGCAATCCGTCCCATTGAAATGAATGGGATGGCTTGGGTGCAATACACCTGCTCTCCGCTGCAGATGCAACGACGAGAAGGTAAACAATGAATAGAAGGCAGCACTGGCACGGCGCGCGTCTCCTCTTCAAAAACAGCTGATCTGGGGGGTGGCGGGTGTCGGACCCCAGCCGATCTGATATTGATGACCTATTCTGAGGATAGGTCATCAATAAATATAACTCGGACAACCCCTTTAACTGCTGACAGCACGAGGTAGAACCTGGAAGAGCAGGACAAACATACCTTTTGCAGATCTTTTCCCAACAGGAGTAGTGTGAATATGAAGAGATTATGAAGTTGTATTCTGCCAGATTCTGCTCCTGTAGGCATTTACTGTGAAGTGCTCTCTGCATTGCGCTGCTTCACATCCCCTCCCCTTTGTGTTGAGTGACAGCTGTATTTATCTTTTGGTTGGATGCTACAGCTGTCACTCGCAGCGGTGAAACAGATAACTATAGAGAGCACTTCTTAGAGAAGCCCCGCCCTGGGCACTTGCAGGAGCAGAATCTGGCAGAATAAAACTTCATATTCTCCCTATTCCTGATAGTAAAAGCTACACAAAGTTATGTTTGTTCTGCTCTCCCCAGCCCCTGCCTAGTGCTGTCAACAGTTTAGCATGGTCAAAACTGCTGACAGACTTCCTGTAATTAATATAATTTGATTTATCTTTTTTTTTATTTACTATACATCGTTTCGTGACATATCTGTGATTTGTGCTGGATGCATCCTCTACTTGCACTTTGGGAGCTGTAGCAATCACTAAGCAGGTGGACTCCAGCTTGTCCACAGTGGAGCGCTTGATGTCAGGTCCCCTTTACGTCATCTATAAATGCCATATTCGTCCTTGTCTTATATTTGACTTTTCTGTCCTTGTAGGTTTTCCACCCCGCTGAATGCAGCTGATCCTCGAGGTCTTTGCGGGTTTGCACTTTTCCGATGTGTCCCTGCACTTAGGATCCTCTCCATGAAACTTTAATGTTGCTGTCAGAACAACCACATAAAAGATGTCAAATAGCAACAAACACAAAAAAAAGAAGACATCAAAGCGAGATGGATTCTGTTTGTTCCAGTCTTGTAACTGGTTTCCAGTGCAGACAGCATTGTCAAAACAACCTCCAGTCCAGTTCAATCAGAGGGATGTGTGTGACTGATGCTCTGCTGTCGGCTTCACCCTCATTATTGCCATCTCTTTGCGTTTTCTATTCAGCCAGAATACATAAAACCGCGGTAAAGCGATTACGTAAAATGGACATATTATAGAAGGAGTCTTCGGCGGGCGGCCAGACTTGGCTCAGCTTTCTATAATTGCTCTGTTTTGATGTTTCCTTAGGTTAGGTGAGGTTCATGATGGAATGAAGCTGGTTTGTGCCGCTGACAAGAGGCTTTTCATCTGCCCGAGCGGCAGCAGCGCAGGCACGGAGACAGGAATCAGAGCTGTATCTCACTGCTCAGGTGTGATGGATGCAAGAACCCACCAGTCAATGCTTTAGTACAAATCAAAGACATCACTGAGACTCCCCCCAGACGACAAGCTGCACGTTCTGAAAGGGAAAAAGATGCAGATGTAGCAGAGCCGAGCTTGGCCGATGTCTTTGTCATGAACTGTTTTTAGAAAACTTGCTCGCCAACGCGACCATCACAGGGGCTTCATCTTTTATAGGAAACCTGCTAGCTACATAGGGAAGTAAAGTACCGACGCCCGGATGGGTAACAACCACCGCGATGTAGTGTGGCTTTTCAGTTATATTTTTTTAAAGAATTTTTTCATTTAGGCCTCTTTCACAGGACCGTTTTTTTTTTCCCCCGTTTACGGGCCATATACAGAACCATTCATTTCAATGGTTCCACAAAAAAATGGAATATACTCCGTATGCATTCCGTTTCTGTATTTCCGTTTTTTCCGTTCCATTGAAAGATAGAACATGTCCTATTATTGCCCGCAAATCACGTTCCAAGGCTCCATTCAAGTCAATGGGTCCGCAAAAAAAACTGAACACATACGGAAATGCATCAGTATGTCTTCCGTATCTGTTCCGTTTTGCATCCGTATGTCTTCCGTATCCATTCCGTTTTGCATCCGTATGTCTTCCGTATCTGTTCCGTTTGAAAATTTTATGCTCAGCCCAATTTTTTCTATGCTTTTACTGTATACTGTATATGCCATAAGGAAAAACAGAACGGAAAAACGGAACAGAAACGGAAACACAACGGAAACAAAAAAAACACGCAAAACACTGAAAAAGCCATACGGTCGTGTGAAAGAGGCCTTAGTCAATATCTTTTGCTTTTGAGAATCCAGTTCATCTACTCATTACATTGACAGGTCATTGATTTCAATGAACACCTTGTAGTTCTTCATTTCCCCTCGGGTGGCGCTGTGGGGAAAATGAACAGAGATTACAGCTGATTGTCGAGGCTACCAGCGCCTTGACCAGGGACGTACACAGATCTCATAGCAAAACTTAGTATGGACCCCCCTGCCCACCCCCAGTTTCCCAGTATGTATGCATCAATCTCTCCCAAGCAGGGCAGAACGCAAAGCACAACGACCCAGATTTCTGATGAATTTAATAAATTTTAATAAAAAATTAAAAAAATCACCCTTTCTAGCTTTGTTAGAAAAAGGTTGTCATGTCCTATATGATGTCTGATTTTCATTTGTGACATTAATCATGGGATACCCCTTTAAATACGCTGATAAATTTCCTGCTTCCCTTCTATTACAAAGCTGGCTGCCTGCAGCCACCACTAGGGGGAGCTCAGTGCATAGGAATGTATCCACTTACAATCGACTAAAACGGAAACTGTAATCATTGGTTTACACTGATTTCCACGAGAAAGAGGAAAACGTGTTCAGAGCTGGGCTACCCTCACCCAGGGTTCTGTAGTCGTCACGTCCCGTGGCCTGCCTTCATTGAAGCCACGCCACTGAGATTGACCTGCTACTGCTGCACTTTCTATAGCGACTCCACTGCCCTATAACCCCAGATAGCATATGATTATGCACTGTGATGCAAAGATACCTTGGCCCAAGCACCTTCCCCCTTCCTCATTAGCTCTGTCTGTGTAAGTGTCACAACAAGCATCACAACAGTTCTATAGTTCACCTGCACCAGGAAGTGCAGGATGAGCAGTACTCCCAGTCCCTCCCAGATAAAAAAAAAAAAATAATGCATGTGCAATGTATGAATTGTAGAGGCTAAATGGTCCTTCCTTCTCTCCCTGCTAGTTACGTACCTAAAATTGGGCTTTCGCCCCCTTAGGACGTCCTCGGCCACCTGCAGGTATCGGGGCCTTGCCGTTGACATTCACAGAATGAGACAAGTGTATTTACCGGAATTAAATCTTTCTTTTGCCAGGCTAGGCGAGTCTGACGAAACAACATGTACATCTGTCCTCGCCTCTATTCCTTGGTGGCGGCGGCTGTCACATTTGATGGGGGTTGCCACGAGGAGATAATGAAATGAAACGCTCGCAGATCCACCACAGGACACTTTAAATGTCAGCTTCTTTTGTGGTTTGCTCAATTGTAGTCATTCGGGCTTTGAAAGAGGCCAGCCGCGTCCATAACTCATCCTGCAGATACGGCCGCCTGAGTGTAAAGTGACAGCGTTAGTAATATTAATGGCGCAGATTTCCCCCACACCCCACACAATAGACACACAGAAGTGTGCCGGAGATAAGGATTTCCAGGCAGGGCCTAATCACGCGGTAAAACACGCCGCATTGTCCGTGATGTCACATCAGACCCATCCCCCGCCACAGGTAAGTATACGCTCCTCGGTTTCTGTATCGGCCTAGTTGCGGTATGACTACGCTGCCTTGAAGGGAATGCGTCACTTAGAATTTTGTCCGACAGTTTTTAACCTGATAGCGACGCATGTACTTTGTTTCTAATCAGTTTTTATTTTCTGATTGTAGATTAATTTTTTTTTTCTATTTCCTGAACATGATTTTGAGGGCAGCCATCTTTCCTGAGCTGTAGTATTTTTAAAAAAATATAAATTAAACATAAAAAACAATGTCATTTCTGATACATTCCCTTTAAAGGGAGTCTGTCAGCAGTTTTGACTATGCTAAACTGCTGACAGCACTATGTAGAAGCCATACATTTTGTGGAGCTTTTATTATCAGGATTAGGCCTCATGCACACGACCGTTGTTCTGGTCCGCAGTTTTTGCGGCTCAGGTGCGGACCCATTCACTTCAATGGGGCCGCAAAAGATGCGGACAGCACTCCGTGTACTGTCCGCATCCGTTGCTCCGTTCCGTGGTCCTGCAAAAAAAATAGAACATGTCCTATTCTTGTCCGTTTTGCGGACAAGAATAGGCATTTCTACAATGGGCCGCCCGTTCCGTTCCGCAAATTGCAGAAGGCACACGGGCGCCCTCTGTGTTTTGCGTATCCGCAATTTGCGGACCGCAAAAAAAACGGAACAGCCGTGTGCATGAGGCCTTAGTGGGAGCATGAAGTATTGTTCTGCTGGATTCTCCTGCATGTACCCTGAAGGTGGATCCACCATCTGATGAGGCTGGTGAGCACTGCTGCCTCTTCACAGCACAGCGCCGTACATTGTATAGTGGCTGTGCTTGGTATTGCAGCCCAGGCCCATTCGCTTGTATAGGACATAGGCCATGTGACTGATGAAAGGGATATCACTGACCTAGGAAGAGGCTGTGACTTGTACATGACATGCAGCCAATCGCAGGCTTTGATGGCGAAGCTTGCATGTATGGCACGTGACCGCTGAGGCCAGCGCTTGAACGCAGCAGATCATGTGAATGATGTACATGATGTCATCACTGCCAGGGACAATCAAAGAGATTGCACTGAAGTGCTGGCGCGTGATTCAAGGATTTGACTATTGATGGCCTATCCTCAGGATTTGCTAGGTGCACCCACACCCTTGCCGATCAACAGTTTCGGAGTAGGTCCAGCTCCGGAAGTCAGCTCCAGAATTACACAGCTTTGAGCGAGAGCAGCGTTGCAGTAACAAGCTCCGTCCACTACACAAAGGATGGCGCTGTGTAGTCCTAGCGCCGGAGCTACTCCACAATATCGGAATCGCAGGGGGGCTCCTCCGATCAGAAATCAATGGCCTATCCCGAGGATAGTAAAAAAATCTAACTTTAACCGTCAATGTCTTCTAAGGGGCTCAGCACGATCAGCACGTATTAAAATGCCAGCATATCAAGCACAATGGCGGTGCCACTGCCGAGCGACCCTATAAGTGATGTGTAATTGCTGTCGGAGAGGTGCACCGCTGCTCGCACGCGCCACACTAATTGCAAAATATATTGTTTCTTCCAAATCTTAATGCGTCGCCTCGAGTGGTCTCTACTTAAGCACCGACAGCCTTGAGTAAATGGATTGACAGCCAGCAGTCTGGGAGATAATATTACCGCCGCCTCCGTCTCATAGGCATTAGTATAATTCCGCGTGTGGTGTGTCCCAGTCGGATGCTGAGCAGGTGTCAGCGCTTTGAAGTAGAACTACATTTCGTAATGCCGTGCCACCTTGTTGTTCCCGTTCTGCCATATGCTCCTTCTCTGATGTGAATTATGCAGGATAATCAATGAAGGCTATTTCCCTCCCTCCCTGAGCCCGCCTGCTTGGGCTACGTAGCGGACTCCATAACCCTTTTATATAAATGAGCATCTGTTTTCATTACAGCTGGAAAACAAAGAGGCAAAAAAAATCTGTGAATTAAAGGGGAACCAATTCTTCTCATGCTCTGTTCATCCTGACCTTCC
Organism: Bufo gargarizans; assembly: GCF_014858855.1. Lineage (NCBI taxonomy): Eukaryota > Metazoa > Chordata > Amphibia > Anura > Bufonidae > Bufo > Bufo gargarizans. The sequence goes on from NC_058089.1 coordinate 109,768,077, forward strand.
TGGTGCATGAATGTCAAAACTATCGCAAAGACAGATAGCTGAGTACTGATAGGAAAAGGGACAAAAATACTCACTCAGCCCATAATCTACCTTTGCCAATATTGACTAGAATGCTACAAACTGTTAAAGGGGTTGTCAAAATATTAAGTGTGATATTAATAGAATTCAGTGACTTTTGTGATTTACTTTCTGATACAAAAATGCTCCGGTGATGAGAAATTATCTTTTACTTTATTATAATGGCAGCAGAAAGGACACATCCCTGAGCTGTGATAGGAGAGAGAGAGATACAGCAGAAAGGGACACACACCCTGAGCTGTGATAGAAGAGAGCTGCAGCAGAAAGGACTCATCCCTAAACTGTGATAGAAGAGAGAGAGATACAGCAGAAAGGACACACACCCTGAGCTGTGATAGAAGAGAGCTGCAGCAGAAAGGACACATCCCTGAGCTGTGATAGGAGAGAGAGAGATACAGCAGAAAGGAAACACCCCCTGAGCTGTGATAGAAGAGAGCTGCAACGAAAAGGATGCACCCCTGAGTTATGATAGGAGAGAACTGTGTCACGGCTGAGGATGGGGAAAACCCTCAGCCGTGCGATGCCAGAACATGTTAAGCGCTGCTTGGCCAGGACGACAGTATTAGGGAGCAGGTCACCTCCTATCGCGTCCCTAAACTGACCCTGACTCCTAATCATATGAGTCAACCCTGAAGGTGGGAGGACTCATACACCGGATGCCTTGGGGTCCCTGCTAGCCCTCAGGATTGTCCTGGAACAAGGAGCAGGGTAAGACGACCTGTTCTTCCTAGGCACGGAGGAACAGGAGTCTCACTAGCCAAGCTGCAAAGGGAAGAGGACATAAACGGCCTATGGATATGGCAGGAGGCTGAAAAGCACTTCCACACCTACCTGCCACAGACACTCAGACTGGATCCCGTGCAATACAGCAAGTGTCCACACCCAAACACCAGTGGACACAGCACACACACAAACACACAGGAACCCAGATCCATAGGTGCATAACATAACAAGGAAAACATCAAGTGGACATCACATAAACCTAAGAGTCACAGTTTGTTTATGACCACAAGGGTGGCCCCCACTGGCAGATGTAAATACCAGGAGAGTGTCTCCAGCAAAGCATGGCTGAAGAACCCCTCAGCAACTGATATGCAAAGAGGCTTTATAGCCCAAAGTGGCCACACCCACACAGACACACAAGGAGAGGGAATTAACCCTTCCAAGACTAACAGGGAGTGAAACCACTAAAGGGGAAGTGTCCAAATGCACAACACACTGCAGCTGTTACCGCAGGCAACGACATGGGTGGCAACCATGTCCTGGGGGTCAGCCAGAAGGCCGAGACACTGCCACCACATGTACATAAACCAAACGTTGCCACGGCAGCTACAGTGAAGGGAAATGTCACAGTGCACACCTAACATAAGACCTCGTGCACACCAGACATACAAAGTGCATACATAAACACACAAGCCAAGTGCAACCGCATGCACTTACAGCAAGCTGCCTAGCAACAGCTCAGACTGCTATGCTGCAACAGTGCAACATAACTTGTTGCCCGCGGCAACCACAAGTGAGGCAGCACACTAGCGGCCCTCACCTGTGGTTGAACACCTACATACAAACCGCAGGCAACAGCATGCGGTTCAAGAGTCACGACCATGACCATGGCCGTGACAAACTGTTGAACGTTCCCTGAGCTGTGATAGGAGAAAGCTGCACCCGAAAAGACACATCTCTGAGTTGTGATAGGAGAGAGCTGCAGCAGAAAGGACACACACCCTTAGCTATGATAGGGAGAGAGCAGTAGCAAAAAGAACATGTTCCCTGAGCTGTGATAGGTAGAGAGCTGAATAAGAAAGGAAATACTCCATGAGCTGTCATTGGAGAGACCTGCAGCAAAAAGGACACACTCCCTGAGTTGTGATAGAAGAGAGTTGCAGCAGAAAGGACATGCCTCCTGAGCTGCAATAGGAGAGAGCTGTAATGGAAAAGACACACCCCTGAGCTGTTATAGGAGAGAGCTGCAGCAGAAAGGACATGTTCCCTGAGCTGTTATAGGGAATGAGTGCTGCAGCAGAAAGGACACACCCCTGAGCTGTGATAGGAGAGAGAGATACAGCAGAAAGGATACACACCTTGAGCTGATAGAAGAGAGCTGCTACAAAAAGGATGCACCCCTGAGTTATGATAGGAGAGAACTGTTGCACGTTCCCTGAGCTGTGATAGGAGAAAGCTGCACCCGAAAAGACACACCTCTGAGTTGTGATAGGAGAGAGTTGCAGCAGAAAGGACACACACCCTTAGCTATGATAGGGAGAGAGCGGCAGCAAAAAGAACATGTTCCCTGGGCTGTGATAGGTAGAGAGCTGAATAAGAAAGGAAACATTCCATGAGCTGTCATTGGAGAGATCTGCAGCAAAAAGGACACACTCCCTGAGTTGTGATAGAAGAGAGTTGCAGCAGAAAGGACATGCCTCCTGAGCTGTAATAGGAGAGAGCTATAATAGAAAAGACACACCCCTGAGCTGTTATAGGAGAGAGCTGCAGCAGAAAGGACATGTTCCCTGAGCTGTTATAGGGAATGAGTGCTACAGCAGAAAGGACACACACACCCTGAGCTGCAACAGACAGAGAGATGCAGCAGAAAATACACTACCCCAAGAAAGGAGATGCCTCCTGATCTGTCAGCCTGAAGAAGACCATATGTATTTTGCAGTCCGCAAAAAACGGATCCGCAAAAAATACGGATGTCATCCGTGTGCATTCCGTATTTTGCGGAACAGAACAACTGGCCCTTCATAGAACAGTACTTTCCTTGTCCGTAATGCGGACAATAATAGGACATGTTCTATTTTTTTGCGGAACGTAAATTTTTTTGCGGACCCATTGTTGAAGTGAATGGTTTTGCATACGGTCCGCAAAAAAAACAAACGGAACGGACACGGAAAGAAAATACGTTTGTGTGCGTGAGCCCTTAGTCTGCATAGTAATTCACTTGTTAGAGCAGTAGTTTGTGCTCCAGAGCTGCTCTTCCTACTGCAGCCAGGAATTCGCGCTCATTGTCAGCCATTATGGAGGCCGCGGAGAGCTACCCCTCTAATGTCTTACCCCTATACTCACTTTCTTTTCAGTGGAATGAACAGCCATTGTGAAAATGCAAAAAAAAAGACAAAAATAAAAAATAAGAATAAAATAAAATAAAAAAATTGCGTATAATAGTGAACACTGAGACACATGTGGTAACAGAGGCAAATACAATGGCGCCTTTGTACAATGCAGCCGATGAAGGAATACCGTAATCCCGACAATCGTATACCGCAAGGAAAAGCTTTTGAATAAAAATACAAATATTAATATTTTAAAAAGTCCAAAGTGCACAGCTTGAAAAAAGAACATCACACGCCGACTGGAAATGTCATCTCCGTCCCGATGCCACTCCGTCCTGTGCTCCGCGAGTAAAGAGAGGGGGAGAGATGTAATTGGTTTGCTGGTTATGACTCACTTGTGGATCATAAGATTTTTAATATCCTGTAGAAGCCCATGCACTGCACAAAAGAATCTCGAGTGCATCCGAAGCCACCGCATGCAGCCGCTAAGTGATGGAAGAAGCAGAAACAACCCTCTGGGTGTCACCAGAGTTTAAGGGCTCATGCACACGACCATGGTTTTTGTCCACATCGGGTCCACTATTTTTTTTTTCGGGTTGGATGCAGACCCCTTCACTTCAATGGGGCCGTAAAAGATGGAAGAATAGGGCTGTTCTATAGATGGCAGAACGTTTCGTTCTACAAAATGCATAACGCCCACAGTCCACAAAAACAGCTGCGGCCATCATTTGGAGAAAATCTGTGATGGTAAAATGGTTCTCCGGCCAATAAAGGAAAAATTAAAGAGTTGAAATGGCATATAAAAAGTGATAGTCATTAGTCACCTCACCAATCCCCTACTGCCCCTGTTCATGGGTCACCACTGGTCTCTATGTCTTGGTCCCTCTTGACACACAGGAAATAAGCGCTCACCCAGTCATTGGCCGCCACCTACCACCCCTGTTATGATGCTTTCTGGGTCCCTTGTAGTCTGTACTTCCTGTTTCCTCTTGACCCACAGGAAATGACCCCTCAGCCAATCGCTGGTTGCGCTTCCCAATTTCCCTACTTCCTGGTCCACCACTCGACAAACAGTATATGACCTTAGTGATTGGTTGAGCAGTCATTTGTTGTGTGTTGAGAGGGACCAGAAAGTAGAGACCTGCAGGGGCCCATGCAGTTTTTGAAGTCAAAGCCAGGAGTGAATTCAATCTGCTTAAATTAGTATCCAGGCACAGGGTGGCAAACTGCCGAACACATGCGCTGTAGAGACAATAAGTCCTTTTAGACAAGTTATCTCTACTAGGCTTTCTCAACACACAACAAATGACTGCTCAACCAATCACTGAGGTCATATCCTGTTTGTCGAGTGGTGGACCAGGAAGTAGGGAAATTGGGAAGCACTGGACTGATAGGAGCAATAGAATAGACTAAACTGACTTAAATTTACGAGAATGTTACTCTGGAGCGGGATGCTGCACTATGTCTATCCAGTCAGAGTGAGTGAACAGTACACAGGTTGTCTGACAATTTTTTACTAAGGATTCTGTAAAAAAATATAAAAACTGCCCTACCTCTGTCCTGCACCATTACTGTGTGTACTATCTCTACACTGTGGCATCCCTGTGCATTAAAGATACTTAGTACAGATCTGAGGCCTAAATATTTATAAGCATTTATGTTCTGGTCCTCATTCTGAGCCTTGATCTAGGACCCCCTTTGGCTACTTGTTTCACCCTGGTTTGATTTCAGAATAATGCGAAGTAGACACTTGGATCAATGAGACATAAACATGGCATTTCCCATCTTTTGCTCTCCTATTGCTTTGCTTATGTGTCAGTCTTTACTGTAGTTATAGCATTTCCTTCATGAGCCCTCATTTTGAGCCCAGGAAGAGGAGGACATAGAAAATAGTAAAAGCGTATAAATGGAATTATCAGTAAGCAATGCTGATTTAGTAACTACAATCTATGCAAAATTGTATAAAAGATATGTTAATAAATTGTACAGCGCCAACAGGACAGATGTATAGATATCAGATCCGAGCGGATGACGGGTATATTCCCACCGGAGTTCGGAATATTAGCACATTGCACAGACTTTACTGCCTTCCAGCATTTACACAAGTCAAGGAGAAAATAAAGTAATGTCAAAATGCGTTAGTTATTCTCCAGCTTCCCTCATCTGCCGCCTTCTGCTTTCTGAGTTCTTTACAACCGTAATAAGGTTTTAGTTCTGTTTCATTGTGAACCTATAGGAAAAAAAAAATAATCAAAGGATTTCTGTAAATGAATTTTATTAATGGTCTGGAAGCATTGTATAAATGTCAGTTTATTACAAAGAAAATACCCGACGCATTTTGAGTCCACCTTAAACTCACCCCATCTCATTATCATGCTTTTATCCAGCATTATGCGAATAATACTGAATGCAGAATGCCGCCGAGTGCAATAGGCTACTTCATTTATTGCGTTATCAGGGGGAGAACGTTTTATGGGAAGTCTTCATCGATGCAGCAGATATGAAATCTAGCCAGACAGTTCTGGCAGGAGGACATCAATTATACCTGATGTATAAATATGTTGGGGAAGTGAATGTCCAGTCTTGTATTGAATTTTGTATCTAAATAGGGATGAAAGCTTTGTTTTGTTTTTTGATACAGAGATCCAAATCTCCCGCGTAGACATAGATTTAAAAACATAACATTCCGACTACTTGCAGCCACCACCAGGGGGAGCCTGTGAACTCACTGAATACTGTTTTAACATTGGGATCACTACTAACACAGTATGCAAAAAACTTGTAAAGGAGTTGTCCAGTATCAAGGAATATGGCTGTTTTCTTCCAAAAACAGCACCATACTATGTCCATAGGTTGTGTGTGGTAGGACAGCTCAGCCTCATTCACTTTAATGGCGTGGGCAACAATACCAGACTCAACCCATTGACAGATGTGGTACTGTTTTTTCAAGAAAGCAGCTATGTTTTTCTCCATTTAGTGCAGTCGACATTACTTTTGTTTCCTTTTATTAAGTTTAGTTGTTCGTTATAAGGTAAGTTAAAAACCATACTGCTAAATAAACTTTTGGAGCAATGCACCAGATAGCAGTACCAACAGATATGAATAGACTAGCAAACAAGCTCCACAAAAACTAGATAGAAAAAGAGATCCAACAACAGAGTGGCAGTGTCTGGCTGTAAGGCATCTTAATGTAAAAAGAACTTCCCCCCCCCCCATCGACCCCTTCTCTGTCTGCAAAGGAAACCAGGAATGCCAAGCCCCGCCCAGGAGGAACTTTATGCCTGGCTCCTTTGCAAAATTTCAATAAGACTGTTTCAGGAGCTGGAGAAAATTGTGCAGATTGACTAATAATGTGAGCAAGCATATGTTCTGGATAGGTCATCAGTATCTGATCAGTGGTGGTCCGACACCCAGGACCCCCGGCCAATCAGCTGTTTGAGAAGACACTAACACTCCGGTGAGCACCGCAGCCTTCAAAGAGCTTTTCCTAGGCAACCGAAGACACGTTCATCGGTCACATGTCCTAGGAGCAGCTCAGTGAATGGGGCTGAGCCCTATACCAAGCACAGCCGCTATACAATGTACAGAGCCGTGCTTTGTGAGAGCGAAGAAGGCTGCGGCGCTCACAGGAGCACTGGTGCCACCTCATACAGCTGTTTGGCGGGTATCCCACCAATCAGATACTGAAGACCTATCCAGAGGATAGGTCATCAATTATAAAATCTTGGAAAACCCTTTTAAGGCCTAACCAAGGGTATGCTTCAAACCCACGAGGAATGCCCACTTTTCGGTAGAATTAAGTAAGCCTGGCCCGTTTTTGGGTCAACATTTCAATTGCTGGGTTTGTCTCTAAAAATTAGGAACAATCCCTTGCAAACTCAGCCCTATTGGCAACTATGCCATAGGTTTCCTCAACGACACGAGATTAGTACTTAGACCACCAAATATGAGGGATTAGGAGGTCTAAGACCTTATCTTTTGTTTGCCCCTGAAGAAAAGGGAGAGATGGTCAGCCACATAACATTTTTTGGATGACTTCTGCCTACTCTGGATGATTGATGCCTACTTGGCAACAGTCCTGGATTTCTGTAAATGAATTTTATTAATGGGCTGGAAGCATTGTATAAATGTCAGTTTATTACAAAGAAAATACCCAACGCATTTTGAGTCCACCTTAAACTCACCCCCATCTCATTATCATGCTTTTATCCAGCATTATGCGAATAATACTGAATGCAGAATGCCGCCGAGTGCAATAGGCTACTTCATTTATTGCGTTATCAGGGGGAGAACGTTTTATGGGAAGCCTTCATCGACGCAGCAGATATGAAATCTAGCCAGACAGTTCTGGCAGGAGGACATCAATTATACCTGATGTATAAAATATGTTGGGGAAGTGAATGTCCAGTCTTGTATTGAATTTTGTATCTAAATAGGGATAAAAGCTTTGTTTTGTTTTTTGATACAGAGATCCAAATCTCCCGCGTAGACATAGATTTGAAGACATAACATTCCGACTACTTGCAGCCACCACCAGGGGGAGCCTGTGAACTCACTGCATACTGTTTTAACATTGGGATCACTAGTAACACAGTATGCAAAAAACTTGTAAAGGAGTTTTCCAGTATCAAGGAATATGGCTGTTTTCTTCCAAAAACAGCACCAAACTATGTCCATAGGTTGTGTGTGGTAGGACAGCTCAGCCTCATTCACTTTAATGGCGTGGGCAACAATACCAGACTCAACCCATTGACAGATGTGGTACTGTTTTTTCAAGAAAGCAGCTATGTTTTTCTCCATTTAGTGCAGTCGGCATTACTTTTGTTTCCTTTTATTAAGTTTAGTTGTTCGTTATAAGGTAAGTTAAAAACCATACTGCTAAATAAACTTTTGGAGCAATGCACCAGATAGCAGTACCAACAGATATGAATAGACTAGCATACAAGCTCCACAAAAACTAGATGGAAAAAGAGATCCAACAACAGAGTGGCAGTGTCTGGCTGTAAGGCATCTTAATTTAAAAGGAACTTACCCCCCCCCTCGACCCCTTCTCTGTCTGCAAAGGAAACCAGGAATGCCAAGCCCCGCCCAGGAGGAACTTTATGCCTGGCTCCTTTGCGAAATTTCAATAAGACTGTTTCAGGAGCTGGAGAAAATTGTGCAGATTGACTAATAATGTGAGCAAGCATATGTTCTGGATAGGTCATCAGTATCTGATCAGTGGTGGCCCGACACCCAGGACCCCCGGCCAATCAGCTGTTTGAGAAGACACTAACACTCCGGTGAGCGCCGCAGCCTTCTAAGAGCTTTTCCTAGGCAACCGAAGACACGTTCATCGGTCACATGTCCTAGGAGCAGCTCAGTGAATGGGGCTGAGCCCTATACCAAGCACAGCCGCTATACAATGTACAGAGCCGTGCTTTGTGAGAGCGAAGAAGGCTGCGGCGCTCACAGGAGCACTGGTGCCACCTCATACAGCTGTTTGGCGGGTATCCCACCAATCAGATACTGATGACCTATCCAGAGGATAGGTCATCAATTATAAAATCTTGGAAAACCCTTTTAAGGCCTAACCAAGGGTATGCTTCAAACCCACGAGGAATGCCCACTTTTCGGTAGAATTAAGTAAGCCTGGCCCGTTTTTGGGTCAACATATCAATTGCTGGGTTTGTCTCTAAAAATTAGGAACAATCCCTTGCAAACTCAGCCCTATTGGCAACTATGCCATAGGTTTCCTCAACGACACGAGATTAGTACTTAGACCACCAAATATGAGGGATTAGGAGGTCTAAGACCTCATCTTTTGTTTGCCCCTGAAGAAAAGGGAGAGATGGTCAGCCACGTCACATTTTTTGGATGACTTCTGCTTACTCTGGATGATTGATGCCTACTTGGCAACAGTCCCGGATTTTGCAAGACTTCCTTACAAAACCAAGGTGTGGGGCTTCTGATCATTTACCTAAAAATGGGCGTTTCTGGTCGTTTGGGGACATTTCTAAGGGATGTGGTTTAAAATAGTTTCCGAATTTGTGATTAAGATGTAACACATACTGTAAAAAACATCTGATTGTTGCCTCCACATGTGGACGTTCGAGACTCTACATCTGGCTCCTGAATGGGGTCCTTTGTAGTATTAACTTGTTGCAGCGTTACATTTCATCCTATTGTTCTCGCCGCTTTTCAAGGTGCTTTTGATAATCCTCTTGGCTTTCGTAGCAGCAGGAAAACGGCACACAATCCAACAAAACAGCAATGTAATTAGTCCATTATGAATATGACTGTATTAGCCGACACAGCACTTCCCGTGATCACAAGTAGAATAAAAAGGACCCTCAGTATTTTGTTTTGCCTCGGAACGACTAAACAGCTTGGCTCTTTAATCAAAGCTCATTGTTACCTTTCCCGCATTATGCTGCAAATGATTTCTCATTAAGACCAAATGAATTCTACTGCGCATCATTTAAAGGACAACAATCGCACTTGTTATTTAAGTTACATCTGCAAAGAGGATGAACAGGAAATGTGTCCGGGGAGCAATATGGGAAATAAGGCCAATTCTATTGTGCTTGGATCATCAATGCATTGGAGTCTTCTTTTATATCTAATGGGGGTCACATGCAGGGGCTTAGCTATAGGGGGTGCAGAGGTAGTAGTCACTACCGGGCCCAGGAGCCCTTGTGTCACATAAGAAGACACTGGTATTATAGAAAGTGCATGCAGGTCAAGTTACACCTCTGGCTAAAAAAATTGGCATGGGGGGGGGCATTTTAATTTTTTCCTTCCTCAGGCAGCACGAAGATTAGTTGGATGAGTTGTTCACTGCTGGAGGCTGCTTCTGCTGATTCCTCAGATAAGTCTGTTTCCTTTATTTGTGTTTCCTTGCTGTCTTGATTCTAGGTGACCCTGACTCCGTCCGTATTAAGTGCAGGGAGCCGGTGGTCATGTCCCCTCACTATTATAGGGATTCAGGTGTCACATAGTATTAGGTACGTGGGCATGCAATCGTCTACCATAAAGACCTTTGCATGGGCATAGCAGTCAGGGAGAGCTCTAGGGGTTTTATAGGGCTCACCCATATGCTCCTTAGTTTGGGATCAAGCCAGTCGGATGTTTATTTATAAGTTCCATCTTTCTGCAACACCATCCGTAACAAGTCAATGGGCATTGGACACCATAATTGAAATAATGAGCCATGACTCTATGCAAATCTGATGCTATCAAAGAAAATCTGTCATCAGAAAACAGCCTATTGTTTAAATCACGTTATGTTTAACATATTTTTAAAGAATTTTTGGTGATGTTATTGTTCATATTCCATGTCACTATCTATAAATTAAACAAAAACTATAAAATCCTGCAGTTTTCGCACTGGCCACTAAGGTAAATAATAGGCGCCACTTCTTGGTCCGGACAGATCACTTTACTGCAGCGATCTGCTTATCTGTCATTCTATTCCTGCCTGTAAGGATATCACCTCTGTGTATAGATAAGACAGGATCCACCATTCACAATAGGTGATTGTCAAAGCTGATCTATTCTTCCCTTGTACAATGCCCTCTGCAGAGGGCACAGAGCATGCCTAGAGGAGGTCCCCTACAGTCCAATGTGTCCAGGGTCGGACTAGCCCACCAGAGTATCAGAGGATCCCCCGGTGGGCCCAAGCTCTGAAAATAATGGACCCCTAGTAAAACCTGGCCCTTAAGGTCCTATATACACAGGGGGTGGGCTCTCAGAATCATTTCTTCTGGTGAGCCAAAGGGACTTCAGTCCGAAGCTGATTGGGTCTATGGCCGATGGGGCTGACATAAAACAATTTTCTTAATACTTTGCCAATGCTGTTAAAAACAGCTGAGACAAGATGGCCGCCCCCATAATCATGATCAGGAAAAAGAATAAAAAAAATCTGTAACCAGAAAATAAAAAGAGATTAGAAAAAAAGGAGATGTGTTACTATCTGGTTTTATCTGTCAGAAAACATTTTTGGTGACACATTTCATTTAACGTTTAATGTTACAGGAGGCTTCATTACAGAGTGTAGACCTGAAGAACAAAAGTCTATCTGCCTGTTGCCACCACTAGAGGGAGCTTATGAGCTTGCCGTGAAATGTTTTCTGATGTCTATGCCCCCTCTAGTGGTGAGAGATTTGTATTTATTGTATCAGTCAAGCAATGCTTTGACCACTATACTTAGAAATGATGACATTATTCTTCACAGAATTTTGGACCTATTTAGATTTATTTTTTTAAATGATGTCCAAAGAGGACAATCACTTTAAGTAAAGGAACCTCAGTGCTAAGGATTGCCAAAAGGGTGGGTTTGATTGAGTTAGGAAGAGCAGGGTCATTTTTTTAGCTTCACATGGCCAGTGGTGCCAAGGCAAGCACACCTGAAGGGATTGTCTCATAACGGTAACCCATACGCCCCATTAAGTCATATAGACATCATAGAGGCCCCCCCCCCCCCCCCAGCACAAAGCCCCATCTATGAGCCAGCATGGAGAACCCCTCCATTGCACCAAAATATATTTGACTTCAGTTAAAGGGCTTTTCTAGAATTTAGATATTGATTACCTATCCTCAGGATAGATCATCAATATTAGATCAGTAAGGGTCTGACACCCAGAACCCCCTCTACCGATCAATGGTGACCTTCTTCGTTATTACCCAGCTTTTCCAGAAACAGAAAAAATTACAAAGGGAACGGCACCTAAAATTTTTGTTTATGATTGCATTTTACTCATTTTGTCTAAAAATCATATTTTCCATTGGCCTTTATAAAAAATATTGAGCCGTTCTGTCGCAAAGGGTTAACTGTTTGCCTAACTGCATGACTGGTACTTTCACTTTGTTCCGGTGTTCCGTGATATTTCCCTACCCGTGAAATTTCCCTAGCCTCGTCACTTCCTGTTGTGACGTGGCCGCACCGGACATGACGTTCCCAGCTTTGGAAGGAGGTGTACAGCATTGCGCAGGCGCACAACCACGGGGTAGGGAAATTTCACACCAGAGTTGGGGAGAAGGGGCCACCTAATGCACCAGCCCCTTACCTCTCAGCTGGCTCCAGATGATCAGACACCGCGTGTGCGCAGTAAGTGGTAGGGAGATTTAACAGAACAAATAGCCATCAGATCTCCCTATCCCCACACTGCGCAGGCGCGGTGATCGGATGGATGTTCAGTATAAGAGATCTCCCTGTCCGCTGGTGCGCGCGGTGTATCCCAACGGGAGTAGTTAGCCGTGCTTGCGCACTGGGCGTTAATTTTTCCCTACCCTCTAACCACTGGTGAGGCTCCCGGCGCATGCACAGTGTCGGCCGGTGTCTAGCTGAGAGGTAAGGCGCAAGCGCATTAGGTGGCCCCTACTCCCCAACTCTGGTGTGAAATTTCCCTACCCGGTCGTTGTGCGCCTGCGCGGCACACCTCCTTCCAAAGCTGGGAACGTCATGTCCGGTGCGAAGCGTCACAGCAGGAAGTGACGAGGGTAGGGTAGGGAAATGTCACGGAACACCGGTCATCTAATAAACCTTATCTCTAAACTACTAAGAGGTCATAATCCACAGGCCGCTTCTAGAGCATCTCAGCCCTGTACAGAAAAAAGGGCTCCATATTTTTAATAAAGACCAACTGAAAAAAAGATTTTTAGCTCAAAATGAGTACATTGCAAAAATAAAAAAAATTGCCCCTTTAAGCTGCCGCTATACATGTCCCTTGTGTCTGCTGTATTCTCCTTTTCCATGTTCTCCGCTCTGGTGGTTACAGAATGAGCCCCTATGATGGGAATGACATAGAGTACAATAGGGAACCATTCACCAGACTTGTGAACAGGCATGAAAATCCATGCAAATATGCTAAATGTCTGGTGTTCTATATTTAGGAGAAATAAATGAGTATATTTGACATAACAAAAAAGTCGGAGGAACGCGATCATTCGCGTTAGCCGCCCCGGCGCAATAACACGCTGGAATTCATTCCAATTTACTGTGCTCAATTCATAGAAAATGGGCACTTAACAAGCAGCAAATTAAAATGTCAAGACCAATCATGGCAGGAAGCTGTTTACAAGGGACTTGTTATTTAGACTGCGAGCACCAGGAGGACCCGCCTGCCCTTTCTGCGGATGGTGGGCCGCTCTCTCCCCGTCCAGGAACTCGCTCTGATATGATCGTGCAACTTTATTTTTGACACCTTAATTTAAATTGTAATTTGTCTCGGGCTCACTAAGCATCGCCGGGCCTTCACTTTCAGTTTTAATAAAAAGCCAAAGCCTGGAGCGATGCTGTGGATGTGGGAGGACACGCTCTATGGTGGGAAAATGGACGCGGGGTGTTCACGCTATTGAGGCTGTCATTCTTTCCCGCTCCCTACAAAGTCTCTAATTGCTTTCTGAAAATGACTCATTAAGAAGCATTTCCGCCTAAAATTAAAAAAGTAAACATAATTCATCCATTTGCCTTATTCTGTGAGGCTGGGAAAGCTGGGGGGATAACCTACATGGTTAACACAATAGCTCACTCAGCTTTTCCCGACTCCAGAAAGGCAAATTTGGCTGCATTTGGGGGGGGGTACTATATCTCTTTACGGAGAGCGCCTAAACAGAGTGAGGAGGCTAATTGGTCATACATGCTCCTCTGGAATTTTGGGAAGAGGGCTCTGCCTGTAAAGCTATAAAAATCAATGTTCGACCTTTTAAACATGCCTTGAGACATGACTTGGTTAATAATTAAGCCAGCATCTCATCTGCAGACAGTTGTTTCAGGGTGATTGCCCCTCATCAGTGCAGAGCGGAGGGTAGTGGCTTAACTGGGGGAGAACCTTAGGTCAGGATTCAGGGTGGTACTATATCTCCTTATGGAGAGCACCTAAACAGTATGAGGAGTCTTATAGACCATACATGCTCCTCTGGAATTTTGGGAAGAGGGTATGCAAATGAGCTCTTAGCAAGCTCTGCCTCTAATGCTCTAAAGGTCAATGTTTGTCCTTTTAAACAGGCCTTGAGACATGACTTGGTTAATAATTAAGCCAGCATCTCATCTGCAGACAGCTGTGATTGCCCCTCATCAATGCAGAGCAGAGGGTAGTGGCTTAACTGGATTAGCGGCATTATATTTCCTTATGGAGAGCGCCTAAACAACCTATATGGCTGCAAAAACTTAGCCTGGCAGCCTCGCCTCCCCCCCCCCCCCCCCCCCCCCAAATAAGGTACATTTGACATTCCAAGATTTCAATTTCTTTAAGAAAAGTAACGGTAGCTAGACTGGTTGTGGATTTTACTTTCCCAGAACACTGAAAGGCAAATTTGCCCTATTGTGCAGCCATCTAGAAGACTTGTTCCTGCACACTTAGGTGGACTGCCAGTTAGGATACTGGAAAAGCTGTGTGCAGAGGTTTCAGTCCCAGCCAAGCCCTGGAGCCTTTAGGACATGTTCACACCGTGGATTTTTTTTTCATGCATTTTCTGTGCGAAAATCCGCAACAAGAACCAACATCCCATTGATAAGTGAGAACCCACGCTGGACTTTCCAGCACATGGATTTCCACACAGAAGACATGTGGAAATTGCAGCGGGTGGCCAATGGTGGAATAGTCCCACAGAATGCCATTCACAACTGCAAATTGGTCTTGAGTTTCTGACACGATCTGCGCGACAAATAGACTTCAGATTTTTCCAACACTTACCCAAAGGGGGCCCTAAGTTAGACAGGATAGTTGGGGACCCTGGTAAAGATTTTTGCAGTGGAGCAGTCATGTCAGCCAAATTGGTTACTACCCAGATTTCCAGATGTCTGAAGACGGAAGATGGGTCAATAGTTTACGATTGGTATTTTGGTAATCATAGCCACTCCCCCTTTTGTATTAGTAATTTATTTAGCATATTTATAGGTTTCCCATAGACTATTGTATCCGTCAGCTATCTACTGTGTACAGGTGGATGATAGACTCTCGCAAATGGGGGTTATCAGACATTGTTTTTATTTTATTTTTTTGGATGACCAAATTGTAAAAACTTGAGAACAGTCCTAATTTTGAGGCATCAGATATGATTTTTTTTTAAAGGGGGGAATTATAGGAACAGGGACTAAAATATCTCATGATGTAGGGGTTCAGATGCTGTATGTTTGCATCCTCATCAGGGACATACATGTATCTTATATCCATCTTATGCAAAACTTAGATTTCTGATTATTTATATTAAGTGGAAGATTATTTATTTATTTATTTATTTTGAGGAATAAAAAAACATCAAGCTCCACCCACTTTAACCAACTTCAATGTTGTAAAAAAAAATTGGTGCGTGATAAATTACGGTGCTTGCTCTGATCACGGTATTTCTCAATGTGCTTACCCCCAGATAATTTATTAGATACATTGAGAAATTTCCCCCTTACTGTTCTAAATCTTCTGCTTTCCTCACGAAGTATAAATTTTAAAATTGGCTGCCTGTAGACTCCACTAGGGGGAGCTCAGTG
Source organism: Bufo gargarizans (assembly GCF_014858855.1). NCBI lineage: Eukaryota > Metazoa > Chordata > Amphibia > Anura > Bufonidae > Bufo > Bufo gargarizans. Next base: position 109,783,674 of record NC_058089.1, read on the forward strand.
CATAGGAATTTATACAGCTACTATTAAACACAATGGAAGCTGTCAAATATTTTTACACGGAGCTCCCTCTAGTGGTGGCTGCAGAAAAATGTGTCAGACACTGGAGTTCATCACTGCTTCAATAGCACTATATTATATATATATATATATACATATATATATATACATATATATATATATATATATATTAGCAGATTCCATATCCCTGTCTTGTATATAATATGACTATTATAACATTACACAGGGCTAATACTAGGTTGGCGAGCCCGACATTCACTACTATGTAAATGAGTGTACGAAGAAGGTTAGGTTCAGCATCAGGGCAAGGGAAAAGAAGAGAAGCTGGAGAGAAACTTGAGCGCTCCCATAGTAACAGCTAGATAAATTCCTTAATTAATTAAGGTGAGATGATCAGCGGGTGCAGTCAGCAGCTAAAAGAAAGATTAAGCAAGTGATTGTTTTTCACCCACAGCATCAGGGGAAGCTGGCAAGTGTAATGTATTTGCAGAGCTGCTCCATCTGCAGCTGACAAAGCAGAGTACACATAGAGAGAGACTGACAGACTAATTTACTGGACCCAGGGTGCCAAGGAGGAAACGGCACCCATGTGTTATCCTGGAATTGTCTTTTACCTCTCTGGCAGTGCTGGATAGAACACACTGGCTGCAGAATGATTCTATCGGATTGAAAAAGTAAGGGACATTGCGATACATTGTATCAGGCCTAGTGCAGAACCTCGGGGGACGGCATAGTTTGATCTTGGTGTCAAGCTCCGCCCCCTCAAGTGCACCACCAGGTCTTTTATTGTATATAAAGCCGGCAATAAACATTCAATAATTGTAGTCTGACCAATTGATTGTCTGACAGGTTTCTCCCACAAGTCGCCTATGCCCAAATACGTTCGGGTGAGCCAATCAAGTATGTTTTGTGAATGGGAAGACGGGAGAAAGCCACTACTAGACATCCGTGTTGGCGGTTTATCTCCCAAGCAGAACAAAAGGTTCAGGTGAAAATATTCACTTCACACAATCCTTCTCTCCTCTCCCCAGACATTCGGGGCCTATTCAGGAGATCCTCACCCACACTAGACTGTCGGCCCAAACCACTGTTCTTGATGGGCTTGGCCAACAATAATTTGTACAAGGGCCTTCATATTTGCTTTGCAGATAACGAGTGCCACAGTGCAAATATGAGTAGCAGGCACAGTTCTCATTTATATCACACGGCAGGCATTTCCCAAAATTCTGTGTATAGGGGGTAAGCAGTATGATATTCCGCTTTAAGTCTCTCTTTAAGTACATAATGCTATTCTCCCAATTGACCAAAGTGCAAGTCCTTTTTAAATATATCTGCTGTGCCCAACTGTGGGGTGCAGTCCTAGCTCTGATGGCCATTCCATCTGAGAAGTGTGGCAGATGCTAGAAGCCATTAACCCTCACCCTAGGCAGTAAAGTCCAAAGCCATAACCTTTAATGACTCCACACACTGTCCCTTTAATAGTCCTCAGCCATCTGTAGAAAATAAAATGCCTCCCTTTCTCAGGGGTTATGCCTTAGCACAGTTGCTTTTCTGTCAGCTTTACACTTACATTAATGGAGTCTCCCTGAAGAAGAATTATTTTCTCTTGCTTCAGCTTGTCTGGCTTGCACACCAGCAGCAGCACACATGTCTTTTCTTGGCGTACTTACCAACAACTGCTAACTAGCCAGGGGACAATGGAGCCAGCCCACCACCTGGCAACTGTTCCTAATGACTCCCAGTTAACTGTTTCCTACCCATACTCAGCCTTTTTGGATCAGAAAGTGCATTATACATCCACATTATTTTTACCACTGAAAGTGAATAATTAGCATTCATAAACCTTTTAGCAGCATTCAAGATTCAAAGATAAAATAACAAGAAAAAGCAGCATTTCTCAGGATCAGGAGACCGTATTGTCACAAAAAAAGGTATGTTCATGTATCAGGGCACCTACCCCACATGGCAGTACACTGACACTGGTACTGATTTTAAAGGTGACAGACTCCCTTTAAAATCAATAGGGGTTGGAATTTCAGTTTTGACTAAATCTGACCATTGATTCTATTAGTTTAATTATGGAAAATGTCACATCTTGAACAGTAAAAGAATATACGGGTATGGTGGCACAGGTGGCACATTCCCGTGACTACCAGTGGCAGCACTGGCAGCTCTACGTCCCATCTCTGTCATTTCACTTTTTCACCTGAGGCGGCAACAAGATTTGAGACACCACAATGTCTACTCCATATGTAGCAATTTACTGATCCTCGGGGGAAGGTCATGGTCTCAAATGGGTGGGGCTACCAATTCATGGGTGGAGTCAGAACTGTTAGATTCCGAATGAATAATAATAGGATTCACTTCTAGGATGATGGCAGGTATATCTCTATAAACCATGCCTGGGAAAGCGGTGATAGGGGCTGTAGTTCAACATTAGTGAAGAAATAAAACCTTCTCCTTGCGTAGTGTTTCAGGACCTATTTAGTGACTGTCATATTTTGTAAGCAGTGTCTCTTATGGCAGTTTTTTATTATTACTTTATTACTTCTATTGCTTTTTTTTTTTACATCCCAATATCTGTGGGTCTCACGTTAACAGGTCTCTTTATTAAAGTCAGCATCCACTGGTTGGATTATTGTAATCATATTACAATCCACTAACAAGTCAAAAGCGTAGTGACTCTAAATTAACAGCTTCGTTTCATTTACAGCATTTGTGAAGCTTCTTAATAAAGGTGTCTGATAAATACATCCTATTAGAGCTAAAAAGCTGCTGAAAATGTATTCTGTAATGAGCCCAAAGCAGATTTCAGCACGGCCCCGGTAGAGAGGCTTTGGTGAATCACACAGTAACCCTTGCTAGGCTTGCATGTTTTGAGCTGCAGTACCACAGGCAGCCTGGGGACAAGAGTGGCGCTGTTTCTGGAGTAAACCAGACAGCTTTCTGGAATCTCATACCAGCCCTTTTAATTGGCTTTGCCAATCTGGGTATCATATTTTGTGATTCCGAAAGGGGTCTTCTATGAAAATACCAATAGCATGTGGAATATTGATGGCATCACTGTTTGGGAAAACGGGGAAAGAACCGGAACAAGTTCTTCATCAAGGCAATTACTGAGGTATTAAAACATTTTCCATGAAAATGATGCATTGATAGAATTTGCACCTTTATCCTAACCCTAGTGGCGAAGAGAGGCAGTGCAGAGCGGTACAGCAAGAACCATGCATGGACCATTACACTCTGGACTGGAACATAACTTCCCTTAAGACTAGGGGAGGATGGTTAGTACATTACTTGCTGGTAAGCCATAGGTATTAACCATGCCTACTTAAGTGGCAATCTTGGTATAGAAAAGGAATTAGTTATTATGCATGGTGCAGGGATGCAATGAAGCATGGTTGCATGGTGCCACCATAGAAGGCTCACTCTAATCAGACCATTAGCTGTATTACATCAGCTACGAGGGTTGGTCAGCCATGCAGTGGTAGTAGTTGGAGCCCTCTATAGCTATCCGTAGGTAGAGAAAGGCATGTCCCCTTTAAAGGGGTTCTCTGCTTTAGAGAATGCCTACTTTTAGGAAGAGTCTCTCTCTAGAGTCACTGTGTATTCATTGCTCCACTCGCTGTGCTAGACTTATTTCAAGCTGGCAATTCAGGGTGCGTGTCCTTTCTGGTGCAGCTCAATGGGCATGTTCTTTCTCCTGCAGCTTAGGGGGCATCTCCTTTCTCAGGAGGCATTCCCTTTCTGCTGTAGCTATCTCCATGTAAAACCTTCAAACATGAGAGTGGCAGTAGAAGGATGGAATTGAGCACATCGCTGAGGTGGACAGAGAAATAAGGAAAATAGGAACCAGCAGGTGGCGCTATACTGATACATTTTATTGAATAACTCACTGGCTATACTAAATTTGTAATTACATGCAATTACAAAAGTATTCAGATCCAGGTGCTGGTTTGAAAAATGTCCAACAATGGGGGGGACACAACAGGGAGAAAAATAAATAAAGAAAATTATATATACAGTACAGACTAAAAGTTTGGACACACCTTCTCATTCAAAGAGTTTTCTTTATTTGCATGACTATGAAAATTGTAGATTCACACTGAAGGCATCAAAACTATGAATTAACACATGTGGAATTATATACATAACAAAAAAGTGAGAAACAACTGAAAATATGTCATATTCTAGGTTCGTCAAAGTAGCCACCTTTTGTTTTGATTACTGCTTTGCACACTCTTGGCATTCTCTTGATGAGCTTCAAGAGGTAGTCACCTGAAATGGTCTTCCAACAGTCTTGAAGGAGTTCCCAGAGATGCTTAGCACTTGTTGGCACTTTTGCCTTCACTCTGCGGTCCAGCTCACCCCAAACCATCTCGATTGGGTTCAGGTCCGGTGACTGTAGAGGCCAGGTCATCTGGCGCAGCACCCCATCACTCTCCTTCATAGTCAAATAGCCCTTACACAGCCTGGAGGTGTGTTTGGGGTCATTGTCCTGTTGAAAAATAAATGATGGTCCAACTAAACGCAAATGGGTGGAATAGCATGCCGCTGCAAGATGCTGTGGTAGCCATGCTGGTTCAGTATGCCTTCAATTTTGAATAAGTCCCCAACAGTATCACCAGCAAAGCACCCCCACACCATCACACCTCCTCCTCCATGCTTCACGGTGGGAACCAGGCATGTAGAGTCCATCCGTTCACATTTTCTGCGTTGCACAAAGACACAGTGTTTGGAACCAAAGATCTCAAATTTGGACTCATCAGACCAAAGCACAGATTTCCACTGGTCTAATGTCCATTCCTTGTGTTCTTTAGCCCAAACAAGTCTCTTCTGCTTGTTGCCTGTCCTTAGCAGTGGTTTCCTAGCAGATATTCTACCATGAAGGCCTGATTCACACAGTCTCCTCTTAACAGTTGTTCTAGAGATGTGTCTGCTGCTAGAACTCTGTGCGGCATTGACCTGGTCTCTAATCTGAGCTGCTGTTAACCTGCGATTTCTGAGGCTGGTGACTCGGATGAACTTATCCTCTGCAGCAGAGGTGACTCTTGGTCTTCCTTTCCTGGGGTGGTCCGCATGTGAGCCAGTTTCTTTGTAGCGCTTGATGGTTTTTGTGACTGCACTTGGGGACTCTTTCAAAGTTTTCCCAATTTTTCGGACTGACCGACCTTCATTTCTTAAAGTAATGATGGCCACTCGTTTTCCTTTACTTAGCTGCTTTTTTCTTGCCATAATACAAATTCTAATAGTCTATTCAGTAGGACTATCAGCTGTGTATCCACCTGACTTCTCCACAACGCAACTGATGGTCCCAACCCCATTTATAAGGCAAGAAATTCCCATTATTAAACCTGACAGGGCACACCTGTGAAGTGAAAACCATTTCAGGTGACTACCTCTTGAAGCTCATCAAGAGAATGCCAAGAGTGTGCAAAGCAGTAATCAAAGCAAAATGTGGCTACTTTGAAGAACCTAGGATATGACATATTTTCAGTTGTTTCACACTTTTTTGTTATGTATATAATTCCACATGTGTTAATTCATAGTTTTGATGCCTTCAGTGTGAATCTACAATTTTCATAGTCATGAAAATAAAGAAAACTCTTTAAATGAGAAGGTGTGTCCAAACTTTTGGTCTGTACTGTATATATATCATGTTCGGGGGCACTAAGGGGGCATTATTTATACTGGGGTCACTATAGGGGCCATTATATATATTGGGGACACAATGGGGAGCAAATATATATATCATGTGGGGGGGGCACTAAGGGGGGCCATTATTTATACTGTGGTCACTATGGGGGACATTTCATGTCCAGGGGACACTATGCGGGGCACTATGTATACCAAGGGCACTGCAGGGGGTGGGATGTGAGATGTGATTGAATTTATTTTTTTAAAAGCCAATGAAATTCATCCGTTTTAACGGTCTTCAAAAATGGATGTACAACGACCATTAAAAAACAGATTAAAGGATAGAAAATGGACGCACACAATTATGCAAAATGGCCGTGAAAAACGGACAGTGTGAATGTGCCCTAAGAATTAGTATTTGGTAATATAGAATTTATTCTGTAACAAGAAATCAGATTTAGGGAAAATGTTTTCTCTGGTTTATGTTGTGCTTCGGTCGCTTTATATTTGGTGATCTATCAGAATGACTGGCTGACGAGCCATGCCGGGATGTACAGTGCCATGTCCACTGATAAGGTTGGATACCTTAGATTTTTTTTCCCGTGCTAATTTGGGCTAATGAGCGCACATCTCTGGCTCAGCAGCTCCGCGGCGTCGTCGCATTCAGCATGCTGCAGATGTACATTGGCTCAATGAGCTGTAATTACAGAGGGGAAATATGTCTTGAAATGAAAGAATATTGCTCTCATAATAGGGGTGTTTATATGAGCCACAGACAAACCACTTATTAGGCTAATGTGGGCGCGCACAGCGCCTTCCGCACACGTGCCGCGGTATCCTAAGCCCTGGCCACAGCTGGCAACTGCTTGAGAGGTCACTAAGAGTCTGTAAACTGCTGGATTTCACTGGGTTCTTCTGGGGCTTGCATTTTTTTTCTGGTTTTAAAGAACCATCATGGCTATTCTTCTAGATCATGGATGTCAAACTCATGGCCCTCCAGATGTTGCAAAACTACAACTCCCATCATTCCCTGATAGCTGTAGTATGCCCAGGCATGATGGGAGTTGTAGTTTTGCAACAGCTGGAGGGCCACGAGTTTGACATCCCTGTTCTAGATGGACTAAATTTAACCACTTCATTACTGGAGTGCCCCCTCCTTACCAGGCCAATTTTTCAGCTTTAACAATTATCAAACTGCAAATAACTACGGTAATTCATTTCTGAGCCACCCTACAAGTGTTTGATATTATTTTTCATGAGACGCCTTAGACCTTTTTTTTTATGCCAGATATAGGGGGGCCTAAATGAGGTGTATTACAGGCGTAGATGGCGGCGCAACGATTAGTAGCACCGCTATCTGCGACTTCTCCCTGCTCAAGGCAGGTCTAAAAAAAGTGTGTGTGGCATGGACGGGGATTTTTAATTTAGGCATAGAAAATTATCTAAATATAAAAAGCTGTCTTACATTTAGCACTGGATGCGCCAAAGGTATGGTGAGACCGCGCCTCTTCAAAACTTCAGCGGATCCACCACCAGCGATGAGGCTTTATTAAGACCAAAACTTAATAAATGTGTCCCATAATATATATATTTTTTTTAAACTGAAAACTATGAAGAAAATGTATATTTTTTCTTTCTTATCAATTTTTTTCTAACTGTATAAAAGTTTTCAAGAGAAAAAAAATTCAATTTTTTAAAGAAAGTAATAAATAAAAAAAGTGTACGTTTGTATATTTTACACACACAAAGTCTAGTGTACTATTTCTAAAACTAATAAATACTGTATTTTTTATGAACAAGATGGGTGTATGTGCATGTACATAGTCTGCTATACTATTACTAAAACTAGTAACTATAGCTATATAATAATTTTTTTTATTTTCTTTATTTCAATTTTTATTAAAAAGAAATTAAAAAATTTAATTCTTTGTAAGTTTTTTTTTTATAAAGTGAATTAACCCTTTCCTGCCACAGTCAAAAAGCAATGCTACGCAGGGAGACCGCTTTGGCTGGTCTCCAGGATCCTTACTGTGACCACAGCTGTCTAATGACAGACACAGATCACAGACCTCTGCAGCGCCATGGGGGCCAGCAGATCACACTGTAACCCGCCGCTTTCATACTTCAGGTTACAGATTCGAGCTTACGTATATAGTTGTGTGGTCCCATCTGGACCTTCACTGCATACGGCATTTAATTCATTCATAGCTTCTAGTAGGAATACTAAAGGAATAGCACAACATAGAGTTATAAGAATAGATGCTCCAAAATTGATATTTCACGGGGGGTGCAAGTAGTAACTAAAACAGACAAATCAGAAGAGGGGACATTTTTAATACTACATTTCTACTGTGGTAGGCAATGCAGGGGTAATAAGCAGTTGACAGGTGCTTCCTCTAGAAAAGTCAGAGGTCCTGGAAGTCAGACCTACAGTGATCAGTCGATCGTGATAGTGGATCTTATATTAATTGGGTTACACTTACCAGCTACACTGCACCGGTTTACTACAGGCTAGATAAAGTCTAAAGGCCCTGCTACATGGACTGATAATAACCCTCATTCTCGATAACTGGCCCAAGTAAACTGCATAGCGATCAGCCAACAAGTGAGACAATGCTAGTTTGTTGGGGGATTGCATGCTTTTCCGGGCTTATTAAAAGGGTTGTCCTATGAAAAATATTCTCCATTTTTCAAACCAGCACCTGGATCGGAATACTTTTGTAATTGCATGTAATTAAAAATTTTGTATAGCCACTGAGCTACTCAATAAAATGTATCTGTATGGCACCACCTGCTGTTTGTTCTTTTTCTAAATTCTCTGTCCAGCTCGCTGAGGTGAACAAACATGCTCAGTTCCATCCTTTGACGGCCACCAGCTGCAGCAGAAAGGAGACGCCCCTGGAAAAGTGCACGCCTCCCGAGCTGCTAGCTTGAAATTGATCTAGCAGAACAATTGGAGCAATGAATGGGGCGATTTCTGGATCCATGGGAGGTACAGGGCTGGTTCTAGCTTTGTTACAAAGAGATTGTCATGTACTATATGATATGATTTTTTTTACATTAGCCTTTAAGAACATGGTCGACATGTAAAAAGGAGATGTGCTGCCAAACTGTACGGGGATCAAAAAAATCATACAGAAATGGCCCAGGTCAACTTGTTATGTTGTCGATGGGCGCTCATTCTGGACTGAAATGGGCATCGTATAGGTACCTTAGCAAATAGCGGCTCTCACCTTGCTGGCCCATGTACTGCATGACAGCCATTGATCTGAGTGGCCGCCATGTGAACAGCTGATCTTTTAGGGGATGGCAATACTGTTACAGATGTAGTAGGGGAGAACACAAAAGACAACAATAAGAAAGGGGAAAGACACTAGGCCGCACCGCTAGGGAAGGAAAAGGGTCACCACCTATAAAACCCTGCTCCTGGCCCTAACTCCTATCCATATGGGCACCTCTCGATGGTAGAGATGCCAATACAGAGGAACCTAGAAAACCCTGGTGACCCGCGCCCTAAAGGTAATGATAGCACAGAGACAACCCGTTCCTTACCTGGTGAAGGAACCAGCGTCTCGCTGAGGCCTAGTAAACAACCATGGGGGGAATACAAAACACAACAAGCAGAACAATTAACTTCTGAGGATGATGGATGAACAGGACTTCAACAAGAACCACACTCCAGCTCTTCCAAAACCAAATGAAGCTATCCAGAGCAAGGAGTGATGGGTAAAGTCAGACTAAATAGGGGGAGGTAAAGGTCACATGATCCACACCTGAACAGGAGGTTTGGACATACCAGCAACACACAGACAAAGTGAAACCAAAAGAGGCTGTCAGATCACTCATGTGCAGCCAGTCTTTCAGACCTTCTAATACCTGTCACAGGTGTGACAAATACGTTTCTGATGTAGTTTTGGAATTCAAAACCAAGAGTGAATTCAAAAATAGAGAAGTAATGTCTGTCTCTCCTTTTATCATCCACTCCTGGTTTTGGCTCCCAAAACTCCATCGGGAAACCTGACCATGTGGCCGTACCCTAAGGGTTTTTGACACCAGACTTGGTACCAATTGGTTGATCACTGGGGCTAACTTGACTTACAAAAAGGGGTTGTCATCTTAAGGCAGTCCCTTTAAGAAGGTTTTTGACTTATCATGGAACACTGTGGTTGATTATATTTTATATTTACGGCATTACAGAACATGTTCTTCATCATACCCTTCATTTAATTGCTGTACATTGCCTATGCAAGCCTTGTTTAGGGAAATCACATTATGAGAACGGTTTTCCCACCACAGTTCTTTCATAAGATGGTAAATTAAACACTCAGAGGGGACCCCCATGCTCGAGAACTTGTGTTACCTAAGAGATCATGGCACATACTGGCCAGTGGGAATTATCAGTAATTGAATTGTCCTCAGCACATCTGTTCCAAAATAATCAGACAAAGAAATATTCAATTAGTCGTATAAAGCAGACGCTTCCTGCTCCTACTATGAAACATTTACAGTCAAGCTCTGCTGTGATCGATGAGACAAAGGGCAAAACAGAACCACTGTGGGGTCTCCTGAGATCCTAACAAATCAACATGGCGGAAATTGCCGACAGTGATAGATTGCGTGATGGCGCATACGATTACATCGGTCATTGAAATGCAATGCATGAGTAGTGTATGGACTGCATGGTGGCTCAGTGGTCAGCACTGGTGCTTTGCAGCGCTGGGGTCCTAGGTTCCAACATGACCAAGGACAACATCTGCATGGAGTTTGTATGTTCTCCCCGTGTTTGCGTGGGTTTCCTCCCAAAGACAAACTCATAGGGAACTTAGATTGTGAGCCCCATTGATGCTATGTAAAGCACTGTGGAATATAGCAGCACTATATAAGTGACAAGTTTCTAGATGTTTCTGAAACTGGGTTCCTCCAAGGGGTCTAAAGAGATCAACAAGAAGACAATGGTCATAGCAGGGGGTGCAATCTTGCCATTGGTGGCATGTGATCCACTGCGTAGCTTGAAGTTTCATGGACAGACTCTGTCTCCCCTGAATGTTAATTTGGGTTTCCCCAGATATCAGGGCTTCAAAATGACTACATCTTCTGCACCCATAACCAGGGGTAGATATGCAACGTGTGCCTCCCCCTAGGGACCTCTATATGACACGCCCCAAGTGTAGGAATGCCGAGTGCTAGGTTGTGGCCTAAAAGTTCCCTTTATGTGTGTCACGGTGCTCCTACCTGGATATGGCTGGACCCCAGGTTTTGGCTCCAAAGCAATGAATAAGGGGAATAATTGAGGGATTTGAAAGAAAGATTGAGTCCAGACCTTACATGCAGTTGAACAGCAGTTGTACTTTGCATAAACGTTCTTCAAAACGGTTTACAGACTTTGTCTTGGTCCTAGCAGGCTTTAGCATTAAAACTGGCAGGCAAACTCGACTGCTACATCTGCTTCTCTCTGGCTCTGCTGTACTGACAGGCTGACTGTATAACTTTGCTTCTTCTTGTATGCTGCACTTATCTTTGTATGGTCTGTCTCTAGATTAGGCCAGGGAACTTTCCTCCTGGCTCATGAGGCTTCAAGCTTTGGCTTCCATGGCCAGCAGAGCTGAGGGTGCTCTGGCTGACTTGGGCACGTCCAGCAGAAACGTGCCCCTGCTCACCTATCCCCTAGCAGGGGGTAAGCTAGACTAACTCAAACTTCTGCCCCACCCTTCCTGCAAGAGGGGGGTTAGAATGGAATGGTAAGTTCCATTCTATCTACATACAGGTCTGCCGTGTTTGCAGCCACCTGCTGGTGGACCAGGCACATTACATGTGAACATAACAGTTGCATAACAAGATTATGAATGTACATTGTGGAGGACCTGAACAAAATACATAAGATGATGTTGTGTTAGCCCAATAAAAATAATAGCAGGGTGAAGGAGTGGTAACACCACTCTGGGGTGTTACAGATATATCATAAGTATCCCTTGTGCCCCAACTGCAAAGGTCCCACTTCTCCTAAAAACCAAAACAATGCTTCTTAAAGGGGTTGTCCAGTTTCAAAACCCTCCGTTTATGTATGGAATTCTTGGTCAATAAAAGAAGTCCCTTAGTTTATGATCCACATCGTTTTGCAAAATTGGAAAGCAGTTATAAAGAGTGTCTCTCGCTCTGGAGGACCTGTCCTGTCCTTTATTGCACAACCCAACTGCTTTGATTCTGCAGAGAAATTGATAGCTTACTCCCAGGTTTTCCAACAGACTACAACTAATTGCTGGGGGCTCCCAGCAGGAGGACACTATGGGCTCAACCTACTGTTAAAGGATCTTTTTAACAAGTAGGGATTTTTGAATGTGGATAACCCCTTTAATATTCATTAAGAACTTCATATTGACACGGAGACAAGCCAAACTACCTAAAAATCTTTAAACAAGCAAGTGAGGAGTCGGACCCACTACCTCAAAATCATCTCCCACTTCTACAACCAGAGGTGCGTTCCTGCTCAGTTTCATCTATGCAGTGTTCCTAGGTATCTGCTCCTTCAACTACCAAACATATTACAATGGGAAGTCTTCAAGTTCTGCGTCATCAGACCAAAAGTCAACCAAAGCACAACCTTTCTTTTTGAAGAAGTAATTCTACGGTTAGTGTTGGCCGAACACTAATTTTACTTGAGCATCGCGATGCTCGGCACATTGCGGTTTTCGGCCTAATACGGTGTGTGCTCGAGCACGAAGCTTGACTCTCCTCCCTGCACATTTGTTGCCTGCTACGCAGCCAATAAACGTGTAGGCAAGTACTGCCATTCACTGTAATGCCGTAGCCATGTTGGTTACTGGCATTACAGTGATTGGCTGGCGGAACGCGTCATCAGATGCTATACAGCACTCGATGACACGTGTTCTGCTCAGTATTAGTCAGAGAGAGCTGGAGAGCAGAAGGCAGAGATAGAGTAGGGAGTGAAATAGCAATATTTTAGCTTTTATACTTGTTATAGACCCAAAGGTCATTTTAAGGACTATTGTGTGTGGCAGCAATATATATTTTTAGTTCAACCTGCACTAAATTGCTAAAACTTGTTAGAGACCCAAAAGTCCTTTAAGGACTATAGTTGTATCTGGCAGCAATATATATTTTTTGCGACACCTGCGCTAAATAGCGTGCAATTGTTCGGCAGCTGCAGACAGCAACATTATCTGCGCTACATCTCCTGTGTATTACGTGTGCGCAGCCTAAAAATAGGTAGTGGTGACAGCAACATGACTTCCGCTATACCTCCTGTTTAAAGTGTGCACATCCTAAATATCATATTATTAACAAACAAAAAATCCCGCAGGAGGTTACCACGCTAATTTTTGATAAACAGAAAATATTTAAATGGTCTCTTGGACCTGAAGCGTGTGTCTGCAACCACATGTGAAACACGCATCAGCAGCAGATTCATTCACCTTGGAATCTACCCAGACCTGATAGTTTTAAATGTTTGTCCCTAAGTGTATATTATACATTTGTGTAATCTAAGGATTTCAATAAAGAATTATTATTAGATTTAGTTTAAGTTATATTATCAGAGAGGTTGCAGACACACGCTTCAGGTCCAAGAGACCATTTAAATATTTTCCATCCTAAATATCAGTGACAATTATTCAGTGTAATTTTTTATTAGGCGGTGGTGACAGCGACATTACCTGCGCTATACCTCCTGTTTAAAGTGTGCGCATCCTAAAAATATCTGTGACATTCTGTGTGCTTTATTTGCGCATACACTTACAAAACCTGCGCTACTGTACGTGTGACAGACTTTCAAGCATATATACCATTTAATATGCGCAAGGCAAGCAGTAAGGGACAGGGAAGTGGCCGTGCTGCTGATGGTGCACGCAGAGGCCGTGGCCCTGGGCGCGGTGAAACTGTGCCTGCTGCCAGAGCACAAGAAACACACTTATCCACGATACCTAGCTTCATGTCACAGTGCGCAGGGCGGCGCAGGACACCACTCTCGAAGTCACACCAGTGCAACCAGGTTGTCGGTAGGATTGCAGCAGATAATGCTTCTAGTCGGTTAAGCACCACCCTGTCTTCCACAAAGTCCAGTCTCAGTGGCCAAGAGTCTGGTCAACACAATCCTCACCCTGATCCTCCTTCCTCCCACCATGGAGAGTCTTGCCAAACAAGTGATCCCACACTCGGATATTCCGAGGAGCTCTTTTCAGCGCCATTCCTTCATTTGGGCCTCTCGACAACCCTGCTTGAAGAGGGACATGAGATCTTGTGCCCTGATTCCCAAACTCTTGATCATCCCCAGTCACAAGAAGATGACGGTGGGGAACTGCAATTAGTGTTTCACGAGGTGGTTGATGATGATGATGAGACACAGTTGCCAATAAGTCAACGGCAATTACTGTCTCAAGAGGTTGATGATGAGGATGAGACAAAGTTGTCAATAACTGAGGTTGTTAGGTCAACAAGTCAGGAGGATAACCAGAGTGAGGAAGTGACCCAACCTGGGAAGGTGGCAAGCCTAGCGAGGACAGCAGTACAGAGGGGGAGGGATCCGCAGCACTGCAACAAGCTGGAAGAAGCAGTGAGGTGGCAAAAGGGAGAAGGTGGGCCACACTAAACAGGCCCGCAACTGTTCCCCGGAGCACCCCCTTGCGGTAATCTCCCTTGCCAAGAGGTAGGTGTTCCGCAGTCTGGCGCTTTTTTGAGGAAAGTGCAGACGATAAAAGAATTGTCATTTGCAACCTGTGCAGTACCAAAATGAGCAGGGGCATGAATACTAGCAACCTCACCACCACCAGCATGATACGCCACATGGCATCAAAGCCAAACGCCTGTGTCTACAAGCAGTCTCTGTGGGTCACACCACTGCCTCCTATTCCCCTGTGTTACGTGCTGGCCAATCCTCTGTCCAAGACGCAGGCCCGGATGCCTCCCGCCATGCACCTAGACCTTCGCAAGCACCATCAGCTAGCACATCCACTTGTGTGTCCCAGCACAGCGTACATATGTCCATATTTCAGGCCTTTGAACAAAAGTGCAAATAGCCAGCTACCCACCCACAGATTATAGCACTAAATGCGTACCTTTCCAAATTGCTGGCCCTGGAAATGTTGCCATTTAGTTGTGGATACTGAGGCTTTCCCCAGCCTGATGGTGGCGGCTATCCCGCGGTACTCTGTCCCCAGCCACCAATATTATTCACCGTGTGCAGTCCCAGCCTTGCAAAAGCATGTGTCCTATAACATCACCTGTGCCCTGACCAATGCATTTATTGGGAAGGTCCACTAAACGACTGACACATGGACAAGTGCTTTTGACCAGGGATGCTACATTTACCTGACGGCACACTGGGTGAATGTTGAGGAGGCTGGGAGCAAGTCATACCCTGGGATGGCACAGGTGCTGCCGACGCCAAGGATTGCGGGCCCTACTTCCATCAGGGTTTCCGCCGCCACCTACGTCAGTGACTGCCACCCTCCCACTCCTCCTCCTCCACTTCCACCTCTGAATTATCATCTTGCAGCACCAGTCAGCTATCAGTCAGTAGCTGGAAGCAGTGTAGCACTGCAGTGGGGAAGCGGCAACAGGCCGAGCTTAAACTGATCTGCTTAGGTGACAAATAGCACACCGCCGCAGAGCTGTGGCAGGGGATAAGGGAACAGACTGAGCTGTGGCTCTCGCCACTCAACCTACAACCAGGCATGGTTGTGTCTGATAATGGCCGTAACTTGGTGGTGGCTTTGGAGCTCGGCAAGCTCCCACACATACCATGCCTAGCCCACGTGTTCAACTTAGTGGTTCAGCGGTTTCTCAAAACCTACCCCAATTTGCCTGAGCTACTGGTGAAGTTGCGCCGCATGTGTGCCCAGTTCCGAAAGTCATCGACAGCTTCCACCGGTCTGGCAACGCTGCAGCAGCGCTTGCAATTGCCAGCTCACCGACTGTTGTACGACATGAGAACGCGCTGGAACTCCACGTTCCACATGTTGGCCAGGCTTTGTGAGCAGCAGAGGGCAGTAGTGGAATACCAGCTGCAACATGGTCGTCGCCTTTCCAGTCAGCTTTCGCTCTTCACAAGCGACGAGTGGGCATTGATGTCTGACGTCTGAGGCTTTATGCAACTTTGAGGAATAAACACAGATGGTGAGCGGCGATAACGCTATTATCAGCCTAACCATCCCACTTCTGTGTCTACTGAAACGCTCACTGCTCACAATTAAGGCGAATGCTTTGCATGTGGAAGAGGTGGAAATGGGGGAAAAAAGTACACAGGGTGATAGTCACCCTCAGTTCATCTTCTCAGCGCAAATTGGATGATGAGGAGGAGCAGGAGACAGTTGCCTCCGCTACAGAGGGTAGTACCCATGGAAGTTTTATTCCATCTGTTCAGCATGGATGGGTAGAAGAGGAGGAAGAGGATGAGGAGATTGAGAGTCATCCTCCTGATGAGGACAGCGAAGTCTTGTCTGTAGGGACTCTGGCACACATGACTGACTTTATGTGAAGCTGCCTTTCCCGTGTCCTGTGACCCTCGCGTTGTACACATTTTGGCCAACACCGATTACTGGTTGTTCACCCTTCTTGACCCCGGCTACAAAGAGAACTTTTCATCTCTCATTCCTGTGGTGGAGAGGACAAGCAAAATGGTGCAATACCAAAAGGTTCTTGTGGAAAAATTGCTCTAAAAATTTCCAGCTAATAACACTGGCAGCAGAGTATGTAGTTCCTTGACCAACCGAGGAAGGGAGACAAAGGGAACACACAGCAGTTCCAACAGAGGCATGGCAACACTATCCAAGGCCTGGGACAGTTTTATGACACCCCTCAGCACCCTTAATGGCCTAGTGTCACAAGGAGGGAAAAATTTTGGAAGATGGTGAAGAAGTATGTAGCAGACCGTGTCAGCGTCCTCAGTTTCCCTCTGTGCCTTACAACTATTGGGTGTCCAAGCTGGACACGTTGCACGAACTGGTGCTCTACGCCTTGGAGGTGCTGGCCTGCCCTGCTGCCAGCGTTTAGTCAGAGCGTGTATTTAGTGCTGCTGGGGGCATAATAACTGATAAGCGCATCCGCCTGTCAACTGAAAATGCTGACCGGTTGACTCTTATAAAGATAAACAAGGCCTGGATTGCCCCTGACTTCTCTACTCCACCAGAGAAAAGTGGCTAAACATAAAGGCACTAAATGTGGCTTTTATGGTGTATTTAATACACTGTATTCCCATGCACCCCTTCCACCACTAAAAAGGTTATATAGTTCAATCTCCCTTTTCTCGTCCTCCTCCTCCATCATATCAACATGCTTATTAGGCTGCCCTCGCTCCTAATGTTTTAGAGGGTGAGGCCAGCAGCGGGCGCTCACCCATAATGTTTTAGAGGGTCACCAGCAGGCCCTCACCCATAATGTTTTTGAGGGTCACCAGCAGGCCCTCAACCATAATGTTTTAGAGGGTCAGCTCAGCAGCAGACCCTCACCCCTAAATTTTTAGATGGTCAGCTCGGCAGCAGGCCGTCGCCGACAACATTTTTTAGATGGTCAGCATGGCAGCAGGCCCTCACCCACAATTTTTTTTAGATGGTCAGCACAATTTTTCCTCTAAAATCAATTTTAGCTTCGGTTTGGTGCGTATTATTGTCAGTGTGTAAAAGTGGCGTACTACTCGGACAACATTGTTCCCAGCAGCGACCTGGGAGTCCAAGATGCATCCAGACATCCTCCCCATGCTATTCCCAAACCATTTCAGTGGTGTTTCCATCAATTTCTGACCTTTTACCATGAACCAGACACCCTCCCCTCTTCAGAGCAGGGGGTGCCTGGTCGCGGCTGATGTGTGTGTGTTTGTGAGGAAGCCTGAGCAGTGCCGCCCCGTCTGTGCTCTTCATTTTTATATTTATAGGTGCCTGGTTTAATGCTCGGGTTCTCCCATTGACTTCTATTGTGCTTGGGTGCTCTGTAGAGCACCCGAGCATCCAGAGGTGTACTACTCGAGCACCTGAGCACTTTGGTGCTTGACCAACAAGAATGTTTAAATTCACTATCAGCAAGGAGGTATCTTGAAAATTGGAAGAAATTGAAACGCATATGTGGACATAGCTCATGGTCATGAGCAGGCCGTCTTTACCAAGGGGCAAAAGGGGCAGCTGCCCCGGGCCCAGTTGCTCCTGGGGGGCCCAAGGCAGCTGCCTCTTGAGCCCTGCTAGCCACTGCCCCGGGTGTCAGGCTATCAGCTCTACCAGGAGTCCAGGCATCATGATCGTACTGTGTTAAAGTTGTGATTTAGGACCTTAATGACATCATCACCATGTGACCAGTAACCTAGCAATTACTGGTCACATGGCTATGAGGTCATCACAGGTCCTATCAGGAGTGTTGCAGCAGTTAACTGTGGAGCTATTTTTGTGTGAAGATTACATCAGAAAAAGGTGACAGGGGCTGTTATGTTAATATACTGTAAACTACTGTATAGTGGGGTGCTGTATACTGTGGGGGGCTCTATACTGTGTGGGACTGTATACTGTGTGGTGGGCTGTATACTGTGGGGGCTGTATACTGTGTGGGGCTGTATACTGTGTGGTGGGCTGTATACTGTGTGGGGGCCGTATACTGTGTGGGGGCCGTATACTGTGTGGGGGCCTGTATACTGTGTGGGGGCCTCTATACTGTGTGGGGGCTTATATACTGTGGGGGGGCCTATATACTGTGGGGGGCCTGTATACTGTGGGGGGGGGGCTGTATACTGTGGGGGGGGCTGTATAGTGTGAGGGCCTGTATACTGTGTGGGGATGTATAGTGTGTGGGGGGGCCTGTATAGTGGGGGGGGCTGTATAGTGGGGGGGGCTATACTGCTGTACTGTATACAGTGGGGGTCTGTATAATGTATACTGAGGGTGCGGTATAGTGTGGAGTGCTATACTGCTGTACTGTATAGTGTGGGGGGCTGTATCGTGTATAGTTTGGGGTGCTGTATACAGTGAGGTGTTGTATACTGTGGGGTGCTTTATACTGTGGGCTGCTATACTGCTCTACTATATACTGTGGGGTACTGTATAGTGTGGGGTGCTATACTGCATACTGTGGGGGGCTGGGGTGCACTGTAACGCTAGGGTGAGCCGAGCCCTGGTCTCCTTCCTGCAGAGCGGTGCCCACTTCCAGCCTGAGCCCAGCTGCCCAGAGCACTGATCCTGAGCCGCTGGAGTCTTCAGTACTGTAAGTATTTACAGTCATTCACTGGACTCTACCAGATGTGTGGATTTTGTGTGTGTTGTGGTGGAGGCGTGATTGCCTGCTAAGGTGTGGGAAGGCGGGATCCAGGGGGCCCAAGTAAATTTTTGCCCAGGGTCCAATCAATATTAAAGACGGCCCTGGTCATGAGTGGTGCTAACCGGCTACGCATAAAAAAACATTTATTATTATATTTTACTTATCTTGGGCTAAAAATCATATTTTTCATTGTTTTTTATTGACAATTTTCAACAATTAGTCTTCTATAGCCTTCAGTTTCATTGCATTCTCAGTGAAACCCGTCAGAAAGCTGCTCTGATGGCTCTATCTGTAGCCCTTATCTCTTCACGCCTGACAGCCCATGAACCCTCACTTAAAGAGGTCATCCCATGATTCATGTAAAAAATCTGACATCCTATAGTACTGGACAGTCTCTTTGTAACAAAGCTAGATCCAGCCCTGTACCTCACATGGTTTCAGAGATCTCCACATTCATTGCTCTGCTAGATTTATTTTAAGCTGGCAGCTTAGGGGCCGTGTCCTTTCTCAGTGGGCATGTCCTGTCTGCTGCAGCTGGTGGCAGTTGAAGGATGGAACTTAGCATGTGCGTCCACCTCAGTGAGCAGGACAGAGAAATTAGAAAAAGATCAAACAGCAGGTGGCGCCACACAGATAGATAAGTAAATAACACAGGAGCAATAAATTTTTAATTACATGAAAAGTATTCAGATGCAGGTGCTGGTTTGAAAACTGTATTCGTGGGACAACCCTTTTAAGCTAAAGCCGTTTGTTAAGAATTCAGCTTAAATAAGTGTTTATGAGCTGTCAGGTGTGACAAGATAAGGGCTACAGGTTGAGCAGCTCTCTGATGGAATTCAGCGAGAAGGAACAGTCTGCCGATGCAGTGAAACAGGAGCCTGTAGAAGACAAATTGTTGGACATTTTTTATAAAAACCAATTGGAAAAGTGTTATTTAGCCTAAGATAAGTATAATATAGTTATAAAAATGAATAAATAATTAAATAAATAAAATAAAATTGCCCCCAAAGGTGTCCATAGCCTTTAAGAACCGATACAATACACAATATTAGGTACTCACCTAAGCAGCTGATGTATGTGATCAGCATCCTTAATCATGGCAGAAGTGTCAGCCAGAGCCCATGTCAGCTGCTCTCGCCGCTCTCCACATTTCACTGAATCAGGATGGCAGAGCCGTGACGCTGTCACATCTGCTGCTAATGTGGACGTGGAGCTCATCACTCCATATCTTTCAATGTGACAACTGAAATGACCCAGAGCCAAGACCACCTGTAAATGTGCCAGCCCGCGTTACAGAGAGTCACTGATGCCATTTAAACATATGCTGCATTCTGCAATCCCAGATTCCGATGGGAATAGTTGGAAATTGGTTTGATGCTGGAAGAGTACGTCAGACATACATAATTAATGGAATAATCCATCATTTACTAAATGTATATATAGTAGATGAGAGCAACGCAAGACGTTGTAGATGTAGCATTAAATGTTCTCTAAATCCCTATATATATAGACAAGTGCTATAATGGGGGAATATTTTATCTTTACACTGTTGATAAAATATTGCCATCCCCAACTGTACACTATATTCCTCTAGGCAGGGCAATTTCGAAAGAATTCAGCTACCACAGGAGACATAAAAAAAGCATGATATTCCTTAAAGGGCACATGTCAGAAAATCAACTCTATTAAAGCAGGCATACTGGCTGGTAGGGTTAATCCTGCTGATTAAAATGATACCTGCCTTGTGAAAATTGGTTGTGCTGTTCCCAATACAAAAATACTTTGATTCTTTATCCTAATGAGCCCTTTAGTGGACTGAGGGGCGTGGCCAGCACTGGAAAGCCGAGGAGTTGAGGCTCCAC